>NC_132845.1:73470614-74074900 GCF_048164855.1 Canis lupus baileyi
TAACTATACTCAATGATTGTACCACCTAGTGACTTATTATCACAAGGTAAAAGTCCCTATAATTCCACTCCCGGACAAGAAATAGAACTCAGCCACCCACCCCGGAAACCTACTTCCTTCCTCCAAAAGCTCCCATGCTGGACCATGTTTTAAGTGGTGTGGAGTAGAAAACATTAGTGGGCATGCAAAAGGGTTTAAGTATCCTATTCAAGAACTTCTGTTCTATGTAACTCTTGTGTGACTGTGTCTATGTAGGTATTTGTACTGGGCCAGTTTCTCACTGAGGGTCACATTCACAAAAGGCTGATAGCCATTGCCACAGGGAACGCCTTTTGGGTTACAGCAGGGCAAGAGAAAACTCTAAGATTTTGTTCGTGCCCCCAAAGCAAGGATGGGCACAGATTCAGAAGCATGTGCTTCACATTTTATAAAGGTTGTAGAAAATTTCCTTTTTACCTATCAGAACTTTTTAGAAGACACAAAATATTTTTAAAGAAGATAAAATATCTGTCCATATTATGCAAAGAAAAAAAAGGAATACGGAGTATGATAAAGAAAGCAATTAATCCACACTTAAAACTAATTGCCTCGCCCAGTGGGTCTTTAAATTATTCATCAGCGCTATTTAAAAATAATTGCGGTTTATGAAGAAAAGCCGTTATGGATTTTGTTTTAAAACTAAAAAGAAAGGGTTTCCTTTTATTTTTTTTATTTTTTATTTTTTATTTTTTTAATTTTTATTTATTTATGATAGTCACAGAGAGAGAGAGAGGCAGAGACATAGGCAGAGGGAGAAGCAGGCTCCATGCACCGGGAGCCCGACGTGGGATTCGATCCCGGGTCTCCAGGATCGCGCCCTGGGCCAAAGGCAGGCGCCAAACCGCTGCGCCACCCAGGGATCCCCGGTTTCCTTTTATTTATTTATTTATTTATTTTTATTTACCAACTCCTTGCAGCTCTTGAAACCAACCCGTTTTTAAACTGGTTTAATAGCCTCATTAGCCCCTCCCCGGTCGAATCAACTTTAACGTTTATCACACCAACACTTCCTGATGTTCCCTGAAACAGGTTCTGAACTCACAGAGAGGACAATGACAATGTTCTAGAAGAATACAAAGGTGTCTGCAAAAAGGAGAAAAACAGGCGTGCCCGGGTGGGTTCAGTTGGTTAAATGACTGACTCTTGATTTCAGCTCAGGTCATGATCTCAGGATTGGGAGGTCGAGCCCTGTGTTGGGCTCTGAGCTGAGCATAAAGCCTGCCTCTCCCCCTCCCTCTGCCCCTCCCCATCCTAAAAAAAAAAAAAAAAAAAGGGAAAAAAAAAGGCTTTCAGAGAACAAGACAGGAAACGACCGCCAAGATGTGTTTCTGTGATTGAAGTTCATGGTGGGCCCTCCACCTCCTTCCCAATGGCTTGGGTTTCCCACAGTGTTTGCTCCGGCCACCCAGGGCTCCTGAGCGCTCTCTCCTCTCTCTGCATTTACCGAATGTCTCCAGTTCCTTCGTTTCCCTGCTTCTCTGGTTCCTTCAAGGAACACTCAGAACTGTGGCTGTGAAATGATAGAACTGGAAAGGCTTGTGTCTAGGGCAGTGGCCTACAAACCATGTTCGCTGGCAGGCCCAGGAGTCCCTCGGGTGTCCAACAGCTCCCACATTGGGAAAGGGTTGCTGAACTGGTAAAGCAAAGTCCTGCCAAAGTAGAACTTAGGGCTCCTGGGTGGCTCAGCTGCTGTAGCATCTGCCTTCGGCTTGGATCATGATCCCAGGGTCCTGGGTCCAAGTCCTGGGTTGGGCTCCCTGCTCAGTGCAGAATCTGCTTCTCTCTCTGCCTCTGCCTCTCCTCCTTGCTCATGACCACTCTCTTTCTCTCTCTCTCTCTCTCTCTCTCTCCCTCACTCTCAAATAAATAAATAAAAGTTCTAAAAAAATGTTTAAAGCAGAACTTAAAAGTGACCCTCACGATATATATTGGAACACAAGGCCCAGACAGAGAAAGCAACTTGCCCAAGGCAGGACAGCAAGTTACACATGTGGGAGGAGACCCGCCCTCCTGACTCTCAGTCTAATATCTCTAGGGCCAGAGACAGCAAAAGGAGTGTGAGCCTCGGGGCCAGAATGATCTCGATCTGAATCTGATCTCAGCCACTCTCTACTTACTCATCCTTGGTGTTACATTCTTCTGCAACATATCTAAGCCTGAGTCTTTTTCTTTTTCTGTTAAAAGAGGATGTAAAAACACCAGCCTTGCCTAAGGAGCTGGGCTATTACACCTGAAAACACCTTCGATCGATGAAATACACGCACACACAGGGCATAGGCGTGAACAGCATCTTTATCTTCAGAGACACTCATGAATACCTCATTGAGAATGTGCTTGTGACAATCACCACTGTGCCCAAGGGTGTTTCCCCAAGCTAGACAGTCTGGATTGCTCAGTTAAGGAAAAGCTCACTTCCTGCCCCTAACAAAACCACCACCCACAAGCCTTCCTGTTATGCGTAAACCAGTGTCTGTTTTGATGGCTTTGCACACACATACACACGCACGCATGCACACACACTCCTACTCTTATGATGACAACACACAGACCCAAAGATGTTGGAGGCGGCAATATCAGTGATCCCCCTACACACACGCACTCAAACAGCATAGATCTATGGGTACCAAAACATCTAGAGCCCTTCTACCCATATGGTCACCTCTTCTTTCTTGACCTTGTTAGAACCGACCAAACCAACTGATGGTAGGGAGGCAAAATAGACAGAACCCAGGTTTCTGACAGTCGTGATAAATATCAACTTGTAATAGCTGAGCAAAGTAACAGATTTGGAGGGGAGGAGCTGGAGAAAATATGGAATCAGTTGATTAAAGTAATGACTAAAGTGATACCTCATTGACACCTGAGATCCATGCTCCCTTCCTAGAGTGACGATACCCCGATTTTTATGGTCCTTCTTTCTGCAGTCAGTTCTTTCATTCATAGTTGATTGGATGCAATAGGACTGGCCTTACCCCCAACTCCACAACTGGGCTCTTATTAGCCAGGGGATGTGTCCCATTCCTCTGATCACGGCAGTTGGTTCTTGGATGGAGCAGAATGCAGTCAGGGCCCAGAAGAAAAAAGAGACATTAGCTGCACCAACTGGAAGAAACCATCCTTCTTCAGCTGATTCTATTTATTTATTTATTTATTTATTTATTTATTTATTTATTTATTTTTCTTCCTTTATTTAAATCTTTGATGTTTGGGGGGCAGCTGGCTGGCTCAGTCGGGAGCACATGTGACTCCTGATCTTATGGTCATGAGTTTGAGCCCCACGTTGGGGGTAGACATTAAGATAAAGTTTTTTTAAAAATTAAAAAATCTTTGATATTTTGTTCATCATGGATTTTTGCACTCATTTTTATTTATTTACATAGAGCAAGAAAGTATTCTATACGTTGATTGCTGAGTGCTTTGGGTGTCCATTTAAATTTTGTATCCAAAGTGAGTGCCTCAACACCCTCAGCCTGGACTTGGCCCCATAGAGGTTTAGGGCTCATTGCTCATTTTATTTTATTTGATAAGAGACTTGTGAGTTGAGGTGAGGCTACCATATGAAGCTTTAGGAGGAAGCTATCATTCCATGGGACCAAGAGAAACCAATTCCCAGTTATTTGAGCTGCTGGATCAAGCTTTGCCTAAAGCTAACCCTACTATAAGCCAACCTGAGTTGTTTTCTGTGGCTTATAATATTCACACCAAAATAATACAAATTGACACAATGGCTAATTATAAGGAGCTAGTTTCTGGGATGTTTTGTAGACAGTGCTTCTAAAATCTGAGTAACACTGCCTCCTGTAAACATGTGGTCCACCAGCCAGAGCCAAAGTGCCCTTGTTGGCTGAGGTCAACTTTCCAAACAGCAACTTTCACTGTAGAGTGGTATTTCAGTTTATATTTTTTAGGCCCCTTTTATATGCCAAGTGCTGTTCTAAATACTCCTACACGTTATTTTTCAAATTCTTGTTTTGTCTCAAAATGGCATCAGGTCCTACTATCATTATCCATATTTTACAGGAAAGGAAGACAAAATGGAAGAAGAAAAGCCAGACCTGTGAGTTCTGAAGCCTGGGTTCTTAATGAGTATCCTGATACGACCTCAAGATTTTCTCTGTAGATGGGAAGAACACCCACTACATAATAGATATCTGCTCAATACATATTTGAGGAATGAATGAATAAGTTAATCATGAATTTGAAAGGTGAAATGTTAGCCATTTTGATATTCACTCATTTAATTTTAATTTGCCCCTCTCTGGAAATAGGATATGAACCATAGCCTCTCCTGGTTCAGTTTGGGTTAATAGAGGCTTTTTCTATTAAGGGACATGATTCTCAGGAGTTGCACATCAATGACAAATTTGAATACAAATTGTTGGAAAAGTGTACACAGATGGAATCATGGCTATAGAATCTAAATAAGTTCTGTTGCAAATTTGGTCTCCTTACTCTGAGGATTTGGGAAGGAATCAAACCAGGTAAAGGATTTTAAAATGTTTTGTCAACTGTAAGGCACATAAACAACTGATTATTAGTATGTGATTTGTATGTGTTTTTTTTTTCTTTTTGGTTTA
This sequence comes from Canis lupus baileyi, assembly GCF_048164855.1. Taxonomy (NCBI): domain Eukaryota; kingdom Metazoa; phylum Chordata; class Mammalia; order Carnivora; family Canidae; genus Canis; species Canis lupus. The sequence goes on from NC_132845.1 coordinate 73,475,231, forward strand.
TTTTCTTCACACAAGGACTTACCAGCCCCAAAGCCTAAATTGAATGTTAAATTTCTCTCACTCTAAGGCCTAGAGCAATCACTTGATGAGTATGTTTCTGAGACAAAAATCAATACAATCTTAGGAAATAAATTTATCTGACAAAGGTAAATATCACAGTTGAGAGTTCCGGGTTTTTAGCATTCTTAACCAAAGCAATAGATAAACAGACTCCTCCCAAAGTAAAGATGGAAATATAATTATTCAGTCTCTCCATGTTAGATTTGCCCAGAAATTGAAATATTGTTAGCAAACACGGATTTAAATTTTGTGCTCCAATGAATTGGTAGATCTCTTAGTTTATTGTTTTGATTTCTCTGCGTTCTACCACGGGGAAATTATGCAAACTCATACCGTACACAAAAAGAATACTGATAATTATGGAATTTGCCACTTAGCTTGAAGATAATTTCATGACTCTCTTTCGATCTATTGGCACGAGAGCCCATGCATGTTTGCGTTGCTGCTGTTCTCAAGACCCGCGGTCAGATGCGTGTGCAAAGTGTGTATGAAATTGTACTATGCCAAGCCAACTGTTCAGCTCAGCAGATAATCAATTCAGGTGGTTTTCTCTGAGGGGCCAGTTCTTTCACTGACTTTGGTCATCCTGTAATCCAAGGTTGGAAGCCCACAGTTGAGTTCCAACTCCACGTGCAGATCAGAAGCCCTGGGAGAGCCTCATTAATGGTAACTCCAGGTCCCACCCAAAACTGTTGGGTGAGCGTCAGAGCCCAGGGAATCTGTCTTTAAACATGCCCTGTGGTGATTCCTCTGCCCTGCCAGATGGAGAACACTTCTGTTTCCATGACCCACAGGGGCCAGAAAAGACAAAAATAATTCAATCTTCTGTTTTAGCTGCACGACACCTGACTACTTTCATTTTGTTGTATTTACTTATTCAATTTTTTTTTTTTTTTTTTTTTTTTTTTTTTTTTTTTACAAAACCTGTTTGATCCTCTGGCTGCTATAATGTCAGGGAGATCCAAGCCCATAGGCTTTGCTTCCATCTGGAAAGTCTACACTGCTTAGACCCTGAAAGAATTGTATTGATCACAGAGTCTTAGAGGGCATCTGTTTCAAATGTCGCATCTGCTTTCTCCATCCTAATTCTACCCAGTGAGGCTTACTCTTCTCTCTGTTGTAAATAATAACCCATCCACTCCATGAAGATAGCAAGTATCTCTGTTAAACACCTCTTTTTACATGATCATCCCAAACATCAAAGGAGAATGGAGTGTAGCAGAAAACATAAAAGAAAGATATCTTTTAATCCTATGCTTGCCACCTGGTAGACTACAGAATCCCACTGACCTCAGTTTCTTTATCTGTAAATTGGGATTTGGTGGCATTATTATCATCTATTATACCTAACTTCTTGGGATTATGAGAATTAGATGAACTAACTCATATAAAATGTAGGTACCAAATAAGTGATGGCTCTAAAATCATCATTATGATATTAGGAGGTTTCCCAGACCTCTGAGTACTAGAGTTTTCTATTATATACAGCCTAATCTACCAATTTCTTGCTGAAAGTATGAATATAATCCCAGCTCTAGTTTGCCTTCAGCAGTGTCAAATAAACAGATTATTTTATTTAAGATTGGGAAGATCATATACTCCTCAAAATGCTTCTCTCTATTTAGACAACACCTGGAACATCACGATTATTTCTGGAAACCTCACTTTAAGAAGAATACCAACAAACCAAAGTGGTGGGGAAACGTGTCTGGGGAGATGTCGGAAACCAGGACCATGTCATACCAGAAATCATCTTTAGAAACCAGTATTCTCATATAGGAAAAGAAAAGCCATGGGGTAAGTATGACAGTTGTCTACAAATGTCTAAACAGCTGCCCCAATGATACCTACTGAAAGATCCTCAAGTAGTGGAATTAACTTGGAGCATAGAGCTGAGCCAGGAGGTCTCCCCAGCCCTGAGAATCTAAGGTGACTGGGATCCAGACTATTCCCCTTGAACTGAGCACTCTGCTTCTGTTTACCTAACAAGACACATGCGTTCATGTTTAAACAGTCATAGTACAGCACTGCCCTTTCTGAATACTCAAATATGCCTATGGTCCTTGCTGGGAACAGATAGCCTGAGAAGTACAAAGCTACCTCTATAATTCACATGAGAAAAGTGACCCCAAAGACACAGATGTATGAGTAGCAAAGGTCAGCCACCTTGGTGAGTGATTTAAGGGGGTCCAGAGCTCTTACCCTGATGATCATGATTACCAGTAAAGAGGGGAGGAGGTTCACACATAAAAAGCCTGGCTGCCCAACAAACTCGTGGCCCAAACTCTTGGCTGCCCAACAAACTCTGGTTTTCACAAGCTGAAAACCCATCCAGAGCAAAGTCAGGACTTTCCTTAATGTGAAAAGCAGACTGTTGTTCAACAGGAACAAAATCCCCTAAAGTCAGGAGAGAATAAGGAAGCTACTTTTTATTAAAGTTAATTTTCATGATATACAGTATGATGCAGTAGATTGAGAACTTCGAAATCTCTTAAAGCTATTCCATAAAAATATTACAAATTTTGTTTTGTGTGATGATGATAATAGTAACTGCATTAAAACTCATCTTTTCTGGGAAAATCAAAGTCTGACAATTTTTTTATGCACACTACAAAAATAAAGGAGTTAGCCAATCTGCATGTTATACATGAACCCTTACTACAAATGAGTTCCATGCTTTCTGCAACTCTCTATTATTTTATTCCCCAAATATATTCATGAGCGATGGTCTGAATGTGTCCCCTCAGAACTCATATGTTGAAATCCAACCCCCAGGTTGGTGGTATTTGAACATGAGGCCTTTGGGTGGTACTTAGGTCACAAGAGTGGAGTCCTCATGAATGGATTAATGCCCTCGTAAAAGAGGCCCCAGAGAGTTTTCTTCCCCTTCCATAGTGTGGGGGATGCAGAAGGAATTCTGAGACCAGAGAGAGAGCTCTCACTTGATCATGCACCCTGATCTTGGACTTCCAGCCTCTGGAACTGGGAGAAATAGATTTCTATTGTTATTCAGCTGCCCAGGCTGGGGTCTTTGGTGACAGCAGCCCAGACAGATGAAATCAATGGGAGAGCCAAACAGCGGAGCATGAAGGACTTGCACCCTTTGCTCTGGGTCCTGCCAGAGCCTGTGCCAATGAAAATGGCACAGTTGGCACCAAAACTCAAACCTGCTTCTCCTCCTGGTATGTTAGAGACTAAGACAGCCAAAGGCCATGAGGAGGACTAACTCAAGGCTACAGAATAAACTAGAGGTGGGGGAAGGGAGATGTCACGTTAAGAGCCAAGGTTAGAAAAAGTGATGCTAATGCCAGAAATGCCAAAATTTATGTATAAACTGAAAAAGAGACTTTCTGGAAAATCTATGATGTTCCAGATACATGGAAGGGCCCTCTCATACCAAGCAGAGCCTTGGCATTTGCAAAGTTAACTTGGGATTCCAAATATTAGTTTCAAAATCTTATGGGTAACCTGGAGCCCACAGCATGGTCACAAGTTAGATCTCCACATGGCAAGATGGCACCATCCCTTGGCCCAACTCCAAGAAGACATGATTTACAACATTCTGAGTTGGACAACATGGTAGCCCCATGGTATGGTTGGTGTATCTGCAGAGATCTAACCTGGTGAACAAACCTAACTCACTGCCTAGCATCTGTATCCTGATGCGGCGTTGATGCGCCCTCTATTAAGCATCAAATATGCCATAGCACTCGTGATGGGTAAGATATTCTGTGTCTTTGTAGGGAAAGAATAAGACCTTATGTATAAGCCAACTGCAAAGATGAAAAATAGGAATAAGGAGAAAGTGGAAATTTGTGTTGGGCAAATTCAAGGGTAAGATAGCACATTTGAAAGTTGCTTGCAGCCATCAAATACTCTATCAGGAATCAAGAGAAAATTTCTGAAACTGCTCAGCGAGTGTTCCAGCAAGAATTTATTTTAATTGCTTTATAAATTGCTTTAATCCTATATTTAGGGAATCATTAGGGGCTTAAAAGGGTCACTTAAAATTTTCACTTATGCTTAACTAAATTTTATGGAGAAAATTACATGTTTTAATAGTATTCACAGAATTGGGGACTTGCAAAGGTCTCGAGACATGTCCTTCTAAAATAGCAAAGGTCCGTGACTCAATATCACTTAATTTCCACAATAGTCATGTGAGGTAAAGATAATTATTCTCCTTTTACAGAAGAGGCAACTGACCCTCGGAGAATCTGAATTATTTGCCAAGCAAGCCATTCAAAGGAAGGATCCTGCTTCATCGATCTTTTCAACTCAAGGGGCTGCCATGTGCCAGCTCCTCGGCATATTATTTCAAGGGTTCCCAAAGTGTGGCCCCCAGGCCAGCGGCAGCAGCTTCACCTGGGGACTTGTGAGAAATGCAAGTTGCCAGGCCCTGCCCTAGAACCCCTGATTCCGACACACTGAGTACAGGGCCCAGCGACCTATGTTCTCACAAGCCCTCCAGGAGATTTCGATGTGCATAAAAGTGTGGGAAAAGCCTGATCTTAATTAAGAAAGGTGAATGGAGCTGCATGCAGCTGGAAAGGGCTAGATCTAGGTTCTTGAGAGTCCTGAGGCCAAAGTCAAAGGGAAGAGCCATAGTGAGAGGCCCAAGGGTACAAAGTTTCAGAGAGCTTGGAAAGTAGCATCCCAGCTATGGACTGACCCTTGATGGAGTCTCCCTACCTTGTGCAGTTTCTTAAAGGAGCCACCTGCCCTCAAACCCCAGTGGGGCAGGATTTGCCCAGGGCTGCCACGCTGCACCTCATATCTCTGCCAGCAACCTGCGTGGAATCCAGGGCCCTTCCCTGCCACGAACACAATTAGTCAAGTTTCCATTTTTCTCTCTTCCTCCAAAATCCCTCCCAGTGGGGGCCACCAGAGGAAAGAAAATTTCATCTTGCAACAAAACCAGATTTATCTGTGTTCTTTGCACAACAATACAATGAAAGCCCAAATGATTTTTCCACATTTGGTAGCACTTAGAAGCTTTTCATCAGCACAAGAATAAAGAAGAGAACTATTTTCCTCATTTCTGTTTACGGCAGCGATATGGCAGAAAGAAAACAATTTAAATCTATAAATTACGAAGATGCTTTTGACTTAAGACAAGCACCAAAGTTTCAGTCATTTATCTAGAATCACAGCTTGTCTGCGATGAAAAAGGCCCGAGAGATCGTCTGGTCGGTGCAAGATGATTTGCAGTTCTTCCCAGATACAGCTTCTTTTAAAGGGCTGTATCCATATTCTAATAGAGATCAGGAAAAAATACATAGCTTTCGTATCAAACCCATAATTTCACGGCTATTATTGCTTACGGTGAAGCTAAAGTTGTTATTCTGATAAAAATAAAAGTAGAGAGAAGAAGCAGGAAGGATAGAGCTCAACCTTTCCTTCCACTCCAATCTCCTGCCTCTACTTCCCATTGGCCAAAGCCAACTGGAAGCCAGAGGGCAAAGCAGTCAGGTGATCTGAGGGGTAAGGGCTAGCCTCTAGGACACAGGTGCCATAGAGGATGAGTCCTGTGGCAGGAAAGGCAACACCTAGTGTCTCTTCCACGTGCCCCTTTCACGGGTGCAGAGCTATCCGACCAGTAGACAGCATTGGGTGGGGAGTGGTGCTGTAGGGACATTCACCAGGCTGGTCAGAAATACTACCAGGGGTATCTGTAGATCTCAGAAAAGTTGTCTTCAGCTCTTTGCACCTCAGTTCCTTTATCTGAAAAGTGGTAAGATGATTTCTCTTTTGCAGGTTTGTTGCAAAGGTTATAGATTAACTGTAATATTGCTGCTAAACAGAAGATCCTCAATAAATCTAACACTATAATGCTAAGTGAAAAGAGACAGACACAAAAGGTCATACATTGTCTGATGTCATTTATAGGAAATATCCAGAATAAATAGCCATATAAAATTAATTATTAATATGAGTTGAACTGGGCCCCCCTTCACTTGCATTCAACCGATACTAATGGTTAATTTTGCATGGTTATTATGAATAGTGGTTATGTGAATTTTACCTCAAAAAGTTGGGGGGGAGTAATAACTAATTATTATGATTATTATTCTGAAAATCTGGTCAGGGGTTCATTATCTCAGGATCAGGTATAACATAAAAACACCTGTTAAAAATGAATTTTTCGTGGGCCCTGAAAACCACTCTGATTGATAATGCCCGCTCACCCCAAGTAACTTCAAGGGTGCGTGGAGGTATAGATTATGAAGGCTTCATGGGGACATTAAGAAGGTAATTAAAATGCTTGTTGAATATACTATTACCCTGCAAGGAGAACTGTATACAGTGTAGCATGTTCTAGAAAGCATATGCATGACATGGTAACCTATGCAATGAGTTTAATGTCTGTTAACTCCTCACTAAGGACATCTTGACAACAACACCTTTAGTTGGCTGGGAGTTTCCTGCTCTGCTGTATGCTGGCCTCATCTCCACCCTGTGTTGGCCAAATATTGCTGAGCCCCCCTCTCCTTGGGGTCTCATAACACTCTTGGGCCTTATAACTCTGTGCTGGAACCATGGCTTGTGTCTTTATCACTCAAGACCAAGGGAGGCTCTTGCTCAGGGCTAGCCACCAGCACATGGCAGGGAAAGCTCTAGTCTCAGAAAAAGACAGCAGCCTGGGAGGTGATTCTTGGTCCTTCATGCCCTTCCAGCCAGGCTCAAATTCACACTGGGGCCAAGTAGACCTTAGTAATCAGCCAAGGTTAGGGCTGAGGTGTGAGAGAAGAGGGGCAGGGTGCCATTATACCATCCTCTACCCTGACGCCCCACATGTGGCCCTACCTCTCAGAAAATATCCTGGAGACCCGAACACCTTTCTTCCCAGACTGTCTTCACTCCCCAACTTGCTCTTAGCTCATCTTTCTCTTTTTTCTTTTAAAAAGATTTTATTTATTCATTCATGAGAGACACACAGAGAGAGGCAGACACACAGGCAGAGGGAGAAACAGACTCTCTGTGGGGAGCCCGGTGGGGGACTCGATCCCAGGATCCTGGAATCACAACCTGAGCCAAAAGCAGAGACACTCAACCACTGAGCCACCCAGGTGCCCCTTTCCTCTCATATTTTTCATTCCACTTTCTACATTTGCACCTTTATTAGTGACCTGTTGTGGTTTAACAAGCCACCAAAATTGAACGGCTGAGAACAACAATCACTTTCTGTTCACGGTTCTGCAATTTGGGCTGAACTCAGCTGGAAAGCTTTTGTGCTGGCCTCACAGGAGGTCATTCAAGCATCTGTGATCATGGTCATGCAGGAGCTCACTGAAAGCTGGATGGCCTCACGTACACACCTCAGGTTCCTGGTGACTGTTGGCTGGGGAGATTCAGTTCATCTCTATGTGGCTTCTCCAACAGGAAAGCCCAACTTTCTACACGATAGCAGCCACATTTTATGAGGGCAAGTTCTATATTTGCAGAGTCCTATCAGCCAAAGAAGTCATGTGGCCAAACCTACAGTCAGTGTGGGCAGGCAATACAGAAGTACACAAGGCATAGGTACCGGGAGTCATGATCCATGAGGGACCATTGATACTATGATTTATTTCACCATTCCAAAGATCGAGTTAAGTCAGAGGAAAATACCAGGGGACAGAAAATGAAAACTGAAGTCATCACACATGTTTAAGGACTGACTGTGTGCCAGAAATTATGCTCATTGCTAGAGAAACCAAACTAAGTAAGAAATTTGCAGTCTAGCAGCACCTGGGTGGCTCAGTAGGTTACGTGTCCGACCCTTGATTTTAGCTCAGGTTATGATCTCAGGGTCATGAGATCGGGCCTGCTTAAGATTCTCTCTCTCTCTACTTCCGCCTCTCCCCCTGCTCTCTCTCTCTCTTAAAAAAAAATCATCAGTTGAAATTAGAAGAAATACACAGTCTAGTGGGCATGTATAAGAAAATAAATCAGGGCAGCCTGGGTGGCTCAGCGATATAGCACTGCCTTCAGCCCAGGGCCTGATCCTGGAGACCCAGGATCGAGTCCCACGTCAGGCTCCCTACATGGAGCCTGCTTCTCCCTCTGCCTGTGCCTCTGCCTCTCTCTCTCTCTCCCTGTGTCTCTCACAAATAAATAAAGAAAATCTTAAAAAATAAAAAGAAAATAAATCATAATGCAGTATGAAAATAACAGGTGTAATTAGCACTAAAGAGGAAGTGATGACTCTGTTGGGGTCATACCCATGCTTAGAGCTCTTCAAGGGCCTCATCGTACTCGGAATAAAATCCAAAGACTCTATAAAAGCCTAGGAGAGCTGACATGCACTGTTTCTGCTTGATTCCCAACCTCTTCTCCTGCCTCTCTCCTCTGACAATCACACCCCCCAGGATCCAGCCACACTGGACTTCTTATGGGTCTCCGAAGGCCCAAGATTCATTCCAGGCTATGACCTTGACCAAACCCTTCCTTCTTTCTTAAACATAACCCCCTGACCTCGAATACCGAACTCCAGTATATCAATCAGGGTCCACTCATGGAAAACCACACACACCCAGGACTTCAATGGAGGGACTTCAGTTAGTTTTACAATGGTGTTAGAAGAGCAGGAAGCACAAATGGGGAAAGCAAGGCAACCCAGAGATTTACAAACTGCAGAAAGTCACTGCATCAGGGACAAGAGGGAGAGACAAAGGGAGGAGGTGGTGTTATGGGGCTCAGGAGCTGAAAGTATAGAGGAAGGGTCTGTGCAACAGATGGTGGGACCATGGAGAGAAATATTCACTGGAAGTATAGAGGTCACTGCAGAAATACTCCCCTAAAGTTGAGAGAGAAGGAGGACTACACGTTGATGGTCTCTTTTCCCACCCTCCAAACCCCTGCCAGTGCCTCTCACTTGTCAAATCAAGCCAGAAACCATTTGGAAAAGGAGATGGGGAATTGTAGTTCACAGGGGTCAGTCCCTTGCAAGGTAGAATAGAGCTGAGGAAGAGCAGGCAATAAATTTGAGAGCAAATCAGCCAATGCCCTCCATATTGCTGACTCCTGTTTACCCTTCAGGATCAGCTTTTTTTTTTTTTTTAAGATTTACTTATTTATTTTAGAGAGAGATAGAGCGAGCACAGACTGGGGGGGTGCAGAGGGAGAGGGAGAGAAAATCTCAAGCAGACTCCCTGCTGAGCGGTGAGTCCAACATGGGGCTCAATTCCATGACTCTGAGGTCACAACCTGAACCAAAATCACAAGTTGGACACTCAACTGACTGAGCCACCCAGGCGCCCCCCAGGCTCAGCCTTAAGTCATCTCCACAGGAAGCCTTCCTTGGAAACACTAAGTTAGATCTTCCTCACCCCTCTCCTCTATCACAAAACTTGCTTGCTCATTTCCTGCCTGGAGTTTGATAGTTTGGAGATTTATTTGTTGAAACCACAGTGAGATACCACCATACACCTATTAGAATGGCCAAAGTCTGGAACACTGACACCATCAAATACTGGTGAGGATGCAGAGCAACCAGAGCTTCAATTCACAGCTGGCGGGAAGGCGAAATGGCACAGCCACTTTGGAAAACAGTTTGGTGGTTTCTTATAAAATTAAACATACTCTTACCATATGATCCAGCATCGTGCTCCAAATCAGCCAAATTCTGATTTCTTCATGGTTTATTCCAAGAAAGGCTGTGTGCAACCAGAAGCAGCCCACAGCTCATGCTCCCACACATATGGGAATAGTTAAGGGGTTTCCCTCTTCTCTCCAACTCCACTCCCAACGAAGATTGATTGATTGATGATTGATTCACTTTTTATGTTTTATTTAAATTCAATTTGCCAACATATAGTAGTACAACACCCAGTACTCATCTCATCATGTGCCCTCCTTAATGCTCATCACCCAGTAATCCCATTAAAAGAAATATTACAAATTCAGCTCTAGACCTTTGCCACTTGGTGTTTGAAGCCCATCTTCTACCTGACTCTAGTGCATGAAATTTAGGTACTTCATGAGGGAGGAGTCATCAAGATATCATGCTCCAAGGCCAGTCTTGGCAGAATGTCCTGATCATGATTTGAACAGCTGTGATGAGTGAGAGTTCTCTCTTTTTTTAATATTTGAAAAATGTGTGCATGATCTGAAAAACATAATAATCAAATGCTAACTTCAGATGAACAAGCAAAATATATTCCTTAAAAAGTTAAACATAGAGATACCCGGTGTCTCAGCAATTCCACTCATGAGTATATGCCCAAGAGATTGAGAACTTATGTCCATGCAAGAATTTACACGGGCATGTTCATGGCTGTATGATTCGCAATAGCCAAAAGGTGGAAACAACCCAAATATCCATCAAATGATGAATGGAAAACAAAATATGGTATATCTTCGCAATGGACTATCATTTAGCTTTTAAAAAGAAAGGAAACATACTGATATATACTATAGCATGGATGACCCTTGAAAGCACCATGCTGAATAAAAGAAACCAGATACAACAGGCATGTAGCATATGATTCCACTTATATGAGATGTCCAAAGGAGGCAAAACCATAGAAGCAGAAAATAGATTAGTGGTTGTAGGAGCTGGGGGAGTGAGAATAGAGACTGCTAATGGGTTTGAATTTTCTTCTGGGGTGATGAAAATGTTCTAGGATTACATAGTGGTGATGGTTGCACAACCTTGTGGCTATATCTGCCCCCCAAAAATTGATGATATACTATGATATGTTGAATTTTATGGCATGTAAATTATATTTCTATTTAAAAATCTTTAAGAAACTAGCAATATGTCTATCACATCTCTGGGTTAACACACTGAGTCCATTTTCATAGTCATAACATGTTTTAAGCAGTGTTCAAGGTAAGAAAATGGCACATGGGAACCTAGCAAATCATTAATATGGTCAGTGTTTTGAGGCAGGGAGCCCTGAGAGCTTATCATTTCCTCTTTCTTTTCTTTGTTTGTTTGTTTGTTTCTTTCTTTCTTTCTTTTTCTTGAGAGAAGAGAGAAAGAGAATGAGCTGGGGGATGGAGGGCAGAGGGAGAGAGAGAATCCTAAGCAGGCTCCATGTCCAGTGCAGAGCCTGATGCAGGGCTCAGTCTCATGACCCTGAGATCATGACCTGATCTGAAATCAAGAGTCAGACACTTAACTGACTGAGCTACCCATACACCCTGAGAGTTTATCATTTCTTATCATTTCCTACTCACATCTTATCACTTCTGGTAGTGATCATTAACATGCTTTGAGATCATTAACATGACTATGTGTCCAGAGCTTTTCCAAGAACCACTTGTATGGAAATGCGGGGAATTCTCTCAACAACCCGGTGAGGTTGGATCTAGTATTATTATCTTTATTTTACAAATGAGGAAACTAGACACCAGGAGAGTTATGTGCCCCAAATCACGGAGCCAGAACATATCAGAGAGGCAGTGATCCAAGGGAGTCTGGCTCCAAGCCTCTGTTCTTATATCTACCGCACTGGACTGTCTTTCAATGCCACAAATGCTGTTAATATTGCTATACGTCATCACATTCAGTGTTAAAAAAAGGATCTTGGGCTAAATTCAGATTCTTTAAGTATTTATCCACCTCCTAACCAATTTTCATGTTTTTCATAAATACTGCCTTAGAGGAGTGTATTCAATGTTCGAAGAAAAGCAAGAGTACACCTTATATTACCCATGCTTTATCGTTTTCAAAACATCTCCACGTATAATATTTGATCTTTGCAAAATTCTTCAAAGTAGAAAAAATAGAAATGATTATTCCTGTGTTTCAGATGATAATAACATGAGGCTCGGAAGAGTGGAGATGGAATTTGAACTAAAGTCTCCTGGCTTTTAACCTTCTATACAACCTGCTGTCTACCAACTGTTTGGGGATGATATCATCATAATACTTTGGCCAATTTGACAAATGCTGTTTTTGTTATCCCTGTTTTTATAAAAGGCAGCATACCACTGCCCTGCATCCAGCTAGAACCTTTTCTTTCCCTCCCTTCCTTCCTTCCTTCCTTCCTTCCTTCCTTCCTTCCTTCCTTCCTTCCTTCCTTCCTTCCCTCCTTCCTAAAGATTTTATTTGTTGATTTATTTGTGAGAGACACACAGAGAGAGGAAGAGACACAGGCAAAGGGAGAAGCAGGCTCCCTGTGTGGAGCCTGATATGGGACTTGATCCCAGGACCCTGGGATCAAACCCTAAGCAGAAGGCAGATAGATGCTAAACCACTGAGCCACCCAGGTACCTATCTTTCTTTCTTTCTTTCTTTCTTTCTTTCTTTCTTTCTTTCTTTCTTTCTTTCTTTCTTTCTTTCTTTTTCTTCCCTTTTTTTCTTTCTTCTTTCTCAGAAGTTCAAGCAGGAGTAACTCTAAGCTAGCCATCATTATTTCCAACATTGAATAAAATATTCCAATGACCGGTTTTACACAACATATCTACAGTAAAGGTAAGAAAGAAAATGATCCCTGATTCTTCTTGGCATCAATGTTCTTCATCTAACTGGAGGTTGGGATGGCCATGGGACAAATATGTGGACTGTGTCTGTCTCCAGAAACAACACAGTGAAGGAGGGGAGCCTCTTGCCCCCTTGTTCAGAATTACAGGAAGGAAGGAAGATTTCAGACCTCTCACAGGCATCCTATCCTGAAGATCATATTTCCCTTTATGTTTTCACAGCCAGGAAATCCCTCTTCAAATCTAAGTAAATCCTTCTTTCTCTTCTCTAAGCCCTCATCTTGTTCTGTTTTCCAGAAAGAGAGTGAGAAAAAAAAAAAGAGAGAGTGAGCAGCTGGGTTCCTGAGAAGAAGCAACCCCTGAAATCTGCCCGCCCCAGCAGGCTATGGGATTCCAAATATTTCAGTGTCAGACATCTGAGTGTTAATGACCTTCCCATGGCTCCCTCATTGACACAGATGGGTGCAAAGCCAAGCTGGCTCAGTGTTACAGGAAGAGAAAACAAAAAACAGGCCACAGACCCCCCCCCCCAGAGGGTGCTAACACCACTCCAGATTCTCATACGTTGCTTGTTACCATTCCTCGCTGTACCTCTGCATTCTGCTTTCAGCCCCCACCCCAACTACCCCCCACCCAGACACCCACAGGGGCAAAGACACACTCACAAACACAAACAGAAACTCTGGATTTGCCCACCCACCCACTCTCTCAGCTCTCTCACCCCATCCTACCCATCCAGCTCCATTTATTTCCTCTTGGCTATTGGACCACTCCCTCCTTCTTTAGTCCAAAACTAAAGCCTCCTCTCCACAGCCACATGTCTAGTCCACTCTCTTATCCAGAACTGGGGTTTCTCAGGACAATTTTGTACAACCAACACTTATTCATGGAGCCCATGGTACTCTTCCAGAGTGGACAGTGACTGGGAGAAGCAGAGTCCGCATTACTCACCACTGACAGGATGACGGAGGGACTGGTAAATGCAGAGCAAACATTCTGTATGTGTTTGGTACCCCCTGACCAATGATGCAAAAGAAAACCTTAAGAGTTGGACACTGGTCTTTTCAGAAAATCCACCATGTATAGGAGGGCAGTTAGCTGGAACGAGATCATAAATATGATCATAGTAATATAAGTATGTTGTAAAAGATATATGATCAAATTATATAATGACTATAATGACCTAATAAATACAGCTCATAGATTAAAAAAAATAGGTTATAAAAAAACAATCCAGCTAACCAGAGATAGTCCTGGATCCCAGTCATTGTGATTCCTAGGGATCTAGGGTCACTGAAGGACTTGAATCAACATGACCTTGTCCCCATGCTCCTCTCATGGACCTTGAGAATCTTCACTCTACTCCTCCTTCTGCAAATGGAATGTTATGGTGAGCACTCCCATCCCAGGCTCCAGATCCTCATCACCAGATTCCTACCCCCCACCCCCAGGACTGGATTAGGGATAGGCAAAAAGACTTGTAAAAAGGGTTTTTGACCAATCACAGAATAGAAGGGTCATAACCCTATAATCCCATACACAAAGCCCTCAGTCTGGGGTAAAGCCCCAGAGAGCCACCAGCCCTTTATCTTTATGTATCACCAACTTGGGCAATTACTTACTGTTTTGTAATTAAATTCACTCAGGAAAATGGGATCATTACTGTGAGGAGTAGCTAGCCAGCAAAGGGCAAAAGCGTGCTTTCAGCCAGATGGCAGGGAATTCCCAAGGATGTCAAGAGAAAATTGCACGTGAGTACCTGCGAGGCAAAACTCATCCCTGAGATGGGCTCTGCACTTTCACTACCATAAAGGAAGTGGTAAAGCATAGGAATTAAACACGGTCGCAGAAAGCCATCATTTCCAGGCAAACGTAGACAGATTTTGCAGGTCAGGTTGACCAACACTACACAGGTCATTATGGCTTATTCTTTTCCATTCTGTCCCAGTTTGAGGGGAACGGGGGACAGAGCATCTTTTACAAAAGCTTCATTTTTACATTTCTTTTTTGCACGCTGAGCTTCTGCTCATAGCAAAAAGGCACTCAAGAATAGTGTCTGTTTCAAATTAGTGAATATAGATGCCCAATATGCTGACAGTCGTGTGGAAGGAATGTACAAGGAATGTACAAAACCTACCATTATGAGGTCTGTATTGGAGGCTACTGATGAGATGGAACAAGGATGAGGCCACTGAGAGTAATAAACAGAGCATACCTTCTATTGAGTGTTGGCACTGTCTCCACAGGGAGGCAACTGGATGCCTCCGAGAGAGCCTGGTCATCTGTCTCTTCCCACAGATAGCAACTCGGGTATGAGGGTGTGGAACTGGGATGGGGTCACTGGACAGCGCCCGACAGTCCCGGGGCATGTGCTCGCCTGGGCCAGAGCCCATCCAGCATATTCCTGAAAACATGCAAAACCCCGAACAAGGAAAAGGCATCATTCCTGCGTCAGAACGACCCCGATTTTCATTTATTTGCATGAAATAAAGCCCCTTACTGTTAAGCCCACGAGGTCAGAGGACAAGAGGAGGTAGCACAGATCCCCACAGGAAGGCAAGGCCCGGGAGCTGACCTGGATGAGTCAACCAGCCTGGTGGTCCAGTTAGCAAGCTCTGATCATAGGCACAGAAAAAAAACATTTATGGGCGATGACCCTTCCATAGTTTCCACCGCATGGGATTGTTAGGACAACTCTGATGTACAAGCATTGGGACAGATGCTCAGAAAAGTGCCTTGCCTCTGCTCACGTTGCTGGGAATCGGGAGAATGGTTCGCCCCAGTCACCTTCCAAACACAGGGTGTACTGACGCAACTCAGCTGCCTCCCCGAGCGACGCTACCTGACTGCTGCCCGGTTGCCATGTTCTTGAAATGCTTGGGGTAGACCATTCAGAGTATAAACCATGGTCTGAGTGATCCCCACTGGGTAATGAAGGAAGACCATGCTTACACTGGGGACGGCTGTTCCAGTTGACCTGCGCAGGGGTGACGATGGCCAGGATCAAGGGACAGGACCAGGGGCCAACCCATGAAACTGAAAGGAGTGAGCAGGAGGCATGCCAGTGGCCAAGTCATGGAAGCAGACAGGCTGCCAATCAGTGGACTGAAATGAAGCAAAAGGCCAGGCCTGCAGGTGGCCCGCGGCACCCTGCGCAGCAGACACAGCACTCCAGCCCTACACGGCAACTGGAGGCAAGGAGGAGCTCTGTGTCATTCTAGAAACACTCTCCCTGGGGGCTCCCAGTGCTGGGATGGTAGGCAACAAACTCGAGCCTCTCTGGAATTCCTTCCCCTTGGGACGACCAAGATCCGCCGGAGCATCTCCAATGCCAGCTATCCGGGCCACTGACTGAGGTGATGTCAACCCCAGGGCCTTATTCAGCCCAACACTCCCTTTGAGTTCACCCCCAGGCCCTCTGCTGAGCGCCAGACCCTTTGAGGCAGGTCCAAAGCTCTAGAGCATCATGGTGATGGAGCTTCCTCCCGGCGACGTGTCCCCAGCCCCTCACCGGAGACGCGGGCAGATGCCCCTGTGTTAAACTGTCAGCGATCGTGAAATGGCTCACTTTTGAACTTCTTTGCCAACCTAGGGAGAATCTTCATTCCAGCTCCTTAGGACTTCCCGCTTCCACTTTTTCTTTCTGGTAACAAGAGCGGTGAAGTTCTTTCTTTCTTCTTTTTTTTAAGATTTTATTTATTTATTCATGAGAGACACACAGAGAGAGGCAGAGACACAGGCAGAGGGAGAAGCAGGCTCTATGCAGGGAGCCCTATGCGGGACTCGACCCCAGGACCCCGGGATCACACCCTGAGCCGAAGGCAGGCGCTAAAGTGCTGAGCCCCCCGGGTGCCCCAAGAGAGGTGAAGTTCTAACGATGTTTTCATGCTGCTGCGAATAAGAACATCCCTCCGGTTAGTTTTTCTACAGATAAGGCTGTAACATCACTCTCCAACTCGGGAGCAGAGAGGGTTTCCAGCGGCAGCAGCTGGAAAGGTGATAAGTAAATGGAAAAGCTGTGTGTCAACAGCGATACTTCGCAGCCCACAACTTCTTCACCGGGCGCCTTTGAAGCCAGCTTCTCCTGCAAGCATTTGTTTCTTTGCAAGAACAGAATGTTTGAGAACCAAAATTAAACAAAGATTTTGACCGTATGGTTAAACATAGTTTGTGATAATCAACTAGGGAGCCGGCGGCTTGCAGCTACCCCGAGCGCGCTGGGGGAATGCGAAATCTCCTGTCACCAAACAGCCTCCCAGGTCTTGACAGTGGACAGGTGCAAGAAGTTAATGACCAATTTTCAAATCATCCGCCCCTTTTTTAAATGCATTTGCCACCCAACCATTCTTCATGGCATTTAATCACGTGTTGGTGTTTCAAAAGGCACTCCAGAATCTGGCGGGGCTCAGAGTCTTCACTCTGAATACAAACTTCTAATGTCGCCAGAGGTGGGTCTCGCCGCCGCTGGCCCTGCCTCCCTGCTGTCTTATTTCAAGCCAGCAGCCAGAATGATCCTCCAAAAGTGGGACAGCTTGAGTCACTCTGTGTTCAAAATCTTCCAAAGCATCCCTTTAGCAGTCAAAGCAAAATCTGAAGTCCCGACTAAGACTTCCGAGACCACCAGTCCTCTCCCATCTCTTTACCTCTGACCTTCTCTCCCTCCTCCTCCCCCTTCCTTCATCTCCTCTCTGTCTCTGACCCTCTCTCTACACCTGTTCTGTGCACATCCTAAAACAAGCTCACTGCACACTCTGTGTTTACTACCCCCTCTCCAGAGAAGTATTCCCTCTCTACCATCAGTTTCAGCATCATCTAGTCCCTCACCTCATTGAGATCTGGACACGAATATCCCCTTAGCTTCTGTAACAACCCTACTTAAGCCTGCACACTTCTCCCCACCTGGACCCCATACACCCCCAGCACATGCCCGCATGCATATGCATTCCTCACCTCCTTCATTTCTCCTTCTTCCCTCCAATCATTTAGCTAGCACTGCATTCTTCTGTTCTTTTTTTTTTTAAGATTTTATTTATTCACTCATGACAGACACAGAGAGACAGAGAGAGAGAGAGACAGAGAGAGACAGAGAGAGAGAGAGGCAGAGACACAGGCAGAGAGAGAAGCAGACTCCACGCAGGGAACCTGACGTGGGACTCGATCCTGGGACTCCAGGACCACACCCTGGGCTGAAGGCGGCGCTAAACCACTGGGCCACTGGGGCTGCCCCATTCTTCTGTTCTTTATTTATCCCTTCTATCCCCCTCCCCCAGGAGGGCAAGGCTTTATCTATCTCTTTCAGTGCTAAACCCCAATCACCTAAGATCAGCACCTAGAACATGGTGGGTACTAAGGAGTATTTGTGGGATCATTAATGCGTATGCCTGCCACCTCAAAGTTGCTTGAAGAATTCGACTTCTGGCTTAGTTTTTCAAATGTGGATTGATCCAAGGCCTGGGAGTTGTCCAATTGGCTCAGGAGAGAGGGTATATAATTCTAGTCAACCATCATCCATTAGCCCACTGCATGAATTTCAGAACCCCTCTTGCTGTTGGAATAAGCACTGGCCACTTTATATTTTGTGTATTTACCCAACAACCCTCTTTGGACAGTGAGTTCCCTGAGGGCAGGAGTTCTATTTGTTTATATGCCTTGGGTAAATGCCTTGGTGCCTTGGGTAAATGATTCCGATGTATCAAGTACTGGGCCAGACACTCATGATATAGAAATGAGATATAATGTTGCTTTAAGGTGCTGCACACCTTTGGGCAGGCTGGGCCACACCCATAAAGTTGTGCAGTACACAACATGCACAATGGTATGTAACAGTCCTTTCATATCCTTTTGCTGCACTGCGGGTGACCTAGTTTATGTCTAATTAAATAATCTCCTCAGATTATTGTTTTATACTTGAGTGACAGCCATGAAAATGTGCCTTGCAAGGACTGTCACCGACCAAGGACCTTGGCTGCTCAAATGCTCCAAAATCTGTTGCCTAATCCATGCTCCCCACCGATGCCTACATGTGTAGCAATCCTACCCGGAAACCCCTTGTCCAAAGAGAGGTGATGGGTAAATACTCAGGCCTATTCCTGGGAGGAGATACATAGTCCTCCAATGGCCAACTCGAGGACTTCTTGGTAGCTTTACCAAACCTTCCAAACCTTCCTAAGACTAAACAATCTAGGACGCTGTCATCCACCTTCCTTCCCTCCCTCCTTTGCTCAGGGTCTGATGGTTCCCCTAGGCTTCTCCAGCTGCTTCCCCCAAAACTCACAGGTGTTTTTACTAGAAAATCCTTGCACGTGTAATCCTGTCTCCACTTCTGCTTCCCGGAGGAGCAGGACCAACCCACCTTTCCTGACTTCCCAGCTCTAGTTTCAGTTCCCTATATGTTCCCCAAATAGAGCAAGCTTCCCAAAGAGAAAATTAGATCATGTTTCCCCCTTACCCCAGATTCTTTGCTGGCTATTCATCACTCACAGGAGAAAAGCTAACCTGCTGAGTGTGACATATAAGCACATGAGGTCCTTCGTGCATGAGTCTTTGCTGACTTCCCTGGACCCTCCCAATCTTCACTGCCTTGCATTTTATGCTTCAGCAGCTCCAAAAACTATAGTTCCCCAAAGGGCCATGGCTCTCTAGGCTGCTTTATTTTCAGCACATTTTCCCTCTGCCTAAAGAGCCTCCCTATCCAAAACTTCCATGCCCACACACACACACACACTCGAATGCACACACACACACACACACACACACACCTTTCTGTGTTCAAGATGCAGCTCCAGTGGCATGTACTCCATGGAGCCTTCCGTGTGCCTGTCAAACTGACTTGGGTCCTGAGCTCTAAGAAGTTTCCTTTCCAGATCCCCTCCCCGCACAGCATTTATGGACTTCCTCCTCACTTCTTGGGGGAGCTCCTCAAAGGCAGTGACTAGGAGGGGACCCCAATGGGCTGTCGGCTGAGACCCCCGGTTTCCAGGGACTGCTTTATCATTCCAACCCACGGATGGCTTCCCTGGCCCCCCGGACACCTTATTTAACATGACCTGGATCCCCTCATCATAGCTGAGTGAACCAGATGTGGGTACACAGTCTTTGAACCAGTTAGTTTCCTTTCCAGGTATATGGCTTTTGACCCAAGAGAAAGACTCCCTTTGGGTGGCTGGATCTGCAAAATATGATCTCCCACCATTTGTGAGAAACGGAAGAACAAAGCCAGCATATGGAAAGAAGCAGAGATGGAAGGTGGTTCTAATGCCTTGCTTCTTGCACCTTCCCCCTTGCTTTGGTGACACACCCTGATATCCTTACAAGAAACTTTGCCTTGCTGATAAGCTAGTTTGAGAAAGACAAGTCATCTCTTGTCCAAAGTGCCTGGCATGTAGTAGACACTCAATAAATATTTGGAATGGAACAAACAGAGGAATGAATCAGTGGGTGGGTGGGTGGGTGGGTGGGTAGGAAGTTCATGGTGGAGGGCAATGCTGCCTATCTTTGATAGAATTGGACAATCCGAGAGAAGGATGAAGACAGGCCTCTGTGACAAGGCATCACACTGGTATTAAGAGACCCAGAGAGAGATTCAAGGTAAATGTCATCATACAGCATCCCACACAGCTGCAGGAGGACCTGAGAGGGAATTAATAACTTCCAACCCCACCGGGATGTCTTGGAATCAGCCACACTGCCAGCGAGCAGGTGCTTCCACTATTGCCCCAACTCAGCAAGGCCTGGCTGTCTGGGCAGGGCTTTGCAGAGAAGCCAGTCTGGAATGCCTAGTGATGTTTCACACTTGTCCCAGGGCCTCTGCCTTCAAATTCGGTGACATGGCCCTTTTGGGGACACGTGTCTTAGTAGGCAAGAGTGGATTTGTCCCTGTCATTGGAGTACTCACTCTAGCCCTGAGCATTGGGCAGTGCTGGTTCCTCCACCCAGGGCCAGGCTCCTAGTGTTTCCTCCCTCCCACTGCATCAGCTCTTGCAGGTATGCCTTGTGGTGACAGCTTCTGTCCCCCACTACGGCAGGTCCTACCTGCAGAGTACTCGGCAGAGCTGGGCTCTTAGTAAGTGCTCAATAAAGACAACTAAGTCCACCTCGGCCTCAGTTCCCTGTCAGTAGACTGAATTAAATTGGAGCAGAGGCTTTCTGAGGTTTTTTCCAATTCTGAATGTCTATGAGTTTCATCAGTCACAGCACAGTTTGGGGGCATAGCTTTGGGGCATTCTCCGTGGCACCCAATCAAGTCTGTGCCCAAATCAAAACCTGCCAAGGAAACAGGCATCCCATGAGGACTAAAGGAGCAACCCTGGGACAGTGACAGTGATGGCAATGTTCTTTTGTGGAGCTAACGGTCGTTAGCTGGTCTCCCAGGGTCCCCCAAGGACCTCTGCTGCTAATTAGGAAAGATGTGGCAAGAGGCGTCCCGGTCCCCAGGGCTCTCTCTTCATAATTTCTCATGACTCCTATTTCTTTGTGGTTGCTACTCCATCCCATTAGTGCAGGCTGCTCTCCTTATCCCTGATGGATGGGAATGAGGAGAGACAAATGCAGCGAGAGGAGCCAGCAAGCCTGGGTCCCCAGGCAATGCCTCAAGGGCCATCTTCCAAATGTGAGCCCTTCTCCCTGGAAATCTCCCAGCAGAATCTGGACTCCAGGACTTGGAGTCCTGAACTTGACCCACCTCCGTCCCCTCCGTGTGTGCGAAGGGCCTCTGTGCGGCCTGGCATGTGTAACTAGACACCAGATGATAAACAAGCAATTAGTGAAACAATGAGCGCTTTCATAGATCCAGGAAATTGTGTTGAAAGCACCTGACTCTGCTAAAGAAGGTCACAGAGGAGGAAATGTCTTTCTTTCTTTCTTTCTTTCTTTCTTTTTTTTTTTAGTAAGGGGGTGCGGAGGGAAAGGAAGAAACAGAATCTTAAGCAGGCTCCAAGCCCAGTGCCTCTGATGGGGCGGTGGGGCGGTGGGGCAGGGGCGAGGTGGGGGGGGGTGTCTCCATCTCACATCCCTGAGATCATGACCTGAGCCAAAATCAAGAGTCAGATGCTCAACCATCTGAGCCAGCCAAGTGTCCCTGGAGGAAGAACTTTCTGATCAGGGTAGAACAGCCCATCTGAGTCCTCGATCAAGAACAGCGCCAGTTGGTGTCTAACTGGGTCGTCCCGCTCCACACCCCAGCTTCCTCCTTCCTCCCTGCAGCTGGGAGGTAAACTGAGGTCCCAGGACCCTGGGACCCCAACCCGAATGGGTGATGGCAGTGTAATGGCTATTCCCTGCCCCTGCCCCTAGATACACTCTTCGTCTTTCTCCCCCCTCCCACCCCCGAGCGCGGAGACGGCCTCTCTGGACTTCAGCAGTGGCCCTCTGGCTCCCCTGAGCTAAAGCGACAGGGAGCACCGGCAAGAGGCTGCAGGGCAAGAGGAGCCAGAGGCCAGAGCCTGGAGCCCCCAGCTCCTACCCTGCGAGGTGGGCGGGGGGCAGCGCAGGGTCCTCCGCCCAAGGCCACACTCCCAGGGGATGATTCTGCCTCCTGCATCAGCACTTGCAGGGTTCTAGAAGCACTGCCTTCTCCCCAGCCTTCAGGCCGGGGTGATGACAGCTTCCTGCCAGCCTCCCCAGGCACTTGACTGCCTCCCACTGGTTCCATTCACCCAGCCCACATCTGTGTAAATAGCCCTGTCCCTGAAATCTCTTCAGCTTCTCCTTTGGAGTGTGCCATCTGTTTCCTGCCGGGACCCTGACTGAGACAGATGTTTACATAAATACTTTGAGACTCACGGATTTAGATCAATCCCAGAGTTATTTCCCTGGTGGGTATGATATTTTATAGAGGGTCTCGTTTGTAAACTTAAGAATTTGACAAATGAATATCTAAGAAACCCTTTTCTTGGTGTCTCTTTCTCCCCTTAGGAGGCTTTTGGGAAGCTTAAAATCCCCTGGAATTCCATCCTCCTGGATTTCTGGTGTGGAATCACTGCTCAAAATTATTTGGCAACTGCAAATCCCCCAAAGAACCAGCACAGGGATGTCTCACTCAGACATTCAGGGCCCATTATAATTGGGCACTGACCTGCCTCACTGGCTTCCCTCCTCTTCCCCGTCTGCATCTCCACAACAACAGCCCCCTTGAATACTGCCTCTCCTCCCCCCCCCCCCCCCCCCGTTCTTTCTGGTTCCTTCTGCTACCTTATCCTGGCCCCTCCAAGTATCAACCACCTGCCTCTTCTCCTGTTATTGCCTGATACTCTATTCCTCCTGGCTTTCAACCCATTTCCTGTTCTCTCCCTACTTTGCATTCCCAATGCATTTTTATTTTTAAAGTAATATTCAGTAAAATTGGCTTCCCAGGGTAAAGGGTTGTACAGATCTATGAATTTTTTTAAGATTTTTATTTATTTATTTGAGAGAGTGAACGAGAGCGAGCACAAGCAGGGGCAGAGGCAGAGGCAGAAATGGGCAAAGGAAGAAGCAGACTCCCCACTGAGCAGGGAGCCCAATAGGGGCTGGATCCCAGGATGCTGAGATCATGACCTAAGCCGAAGGCAGACACATAACCAACTGAGCCCCCAGGCACCCCTGAGTTTTAACACGTGTATAGATTCATGTAACCACCACCACAAACGGTATACAAACAGTTCTGTCTCCCACAAAAATCCCTCATGCTATCCCATAAGAGTCATGAACATATGTATACGTGTTTGTGTATATGTGTAGGTACATATATAAAGAACGAGATCTATTATAGGGAATTGACTCATGGAATTGTGGAGGCTGGCAAGTCCCCAAATTTGTAGAGTCAGCTAGCTAGAGACCCAGGACTGCCAATGGTGTAGTTCTAGTCCAAAGACCAGCAGGTTCAGGAAGAGCCGATGTTTAGTTTGAGTCCAAAGACAGGAAAATGTCTATCCTAGTTGGAAAGCAGACAGGCAGGAGGAACTCTCCCTTACTCAGGGAGGATCAGCCTTTTTGTTCTATTCAGGCCTTCCACTGATTGGATGAGGCCCACCTGCTTCAGGGAGGATAATTTGCTTTACCCAGTCTACCAATTTAGATGCTAATATCATCCAAAAATATCCTCATAGAAACACCCAGAACAATGTTGGATCAAATACCTGGGCACCCTGTGGCCCAGTCAGGTTGACGCATAAAACTAACCATCATGATCATTCAGATGGATTCACATCATATATGAATTTTTGAGACTGACTTCTTTCACTCAGCATAATGCATTTGATATACATTCAAGTTGTGTGAATAGTTCATTCCTTTTTCCGCATAGTAGTATTTATTGTGTGGACATAGCACAGCTTATCCATTTACTCATGGAAACATATTTGTGTTGTTTCATTTGAGGCAATGATGAGTAGTAGCTCTACTACAAACATTCATGTGCAGGTTTTTGTATGAGCATACGCTTTCATTTCTCTAGGTCAATCTGGAAGTGAGATTGTTAGGTCACATGATGACTGTATATTTAACTTGATAAGGAGTTGCCAATGTTTTCCAGAGCATCTGTGCCATTTCCTATTTCTACCAGTATTGTGTGAGAGTTCCAGTTGTTTCCCATATGAGGAATCGATATTACCATTTATTTCCCTTTTTGAAAATGAGCCATTCTGGGGCATCTGAGGGGCTCAGTTTGTTGAGCATCCAACTCTTGATTGTGGCTCAGGTCGTGGTCTTGGGGTCATGGATCAAGCCCCAAGTGGAGCTCTGTGCTAAGCATGGAGACTGATTGGTATTCCCACCCCCTCTCCTTCTACCCCTCCCCACCCCACTTGCACACAAATGCCCACTCTCTCAGATAGATAGATAGATAGATAGATAGATAGATAGATAGATAGATAGATAAAATTAGTGATTCTGATAGGTAAATGGTGATAGCTCATCATGATTTTAATTTGCATTTCCTTAATGCATAATGATCTTGGACATCATTTCATATGCTTATTTGGTTTCCACATATCCTTCTTAATGAAGTGACTGTTCAAGTCTCTTACCCATTTTCTAACTGTGTGTCTTTTTGGTTTGGGGGGAGTTTTTAAATTTACTTTTGTTGTTCTTTTTAACCATTGAATTTTGAGAGTCTTTATGTATTCTGGATATAAATCATTTGTCAGATTTTTGACTTACAAATATTTTCTTCCAGTCTGTAGCTTGTCTTTTCACATGATATTTTGTACAGAGAAAAGTTTTAAGTTTAGTGAAACCACATGTACCTTTTTTTTTCCTCTGATGGGTCATGCTTTGGTTTCATGACCATGAATTCTTGCCCAACACATGTCACAAAGATGTTCTATTATGTTTTCCTCCAAAAGTATTACAGTTTTACATTGTACTTTAAATTAATTATCCCTCCCCTTTGTGAGGTATAGAGTTTAGATTGAGATGTATCTCTTTGTACGTAGATGTCCAGTTGTCCCAAAATCATTTATTGAAAATATTATCCTTTCTTACTGGATTCCTTTGAATATTTATCAAAAAATCAATCGGACATATTTGTGTGCATTTATTTCTAGACTCTCTATTCTCTTCCATTGATCTATGTGGCTAGCTCTCCACCAATAATATACTATTTTGATTACTGTACGTTTATGGCAAATTTTTTAATTGAGTATTATGATTCTTTCCACTTAATTCTTCTTTTTCAGAATTGTTTGAGTTATTTGGAATCCTTTGCCTTTCCATATAAGTTGGAATAAACTCGTCTATATCTACAAAAAAAAAAAAATTCTCGCTCGGATCTTTATTGGAATTTCAGTAGATCTTGCATCCCTTGACTGTGTTTAACCCATTTATTAGTTTCAGGAGGTTTCTTGTAAGTAAAATCCTTAGGATTTTATGTGTAGAAAATCATGTCGTCTGTGAATAGAGACAGTTTTATTTATTTATTTCCAATATATATACCTTTAATTTCTTTTTCTTGCCTTATTGCATTGGCTGGAACTTCCAGTATGGTGGAATATTGGTGAAAGTGGACATCTTTGCCTTATTCTTGACCTTGCAGGGAAACATTTAATCTTTCACCATTAACTAGGATGTTCTATAATTTTTCATAGATGCTCTTTTTCAGTTTGAGGAAGCTCCCTTCTGTTCTTAGTTTGCTGAGAAATGTTATAATAAATTAATGTTTTATTTTATCACATGCTTTTTCTGCATTGATTGATATTGACCATGTGGATTCTTTTTATTACATTGATGGATTTTGAGTGGTGAACCAGCTTTGCACTCCTAGAGAAACTCAACTTGATTTTGTTGTACATTTTCTTTTATAAATTGCTAAGTTTGATTCACTAACATTTTAGGAGATTTTTTACAACTATACTCATGAAGGATATTGGTTTTCAGTTTTCTTTTTTAATACCAACTTTGTCTGGTTTTGTATCATGGTAATCCTTGCTTCATAAAATGATTCGGCAAGTATTCCCTCTTCTCTTGTTTCTAGAAGGGATTGTATCAAATGGATACTATTTCTTTACATTTTTGGTAATATCAGCTGGTGAAACTACCCAGTCCTGGAGATTTCTTTTTCCAGATATTTTTAACTATGAATTCAATTTCTTGAATAATTAAAATTCAATTTATCATGTATATCTTGGGTGAGTTTTGGTAGTTTGAGATTTTTTGAGGAATTGGTCCATTTCATCCACATCATAGTATTTATGGGTATAGAGTTGTTCAGGCTATCCCTTCATTATCCTTTTAATTAATATCCCCCACTTTTTTTTCCTGATTTGCATCTTCTTAATTTTCTTCTTTGTCAGTCTTGCTAGACCCACAACATTTGATGTTTCTCCTTTCTTTTTTTGATGATGCTTTCTCTCTTCTTTGAACTATAGCTGTGTTATCCCCAAGTATATTTTATGTGCTCCCACCATCCCAAGATTCTTCCCAATGCCTAGAATAGAGCCCTACACACTGTCGAATGGATGAGCTAATTTTTTCCTTTAAACAAGAGAAGCACCCTTAGCCCTCTGTACAGATCTTCTCATGAATGCAGCTCTGACTCCAAGCTGGATTTTAATGACACCTTTGCTGCTGCCACATTTACCTGGTTAAAAGTAGCACCTGTGACTGGATCCTAAGTGTAGCCCATCACCTCTCTCTGCCTGCTCATACACACCCTGTCCTCTAAGCACAAGTTCTCAAGTGCATTGGTCAGGTAGAGGGACATTCACTGGGACATTAGGCTAGAGATATAGGTTTTCCTTCTCTTTTTTTCTTGGTTTTCATTTTCTCTCCCTTACTTCCATAAGCCTAAAAGGAAAGGGGATTATATTCAGGTCTCAGGAATCGCCCACCCTGAGGTTTTTGGGGTTCTGTGTCTTCTGGGCTTTTTTTGGGGGGGTTCTTTCATTCAGTCAATCAATCAATCTCTCTCTCTCACTTGCTCTTGCCCTCCCTCTCACTCTCACTCTCTCTCTGTATGGAAGAAAGATTGAGAGGGTTTCACTCTAGGAAGGATGAGTGGTCTGCTCTGCTCTCAGCATGAGGACAAACACTCCATTCTTTTCTCTAGTGATTTGCTAGTGTTTCCTTCAATTGACCCATCTTCAATTGTTAGATAGAATACAGAGGGCCAAAAGTTGAGTGGTGTGCACTTAGAGGGAAAGAGGTGGAAGAGGCTGTCCAGCCCGCCGTGACTCTGTATCTTGAGTCTGCTGTGAGGCCAAAAAGAAAGTCTCTCCATATGACCCAGTCTAGTTCACCTGGAGATTGCCCTGAGGTTCTGATCAAAATCCTCTGGGTGTCAAAGAATATGATTTTGCTGAGCCCTTCACTCTGGGTATGTATTTCTTTTTCTAAAAAAAGATTTTATTTATTTATTCATGAGAGACACAGAGAGAGAGGCAGAGACACAGGCAGAGGGAGAAGCAGGCTCCGTGTAGGGAGCCCGGCATGAGATTTGATCCCAAGACTCCAGGACCATGCCCTGAGCTGAAGGCAGGTGCTAAACCGCTGAGCCATCCAGGGATTCTCTGGGTATGTATTTCATTCAGATGCATCATAGAGTGCGATTGGGGGAGGGTGGCAGGAAAAGTTTGAGGGATTCAGGTGCTGAGCCCTAGCCATCATTCGAGACTTACATAGGCCTTTGGTGCATTGATGATCAATAGGCCACCACGAAGACCCCATGGCCTCCCAAGCAGGGCATGATCTGGGTCGCTCTGCAGTGATGGAAGCATCCCTGGTTACAGGCCCCTTGACTGAATTAAAAATCAAGCTTGTGTGGCTAGAAAACATTCAGCTGTAAACATTTGGGGGATTCCTGAAGTTTACTCCATCTACTAAGCAGGCTTTCTGGTCATTGAACCTATGGATAGTGATTTCTGAATAATGTCTAATTCTCCAAAAAGCACCAGCATGGCCTGGATGAAGACTCTGCTGTCATTGTCCTTCTTCTTACCAGTTTAGGCCAAACCCTGCACCAGTTTATACAAGCAAACCACAAACAGCTCAGTGAACCCCCAGTTGTATTTATCATAAAAGCTGTCATGGAATTAACAAAGTTCCACAGCATAGTCTTAAATCCCTTATCTTAAATTCTACTCAGCTTTTTTGAACTATGGGAAAAAATTAAGAAGCAATCTTAGAAAGTGTCCCTACAATGTCCTTTTCAAAGACTTGATCAAGATTTATTAAGTTTTAATTACACGTGAAGCACCTAACTGGAGACGCTGATGAATACAAAACAGGCAGCAAACATAGTCAAACTCAAGAGCATTCACTGTGGTATAGACAGTTAGACCAGAGCTTAAAATCCAGACATCCGACTTATTAGCTGTGTGATTTAGGCTATAGACTTGTGGACGAAGTATTGGGAAATCTAAGGCTCAAAGAACAAATCTGTGAAGCTGGGGTAAAAGCTCCCTCCTGGTGTTTTTTGTGGAAGAACATAAAATAACAGGTGAAAGCAATTAGCGCAAAGCTGACACGTGGTGAGTCCTTTGTCAATATCAGCTGATCAGGTGGCTAAATGGGTAAATGCTTGCGTGGATAAACATACCATTTTGCTGGAAAATGAAGAAAAATAGAAATAAAACATTGAGAAAATAACCTTAAATTATGCACTGGCTGAAATAGAAACTTCATGCTTATGTTGTAAATAGACGAAAGTTTTTTAAAAAGCATCATTTTTAGATTCATGTGGTGATCACTTTATAATGTATGTGTCAACTCACTGTGCTGTGCACCTGAAATGGATATTATATCTTATGTCAAGGGCACTTCAATTAAAAAAAAAAAAAAAGCATCACTTCGGGAGCAGATTTGACCAAGAAACACTTTGGGCAAGAAGGAAGACGTTAACTGGGTCTGAAAAGTGGGGCACGGTTTGGGTCAGCAGTGAGGGAGCTGCAAGCAAGCGGTGATACCACAGAGAATTAAGAGACAGAGAAAACAGAAAGGAGCCGTGCAGCCTTCGGATGTCATCACAAGTGGAACCAAACAAAATTAAAACAGTATGTGAAACCTGAGCACTCCTTGGCTTCTAGCTCTACCCTTCACTGAGCTTCATGCCTCATCACACCAGAAATGACACATGCTCAGGACTGCCAGCCCCAGCCTCTCTGCCAGAACCTCTCCAGAATTCCTGGCAGAGGAACAAGCCTCCAGAGACAGTCTGCAGGCAGCCACGTGCAGAGCATCTTTCTTGACCGCGAGCCTTCTCACCTCTCAATCTCTCACGGTCTCCCAAGGAAGGATTGCCCTCTCCTCTTGGAAAGGGTAGGATCCAGACGTAACAACTTTTTAAGTCAAGTGGTGAAGAGGTGTGTAGGCAAGCTACCCGGGGCTGCACTTCCTTTCACACATGGGTGTCACGGCTTGCTTCTGTGCCCCTCTGCAAACTCTTTGCGGGGCGAGGGGAGAGGTGCCGAGCATATTCCTGATGAATTCTAGTCATCGAGCTGGAGAATCTACTTTCTGTTAGAAAGTGAAGCAGAACAGATTTCCCATTTTCAAGAGCACATCCTCAGCATTCTGTATCAGATCGCAGGCTAGGAACTCTGGGTGCCACGAGTGCATTACCTCCCTTCATTGTGACAACGGCTTCAGAAGGTTGGTAAATGTATCCATAATTTACAGGTAGTGAAACAGATTCCACTTAATGAGATGAGATCACAACGCTGGAAAATGGTAGAAACAGAATTGTAGGCTTGTCTGACTCAGAAACGTGCTCTAACATGCTAAATGCTGGGACGGGGTATGTGACCTGAGGAAGAGAAGGCTATGCCATAGAGACTCTCGTCCACCCATGTCCACGAGACGTGGGGCAGTGATCCCTAAGATTCGAAGGGCAAATAAATGAATGAAAATTCTGTGCAGATGCAAATGCAGAGAGGTGTGGAAGACAAGAATTTGATACACACAAGAGGTTTGGGGAAGGGCTGTGAGATATCATTACTTAACATCATTATACTTCATTATTGATGCTTCACAGCACTAAATTTTATATTTATTTGTGGGTTGATTTTAAAACGCGGTCTCTTTTTGATATGAAAGTCATGCTGACAAAACAAGATTGATTAAAGTTTCTAATTATCTGTCATCACAGCATGACCAGTGGCAAATGGAATGCATTTTCTTGTTTCTTCCAAGGGAAAAAAAAAAAATAGGGAGCTCCCTGATGCAAGACACAAAGCTCTTCTGGTTCACTCAAGTGCTCAGTAAAAATCTGCATGGCAGGGCACTTAAATGAGAGGGTGACATCACATCGTCTCCCAGCAAAGCTGATTTTTCATTGAAAAGACAATCAGCTGGGGCCCAAAGTAAGGACTGCAGAGTAAGTTTCCAAAGCAAACATCTTAGAGAAGAATTATTCTCTTCCTGTCTTTAAATTTGGTACCAGTTAGAACTGGGTTCTATCTGCCCTTCCTGTGGTAGCCATTAAACAAGCCTATTGAAATTTTCTCTGACCGCATTACTTACTATGTTACCTGCTGTAGCAAATAAACTTTTATATTATCAGTGACTTCACACAAAAGGAATGTATTTCTTATTTAAGCGCTGGTCCAGCACAGGCGTTCCTGTTGGTCAGGAGCCATCCCGATGGTGATTCGGGCTCCCTTTATCTTGTGGTTTCCCTATCCTACCAGGCCTCAGAGACCCTGTGAGCCAACCAGTGGGTGTGGGAGAAACACAATCCCCTTTAGACCCCTTCAGACTTCACAAATAGTCCATGGCCAGATGTCATGATGCCCCTGGGGACTGGGCAGCCATCTCCCAGTCACACTCTCATTCCTGGGAGAGCAGGTGTTGGTGGCAATGAGTCATCTTGCCACTGTTGTTTCTTTGGGCCACCAATATCCACGCACCCTCTTTCTTCCACACATGCAAATACCCACCCCCTCCTTAGCTCTTGCCTGCTATACCATCCAGTGCAAAACATGGGAATGAAGAACAGGCACTTCCATACAGTTTTTACAAAGTTCTTCGTGGTATGGTAAGTCAGGAGGCAAAAAGAAAGTTATCTACCCTCCATACACTCAATATACACAGCAGTGATAAGGCAGGAACCTGAGAAGCATAGTAACAACAACAACAATAATAATAATAATGGAACAAACCCTCCCATCCTTCTCTACTGAAGGAAATCCAGCACACACCAGTAACATCTGTTTTCTAATTTTTTTCCACCAGAGCCACACCCTGAGAAGCCCTCAGCTTGCCTTCCCAGTCATTCCAGACAGCATTGTTTTCTGTGTCTGTTGCATTCCATGGATCTGCACTGTTCTGTCTCCAGTACCAGGATCCTCAACGTCTGCCACCCACATAAGCCAATAGCACACATTTATGGCTTCTTCTGATGGCAGCACCCCTCATCAGGGGGAACCTTGAAAGGGGGCATGTTGCTGCAGAAGAAAGCCTCTGTGCTTTCACGCTTAGCAGAATTCTGAAAATGACCCGAACTGGTATTAGAAGGAAGTCATTCTAGAAGTGTGATGTGCATTTGGCGGGCCAAATTTAAGGAGTTTTATAGAGTGGTTTTTATTAACATCTTAGAAACAAAGAAGCTATGGGAATGGTTTCTCACTTTCAATGTATCGTTTGGCAACTTTACCTATATTCAAGTACTGATCAAAAACAAATTCAACCAGTTTGGCAACAAGCCCCCTAGGTTCTCTATGTTTATATTGTCTCTTCGGAGCCATCTCGCTCATAGTCCATGTTTGCATCCCAGCTACCTCCCTTTTGCAAAACATCTTCGGAACTGCTAATACTTTAATTTGACTTTCTTCATTGTGGCAAAAATTTGTTGTTAGACTACTTCCAAAAACCTAAGCCTATTCCCGAGAGTAACCATTACCAAATCTGGTTGGTAAAATGGATGGTCAGAGTGGTCCTGAATGGGGTCAAAACTATGGGATGTGTTTCAGGATGGGTATATAAGTAATCTGTGTATAAGAATCACAGGTGAAGCTTATAAAAAACAAGTATCCCCTTTTGGGAATGTGGGGAGGTGTAATTCATCATCTTTCATTTTGTAAAAAAAAAAAAAAAAAGTTTGGAGAATGCTCTAGCATATCCTTGGGAACCCACTAGTTAAAGAAACAGAGGCTGACACATACATTAGAAGCCCCTCCCCTACATCACGCTGTAGTGGCAGGGTCACCCCATCCTTCCACCGTCGTTCAGATTCACTAGTGCTCATCATTTCAGGGTTCTATTCCCCATGTGCGTATCTTTATACTATTTTTACACTGTATGTAGTGAAATATAGCGTTATTTTGTATACAGCTGAGCCTTAAACAAATGATGTGCTAGAGTCGTTTTCGTACAATTTCCTTTTTTCACTCGATCTTGTATTTGTAATATTTATCCACGTTGACGGATACAGCTCTACTTCATTTTCCACTTCCTCTTGGTAGTTCACTATATGAATATACCAACATTTAGTTATCTATTTCCCTGCTATTGGGTATTTACTTTATTTCTAACTGGTCTTAATTACATAAATACTTGCCATTTTTGTTTATGCTTCCTATCTCACTGATATGCTTTAAGAGTTTTCCAGCTATTTTGCTCATCCACACAGGTCAAGAACTGATGCTCCAGGGCAGGAGTTCTCAAAATATAGTTCTTGGACCAGCATGCACCTATATCACCCAGGCACCTGCCAGAGATGCAGATTACCAGGCCTCACCTCGGACTTCCTAAATCAGAAACTGGAAGAACAGTTTGTTTTGACAAGCTTTCCAGTTTCAACAAGATTCTAATGCTTGCTGACGTTTCTAAGCACTGCCATTCTAACTTAGCATAATAATGCTCCTTGTTTTCCATGTCTGGTAACCCAAATTAAAATCTCCAAACTGTTTCTTCAGTGGCCACAACATTGAAACAGAACCCCTCATTGACTGCTTCAAAGCAGTATATCCCTGTTAATGAAATCTACTAAGGTCTAAGGAGGTTCTTGGAAAATCATGAAGCATAATCCAAATTAGTAATAGCCAATGTGGTAAATGTGTTTCAAAACACCGTTGCATAGCTTTTAGAAGTCATGACTCATGTATCTATAGACAACAGCCAGCGAGAACACAGAAACACAAAAGCATAAAGTCATTTCAGTCAAGTGTAAGTGTTTAAAAAAACACTCAAGAGCATCTGAGGCATTAAATATATTTCTGAATGTGTTTCAGTATCATCACCCATATGGCATGGAATTGTTTCCTCTGTATTTCAATGTGTGCTCCTGCCTGTGTTTTGGCTGGCTGGGCTACTTAAAATTCCATGCTCTTGAAACAAACAAACAAACAAAAAGTCACATCTCTGGATCTGTGGGTGAGGCATGGCAGCTTTCTGGAGTGAGATGGAGCAGTGAGAACCGGCTGAGAACCACCCATCCACCAGATCCTGAGGGAAGGCTATCCATCAGGTCAACAAACCAGATGTGGCCCAGTGGCTAATGGGCTTGGCATTTTCTCAACGTGATTCAGAAAAGTGGTTGTTCCTGTGGGTCTTTGGTACGATTGGATATTTCCAGAAGGTGAAAAGGCATGGCTCTGGGTTATATAAATAGAACACAGACGGAGAAATCCAAAAATTGCCAATAGTTTTTTCTTTTTTTTCTGGGGTAAGTTCTGGTCAGAGGGCAGGAAGGGAACTGTCAAGAGTCAGAAACATCCCCAATTCTCACTGAGGGACTGGAGTTACCCAAACGACCAAGGATCAGAAACTCAAGTGGAAGCTCAAGTCCTAGGATGAGGCATAGCAGAGACCAAGCATAGGGACTCCATTAGCAAAATGGAGGTGGTGTGACTCTGGTTTCAGGTGGGAACAGGTGGAGCAGCCCTGGGACATCCTTCTAAGGATCAGCGCTGCCCAAAGATGAACTCGAAGACAAGTCCTTGAATAGAGAGATAGAGCATGTAAGTATATCCAGTGTCAATCAGGTTTGACTCAAGAACATGTGCAAGTAAGGGATGGGCTAAGTCTGTGTGTGAGCATCAGTGAACCCAGGTGTAAGGAGCTGGGGAAGGCAGACCTTGGGAAAATAAGGAGAGAATCAACAGAAAGAAGGGAGAAGAAAAAATAAGTCAAGTGTTTAATCTACTGGTGTATGCCTCTCTTTTCCCAAGAGATTTTTAATGAATGGTCCAATCCCCTTGAGGGAATAACATGAGTAGAAGAGGAGCCTGTCTACCTGGCCTCTTAAACTCAGGCGAATAGCATAGGGAGCTCCTGGAGCCAGAGAACAAGTCCTGTCATGCTAGGGCTGTAAAGGCCAGAGCCAGGAGTGTCGCTTAGCTGATACTGAATTATCAAAAGGAGAAGAGAAGTCAGAGAGACCGGCTGGAGATGCTCCAGATAAACTCTGGCCAACAAAGCCAGCACCCACAATGTGAGAGAGCTGAGTTTACTCAGTGGAGCCAGACAGGTTGGACGGTATCCTCCTGAGACACACTCAATCAATGTGAAGGAATTGTCTTAGGAATAAAAATCCTGAGCTCAGAAAAAATGAAGTGTATAGAGTCCTTGTAAGAAGTGCTCTGCCTTCCGCCCTGCCCGCCATCAGTAGGCAGGCTTCTGCTCTCAAGTATTCCAGGCAGATATCAGACCCAGGAAACTGGATACTGCTGAGGTCTGACTAGCCTGGAAAGGCTAGAGCTTCTTTCACAGAGTCCTCAATAAAACGATCGAACTCACAAAGCAAACTCTCGCTCATTTGCAAATCAAATTTGTGCAAAACACCAGCGACCAGAGGTAGATATTATTACCCACCCCAAAACCACTGTCTACTCTGACAACACCAGAATCTTTGGGTTGCTCTGTGTTTAGTGAACTGAACTGAACCCACGTTTGAAGCCAAATGTTTGCTGAGAACTTTCTAAGTGCCAGGCCGTGTGTCTGGAAGAGAACAAAGGTGAATCAGACCCAGTTCCCTGGTCTGGAGGAGGGAAACCTTGAGTAGGAGAGATGATGTGTTAGTAGAGCACTTCCAGACCTACATCATTAATCTGGTAAACGATTATGTCAAGTTTGGGGTCTTCCTCCCCTTCCTGAAAGGAGCTCCTGATTCTGCAGTGATTTCACCCAAGGTTAGACAGACATCTGAAAACAGGGCCACAGCAAAAGGTAGAGTTGTTACTGTGTTGTGGCCCTTCAAACCATACTATTTGCCTAAGAATAAAACCAATGTTGGGTACATTGTGGCCTAGATTTAGTTAATTAAATACTAAGTGGGCACTTGAACAATCACATTTTACCCTGATCCCTGGGCTAGCTACTTTATATTATTTTTCTCTGATCTTTTCTATCACTCATACCCACAGTTTGTCAGCATGGGCCCAGAAATGGGAATATGCTGTTCATTAATTAAAAAAAAAAAGAAAAAAAAAGATTTCGTTTTGTTGATTGACAACATTCTCTTTGGCATAATTCTCTAAAAGCACACTTAAACCAAACAATATTTCTTTTCTATTAAGCCAAGTGGGTGTCCAATAACTGGCACCGATACATTCCTCACTTACATAGCCTGGGTCTCCTGTGGATGAGAAAAGAAACAGTGGCAAGAATCCACAATGTGTCTAAGGCCATTGGACGGGAAATCATCTCATAACATCTGCT
This sequence comes from Canis lupus baileyi, assembly GCF_048164855.1. Lineage (NCBI taxonomy): Eukaryota > Metazoa > Chordata > Mammalia > Carnivora > Canidae > Canis > Canis lupus. The sequence continues at coordinate 73,510,772 of NC_132845.1, forward strand.
ATCATTTTACTTATTAGTGAATAAGTATATATTTTTTAAGATTTATTTATTTATTTATGATAGACGCACACACAGAGAGAGAGAGAGAGACAGAGACACAGGCAGAGGGAGAAGCAGGCTCCATGGAAGGAGCCTGACGCGGGACTCAATCCTGGGACTCCAGGATCGTGCCCTGGGCCAAAGGCAGGTGCCAAACCGCTAAGCCACCCAGGGATCCCCATGAATAAGTACATTTAACACCAGAGAGAGGTCTGTATAGAAATGACAAAACCCTCTGATTGAATTTCTGTGCTTCCAAAGGTGGAATTACAATCAGCTTCCCCTCTGGCTCTGAAGAGTCATGTATCATATATGCACAGGGCCTGCCCCTGGCAAGCCTGGCTGTGCTCCAGGAAAGGAAAGCAGAGCCAAGTGTGGACACTAGACCCATTTCTGGAGGCTGCTGTAACGAATTATCACAGATGAGCTGACTCAAAACGACGGAAATGTTTTCTCTCACAATTGTGGAGGCCGGGAGTCCAAAATCAGCACCCCTGAGCCAAAATCAAGGTGATTAGCTGCCTACAGAGGCTCTGGAGGAGAATCCATTCCCTGCCTCTTCCACCTTCTGGTCGCTGCCAGCATTCCTTGGCTTGGGGCCACATCATTCATCTCCCTGCTCCCCTCTTTTTCCTCAGTGCTTGCTGACTCTCTCCTAGCACCCCCTCTTGTAAGGATGGTTAGGATAGCATTTGTGACTCACCCAAATAATCCAGGATAATCTCAAATTCCTTAATTTAATCACATCTGCAAAGACCTTCTTTCCAAATAAGGTCACACGGGTCCAGGGGTTGGGCCAAGATCCCCATGAGAGCCATTCTTCTGCCTACCTCACCAGGCCTCCCATGAGGTTTGGACAATATTGGTAGTTCACTGGAAATTAACCCATACCTGGCTTCTTCCCTTTCCCTACCTGCTTCGGCCCCTCCCTCATCAGTTTCCCAGGGAGCACATGTTCCACCAAATACTTCCTGGTCTAGTCTATTCTTGGGCTACCTTATCTGGGACAGTAACACAGCTGAGGAAGAGGAGGCTGGTTACATTTAGATCCTGTTGTTTGAAACCCACCACACTCACACGTATTTGTTACAGCAGCAGTAGGGAGCTGATACACCTGGAGCATAATTCATGCCAGCATTTGTTCTTCTTCAAGGCATTGATGAGAGGCAGCCATGGGAGAATGGACACTTTCTAGGCTGGGGCTTCTGGGTGAAGCTCCAGTTGCCTGAGGGTAATCAGCAGACAAAGGCTGCTAGTGTGAAGCAAAACCTAGAGAAAGCCACACAGAGCCAGAAAAGGAAATATGGGCAGAGCACCGGCCTTGCGGGCTACAGATGCAATTGGTTCCTTCTCAGAGACTCAGCTCTGCCTCAGTTTCTGACTCCAGGAAGCTTGGCTCTTCAAGACCAGCATACATGTCCCAAGGCACCAGAACCCTCACCACTGGTGTCTAGGTTCTTGGTGACATACTACTTATCTCTCTAGAGCCAGACTCTTAGCATATTTTCAGACTACCCTACTTCAGCGGCAGGAATTGGTTGGGCAGGTGTCTATTTCTAGGGCTGCTGTAACAAAGTACCATAAATCAAGAGGCTTAAACAACATGCATTTGTTGTCTCATAGTTCTGGAGGCACGAAGTCCAAGACCAAGGTGTCAGCAAGGTTGGCTCCTTCTGAGGGCTATGAAGGACAGATCTGTTCTGTCTCTCCACCAGCTTCTGGTGGTGCACTGGTAATCTCTGGCATGCCTTGTGCTATAGGTTTTGCTTTCATCTGGTGTGTGTGGCCAAGTTTTCCCTTTTTTGTAAAGACACTATTCGTATTGGATTTTGGATCCTCTCTACTCAAGTATGATCCTAACTCCATTTGTAACAACCCTCTTCCTTAATAAGGTCATATTCTGAGATACTGAGGGCAAGGACTTCAGCATGAACTCGTGGGGAATGCAATTCAACTCAGAACAGTGTCCAAAGGCCTACCGCCTTCTTATAGATCTCTCTGCTGCTCACCATCTAGAGGCCTTGATTTCTGTCCATCCCTAGCATCTTGACATGCTCTCCCTTTCTTCCTGATTAGAGCAGCCCTGGCACATGGTGTTGGGTAGACAGATACAGACTGCTTCCCTGGTGTACCACCAACTGACTTTCATCTTACCCTTATCTCACCTGCTGGCCTGGGATTCTTTATAGCACTTGCAGTTACCATGCTGAGACAGTGTTGGCATTCAATAATCAGTCACTGAGCTAGTTCATTGATTCATGACCGTCCAACAGGTGGGATGTACTTCCAGATTCTGATCTACTCAGGCTGCCACAAGTACACACATTTAATCCACACTCAGCCACATCTTGAGACATGACATTATCCAGCAGTGAGATATCGGAGAAATGACTAAGAATCTATAGTCCTATAACTAATCCATAATTCTCCCATATTGTCAGCCCAGGCCACACATGGTGGCAAAGGAAGAGAAGCACACAGCTTTCTGAGAAGTCAATAAAGAAGATGAGCACACGCAGTCCCTAACTACTAGCAGACATTCCCTTAAGAAAAATAGACCGGGGCGGGGGGCATCTGGGGGGCTCAGTCAATTGAGCATCCAACTCTTTATTTAGGCTCAGGACATGATCTCAACGTTGTCAGATCAAGCCCTGCTTTGGGCTCCTACTCAGCAGGTAGTCTGCTGAGACTCTCTCTCTCTCTCTCTCCCACTGCCCCTCCTTCCTGTCCCTACTCACACATATACACACTCTCTCTCTCCCCCTCCAAAAAAAATAATAAAAATAAAAATAAATAAATAAAAGCTTCTACCCAATATGACCTTTCCCTTATGTGAGACACAATTTTATGTGTTGATGTGGCTAGGTTTCCAGTGTCCAGCTACAGGGTCAAACACCAGTTTAGATGTTGCCCTGAAGGTACTTTTTGATGTGATTAACATTTAAATCAGTTGACTTTGAGTAAAGCAAATTACCCTCTATAATGTAGATGGGCCTCATGCAGTCAGTTGAAGGCTTTAACAGCAGAGAGTGAGTTTCCTCAAAGCAGAAGGGACACTGCCTTGAGACAGCGAAGTAGAAATTCTCCTTGAGTTTCCAGACTGCTGCCCTGTTGAATTTGGACTCAAGACTGCAACATCAACTCTAAGCCAAGTCTCTAGCCTGCTGGCCTGCACTACAGATTTTGGATTTGCTAGTCTCCATGATTTCATTAGCTAATTTGCATAGATAGATAGATAGATAGATAGATAGATAGATAGATAGATCATTGATAGATCATTGATAGAAAGGTGATAGATAACTAGATGATAGACTGATCAATCAATTGATCTCTGGGTCTGGCTGTCCTCTGGGGTTATTGAGTTCTAACAAAGCTGATCCAAGATTGGAAATAGCCACATGCCAGGAGGCAGGGCCGGAGGGAGGAACCCATGGGTTCTTTCAGGCCTTCCATGGGTGACTGTTCAACCATCAAGGGACTTATTTCTCAGGAAGGTTAAATAGGCCTCTCCTGAAAGCAATGTCCTGCAGTGGGTCCCTGGAGGACCCAGAGATATACTGTTAAGTGCCACCACCCCTGGGGAAGGTGCTCAGAGACAGATCCCCTGGGATCCCTTATTCAATGGACTGACTGAGCCACAGGGACTTGGAGGTCTGGTGAGCAAGAATACTCAGGAACCAGGAAAAGCATGGTGGTATGAGGAAAGAGAAGCCACCCTGAGCAAGGAAAAAAATCCCACTGTTGACAGGTGTGTCTCTCTGAAATTTCATGCGTTCCCTCTACTCCCCTTTGCTGGAGATGGAAACTGAAACACTCGGTTTTGGAAGCCTCTGGGTTGGTCAACCATGATGCTTTTGCCATACTCTCCTCTTCTTCCCCCCAAAGCTGGATGTCTGTTTGAATAGGACCTGCCTGTGCCATTGGATGTTCCTGGTTTCAGGATCTTGATTCTCAAGAAGAGGCCATGACAAATGGCTTTTGAACCTCGGTAGGGTCCCCTGAGACATGTGGGAACTGCTCAGACTACCAAGAATTGCTGTGTGAAGCCAAGAAACATTCAGGAGAGGGGCTCACAAGATGGAGAAGTCAGGGTGGGCTCAGAAGTCAAGATAGTGACTTCAAAGCCCTGCTTTGAAGAAAGCTCCAATTTGGGTGGTCAAGAAATGTGGTAAAGGACACGTCTTAAGGAAACAAATGGCAGCATGTGGGGGAAGGACAGGACAGAGAGGAGACACACCTGCTGGATGACAGAACACTGGGCAGGAAGTTGTTGGACACAAATATGGAGGCAAACGAGGACTGTGTCTCAGCTTTGGACTCATCCATGATTCTCCCATCCTTCTGACCTCCTTCCCTGACCCTCTCCTCATTCATACCCAATACTTTTTTTTCTTCATTTGTTTTTATTTAAGTTCGATTTGCCAACATATAACACCCAGTGCTCATCCCATCAAATGCCCTCTTCAGTGCCCATTGTCCAGCTACCCCATCCCCCAAACCACCTCCCCTTCTGCAACCTTTTGTTTGTTTCCCAGAGTTAGGAGTCTCTCGTGGTGTGTCTCCCTCTCTAATTTTTCCCTCTCAGTTCCCCTCCTTTCCCCTATAATCCCTTTCACTATTTATTATATTCCCCATATGAGTGAAATCATATGATGATTGTCCTTTTCTAATTGACTTACTTTACTCAGCATAATACCCTCCAGTTCCATCCATGTGGAAGCTAATGGTGGGTATTTGTCGTTTCTAATGGCTGAGGAATATTCCATTGTATACATAGACCGCATCTTCTTTATCCATTCATCTGTCGATGGGCACTGAGGCTCCTTCCACAGTTTGGCTGTTGTGGACATTGCTGCTATGAACACTGGGATGCAGGTGTCCCGGCGTTTCACTGCATCTGTATCTTTGGGGTAAATCCCCAGCAGGGCAATTGCTGGGTCGTAGTGTAGCTCTATTTTTAACTTCTTGAGGAGCCTCCACACAGTTTTCCAGAGTGGCTGCACCAGTTTACATTCCCACTAACAGGGGGAAATGCAAGAGGGTCCCCCTTCTCCATATCCCCTCCAACATCTGTTGTTTCTTGTCTTATTAATTTTCTCCATTCTCACTGGTGTGAGGTGGCATCTCATTATTCATACCCGATTCTGATCGCTCTCAGAGAGTGACCCTACTGACCATCCCCCAGCTGCAGCCTCACCGTGGGACCTGGTTATGTTGTCTGACTCCAACCCCAGCAGCTCCTAATGAAAAATCCTGGTCCTTCACACTGTTGATTGGCCTCAACGTGCCTTCAAAGTGCCCCTTCTCCTTCAGCCCAGGGCATGATCCTGGAGACCTGGGATCGAGTCCCACGTCGAGCTCCCTGCATGGATCCTGCTTCTCCCTCTGCCTGTGTCTCTGCCTCTCTCTCTCTCTCCTCTCTGTGTATTCTCATGAATAAATAAATAAAATCTTTTTTTTAAAAAAAGTGCCCCTTCTGGTTTGACTTAAAAGCACCAGACTTTCCTTGATCCTCCCCCAAGAGTGAAGAGCAGGCCTCTAGGACACAATCGCCCCCAGCTACCAGCTGACTTCTCCTCTCGACATCCTCACCCCAATCACCACCATCCACCGTTGCCATTACAGCTCACTTTCTAAATGCTCAGTGTTTGCAGTTTTAATAGAGATGCAATTCCAATTATAAAAAGCACTTACAAAGAAAAAAAAAAGTAGATGTGCACAGGCGCACACGCACGCGCGCACACACACACACACGTTTGTGCAATGCCTGTTTGTAAAATAAAGCCACCTCCTCGAAGCAGTGAATCATTCTGTCCCCAGAAAGTGGTGCCACTTTTCTGTGACGACATGACAGGGTCGGTGAATCAGGCTGTTACCAGCCTGCTAAGAAAGTGTAGCCTTGCAGGATGAATTAAATGGTCATTTCCACCTGTCACTAATTTCCCTTGCCGGGTGAGCAACAGCTCTATTAATCGGGAAAGACCTCGATGGGTCCAGCTTCTCTATCTGCAGATGCAGGTGTGCCCGCCGTGGCTCGCGGAGCGCGACAGGGCCACTGGGCCGGCCGGCCTGCTGGCGGCGGCTGGCGTGGGTCAGTGAATCTGATTACACTGCTGCTCAGTCCAGAGTGTCTAGCTCTGGGGGGTTTCCCCTCTCCCTAAAGAGTGCTGTGATTACTTTGTGCCAAACCACTCAAGGATAATTCACACTGTCAGGCAACCCTTGTGTTTGCCCATTATCCGACAGTTTGGGGCTCACTTCATATTCCGGAGTGGCGTGATGTAATGTAACGCGATTTGAAATACTGTAAAGCAATAACCGAAGTAACACAGTTTGACATCTTGAGTCTCAGAGGAGACATACACACACTGGCTACACTGTATTTCCGCTTCCCCAGTACCTGCTACTTGCTACTATTTGACTTTTTAAAGCATTATCTGTTTTTAAATGCAATTACAAGGGTGAGGGGTTGGCACGGGACATTTCTCAGGCTTGAAAAGGACAGTCGGTGACACATCCAGCCTACACGGAGGCTCTCCGGTGGGGACCCCCCAGCACCCACGCACACGGCATGAGTGGTTAGGGAACACGCATGTCACCTGATGAGACCGTCCTGGCTCAGCTGTGGGAGCCGCGGGGTTCTCTGTGCATCGCGCCCACCCAACCAGACCACAAGGATGGATCGCGCACCTACTGCGCATAAGGTTTTAAGAGGAAATCTCCAGCATGTGGATTGGAAATCACACAGGTAGTGACGGGACCGACCAGCCCACTTAGAGCAAGCATGGTTTAATTTTTTTTTTTTAGGATTTTATTCATCCATTCATGAGAGAGAATGAGAGAGACAGAGGGGGGTGGGGGGCAGAGACACAGGCAGAGGGAGAAGCAGGCTCCATGCAGGGAGCCCAACATGGGACTTGATCCCGGGACTCCAGGATCAGGCCCTAGGCTGAAGGCAGGTGTTAAACCGCTGAGCCACCCAGGGATCCCCCTGGTTTAAAGTTCAGAAAATACACTGGATCAAAGAGCAGCCTTGCTTGCCCGGTTGATTTGTTTGTTCTTTGCATGAGCCAAACGCAGGGGTTTGGGGCCAAGTGGGGAGCGGCCTGTCTTGACCTCAGCAGCCCCATGATCCAAAAAGCTGAGAAAACTTGCTGCCTCAGCATTGGGGCCCAGATTTGGCACACAGTCCATTCGAAGGGAAGGAAGAAATTCTTCAAAACAAAGAAACCCCCCACAATCCTTTCTCCTTCTTAAACAACTAGACCCAGGCCATCTTTCTCACTGCGAATGTTTTCTAACAACAGTTCCTGCGTGCTGCATCTGCTTCCCGCCCTCCGAGCTCCTGCCAGCTCCCTGCAGCCCCAGCATCCAACCAACCAGGTCAGGGCATTTCGCACTGCTCCATCTCTCCCTGCCTTGCACTTGACCTCTGAGATGCTGCCCACCTCGTCCTTCCTAATGTGACCCCTTCCCATGGCCCGCCTCTCTGTTCCCTACTTCCTGCCTGTCACACTGCTCATTCTGGGCCTCTGTCAGGGCTTGTTCATTCTCTCCCGAGGGTCTATGCTTGGTCCTTTCCTCTTTCGACTCCACACTTTTTGCAAAGGTAAGTGTGTCTGTTTCCCTGCGGACACCACCACCGCAGTAGCACCCGTGTTCCCAAGTCCCCAGCTCTAGCACACAACCTCATTCCGTTTCCAGGCTTGGGGTCCAGTTGCCCACTGGGCATCAGCGAGCCATCTGGTCTCTCTCTCCTTCTATCTCATGTAAGTGGCAGAGGCCACCAAGCTTGTTCTCTGTCTTTTCACCTCTCCTGATCCAGCAGCAGAGGACTTCTATAGGTTCCTTGTAGGCCAAGTCCTTCTCCAGCTCCTGGCTTTTCAACTTTGCATCCCCTCCTCCTAAAATGCTCTTTCCCCAAATCTTCACCGCCTGTCCTCAAGTATCAACCTCCTAATAAGGGCCTTCTCTGCTCAGGGGGGTCGCACAGCTTCCCATGCTTGTTCTATCTCATTGATGATCAAATTCAGTGATTATTTTATTTGCTTACTTATTGTCTATCTCTGTTGCTCCATTGCTGCTAGAAGGTGAACTGCATGAGGGCTGGTGGCTCGTCTGTCTCGTAGGCTGATTTACTCCCGGCACCGATCAAAAACCAGTAAAGCACTTAAAAATATTGTTACATGAGTGATGGCTGATGACTCCCCAGATTTTATATTCAACACTGACCTCCTCTTTGAGCTCCAAATCCACATGCCCAACGGCCTACTTGGCATCATCTTTTGATACCTCACAGATATCAAACATGGCATGTCTAAACCCATAGTCTTTATTTCTTTTCTTGTTCCTTCTTTACCATCATCACAGTATTAAATGGTGCCCGTTCCTATCTGCTCAGCTGGAAGTCTAGGAGTCGTGTTTGATTCCTCCTTCTTTCCCACACCCACCCACATCCACTTCATGACGAAGTCCTATGAGCACCACCTCCAGGATGGTGTCATCTCTAAAAGGGAACAGCTTTCCAAACACTGCCTCTGAATGCACTTTCCCTCCACATAGCACATAGACTTTTCTTTTAGATTTTAAACCTAACAATAGCGGGGCACCTGGGTGGCTCAGTCAGTTAAGCATCTGCCTTCAGCTCAGGTCATGATCTCGGAGTCCTGGGATGGAGTTCCGCATCGGGCTCCCTGCTCAGCGGGGAGTCACCTTCTCCCTCGCCTCTCCCCTGCTCATGCTTGCTCTTTCTCTCTTCCCCCACCTCAAATAAATAAATAAATAAAATCTTTAAATAAATAAATAAAATCTTTAAATAAATAAGTAAATAAATGAATGAATGAATGAATGAATGAATACCTGGTGATGGCATGTCCATGCTTAAGTATTTTTATTTGTATACTAACATTCATAACATTCTCTGTATTCCAGCATGTTATGTCCCTGGCCTTCTTCCTTAGACTCACCTCACACTTTTTCACCAACTATTCACCTGTCACTCTGGTCTCTTTCTACTTCCTGGGACCCTCAGAGCCTTTTACAAATGCCGGTCCCTTTGCCTAGAAGACGCTGCTCCCTCATCTCCAAGGGCTGGCTCTTTCTGTCCTTGAGGTCCTGGCATCAATGTCACCTTTTTGGTTCACTGGTAGGTAGGGGAAGTTGGTTCTTTCCCTACTGCTATTATTCTGTTTCTTTCCTCATGGTCCCACATGGCTTTCTCCTCCACTAAGTGATGAGATCCCCAGTCACTGTTCCTAAGACTGTTTTACCTGCAATGTATGTCCAGATCCTGGCATAACCTAGAGTATGTGTTAAATATTTATGGAACTGCAAGGAAGAAGAAAGAAAGTCTGGAAGGAACAAAGAAAGGAAGAAAAGAGGAAGGGAAGATGGAAGGAAGGAAGAAGGGAGGGAGAAAGGAGAGATTTCACAAATACATTTAGACCACATAAGAAATTTGTCTCTCGGGGCAGCCCAGGTGGCTCAGTGGTTTAGTGCTTCCTTCAGCCCAGGGCCTGATCCTAGAGACCCAGGATCGAGTCCCATATCAGGCTCCCTGCATGGAACCTGCTTCTCCCTCTGTCTGTGTCTCTGCGTCTCTCTCTCTCTCTCTCTGTGTGTCTTTCATGAATAAATAAATAAAATCTTAAAAAAAAAAAAAAAAGAAATTTGTCTCTCCTCATCGTCCTATAACTCACCAGGCATCTCAAATTCCCTATCTCGGTTGATGGTATCACCATTCACCAGGTTGTACCAGTTAAACATCTCAGAATCATTTTCATTTCTTCTTTTACTTCCTGTACTTGGTAGACCACCAAAAGTTATCATCTCTACCTCTGAAACACATCTCACATCCCACCCGCCCCCATTCTCTATCCCCACTGCTTAGTAACTTGGATACAGCCTTCGTGATGTCTCATCTGGAATACTATGTGAGCTTCCTGGCTGGTCCCTACTTCAGACCTGCTCTCCTGCCAAAATGCAAATTCTGAAATAGAGGTGTGATGTCACTTCTCCTAAAAATCTTCAATGTCCCCCTCTCAACTGAAGAATTCTCTGCCATGGGGTTCAGAACTCTTGAGATTCTGGCTATATCCTGTATTTCTGGTCAGATCTCCAAGGAGTGCCAGAGATTCTCTGAGCCCCCGTTATCACTGACACCTACTCACCCCCAATTTTGTGCATCCTGCCAACCCTCATGTTCCCAAGTCTTTAGCCTAGAATCCAGTTTCAACCCCTTTCCTACCTGTAAGGCCCCAAAACATATCTCAGCCTGGTCATCTTTCCAAAAATGAAGTAAATGTCATCTCCCCATAAGTTAAGCAAAAGCGAAGCATGTCTACATAAACTTTCATCAAGTATTGGCCTTCTTATATGTCTTATAGCCCTTGAACAACTAAACCACCTTTATATTGAGCACTTACGATGGGCCAGCCTCTCTATATTGAATCTTAAAACACACCACAACAAAATAGATACTACTATCATCCTGACTTTTACGAAGTAAGAAACCAAACTTGAATAAATGAATTGCTTTTCCTAGGTCACCCAGTTAGCAAATACGAGAAGTGAGAACCTAATCCAGGTAAGTCTGACTCCAGAGCCTGCTTTTATTTAAAGCACTATTTGGTATACCTTCAAAAGGCAAATGTCCCATCTGATTTATCTTTAATGCTCAATATCTAGGCTACAGGAGACAATCAATAAATGTTTGTTGATTGAAGGAGAGAGAGTGGAAAATCATCAGGCTTCCCAAGGTTCACAAGGGAAAGCAGGAGACTCCTTTGTAATTTGGCTGAAGTAACTATTCAGTCAACATTGAATCAAATGTGAATTGAATTGAGTTATCCCAAGTAATAGAGCTAGATATGTCTCTCGAATTGAAGACAGAAAACTCCCTTCTATATGACTTTGCAACTTATCACTGTCAGAAAGGCTGCATAGAGAGAGCTGGGGCTGAGCCGGCATACACGGATGAGTCTGGAAAATAATCAATTGAATTCAAACCACCATACATCATGGACTTTTAGAGCCAGAAAAGGCCTGGGAGATCATATGCTTCTCTTCCTTCATTTCACAGAAGAGGAAAACAAGGCCCAGTAGGGGACGTAGCATCCCCTAAGTCACCCAAATTAGTGGAGCAGTAGTACTAGGGACACATGGGAACCAGTGCCTCTCTCTTCTGTAGATAAGCCCATTGCTTGCCAGAACCCAGCCTGGAACACAGTTGCCAAAATGCCTAGCTCCATTATTCTCTTTCTTTCTAAATAAGTTTTAGATTAGTATCCAAACATTTTTATTGCCTTGTGTGCCTACTAAGAACTTTGACTTATTCTTTAACTATTGGTGACACTGTTTTTCTTTGAAGGATTATCTGCTTAAATATTATGCTTACATTCAGAAATGTGGGAGAGATAATTTACAATGTTAGCTAGCAAATAAAAGCCATATGTTTTTAGAACTTTCACCTTGAGATATAGAATATAACCTTTCTAGCCATCAGCCCAACAAACCATAAGAACCTTAAACCTCCCACTGTTAAGACAAGGGAGATCAAGTCAAACCCAGGATAGAAAGGGTGGTGTTCAGGTGTCAGGAGAATGGTACTGAAATATGCTGTCAGCTAGAAGGATCTCAATTGCAATTTGTACAAAACGCTGTTCAAACGACAGAGAGAATGTATGTCAGCTCATGCAACTGAAAATCCCACAGAGAGGGAGGGTATCAGGTGAGATTTGCTCCAGCAGCACAAATGGTACATCCATGACTCATTTTCATTTGCCCAGTGACTGAATTTACAAAGGTGAAGAAAGCATGAGTAGCTATCCTCACGAAGCTCACTGCCTATTGAGGGAAGCAGATATATTACAGTCATCCTCTAGAAACAGTAATCTGTGCGTGCTGAGTCCATTTCCTTGCCACCTCTTCACCCCTCAAACCACTGTGAGTGCATAATGAGAGATATTCACAGAATCCTTAAGAGCATGGAAATGAGTACTTTCCCAGATTGGGCATGGCACTCAGAGAGTTTAAGAGGTATGTCTGAATCCTTGTAGAACTAGTTAAAATTAGGCAGAGAAGTAAAGTGGATGAAGAACTAGTGAGCACAAGACCAAAGAGATTGTGCTTGTGGGTTGTAGTAGGGGATTGATGAGTATTCAGTGCTAGTAGAGAACAATCTAGAGATAAGGAGGGAAGAGGTAGGTAGCCCCAGATAATAGAAGGCATTTCAAATAGGATGGAGAGACACCAAGCAGATGAGGGCCCCTCTTTTAGGAATTAAAACACCTATGGATTTGGGGTTTTCAGCATCCAGAACCTGAGAGTAGAGGGAGTTACATAGGTAGAATTTCTGGAATGAGGAAAGAGGCTGGAAATGGTCTCTTCCCTGAATGAAGCCATATTTCAGATATAGGCACAGGAGGGATCCCATGAAGAAGAGAAAGAAGGTATATAGGCAGGGGTGAGTTGCCAGAGAAGGAAAAAAATTGTTAACCATGAGCCCTCTCCTGAAACGACATTCAAAGTTTCAGTTGTCAGTAAGTACATTTTTGTGGAGAAAGGATCCACAGACTTAATCAGAAATGCAAAGAGATCTGTGACTCAACAGTAACTAAGCATCCTTCATCAAAAATAAAATAAAATAAAAATGAAGGCATGACAAACAGCTTTAAACTCCCTAGAGGACCAGTCATGTGGAAATTAGAACACTAGGAAATAGAGAGTCATAGGCAGCCTTCAGAAAGGCTGTGTCAGTGGTGGGGGAAAAGGGAGTTGAGTTCTAGCCATGAGGAGCTAGAGAGTGAATAGGAGGTGAGGAAGTAGAGGCAGCATGCCCAAAATACTGTTTCCAGAACACTAGCCGTGAAAAAGAGGTGAGAGATTGGGATGGTAACTAGCAATGAACACTGGAGTCCAGAGGATCATTTTTAAAGTATAGGAGAGTCCATCATGTTTATGGCTCAAGGGAAGGAATCAGGGAAGTACTGACAGAATAAAGCAGATGCTTTTAGGTAGGCCCAGAACTCCAACCAAATCTTTCTAGCTTAAAGTGTACAGGCTTCTGGTCCCGGCATCTGGTGGAAAGCATTCTACAGCCATACTCATCAACATCATCTTCATATTGGCCCAAGAAAGGATGGTGGCATCCTCCTCACAGATTACCTTTGTTCCTTTGCCCCTTCCCCAAATCTCTTGCTATGTAAAGGCCTACCGAGAAGGCCTTTTGCAATTTCCTGACATCCCTTTCTCTTATAGCAAAGAAACACGTTATAGAATATTAAAGACAAAGTGTTATGCTCTATGAGACAGGCACAAGTTTCTTTTCCCTTAAAATATAAAGACAAAATGTTAGTCTACATTGAAAAAAATCCCATTTTTTTTTCTTCTTGATACTCCCAAATAAGGCATTTGATGAACACCAAGTTTTTATGTTTGGATTAGTCAGCTATATATTGCTGCAATAAAGCTGCATAACAAACCACCCCAAACTCAGTAAATGAAAACAATAAACATTTATTTTCACATCTAGGATTCTGTGGGCTAACTATGAATTTGCTGCTTTGGGCCAGTCTCAACCAGATAGCTTTGTCCCAGGCTGTAAGTTGGGTTGATATCTACTCGATGTGTGTTCTTTCTAGGATCCAGGCTGAAACGGAAGCACCCATTTGGGGAAAATACTTCCAATGTGTGTCACCAGAGCACAGGAGATGAGCAGAAACATGCAAGGCCTACTCTTTAGTGGGAGCTGCTGCAAAGGCACATGGAAAAGGCCCTAAATATATAAATCTAAGAAGGATGAGGGGATCCCTGGTTGGCTCAGCAGTTCAGCGCCTGCTTTTGGCCCCAGGGCGTGCGTGATCCTGGAGTCCCAGGATCGAGTCCCACATCAGGCTCCCTGCATGGAGCCTTCTTCTCCCTCTGCCTGTGTCTCTGCCTCTCTCTCTGTCTCTCGTGAATAAATAAATAAAATCTTTAAAAAATAAATAAATCTAAGAAGGATGAATAATTATGAACAATGGATTTAATCTATCACAGTGTAAACCAAGTTTGGGGAGAAAAGAATAGTAAGGATTTGCATGCATGTTGAAGATTGTCTCTGGCTTTTTCAACATCCAGAAATCAATAGAATCAACCACTATGATCACACATACACACACACACACACACACACACAGCCTTAATGTTGTTTGTGTTCACAACCCCACCTCCTGGAGTGCATGTACCCTCATGGAAGCTATCTTCTGAAGTGGTGGTTAATATAGTGAGAAGAGCCCTGTACTCAAAGTCAGAAACACTGGTTCTAGGCCTGACTCTGTCATTCAACTGGTATATCGTCTTGGGCTTAAAACAAAAAAAGCTTTAAGGACTCAAGGGACTGAGCTGCCATGGCCAAGACTAAGATGAAAGAAGGTGAGCTAAATAAGAAACTCTTCCCTGCACCAGTTGAGAGTCTACCACGCCAAGCACTTGGGAATGCTAGACCTTGGGTTTAATAAAATCATAATTCTCCAAAGAATCGAAGAAAGTCTTGGCCCTGTGATATTGCCCCCAGTACATGTGAATGGGAGAGAGTGCAACAGCAGATTTTGCATTCAGGACCACACTGTCTCGGAAAAGCAGCACTAATCCGGAGAGTCCCCAAGAAGCAGATGTGTCTTCTAGCCCATTCTGTTGAATATAGCAGATTCATGTCCAAGTAGAAAATATTCACCTGGGTCTTTGGAGGATATTTTACCACAGGCAGGAGCAAACCAAAGTGCCCCAAAGTACAGCCATATAAGAAGATCACAGCATATTCATGGCTCAAATGTAACTTTCTTGATCGTTCCATCTGTGTTTTTCCAGAAAATCTAGACTTTCTCTTTTTGAATGTGCTAAACCCCTTTTCAGTCTATAACAGAGCTTCCTAGCCTAGGTGCCTGAGTACCTAGCATCTTGCATAAGGGTCGTTGGTGTGCCAAAATTCTGTCTCTTAAGTCCTCTGAACCTGGGATCCATGTGGCTCCCAGACCCTTGGCCCCTGACCCCTGACCCTTGGCCCCATTCAGTATGCTCTTTCCCACAGTGTGCCATACAATATCATCACTTTCTACGTGTGCTTTGACATGAAAAAGGTCGAAAAGCACTTATCTATATGCTCAAAAGGTTAAAAACTTCAAAGGTATATTCTAACATTTGCTGAACAAGTAGCAGAAATCTAAGCCTGGGCTCCAAAAGAGAATTCATCTCTAACGCCTGAAGGCTTCCATCCTACGCCACAAATTAAACTCTCTTCTGATCATTTAGAAGGGTCCTAGCTATGTTCTGTTCTTTGAAGAATTAAGAAAATAGTCGCTCAAACCTGTGTGTCTGTGTTCTGTGGTTCAGATCAGGAGCCTGGTGAGCATAAGTACATGACTGCTTACTGTTTACTTCTGTGGATCCTAACTGGCTTTTATTTTTGTTTTGTTTTGTTTTTTTTTCTGAAAAACAAAACAAGCTGTTTGTCAAATAGACACAACTTAGTTCAAATATCTAATTTAACAAAATAAACATCGCATCGCCATAGATGTACATGAGGCTGTATGAATTACTCTCTTCGATGGTTTGATGTTTTTGGCAGATGTTTTCTTTTATCTGAAATGGGCAAATGGGAGCCTTTCATTTTCACAGAAAAAGAAATGGGGAGGGGAAGCTTTCCAGAAGGGGCAGTGGCTCACCTCATCATACCCATTACTCACACAAATGAGACTGGAACCAATCTCTTACCCCCTAAGGAAGCACTCTCTGTTCCTCTGCTTTTCCTCTCAGAAATATGTTTTCTGATGATTTCCCATTCACTCTCCAGAGAGCACTTTTGAAGAATTCTCATTCTTTTACCCAATCACTTAGCATGGTTGCTCTGTGAAAGCTGTGGTTTGGAAACCTTCTTTTGCTCCTAATTATTCCACTTCTTGGATTCCTAGGGATGTGTGCACCTGATAATCAAGAGTTATTCATTGGAAGTCTTCATTACATTTGATGTGGATAATACAGATTTTACTCGTGAAATGCTACTCAGGGTCTCATTTTTGAATGAAGACATTGATTTACTTACATTTTCAGAACACACACAATAGGCAGAGAATTAAAATAATGGACAGCAACTAATAGAAAACAGGTGTGACTGAAACTTCAGTGGTGCATTCTCCAGTCTTGGAGCAATGCTGGGAGAAGAATGTTTACCATACAATAATGGAGACAGCAAAAAATAATATGAAATAAACAATAAATTCTCACTGAATGAGTGCAGCTTCCCAGCTGGAGCCCATTGTAGCATCTAGCAGCACAACCAAAAACGAACACACAAAGACTGCTAACCTAGGTTGGTTTTATTTTCCCCAGAGACTGGGAAGAAGATGGCAAGAGTGTAATTTAGTCTTTGTAAAATGTTTTCTAAACAAGTTCAGGGGCTGTATCATTTGGGTTAACAAATTGAATACCAAGTCTGAAGTTCTCGTAATAAGGTGTGTGCCTTGACTTCATAAGAGAAACTCATCGCTCAAATCCACACTGAGAAGCTAACAAAATTTAAGGGAGATACACAAAGCACTCAAGCCCTAACGTGAGACAACCCCCTTTTGGGTGAAGGGTGGAGGATTTAATTTGCTGGCCCTCCAGATCCGGAGGAAGTTGAAAGTGGTAAGGACCACCATGAGTGGTTATTTTTGGCATCCTGCAACCATTCATACTGTTACACTGGATTAGTTCCACCAACCAGTTTTGGCTGAGTGGTCATCGTGTTTGAAGAACCTCTTTTCCTCTTGTTCTGAGCTCTGAATTACACTCTGCCAAATTAGCCTAATTCCATTTTTGGTGCATTTCAGCAGATCTCATTGCACAAATGGATTGAAATAGTTTAGGGGAAATGAGACAAAATCAGTAGGGTTTTTTTTTTTTTTTTTTTTTTTTTTTGAGTGGGGGAATGGGGATGGGGCAGAGGGAGAGGGAGAGAAAATCTTAAGCAGGCTCTATGCTCAGCACAGAGCCCTACCCAGGGTTCAGCCCCATGACTCTGAGATCATGACCTGAGCCGAAATCAAGAGTCAGACATGCTTAACAGACTGAGCCACCCTTGTTTTGTTTTGTTTTTTATAGGGCTGACCACCTAGACATTCAGACTATAAATAAAGGAATGCTATAGACAGAATACTTGTGTCCTCCCAAATTTGAGATGTTGAAACCTAACCCTCAATGTTGTGATGGTTTTTGAAGGCAGGGTCTTTGGGAGGTGCTAAGGACTTAGTGCCCTAATGAGAGACCCCAGGAACCCCCTTTGCCCCTTGTACCATGTGAGGACACAATTAAAAGGCAGCAGTTCATGAACCAGGAAGCGAGTTCTCACCAGACACCAACCGCTCATTCAGCTAGGCTGGCACCCAGAACTTGAACTCTCTAGTCTCCAGAACTGTGAGAATTTCTGTTGTGTTTAAGCCACACAATCTATGCTATTCTGACTACAGTAGCTTGAACAGACTAAGGTGGGGACAAGGAAAGTGAAAAGTTATTGACACAGAGAAGGGCCTTATGAACAAAGGTGTGCAAGGACCCCCGTAGACCCCCATCCCATCTTCCTCCATACATTCTAGCTTTCTCCCTCCTTGAGCACCCTTCCATGGACAGTAAGAGCCAAAGGCTTGGAAGGAACCTTCTAAGTTATCTAGTCCAGCTCTCTATTCAAGATGGTACTGACTACAGCTGTGGTTCTCAAAAATCATGAGGAGCTTTGTAGAATGTAGATTCCTAAACCCTGCCCCCAAGGATTCCAATTCAATTGATCTAAGGACAGACCCAAGTATCTTCTTTATTCACAAGTTCCCCCAGATGATTCCAATGTTGGTGATCTGAACGCATTTTAGGAAATGCTAACTAAAGCTTCCATGCCTTGCCAGTGCTTAGAAAACCTTAGAATGAGGTTCTCACTTCTCAGCAGGCAGCCAACCCTCAGACCTAGCTGATTATTAAAAAGATCCTGCTTGTTCTTCAGGCCATTTGGTGCCAGCTCTGCATTCAGGGAGCACGTGCAGCAATCCTCCCTTCTGGAATGATCCTCCAGAGATTAGAGACAGTTTGTTGGCCCTCAGCCTGAGAATCCCTCTTCCTTGACCAGTTTCTTTGAATGGCTCCTTACCTGGCCTGTACCTACCTCTCTGTGGCCTCCTCTCTCTCTTCCATCCCTGCCCCACATCTTAGATTTACACAGAACCCAACAGGTATTTGCACACATCACCATCCATGCTTCTACACCTTTGCTCATGCTTTTTTCTCATGCGTGCTTCTGTACTCCTCCTTCTTCCACCGTTTCCTCAAAGTGAAAGAACTTTCAGAAACACCTTAGGCCTCTTTGAGATCAGAAACCTTCATCACCATCACAGAATGGGTTAGATTTTCCTTTTCTGTGATTTGCACCTCCCCAGCCTACCTCAAGTGTGGCATTCATCACCATGGCCTGCTTTTTCTATCTCCCAATAGTAGACTCAAGGCCTTTGTCTTATGAATTTTCATGTCCTTGGCCAGTGTCTGACCCATAGAAATGACACAGTGGATATTCATTAAATTGAATCTAATCTTCCAGGGCTTGAACACAGGAAAAGAGCCTTTAGCCAAGCATTACCCCTCACTACCACCTCTTGATCACAACTCTTTAAGGGATAAATCACGTTCTGACCCACTCCTCTGTGTCACCTATTGGGTGATTCTGGGGACACCAAAGTGGAACATACCCACCCTGTCATTAAGGAGGAGCCCACAAGTCTTATCAAAAAGACACAGCTGTGTGGTACGATGGAAAAACATATACCTCAGACAAGATGATATGGAAACTCAGAGGAGGGGGCACCAGCCCTGCCTCAGGGAATCATGGAAGAAGGGTAGAGACTAACATTGTTCATGCATTCAGCAAACATTTATTGAAACCAATTATATGCCAGTGAAAATTCTAGGTATTGGGTAACACAGCATAAACAAAACAGATACAAATCTCTTCCTTCATGGAGTTTACAGCCTAACGGGTGCAAGAGACAGTGAGATACATAAATAAACAGATAGCATTTTACATAGTCATAACAGCTACAGGAAACATTAGGGACAAGAAGGGGGATAGAAAGTGGGGGGTGAGGGCAAAATCTGAGTATGCTGGGTACCGTCCATGGAGAGAGCAAGGAGGTTTTGAGGTCTTTGCACAATGTTGTCTTTTACTCCGAGGGCTTTTAGGACCCATTCAGGGTCTTAAAGAGAAAAGAAACATGATCCAACTTACACTGCAGGACGATTACTGCAGCGCTGTGCTGAGGAGGACCAGAGGGAACAAGAGCCCATTGTGTTCTAGTCCCTAAGATGTGCAGACAAAACCTGAGAAACCAGTTTTCTGTTGTTCCTTCTCTACTCTGAAAAGGTAAATAAGTTGCTCGTGGTCACACAGCCAACAGGTGGCAGATGAGGGATTCATGCCAGTTCTCCATAGCTCCAAATACCCCTCTGCCTCTCTCTCCCTCTCCCTCCCCCTGCAGCAGCATTACCTCTCCCCAGGACCCTGGGAGGGGGAGTTGATTCCTACATAGGCCCCAGGGACAGGCTCCAGGGGGGCTGGGGAACAGGCTGAAGCAGCCGAAGCTGACGGAGAGAGGGTTGTGTGTGCCCTGCTGAGTCAGACAGTAAGCCCTTAGGCCAAGTGGCATGGTCCCAGGAGTGCCCTGGCTCTATTTTTGTCCCTGACACTCCGAGCCCCTACTGAGCATCTCGATCTCTTTCTTCTGGCTCAACTATAGACCAAAAAGAAAATCCTTTTCTAATTTCCATTTTAGGACCCAAGATGGGTTGAAATTGAAATATATTCAGGCATAGGAAAGGAAATAATTATAGAAACTATAAGCATCATCCACACAGGTAAGTTCACATCTGCTCCCAGCTTCCAAGGGCTGCTGCAGCTTCTTGGAAACAGACACCTGAGTTCCTTCCCATCAAGCCTCACCTGTCTCTCACCTGGGCCCTGGGCCTGGCTTCTTGCCTCAGCCAAGCAGGTCCTGTCAGCCTCCACTACTGCACCCACTGTATTCCCTTTCCGGCCCTCACCACACCTGAAATCATTGTAACCACCTCACACTGGTTTGCCTTGGGTTTCTTCCAGTAGAATGGACTTGCCTGATGTCAGAGGGCAGATCAGGCTTGTTTGTGACACATTCCCAACATTTAATATGAACCTGTCACATGACAGGCATTCCACAGATGCTGGTGTGTTGTTGCCACTTTGTCAACCCCCAGGTAAGTGGGAAACACCTATCTTCATCAAAACTTGTTTTTCTTATATCCCACAGGTTCCAGCAAGACTTCCTAGGTTTTGCTCAAAATTTGACTAAAATTTGGTGAATGCTTCAACACTTTAGGCTCTGGTTACCCTCTCAGACTGCTTTTGGAGTCTTCTGAAATTTAGCCTGTCAGGAGAAGCCCTAACGTCTCCCACCACATTCCATGGGAAGACAGGATCTTAGCCATGGTGGAGCCTCTGTCCCCTCATATTGTGGTGCCACCAGAGCTGAGGACAGGAGGAGAAGCCAGGATTAAATACCTTGGGGCCAGCTGACAACGAGACAGATCATAGGGATGCCCCCCCACCCCCATCACCAGGCTCAGCACCCCTCTCTATGGCTTAGTATGAAGAGAAGCAAGAATCAAATAATACAAGAATCAAACATGAGAATCACTGTCACTTACTCCACCCACACCTCAGTTTCCATATCAATTCACCAAGTCAAGAAGAAACAGACTTGGATCTTAAAGGAAAATCTGTTACTCTACTCACACTTCTGACACTGAATGCATGATGTCCTACAATTCAACTCAATTCTGACACTGACTAGCTGGAATTGGTGCAGATCCCAGAGATTAAGAGTTGAGTCCCTCAAGACTCCCCCCACTTCACACACCAGTTGCAAGTCTCAGGCTTCCCATATTTCTGATTGACTTGGCCACACATCAGGGGTTCCCATGACACCCACCTTAGGTTCAATAATCTGCTATAATGGCTCACAGAACTTTACTTACTGTTACTGGTTTATTATAAAGGATACAAATGAACACCCAGATGAAGAGGTACATAGGATAAGGTCTGGAAGGTCCCCAAGCGAAGGAGCCTCTCCCTTCCCCCACCCCCAGCCCTCCCCACCTCCTCTACCCTGTTAAGTTTGGAATGTACCACCCTCCCAGCATGTGGATGTGTTCTTGCTCACCAACTCAGCTCCCCGAACCCCACTGTTGAGGGTTTTTTATAGCGGTTCCATTACAGAGGCATGACTGATTAAATCACTGGCCACTGGTAATTAACTTAATCTCCAGCCCCTCTTCCTTCCAGTGGAAACTTTCTATCACATGGTTGGTTCCTCTGGCAACCAACCCCAACTCCTAAGGGTCACCTCATTAGAATAAATTCAGGTAGAGCTCAAGGTTGAAAAAGACTTCTTGATGACTAAAAAAAGATGCTCCTCTCACCCCATGACTCAGGAAATTCTAAGGCTTTAGGAACCAACTGGGAATGAAGGCCTAATATTATAACAAAAGATGCTTCTATTATTTTTATCACTAAGGAAGTGTGGTGGCTAATTTTTTGCAAGATCTTGACCGGGCTAAGGGATGCCCAGATAGCTAGTATAACATTATTTCTAAGAGCATCTATGAGGGGGTTTATAGGAGAGATGAGGGTTTGAACTGGCGAACTGGGTAAAGCAGGTGGCTCTCCCCACTGCAGATGGGCTTCTTCCAATCCACTAAGAACTGGAACAGAATGAAACAGTGGAGGAAGGGCAAATTCACTCTCTCTGCTTGAGCTGAGACATTCATCTTCTCCTGCCCTCAGACATCAAAGCTCCTGGTTCTTGGGCTTTCAGACTCAGCTCAGCACTTACACCAATCCAGTTTACAGATGGCAGATCATGGGACTTCTCAGCCTCCATAACCATGTGAGCCAATGCCTATAATTAATCCCGTGTCTATATATTCTATTGGTTCTGTTTCCCTGGAAAACTCTGGCTGGTACAGGAAGTTATAAGAGTTTTTGGAGCTCTGTGCCAGGAACCAGGCACAGACACCAAGGATATATTTCTTATGCAGATATCTTTGAGCCCAATTCCATTCTTGGACAGAAAAAGAAAGTGAGACCAGAACAGCTGTCTTGTTCAAGTTCACATGGCGTGGCTGATCCAGAAACATGGATCTGAACCCCCGTAGTTGATACAGACAGTCCAGCTAGGCCCTGTTCAGATCCTACTTGCTGGGTAGAGAGACTGGTCAGTAATTCAGAGCAGCTGAGAGAACCCCTGGCTCCCAGTCCACTGCAGAGGCAGCCTGCATCCTGAGCCTGAACCCAGTGATGGTAGAGAAGCCTGGATATTTCTACCTGACATGAGACACAGATGGACACCACTGACTTCAGAGCTGCTGCCACCCTGGCCAGAGGTTTGTGGGGTCTCCTCCAAGGGCTCCATTTCTTCCCCAGCCTAGTCCTGTCTCCCTTCGCTTCTTTGCCCAAGAGACCCCTCACCAATGTCTTGCAACCCAACCCACAATACCTCAGTCTCTTAACTAAAAATCCACTGTTTACTTCCCTCAACATCACATATAGGCTTTTTTTTTTAAGCCTGAAGAACAGACCCTCAACACATCAACGCCTGAGGCAAACAGGGCAGCAGATCACAAGGTTTCTGTTCTGCCAAAATCTCTCCAAGGTAAGCGCTGCGTGCAAGCATCCAAGCCCCTGGAGTTGGTGCAATTTATATTTAATGTGCAAACGCTCCAAGGAGAGCTGCGCGTGGAAGCCAGATCAAAACATTTATCCTCACTGTGTCTTGGAAAAAACTTATTAGCTGGCTGTATACCGATATTCAAGAGGAGCAGAAAAAAGGAGGCAGAGAAAAAGTAGCAAAAAAATCTGTTGCTACCAGATAAATAGAGCGAGCCCCTCGGAGCGCCGGGCGGCGGTGGCTACCAGGATATATTGTTATGCATCGCCACCGGAGCACTTGTAGAGCAACCACAGACCATGTCTGACATTGCCTTCGCTGACCTTTTCAATATTGCCCGAGCACTACGGAGCCCGTGTTTCTAGAGGAATTCAAATAGAATGTACTCAGGCAGAAAGGATTTGGCTGTGGGCAAACCCTATCAGTCTCTTCATGTTTCGCCTTGTCATTCTCATGTAAATTGTAATTCTTTATTAGCATGGCCAGCCTTCCCAGGTGCAAGAGGCGCCCAGCTCAATAGCAGCCTCGCAGCAGCGGGCTGCACCTGCCGCCCCAGGGAGCCACCCACCGGCACGGGCACCAGCGCAGGACACCGCCCAGGGCTGGGACAGGGGTGGCCCCCAGGACCCCATGGGAAAGCACCAGGGGCTGGGGCATGAAGTTCAGAGAGAAAGGAGAAGCTTCCCTCTTCCCTGTTTAAGCATCTAATACCTTGTGGTGAGGGCCAGGCACTAGCCGTACAGCCGACTAGCTCTAGAGCAGATCCATCCTGCACAGCTGGAACTCCACAGCCTTGGAGGAACTCTACATTACCCCGCCCCATCCGAGTCCCTTTTCTGAGTTTAACTGTGTGCTCCCACCACACACACACACACACACACACACACACACATACACAAAGAGGCACAAAGAAATTTTTGGAGACAATGATGATGCATTTGCTTATTACCTTGATTGCAGTGATGACTGTCCATGGGTGTGGGGGACAAACAAACTTACTAAATCCTATAATGGGTTTTTTGGTATATCAATTAAATCTCCACAAGCTATTAAGAAAAAAAAAGACAAAAAAAGACACATGTAAGGAGGATGACTCTAAGAACGCTAGTCGTATCTGAGAATAAGGAGGATGTTAAAATTTAAGGGAGAGAATGTGGTCTCCACAATGTGGTGCAAGGCATACATATATCCTGTACAAAAGAGATTTCGAAGAGTGTTTGGGGACACCTGGGTGGCTCAGCAGTTGGGTGTCTGCCTTTGACTGAGGGCGTGATCCCAGGGTCCTGGGATCAAGTCCCACATCGGGCTCCCCTCAGGGAACCTGCTTCTTCCTCTGCCTACATCTCTGCCTCTCTTTGTGTGTCTCCCGTGGATAAATAAAATCTTAAAAAAATAGAAAGAAGAGTGTTTGAAGAAGAAAATAAAATTCTGGTTTGAAACCAAAAAAGGAACTAAATTTTGCCACTGGGTGAGTCCTTTGGTTTTCTTTTCATAAGTTTCCCCAGGGAATTATGAGTTAATCCTGCCTGGTGCTCACTCCATGCAGCCCTCCACTGCTTTAAGACGTGGGGGAGCCCCCAAGAAAGACCTGAGGAACTACAGGTGGTTAGACATGGTGACACTGGGTTACAAAATCCTTTCTTGCCTTTAGTTCAGCTAAGAGCAAGGCCAGGAGGACCAGAAAAGCCAGCTTGGTAGGACCCATTGAAGGCATAGTGCTGGTGTGTGGAAGTGATCCAGGGTCCCCTAAGGGCAGGCTGACCAATCATGGTATCAATCCTCCAGAGCCTTTCTCTTACTCCTGCTCACTACTTACCTTGCTTAAATACAGTGGTTCTCAAAGTGGGGTCCCCAGTCCAGAGATATTAGCATCACCTGGGAACCTGGGAGATGTGCAAATTCCCAGGCCACCTCCCAGGCTTACTGAATCAGATGCTCTGGGATGGACCCCAGCAATTTATGTTTTGATGAGCTTTCCAGTTGATTCTGGTACATACCGAAGTATGAGA
This sequence comes from Canis lupus baileyi, assembly GCF_048164855.1. Classification (NCBI taxonomy): domain Eukaryota; kingdom Metazoa; phylum Chordata; class Mammalia; order Carnivora; family Canidae; genus Canis; species Canis lupus. The sequence continues at coordinate 73,535,571 of NC_132845.1, forward strand.
ACCTCTGCTCTAATAGCAGCTTGGCCTATCTCTCTAGTCTTATCTGCATCCAGCCCAGGGATGTTTAACCAGTTGGAAGAAAGGAAGAGGATACTCAGTTTATCACTGTCACTCACTGAGGGGCATACCTAGCAGGGAGGAGCTTGTAGACTTTGGGAAATAGAGTCAGCAACTTCAAGTTGCAGAAATATGAAGCCTAAAACTCAGAAGAGAAGGATCTCATGGATTTCCAGACTCGGAGCTTCCAAAAGAATAGTAGCTGGAGGTCATAACATGGAGGAAACTAGGATTACCCCTTACCTGGCATCCCCGGAGATAGGTGAGAAGCCTGGGGAAGTAGCCACGTGGAGGAATCTAAGAACTATGTAAGTAAGAGCCCAGGTCCGAGTTGGCATGGAAAATTCTTGGCTGGGCAATCATGAACCTGGCCGTTAGCTGGAGATGGAGCATAGTACCCAGGCACCTCCAAGTCAGATTGTATAGTACCCCTTCCCCCTTTAGGGATGACTCAGGAGCTAGTGAGCCTGATTTTGAAAGAGAAAAGCATCAGACACTCCTGCAAAGAAACACTAGGAATACAACAGCTGATGGATTCAATCCAACCTTGCGGGTCTGAGAATTGACATAAATTCAAGGTCTTTTGTTCCCAGATGAGGGATCTCAGGAGTTCACTGGGGCCCATACAACTGACTCTGTGCTAAAAATGAAAGAGCCTATGAAGAAAGCAGAGAAGGTTTCTAAGACATCAGGAAACTCTGAAAGAATGATATTGGGTCAAGTTAAGTGTAAATTAATAGAAAACACATGGGCTATATTTCTCTAAAAATATACACAGTTCTGAGGGAAGTGAGTGAAATCTGTTTTGGGTTTGGCAGGATCCAATGTGGTTGGGAGTGAGGTGCGCCACTTCAGGGGACAGGTTTTTCCTATTACCTTCCTGTTTCTCTACCCATAGTCACTGGGATGCAAAGATGGTTGGAGGGAAAGGAACTTAAGTCATCCCCTGGACTCTCCCATCGAACCCACGAGAAACAGAGGCTTCAGGAGAGTAAAGGCGATCATTTCACAAATAAATGATAATGAACCTTAGAGTAGTGGAGGGCCAGATCAGAGACAATTATGCTAACGTCCATTCTTTCCCCCCTCCTTGTCTTCAGGTGACATATCCAGGGGCTATTCAAGACCATGTAGTCCACACAATCCACAGATGTTTTTTCCCCTACACTCAGGCCACCCCTATATTGGGTAAAGTGGAACCCAGTGGATCCCTCCTGGTCTTAGATGGACAACACCCTCACACATCATGAGGGCTAAATCAGGAATGGAAGCCCCATGTCTGCAAATGCTGCATCTTCTGACTCAGTCTATGATCTGAAATACAGGGTCAAGGTCTGGGAATGAGGATCATTAATTAGTGACTCAGAATCCTGGCAATGAGATACCAAAGCCCCATTATCTACTGAGAGATACATACATGGTTACATAATGATAAAGGGAGCAACCCGCCAAGAGGTCAAAATAATCCTAAATGTGAATGCACCAAGTAACAGAGCTTCAAAATATATGAATCAAAACTGATAGAGCTGGGGGCACCTGGGCTCAGTTGGTTAAGTGTCCAACTCTTTATTTTGGCTCAGGTCATGATCTCAGGGTTGTGAGATTGAGCCCCTTGTCAGGCTCCATACTGAGTGTGGAGCCTGCTTGAGATGCTCTCTCTCTCTCTGCCTCTCCCTCTGCCCCTCCTCACCCTGCTCACATGCTCTCTCTGTAAAAACAAAAACAACAACAATAACAACAAAAAACCGATAGAGCTGAACAGAGAAATAGACTAATCCACAATTATATTGAAGACTTCAACAACCCATTCTCAGCCATTGATAAAACTACTAGATAGAAAATCAGCAAGGATATAGAAGAATTGAGTAACACAATCAACCAATGACAAATATAGAATACTCCACCCAGCATCAGCAGAATATACAGGTTTTATCAAAGGCCCATGTAACATTCACCAAGATTTATGTTTAATGTGATTGCTGGTGCCGTACACTTAAACCTACCACCTTGGCATTTATTTTCTATCTGTCCCTTTGGTTCTTTGTGTCACTCTCTTTTTATGATGTTTTTGGATTAATTTAGTATTTTTATGTTTCCATTTTATCTCCTTTATTTGCTTATAAGCTATACCTCTTTGTTTTGTTATTTTAACAGTTTGTTTTTCAATTTATCACAGTATACTTTCAAGTGACTTTATACCATTTTATAAATAGTGTAAGAACCTAGCAGTGATGTACTCTCTTTCTTCCCCTTGATCTTTGTGCTATTGTTGCCATGTCTTTTACTTATCTTATATATATGTTATAAACTCCAAACTATATTATTATTTTGGTTTGAAACAGTCATTTACACTTTTAAAATATTTAAATAATAAGAAAACATTCTTACATATGTATCCAAATATAGTTAAATTTTCTGGTGCCCTCCATTCCTCACATAGATTCATATTTCAATCTGGTATGATTTTCCTGCCTGAAGACTTCTCTTAGTATTTCTTACAGAGATGAATGATTTCAGTTTTGTTTATCTGATAATGCCTTATCTCACCTTGGTTTGGAAAAATTTTCAGTGGTATAGAATTGTAGGTGGGGAAATTTTTCTTTCAGTACTTTAAAAATGTTCCCCATCGTCCTCTCACTTGCATTGTTTCTGATGAGGAATCTGATGTCATCTGTATCTTTATTCTATTTTTTTCTTACAGTATATTTTTTCCTCCAGCTGCTCTGAAGACTTTCTCTTTATCAGTGGTTTGAGCAATTTGATTATGTTGCATCACGGTGTAGTTTTTTTATATTTCTTGTGTTTGGAGTTCATTGAGTTTCTTAGAACTGTAGGTTTGTAATTTTCATCACATTTGAAATTTGGTCATTTTTTTTTTCTTTGAATGTTTTAGATCTACTCCTCCGTTTTGGGCTGATCAAAGCTGTTACACATTTTTTCTTCAATTTTCTCTTTATTCTGTGATTCATTCTGGATAGTTTCTATTTTTGTCCTCAAGTTTGCTAATCACTTCTTCTGCCATATCTAACTTCTGTTAATGCCATTTTGCGGATCCTTTTTCAACTAAGATGTTATAGTTTTCATCTCTGCAGAATTATATACATATACTCCATGATTCTACTTAACTTCTGGAACATGTGGAATATAGCTATAAAATCTATTTTATTGTCCTTGTCTGCAAATTCTAACATCTGTTCCATTCTGGGTTGTTTTGACGGACTGATTAGTCTCCTCATTACAGACCACATTTTCCTGCTTTTTTTTGCATGCCTGGTAATCTTTCATTGTATAGAAGACTATGTAAATTTTGCCCTGTTTAATATTGGATGCTTTTGTATTCCCACAACTACTTTTGAGCTTTGCTTTTGGATATAGTCAAGATATTTGGGAATAGTTTGATCTTTTGTGGCCTTGCTTTTATAATTTGTTAGGCAGATCTGGAGCAGGGCTATTATCCTCACTATTAAGGCAAGATCTTCCTGAGTATTTTGATTCTATACCCTGAGCATCGTAAGTTTTTCCAGTCTGGCTAGTGGAAACAGGCTCTATTGTTGACCCCAGGGGAGTCCTGGGCACTAAGTTTCTGGTTTCCTCCCATGCATGTGCTCATCAGTGTTCTTTTGAACACTTGAGAGGGATCTCTGCAAATCTCCAGGCTTCTCTCTTTATGTAGCTCTCTCCTCTTTGGTACTCTGCCCTATAAACTCTAGCCACCGGGTCTCCCTCAGCTGAGAACCCTCAGCTCCATCTTCTCAATGCAAGGAATCTGATGGTCTCCTCCTGGGATCTTGCTCCTTCTGCCACCAAATGGAAACTCAAGACTGAAAGCCGAAGCAGTTGTAAAGCTCACTTTATTTGTTTCTTGTCTCTCAGGGAACACTGTTCTTTAAAAAGAGATTACTTTATATATTTTGTCTGAGTTTTCCAGTTGTTTCTTATAGTATAATAAATCCCATCTCTGTCACACCATCCTGGATGAAAGCAAAAGTCCTATAGGAGTTTAATCTGGGGCAGGAGCCCAGCCACAGGGATCTTGGCAAAGATGTCAGAGCTGGGAATTTATCATACAGCATTCAGAAGGAATGTTGTCTTTGGAAAGAGCTCTGGGTGCCTATAGTCAGCAATCTTATCAATCATTTTTAGTCCCAGTGGTGATATTAAAATGCACATCAGTACTTGTGCTCACACTGGCTAAAGAAGAGGCAAAAAGAAAAGTTCAAAGTGAGTTTTATTTAATATGGATATTTTTCATTTAAAATAAATTAAAAACAGTTCATTGACCCAATTTTTATTGTAATTTAAACTTAATTTATTATAATCATTGTATAGTAGAATAATAACATCATGGCTTTCAAAATAACTTTGAAAATACGTGGTATTAAAAATAGCTGAGACTATATAACCCTTATCATTTACAAAGCAATTCCATCTGCATTATCTTTTTAAATCTTTTCTCACTTCCTTAGAACAGATGCATATACCATGGGTCTTAATGTTTATTTAACCTCAAATTTGCTCAGCTAGAGCTAGGACTCAAACTTAGGTCATTATTTAACTATAATGGATAATGGATAAATAACTACAGCCTCTAACTTTAAAAAAATTGATGTCATGCGGGAAAAGTTGGGGTCTGTTCTAAATTAAGAAGATCAAAGAAAATAAAATGCAAAGTATAACTCTTGAGTGGATCTTGGTTCAAAGAAAAAGCTGTAAGAGATGTATGGGGAGAAAACTGGGGAAATTTCAATATGTGTTGGAAATTAGACCATATCAGAGAATTATAAAGTTCACATATGTGATCATGATATTGTCATTTGAGGGGAATGTGCTTATTCCTAGGACATATGCAATGAAATAATTTGGCTTAAAATATTATCTCTACAATTTATAAATGGTTCATGAAAGCTATATGTGTATATTCACACGCATATATGATTAAAGCAACTATAACAAAATGAAAATAGCTGCTGAATCTAAAGTGGCAGGTGTATGGCTATTCACTGCCAATGTTTCTGTATGTTTACAAGCGTTGATAATAAAAAAGATAGGAGGATAAAAATGCAATATTAGACTCTTAAAGGGAAGAAAAGAAGACTATAGATGTGGAAGGACAAGGAATGGTTATAGAATCATCCCTGTGACCACAGGAATCCCAGGACCATGAATTTTCCTTTCTTACTTCAACCGTGAGTACAATTTCAGACTCAGATTAAGTAAAACCTGAAATACCTTTACCTTACACTAGAAACCTGTTTAAAACATTTTTAAATGATACAATATTAAAATGATATAATGAATGATATATGATCATGATGAATGATATATGATATAATAAAATGTTAAATACAAATGCATTTGGGTGTTTTAAGCCTTCTTCGTTATATATAGCAATTCAGATACTTTTTATTATAGGAACCTACTTCCCAACAGACTGACAAAGTAGTGAGAAAATGACCACAAAGCTCCAAACAATCCTAACATGTAATTTCCAAGTTAAGATGTACAATCAATTCTCATTATTCCCAGGAGTTAGGTTGTGTAAAGTTTCCATGAGCACTAAATTAGCAAATGCTGAACCATTGTTTCTAGGGGAAACATGTGCATATACAGATACGTATTTCACAGGGTTATAATCTTAAATAGTATAATCTTACAAGATATATATGTAATGTGTATGTATACTATAGAATTTATTGTACTTATTATAATATTAGAATATATGTTACATAATCTATATAAGATTGTAATAAATATAATCTTAAACCTAAAAGGAGGGGCACCTGGGTGGCTCAGTGGTTGAGTGTCTACCTTTGGCTCAGGTCGTGATCCTAGGGTCCTGGGATCGAGTCCCACATCAGGCTCCTTGCATGGAGCCTGCTTCTCCCTCTGCCTATGTCTTTCCCTCTCTCTCTGTGTTTCTCATGTAAATAAATAATATTTATTTAAAAATCAAAAATAAACCTAAAACGAATGCATCCTGGTAGAGTCTATTTTCAAAGTGTGAAGTGACTTGTCTGAGGCCACCCCACTAACAGGTGTCATAGCTGAGATACAAAGCCCTATCCAACTGGCCCCAGAACCAGAGCTTCTTGTACTACACCCTGCTGCCCTCTGCGTTATTCACTATCTGGTCATTTCTGAATGAAATGTGTGAAATTTCATTCTGAATGTATGAAAGTTAAAACAAGAAGGCAGAGTATGGCCTGGTTTGACCCCAGCTGGAAAGGTGCATGTTAGACAACTAACATTTTCACTCTTCTATGCTGTTTGGAAATGATCACAAAAGTGAAGTGAGCATTGATTTGGGGATTACAAATACATGTTAACAAGTTGGTGAATTCACAAATACAGAATCTGCAAACACTGAAGAGCCAGTATAATTTACAATTGCGAAACTTTCTACTATGTTGTAATGGTGGTACTCATGTTAAATTCAATTTTGTATGCCCAACGGTGCTTCTTCACAGAAGACACCCAATGTCTCTGATATATAAAGGAATGAATGATTGTACAGTTAATACTCAAACCCCAATGGATGATGCTTTATAGGTAAGACAACAGAATGAATATAAACAAGACCAGACAGAGGTAATCTCTAATTTTTGACTTTAACCATCCAAGTCAAAGACGAGCAAGCACTTTAAGAAACACTAAGGCTCATGGCATTGCCTCCAGACCTGTGGTGGAAGGGTGGGCAAGAATGCACATGCAACAGTTTCCAGGCAGTTCCTAAATTACAAAATAGGTAATATACCTATTACCTCACTTTTGAATAAATCAAGACAGATTTTCTCAGGTTCTGAGTGCTGCTCAGTTTCCAGTTCACAAAAGGCAAATATTACACAGAATACAGCTTGTTACTATGGTTCATTAACTGTGAATAAAATGTGCAAGATATAAACTTTAGTGCCAGGCCTGGGACCCATGAATGTTCACCATCAGTGAACAACAGTGTCGTTTCTTCCAAAGTCCATTGGTGATTGGCCACCGTACACATGTTCTTCAGTTCTCCTACAGACAGCAGCGTGTAGTTGTGTTGCTTCCTTATCTTGCAGGAATAAAGCCATGTGACATTTTATAAAAATGCATGAAGAAAAGAGGGAATTGGCCAACAAAGATGAAAGTGCAGCAAAGAAACAAGAAGTGACACTAGTGGAGATGAAATTTGGGTCTAATGCAGATGGAGTTATGGAAGACCATGGGAGTGTTGACATTGTCTCCAAGACTAGATAAGCAATCAGAAGAATTCAGTCAAGGCAAACATAAATGAGGAAGGATTTACAGAAAGCGTGATGATGGCCCAGATAAAATGATGCTGGCAAAAGATACTGCATTAAAGGAACATTCAGAAATAATTTCATGACATGAAGAACATGAAGAATGATATGTTGTAAATTGATTCAAACTTCGAAAGGGTTATGACAGTTCAACAACATGCTCACTCTGTAAAAAAAAAAACTAAACATGGAGGGGCGCTAGGTGGTGCAGTGGATGAAGTGTCTGTCTCTTGGTTTTGGGTCAGGTCACAATCTCAGGGTTGTGGGATTAGGCCCTGTGTGGGGCTCTGTGCTCTGTGTAAGGTCAGCTTGGGAACCTCTCTCCCTCTGCCCCTCCCCCTCTCTGCCTCTCTGTCTCTCTCTCTCTATCTGAAATCAGTAAGTAAATAACATCTTTAAACAAAGAAGAAGTCAAGCACTCTTCAAATGACTTTCTGTAAATTTTTTACAGAGATTATAATATGGTAATTTCCAACCTTTCAAAATGCTTTAAGTTACTTTCTACCAAATTATTTTTTCCCTAGACATTTGTAATTGATAGCAAGAAAGTTTTTCATGTTTTGACAAAAAAAAACAAAAAAACTTGAAAGGTCATTGAACAATTATTTTTCTCATTGATCATTAAGATCACTTGGCATGATTTCAGTGGGCAGGGTCATTTCATGATCCCCACTGTCAGGCAAAGCAAGGACTGCCTGCATTTGCAATGATAAGACAATATGCTCTTCTGATGCAAGGCTGGTAATTAAATAAAAGAAAATAACAATGAGGTAAAAAAAATTCCATTTTAAAGCTTACTGTATTTTTCCACACACGCACAAAAAAAAATGTTGGTGCATTCCTGCAAAACAAGCAACATACGGATGAAGTTCTAGAGAGTTCGACCTTTCTTAAACAAAAATAAATATTCCTGACATTATCAGTAAGAAAAAAAAATGTTTAACTGTTTACATTTAGAAAAATGTAATAATGTAAATTTAGAACAACTCTTGTGAAATCTGTCAGCCTATGAACGCAAGTGGTCAGGGATTCAGAGTTGCGTCTGACAATGAAAACGCCTGATTCTCCTTGTGACACTCCAAGGTATCCCCATACCTGGGCATTCAGAGAGAGCCTGGCTCCACAACCCACCCTTCTTGGGAGGCCAGACAGTATACTTCTATAGTCTTCTTTGGTAGCCTGCATGACCCTTAGCTATCCTAGGGAGCTAAGAATTCAATCAGCATTTGTTGATTTATTATATGCCTTAATTTTAAAAAATATACACACGGAGGACACCTGGGTGATGCAGTCAGTTAGGCCACCCACTCCTGGTGTTTTTTCACTACTGGGCGCCCATCAGGCAACATAGTCCTACTGGATGGTTGTCATCCAATCAGTGTATGTAAATGTAATCGCTGATGCCCTTAAAGGAGCTTTTGGTGGCACAAAGGAAAATCTAGATGGAAGAGACACTCTAACAAAGAGCTTAAATCTTTCTTCCTCAGTTAAAGGCACCTTTGATTTAGGCATCTTGGCCTAGGATTTTTTAAAAATACTGTATTTTCAGTGGTAAGAGATATGAAGTTTCTGCTTGACAGGCTCAAAGAGTTGAACCGGGGGCTCAGGCAGCTGCAAAAGGTAATACTGGGTCTTTGCTCCAAAAAGAATCAGGCCTCCAGAAAATAACACTCCGTGAAACCAAGGAGAAATGTAGGTTTTAAGGGATTGCCTGGGGCCAGGGTTGGTCAATACATTTTAGGAACAGCAATACCTGTTCTGTGGTTTAAAGCTGCCCCGTGCAGTCATTTCCCATCATCCCTAACCCAGAACTCTGCAGTGAAGTCAGGTGTGAGGGTGCAGGCAGGGCACCTCTGTTCACTTCTGGTGTGAAGCAGTGAGAAAGGCACAATATAGGTACAGACAACCCATGGCCCTGGGGGAGGTGGCAGGCAGAGCCAGGCCACACACCCTGAGAGGAACTGGGGAGAAGTCTAGACGTAGCGCAAGGAAGCAGGATAGGGGCTCCAGTCATTTGTCATCCAGTTAGTAAAGGAAGGCTGGCAAGCCCAGGACACTCAGGTTACCTACTGTAGTCCCCCTAGGACCTCTGCTAGCTTTTAGATTGCTGCTGGTGGCCTCAGCTGCTTCTCAGTTGTCTGAGCCTCGGCACCCTGAGTCACGAATCCATGTGCAAGTCTTAGCAGACTCACTGGCTTTGCTGCTTAAATATCCCACCTGCCACCTGCCAAGTCCGACTACCTCTTTCCTGCCTGCCCAGCCTACTCTGCCCAGATCCCCTGCTGCAGGCACCAGACGGAATGCCTCTTCTCAGTTCTTGGCTCTGGCAAAAAGCCACTGACCTGTCTCTATATCCCAGTTTGTCCCACTCACCCCCTGCACTCCAGTAAAGAGGCAAGACCTCTGGAATCCTAGTGGATGGCTCCTCTTTCTCACTCTGTTAAAAAAAAAAAAAAAAGGCCCCTGATCTGGGGCCCCTGAGTGTCTTAGTGGTTGAGCATCTGCCTTTGGCTCAGGTCGTGATCCCAGGGTCCTGGGATCGAGTCCCGCATCAGGCTGCTTCTCCCTCTGCCTGTGTCTCTGTCTCCCTCTCTCTGTGTGTCTCTCATGAATAAATAAATAAAATCTTAAAAAAAAAAAAGCTCCTGATCCTTTTAATTCAACCATATCTCTTCTCCTCCAGCAGGAGGTTTGTTCCCAATAAGACAAGCAAAGTGTCTTGAAAAGCCCCCAAAATAGAGTGTGTCAGTCTGAAAAGGGTTCATTCATTTAACAAACATTTCTGAGCTGCTCTGTGCTACGTGCAGGAAACACAAGACGGGTGAAAAGCAAACAAACAATACATGGAATTCTCGTGTAATCCTGCAGCCTTCTCCAGCTCGGGCTGTGGAGGAGACATCCATCTGCAGAGTTATCTTGTGGCTGATGTGAGTGCAAACTGCAGGTGGGGGCCTGGAGGCAGGAAACTCATTTCTCCTACGAAGAGTCTGACCAAGCTTGGGGGGCGGGGTGGGGGTGAGAACTGCTTCCCGGAAGGAGTGTCATGTGTGTGAGATGGGAATAAGCAATGGTTATCAAGGCCACAGGGCAAGGGCGGAGGGCAGCATGGCTGGGAGAGCAGGCAAGTGCACGTGGATTGAGGGAACAGGAAAGACAAATGGCCGAGGAAAGGGCCCAGAGTGGGAAAAGCACAGAGCATGTGAGATGAGACCAGGCATGGCCTCTACAGAGGCAGCACTGTGGGAGGGAGTTCATCCTAGGTTGGCTCCAAACATGGCTCTCCACCGGGGCACACCTCCCAGGACTCATTCCCTCATGGAATCCCCTCCTCTTGAATCTCAGTGTGCCCTGTGACTTACTTTGGGCCAACAGAATGTGGTGAGACTTTGTGTGACTCGGCTGGGACCTAAGAAGCCCTATGGATTCCACTGGGGGATTTTGAAAAGCTTGCACTACCCTAAAACTGGCGTACCATGAGGATGCCCGGGCTAACCACACGGCCAGGACACATGAAAACAGAGAGATGCCCAGCCAGCCCAGCTGAGGCACCACACACCTGACGGAAGAAATCATCTTACACATCCATCCCAGCTGAACCTTCAGATGACTCCAGCCCCAGCCAATGTCCAACCACGACTGTGTGCCAGGCCCCAAGTGAGAACCATGGAGCTGAGTCCAGTTCACTCACAGAACCGTAAGAGCCAAGGGGTGCCTGGGGGGCTCAGTCAGTTAAGCATCTGACTCCTGGTTCCAGCTTGGGTCATGATCTCAGGGTCATGAGATCAAGCCCCCACATCAGGCTCTGTCCTCAGCATGGAGTCTGAGATTCTCTTTTCCCTCCCCCTCTGTCTTTCCCCCTGCTCACATGCTCTCTTGCTCTTGAAAGAAAGAAAGAAAAAACTTTTTTTTAAAAGAACTTTAATAACCAAATAGAGTGTGCTTTCAAACCACTAAGTGTTGGGTTGATTTATTGACTTGCTCTGCAGAAATGGAGGAACAGAAATTGGTGCCTCAAAGTTAGATGCTGCCCCTTCCCATCAAAAAAATCTAAAATAAGGCTCAAAACATGAAAATGCTCCTGGGGATCAATAGAGCTATCTGTTTTGATTCTTGAGTCATGAATGCTGCCCCAAAAGGCTGAAGGGCACGATGCCTACTGGACAGAAGTACAGCTCCTGTCCACCTGCTGGCTTCCTAAGCATGTCGTTTGTTTGAGAACTGTGCTTTCCTGATGGACGCTGGTAGTTCGGGGCGTCCTTCAGGGCAGAGCCTGTAAAACTGTAGCCACGCTGATGAATAAGATGTCTGTATTTCTCTTCTTTCCTTCACTGTCATTTACAAGAAAACAGCAAAATGGGTGGTGAAATATAGCCTTGCCACGATCCTGCCTTCACAGAAATAAAGAAAAATGGGAGACTGTCAAATCTCAAGTGTTCTATATCCGGAGGAACATTCCCACATCCTCTCCGGCATCCCTCAGCATCCCATAATGCTTCTATCAGTGAAAAAAACAACAGCATCATGTACAGATGTCTCTTCTGGGTTTATTTTCATTTGGTTTGGTGACGATCTGGGTGATTTCTGAATCCCAAGAAGAGAGGTACACCCAGCTTTCCTCCCTTCCCCATGGGACAGAAATTTTATTCATCACACCAGCCAGACTTAAAATGCCCAGAAAGTTTTGACTCTGGTCTGTGAAAGAATTCTACTGGTAAGGCACTATTGGTAGATTGTAGAGTAATCTATCTAAAGACCTGATTCATTTATTTCTTCATTCAAAAACCTTTTCTCGAATGTCTTCTACGAGCCAGGCACTGCTTTCCTGGGCAGCCTTTTTTCATCGTGGTAGGTGATCACGGTCTTAGCCTGCAGAGCTTCATTTACTTTCAAGTCTAAAGGAGCGAGGCCTGAGCCCAGGTTTGGCCATGTGATGGTCTCTGTGTTTCTGTCACTCAGGTATCCAAAGTGGCGTTGGCACCTTTGCTTCTGGATGCCCGTTATTCAGTTCTTCCTTCCATTCCAAGAAGTATTGCCCACCGTTTCAATAACTTCATTTCTTTAAACTAGATGAAGTCTCTTTTTACTGCTTGCAACTAGGAAACAGTATATATCATATATATACTGATCTATCATCCCTACTCCTGATATATCATCCCTACTCACAGATCAGCTGGCAATGAGTTTTATTTTCTTCAGGACCTCAATCCAGCTTCCAAGAAAATAGAAAGGCTTACTTTGTGTCAGTTTTAAAACTTTTCAGTTTAAAAAAAATTTTTTTAATGTCACTTATATGCAATGGAGCGGTCATTTCGGATCATATTGCCTTGTCTTGAGTAGCTGCTATATGCCAGGCCTAATGGAAAAGCCCAGTTTCAGAGAGGCTCCGTGTACACATCTCACCCACCTTACTGGGCTGTAAGCACCTTGCTGTAAGAGACTATGGCTTATTCATTTTTGTTTCCTCAAAAATAGTGATTCCTAGGGGTGCCTGGCTGGCTCAGTCAGGTGAGTGTGCAACTCCTGATCTTGGGGTTGGGAGTTTGAGCCCCACATTGGGTGTAGAGATTACTTAAAAATAAAATCTTTAAATAATAGTCTTTTCAGGCGCCTGGATGGCTCAGTCAGTTAAACATATGACTTTTGGTTTTGGCTAGGGTCATGATCTCAGGGTCATGAGATCAAGCCCCAAGTCGGACTTCACACTGAGGGCAGAGCCTGCTTAAGATTCTCTCCTTCTTCCTCTGCCCCACCTCAGGCTTGTGCGTTCTCTCTCTCTCTCTCTCTCTCTCTCTCAAAAAATAAATAATGATTCCTAAGCGTTCATGCTTCAGGGGCAGTAGAGATGGATTTTGAGACTCATTAAAATATACATGGCCATTAGTGGATAGGAGTCTTGGAAATAGATGACGGTGTCTTGGAAGATTGGAGAGACTTTAAGAGCTAAACCCTAGGTCACATCAACATTTAAGAAGAAGAAAAAGATGGAAAGGAAAGCCAGCAGTAGAAGCAGAGAAGGCCATCAGAGACATAACAACCCAGCATATTCACATAGAAGCCAGAGGAGACCAGAATTTGGAGAATTAAGTAATAGTCAACACTATTAAATGCTGCAGAGAATCCAGGCCAATTGCACACTGATAGTTCAAAGAATCAGACAAGAAAAAAGCCACTGGTGACTCAGAAGGTCATTCCCAGCAGAGCAGTGGCAACCAAAGACAGATAGCCCTGGTCAAGGACCCAAGTCTTGTTTTCATGGTGGTGACAGGGAAGGAGAAAATATGGGTAATTTTCTGTGGCAAAAGCAAGGTGGAGAGAGGCTGTGACTGTTTTGTGCAAAGCAACAGATCATTGAATGAATAATTTTTTGAATAATTATTTTAAAAATGAAATGTCCTCCTTATTGCTTAATTCTCTGAATACCACTAAACCCCCCATTATCCATTTTAAAATAATAAGAATAATTAGTATTTGTGCAGGACTTTGTGGTTTACAATGCATGGACTAGTGCTCTTTCTTTCTGCTGTTTAAGCAAAACTGATCTTTTCAAAACCCCAAACCAAGAATAGTCTTCTATTGAATCTCAGATGAACTAAGACTCTAAAACCCTTCCTTTGATCAGGGACTGAGAACACTTGAAAAGAATACTGTGGTAATCCTCCCACTCTCCACCCCCAGAAAAAAAATAAAAGTAACAAGCACTGATGCAAATAGCAAGTGCTTCATTCTGCTTTGAACTAAAAATCACACAATGTCAGGGGAGCAAGAAAAGTACCCACATGAAGATTTTCTCTAATGGACACAAAAACAAAAAAATCACTTTGTGATATGGTCAATGGGGCTTTCTAGAAAGTAAAGCGAAAGTCATTTTCATGCTATCTGGATGCCAAAACTTCTATCCTGGTAATGATGCATTTTTTAGGTTTTTTTTTTTTAAAGAGTTTCCTCTTTATCTTGGTTGTAGAGAGCATACAACCATAGACAAATAAATTCTGCACTCTATCCGCACAGTGCAATAGCCAGTCAACTTCTTGAGCAAGGGGACCTTGGCCATCTAGTGCACTTTGTATTCCCAAGACATAACACAATGCCTGGCATGTCATGGCCTTGGCTATGCCTTAGCTTTAGCCTTAGCTTAAAGCCCTCATCATTTCTTGCCTGGACAAGAATGTCCCCTAATAGATACACCTGACTTTATTCTCTTCCCATAGAGCAGTTCTCTATTGCTATGGAGCAAACCATCACAAAATGCAGCATCTGGAAATAATGGTAATCCTTTATTTTACCCTCAGATGTGAAATTTTAGTAGGACTCAGCAAGGGCAGCCCTTCTCTGTCCCATGTGGCATTACATGCGGTGGCTCAACTAGGAGCTAGGGGATCCACTTCCGAGATTTTGAAACTTCAAAATCAGAAGCTTTCCCCCACAATCTCAGTGTCTCACCTTTGCTTTCCCTGGGGAGGAAAGGGATGGTGCACTCACATGGTAGGTAAGTGGATGCAGGTTGTCAGCTGGGAGCTCAGCCCTGTCAGCTGAATTCTTCTTCATATGGACTTCTCCACAAGTGCTTGGGGATCCTCATGGTTTGGGGGCTAACTTCCAAGAGCAAATATACCAAGAGAGCTAGGTGGAAGCTTTATTTCCTTCCATGACCTGGTTTGGAAGTCACTCAGCATTCTAAACCCATCCAGATACTCCTCGGTGAAAGGAGTGTCAATGTCATACTCCATGAAGACCACATGTGGAATGGCTGATACTCTTGCAGCCATTTATACAATCTGCCACATTCTCTAGCCACCTTTCTCAATGTTCCTAGAGTTTCTAAAACAAATCTGATTGTTTTAAGCACCACTCTGCCTAAAAACATCCAACATTCACTTTTACTAAAATATTAAATTTCACAATGTTTGTGGAGGGCACAAATATCACGGAAGGCATGCGAGGCTTCTATGACTTGATTCCTGAATCCTTCCTGGTTTTACTACTCATGTGGATCCCCAAGGTCACACCAGGCACCGCTGTCCCTCACTTATTCTCTTGCTATCTTCCCACCTATCTGATCAGGTGCATCCTCACCTGGAAAGGATGAGTGACCACTCTCACTGGTGTTCCCCTACCACCACTGGGGTTAAGGTACCCTCTATGGGTCATGCAGCCTCCCATTGGACATAGCACTCTCCATTTTAAGTAAGCATTTCTATTTCAGCCTGTCCTTGAAAAAGACCTCCTGGGGAGAACACAACTTGTTTTATTTACATCTAGATCTCAGAACCTCACAACAATACTTATCACTATATTAAAAGATGAAACTGACACATGAAGAATAAGTAACCTGCTCAGTATCACCATAAATGGCAGAGCTAGAACTTTAATCTGAATCTTTCTGGTTCTAAAGCCCTCACTCCCCATAGAAAGTGATCTACATGGTTCTAGAACGGACCACTAAGCTAATATGAAGAGATAAAGCAGACTCCTGGCTTCTTCAGCTCTCAAAACTAACAAAATAAGTTTAAAAGATAAATTTCAAGGTGTCATAAAAACAGGTGATAATCAAGTAACAAAGGGCTACAAGCTTATGCCATAATCCTTTTTGAAGGTCTAGGAATTAATGCGTCTGATAGGCATGTCCCCCCAAAAGCAGAACAGAATAAAGATGGTCAATGGACAAAATCCTAAACTGTCTCACAAATCTCTCATTATTTCTAGAGAATTCGGCTGAGGGATGTGTGGCAGTTGGAGGGGAAGAGATGTAGAAAAGCTTCAAAATCAGAAGCCCTCCTCCACAATCTGTGTCTCACCTTTGCTTTCCCCTGGTGGAGAGGAAAGCTGGAGAGGGAATAGAGAATGATTATAATTGCTCAAAGCTAATTACCTTCAGCAATAACAGGGATTTCGAATTGCAGCAAAGAAAATAAATAAGACAAGATATCCAGAGGGAGGGAATAGGTTGCAAGGGAAAGAAACACAGAGATAACCAGTTTCTGTCCCCCTCTCCCCACAGTTTGAAACGTGGTGCTCAAAATCACTGGATTTTTCCAGTTGCTTCCGAGGGCTGGGAGCAGATGTAGACCAACCACTGGGAGGAGGGGCAGGTGAAATTTAAGAGAAACACTGGAACAAAATGTCTGTTACAGTGAAATTTCAAGATTCTAGCGGGAATTAGGAAATTAATCCACCTGGGAATAACTTCAGTGACCCCCTGGATAATACTTTGAAATACAGTTGCAAAAGGGAAAGAAGGAATCAGGCTACTCAGCATAACTTAGCCCACATCCCCAGCTCCTGTGGCTGTGCCTGTTCCTCCAGGACAACAGCAGAGTTGAGTGATTGTAACAAAGACCCTTCGGCCAGCAAATCCGGCCCTTTACAGGAAAAGGTTGCTGACCCCTGATCTAAAGCACTTGCAGGACAGGGGAGGAGGGCGGGGGGTGGGAGTGAATGGGTGACGGGCACTGGGGGTTATTCTGTATGTTAGTAAATTGAACACCAATAAAAAAATAAATTAAAACTTAAAAAAAAAATAAAGCACTTGCAGGACAGACAACAAAAATAAGAATGGATAGGTTAAAAGAAAAAAAATAGCATCAAATAAATATTGATCTACAATGATACATAAGACAGAGGAAGTGATTAAATCAAATGTGTTCTGCAGGCTGCTACTGTTTGAAGAGAAAAGACACTGGTTAATGTTGGATATTAAGCATTTTAGGCATATTGAAATTTTACGATGAGTGTCCAAAAGAATAGCAATGGAGTGGGACAGCTGGGTGGCTCAGTGGCTGGCACCTGCCTTCAGCTCAGGGTGTAACCCCGGGGTTCTGGGATCGAATCTTGCATCGGGCTCCCTGAATGGAGCCTACTTCTCCTCTGTGTCTCTGCCTCTCTCTCTGTGTGTCTCTCATGAATAAATAAATAAGATTTACTGGGGATCCCTGGGTGGCTCGGCGGTTTGGAGCCTGCCTTTGGCCCCGGGGCACAGTCCTGGGGTCCCGGGATCGAGTCCCATGTCGGGCTCCTGGAATGGAGCCTGCTTCTCCCTCTGCCTGTGTCTCTGCCTCTCTCTCTCTCTCTCTGTGTCTATCATGAATAAATAAATAAATCTTTTAAAAATAAGATTTATTTATTAAATCTTATAAATAATAAATAAATAAGACCCTGCTTGGGATTCTCTCTCCTTCTGCCCCTCACCCTGCTCACTCACACTCTCTAAATAAATAAATAAATAAATAAATAAATAAATAAATAAATAAATCTGTCATAAATGTGCATAGGCTGATATTCACCAGCTAATAGACAGAATGACAGGGTTTAAAAAAAAAAAAAACCTGATGATACAAGGGATACCAGGGTGGCTCAGTGGTTGAGCGTCTGCCTTCAGCTCAGGGTGTGATCCCGGGGTCCTGGGATCGAGTCCCACATCAGGCTCCCTGCAGGGAGCCTGCTTCTCTCTCTGTCTATGTTTCTGCTTCTCTCTGCGTGTCTCTCATGAATAAATAAATAAAATTTTTAAAAAAATTTTTTTAAACCGATGATATGCTAGTATACAAAATGAGAACCAAAAGTACAGAAAAAATCTTGTGTAGCTTACTGATGGTGGTTAAGAGACTTTACAGCCAAACCACACTGTCGTGAATAAAGAGAGTTGCTATCACATTCAAAGATTTGCTTCACCAGGGTGGTACAGCAATTTTGTATTTGTTCCTGATTAATAGAACAGTCTCTTTAATAAGATTGAAATCAACTATAAGAGAAATTGTCAAATCCATCAACAGAGTGGAAGTGAAATGCATCTTTCGTAGGAATAAATAAAGCAGACAATCAGTGAGCTATAGAAGGTTTGAGCTATACAATTAATGAGTTTCACCTAATGAATATGTGTATGTACATCCCTATAGTAAACAGTTGGGGAAGTCGTGTTCTAACCACTCATAAAGCATTTATAAGAACTGATTACTCCCCAGGTCAGAGATTTCTTAAAACTGTTCACAGAACTGGCATCTAATAGGTCACATTCAACTAAATTCAGTTAAGCTAGAAATCAACCATAAAGAGATAGGCTCAAAACCAATGCAGCTGGGCATCTCAGAAACATGGCTTTTTAAAAAATCTTTTTACTGTGGAAATCTCCAAACATACATATAATCAATCCTATATTCATATCACCACTTTTGATTATCAGCATTCAAACACACATGTACACACACACACACACACACACACACACACTTCAAAAATAACTCATGGGTCAAAGAAGAAATCATCATGGGAATATTTAAATACTTGAGCCTAAACCCTAATAAAATCAAACACGTCAAACTGTTGGCGAGCACTAAAGCAATACTCATAAGGTTAATGTATAATCTTAACTGCTTATATTAGAAAAAATAAAAACTAAAATGTAATGATCAAAGCATCTAATTTACGGAGTTAGTAACAGAACACAGAATAAACTCAAGGAAAGGAGTAGGAAGAAAATAATAAACATGCAAGCTGAAATGAAGTCTAAAGTAAAGCTATGAGAGAAAGGATCATCAGTGCCAAAGTACTTGGCACTTGAAAAGCCTTAAAAAGTAAACAATCTTTCACCGAGAATACTTAAGAAAAAGGAAAAGAAGGCACCATATCATGATTGAAAAGGTGTAACTCAAAGAGAACAGATAAAATCAAGATCAACAAAAGAAGTGTTACACACAGTGAGAGAATGCTATAAACACACCGATGCCGATAAATATGAAAACAAAGGAAACGGACACTGTCTTTGGGAAAAAGCTTATCAAAGTTACTCAGGAAAGAAAAAACAAAAAACAGAAAACCTGACTGCTCCTAAAACAGCTCAAGAGATGGTACCTTATTCAATCACCAAAAACAAACTGGGGGACGTGACTTCTGAATAAATAGGCTTTTGGTTTTATGGGTTTTTCTTCTTTTATGGCTAGATATTACTTATAGTAAGATCATTCATATCATATAAAGCCATGGTATCCAGATACCAAATGTGGCAACTGGAGATTCGGGGAGATTTATACAACCCGATTCTTCAACCATCATGAGAATAGGTCACAGAACTACATCAACTTAACGTGTAAGTTCTCCAAAACCACAAAGGGAGGCGTGGATCTTTAAGGAGCTTCAGACAAATTCTTTGTGAAAGCTGAGCTTCACGTCAAAGACAGGTATCCAAAGGAAAAGGAGACAGTCTGTCCAGCCACCCAGATTAAGAATTACTTCCATCCCTTGGAGATCCTGAAGTAGATCCAAAGAGTGGCTAAAAGTTTCCCTGCGGATGTGCAAGGTGCCCCAGACTGCCGGGCCTCCAGACCTCTGAGCTGCGTGTTTCTACCTCCCTTAGGTTAAGTCTCTCAGGGTGACCCCTCCATTCCCGCCTCCCTGTCCCTTCTCTCCGCTCTTAGCTTGTTCCTTGGGAAGCCTGGAAGGGTGGCTTCGGGCTGTCAGGGCAGACACTAACCTCTGCCCGGTGAAGAAGGAGCGGGGAGGCATGCACACCCACGGGGGCACACGGCAGCTCCTCTGCCATCTGCAGAAGGGGAGCGCTCCCCCCATTTCCAAAGGGCGCCTCTGGATGCCACTTAATCCTATTACCTCTGGCGATCTGGGCAGTGGACGCTGAAAGAAGGAGGGGAAGCAATACAGCCACTTTTCCCACCTGACTCCACCCCAACCACATTTAGCACGAGCTTATTACCATCATTTGCTTCTCCAGTGAATGCAATTAAACCCACCTCCATGCCTGATCTGCTGGGAACCTGAAATGTTGCTTACAAATTACCTCCCTTCCTTGGCCATTAGCGGGCCGTGTAAGCCCCATTGCGCTCTAACGGCCGGAGAGGACGGTGGAAACGCCGGGCTGGGCGCGGAGATGAACCTGGGGCTTGTGTCCTGCATCATCGTGGTCTCACACCTCACAGTTGACAAAGTGCTTCAGTACAACTTAAGGTCAACATACCGTTACCAGCGTTTTAATTAAAAACTCCGGTCCCTTTGGACTTGCTATTTGTCCCAGATCCGGTTACGCCCTCTCCCCCGATCCCCGAGATTGCCTTGCTTTCTGGCTCAAGCAGCCCTGGGTGTGGTGTGTGACGTTCCTGTGATCCTGGACCGAGGTCTCTGCTGCTGTCATCACCATGACAGACCCAGTGCCCCTGGTCACAGCTGCTGCTGGTCCCCGACGGCAGCGGTGAGCGTAGGCAGGTGGCGTCTTGCTTCATACCAGAGCCAGGCACCTCTGCTTCCCAGGCACCCCCGCCGAGTGCAGGACTGAGCCACTGAGCACCCACACTTAACCTGAAAACGCAGGAAAAGCTGTCAACGATGGGCGATGATGTCAACAGATGAGTTCTTCCCCCTGTCTCCCCTTGGCATCACGGGCTGCCTGAGCACCCACCACATCACCCTACAGTGGAGCAGTGGACCCTGCGCGGCACCCTCCCTTAGACTTGTCCCCTCCTTTCAGCCTCACTCCTGATCCCTGGGATGGCACTCCCCAATAAAGCATTAGGCTTTAAGCTCTTAAGCCTTCGTTTCTGTTATTTAAGGGAACCTGGAATGAGACCCCATTCTTGAAAAAAAACAGATGTTTTATCCTTTTCTCTTTGGCCTGCCTCCTTGAGAAACTGGACTCTTATTCTCCGGCTGTGAGGCTCAAACCAACGCTGAGCACTCCCTCAGTCCCAGCCCGCCCCTTGCCCGGTGCCCACCTTGCATTCAATCTACCATGAACCAGCAATAGATCATGTCGTGCACAAAACCAAGGCTCAGCTTCAACTTTCAACAAAGGAACTTTTTGTTGGGGCATCTCACAGCTCTGGGGTTGGTGGCTGTTGTTGTTGTTGTTGTTGTTGATGATGATGATGATGATGTAGCCAGAAAGCAAACACTGGTGAATCCTTTTGCAAGCAAAGGTGGCTTCAAGAAAATATGAGGCCAGCAAGAGGAAAGAGCTTCATTCTCCAAGGCGGCTCGCCATCAGAAATGAAAGCGTTTTGGTGTTCAAATGTAATAGCTTCTTTTCAGACAGTTGGGTGGTTTCTCTAGACTTTATTGACAAGTAAAAAAATTAATTGTAAAACTTAGAATGTTTAAAAGTGGTTTCTCTAATTATGCACAGGAGTGATGTAAAAAGAAGATATAACAGAAAATTTTAAATGCTGTTTGTCCACAAGGCATTTTGGAACACTTCATGTACCCGATTCACTAGGTCTCGAAAAAAGGAATAATTGTACTGATACGATATATTTTTTCTATTGCTGTGTTAAAATGAAACGTTTTTACATGAAATATTCATTTTTTTTGAAATATTCATTTTTTATGTTTTTAAATGCTGAGGATTTTAATTAGTGGGGGGAATTACAGGAGGATTTCATGTTCCCTAGTTGCTACTCTGCTCCATCAGATTCTCCCCCTCCATGACTGGGAGCAGGGAAATCTTGAAATGCCTGTTGGGATTTTGAGAAACTACATCTTGGGATGTGAGTTTTTCTATTAGAGCACTTCAGCCATTTCCTAAACCTCTCTGTTATCTTCTTTTGGAGATGCTAAATATTCGGCACAAAGACCCGTTCTAAAGTGAAATTCAAAAGGAACCACATGCTTTATATAAGCAAGCGTATCCACGCACAGGCCATTCATTCCCCCAAAACACCTGTTCTAGCCACAATTCAGGACTTTTCAAACAGATTTTGTTGGGCATATCAGGTCTCACAAAGATGACAACTAAACTAATATGCTGTCTCCTATTAGATTCTGAATTGGCAGATATATATATATATATATACATATCATTTCTTCATTCAAAGGGCCCAATAAAAACATCTGTTGAGCACTCTGTCAGTCCTGGGCTCACGCACGTTGTATACAACATCTCCTCTGATTCTGTGCTAGCTAGAGTAATATTGGTTGCTATAACAAATAAACCCCTAAATTCAGTGGATTGTCACACACTGTCCCCTAATTATCTACAATAGATGTCTCTGGTCGCCAGGTGGCTTTCCTCCATATAATGTATCCAGGACCTGGTTTTTTCCATGTGGTGGCTTTAACGCCCATCACCCAGCATTCTGGAGTCTTCTTCATCCAGCTGGCAGGCACTACCACATGGTAGACTAGACCAGATTGATCACCTACATGCAGGAGAGTCCTCGGAGGCAGCAGCTGGCCAGAGGAGGCTTGCCCTGAGATAAGTCTATACTGCACCAAGGGAACACACATTTTAGGGGCTATCTAGCCACCTCCCCCCTTCTCCCTCCTCGCTCCTCCTTCCCCCCTGACCCAGAGCTACAAACACACAAACGAACCCTATGAATATGGCATAATTTTTCCATTTTACTAATGATGAAATCGGCTTCTGCAAATTTCTTGAAATCTCAGAGTAACCAAGTTGGGATAATAATCCAAATCTGTAAGACTCTAAAACCCTGGATTTAAAAAAAAAAATAAGCCCCTGGATTTTTCTAATATATCATGTGACACACAACAAGTATTTGTACAGCTTTTTCAATATACAAAAGCACTTGGGGCTTTTTGAGAACTGGTGTGTGAAACAGCATGCCCCTCCTCAGTTCATATAAATAATGTATTCTTCCCAATTTTACCAATCGATTTTGAATGACTTAGTGTGTACCCCAGGGGACTTTGAACAAGGATATATTTGTTTATTTCTCATGCTTTTTTCGGGGTTCATTTTAGAGAATAGCATAATATTTTCATAATATAATTCTTAACATGGCAGAAATTGTTTTAAAAGATGTATAGATTCCGTTGTAATTTCAATGGAAAGCTTATATTCATAATTTTTTTTAAACAGCTTTGATTTGGTTTGTGGTCCACTAAAAATAAAAGTGATACTTGGAACTGGTTCTGCCTGGGGTTCAGTAAATTAATGTGGTTAGTTCTGGTTTATAGTTAAGTTGAATTCTGATTCCTAGTAAAAACAAAGCCTCATTTCAAGTAAAATAGCTTGTTACATGTTTAAAAAAAAAAAACTACTTCTCAGTACAGAGTTGTTTCCTCTTTCACTGAGGCAGTAAATCTTGGATAAGATGAATATTTCTTCTGCTTTCCTGTCATGTGGCCCTCCAACTCTTCCACTAATGCATTCCATTTCTATTTAGCCTTCTGTGGTTTAATTACATTGACCGTTCAGATCACTAAAATGATGTTTCTGAGTTTATCTGCAGGGAACCTCAACTGGGAAGTAAGCATGAAGGCTGTTCCTGTGACCTATCTCTATATCACAAACCAACCTAAAACTGAGTGACACAAAACAACCAGTTTTTTATGCTTCTGGATTCTGCAGGTCTGACATTTGGGAAGGACACTACAGGGACAGTTTGTCTCTCCTCCCTGATGTCGGGGACCTCAGCTTAAAAAGGCTGGGGGTGACTTGACAGCTAGCAACTAGAACCATCTGAAGATCTCTTCACTCACCTGTCTGGTGACAAATAATGACTAGGACCTCAGATGAACTGTTGGCTGGGACATCAGTCTGTGGCCTCCCCATGGGTCCTGGGCTTCTTCACAGCACTGTAGCTGGGTTCTAGGAGCAAATGTCCCAAGAGAACAAATCCGAAGCACATGACATTTTACTGACCAATCTGAGAAATCACATGGCATTATTTCTACTGTAGTGTTGGTTGAGGCAATTGCAAAGGTTTGCTCAGGTGCAAGGGCAGGGGACATGGAGCCCACCACTCAACGGAAGGTTCCCAAGGTCACCTGGTAAGAAGATGTGGGATGGGAGATATTGGAGGGACCGTCTTTGGAAAATACAATCAGCTGCAGGGGTTCAGGAGATAAACCCAAGAAGGTGGGAGCTGCCACTGTTTCTCTCAGGCTGCTGCTACTCAATATATTACTACAGATGTAGCCGGCATCAATGGAGGCCAGGCCAGACTGTAATGTTTACTGGGCTTTACAAAGCCTTTACAAAGCCTCAGGATTAACCAAACAGAATGACAATACAGAGAACTGAACTTTATAGACTATAGAGGTAGCTGTTTCCAGATGCACAGATCTGGCCCCTACAGAGCAACCCCTCCAAGCTCTTGGAGCGCTGCCGGGTTGTAGGAGTCAGCCTCCCTCCCTCCAGCGGCAATGCCCAGGCACATGTCTCCATGACACAAGGTCCGGAACACAGTTCTCCAAGGCTCAGATAAAGTCTGGGGTCTCCCTCTCAAATCTGCCCTCCCCATCCTGAGCTGAATGACAATAGAAACATACACCCCTTCAAATGTATGGTCTTGCCCTTCAGTACCCCAAGTGCATCAAAACACATGAGCTTGATATTATTTTATTCCTCAGGGCAGAGTGCATTTAAGACTGAATTTACCAGATGTGGGGCCTCCAATGAACAGCCCAGTCCAGGTTTCAGCTACTCTATTCAGGGCTCTACGTGCTATCCTCCAGCAGAAAGGCGAGAATGTACCTTCTTATGTTTTCTGAGTCTAGCTACCAGTTTCCTGTGAGCAAATGTGTGAAAATACACACACACCACTTCCAAACACGTGATAACATTTGATACTCGAAATTACCTGTTGGAATGAGTATTAATATATCCATTTTGCAGACTGAGAAATTAAGGCTTATCAGAAGAGGAGAGGCAAGCTCCAGCGTCTTAAACCAGGATTAATAAGCCAATTTCTCACTCCCGGGTGTTGGTTGCCTCAGACCACACTGGCTGTGTGGATTCAGAAATTCTAATTTTGTATCTCATACACACAAGTCAATATTTCCTACCTGATATTAACTCATTCATCATTTCCTTTACAGTCTTTGCTTCAGGTTGTAGGCAGCTCCACACCACTGTTCTCCCTCCTTCCTCCCCAGCCCTCCCTTGGAGGCTATCAATTTATTTTCGATCATTATCGTTTTGGCTTGGATCTGCACCAGTTTTCTCTAAGTGATAGAACACCTTGTATCCCAAAGAGAAATGCCGCTACTCTGCAAAGCAAGCCTTTGAGTCTCTTTGTAAAGAGAGTTCCCGCAGTGTGGCAGATTTTAATGACCCCCATCTCTCATGCCTGCATTGGGTCACCTGAGCCACACTGCTCAAAATGATCCAACCACCTCATAATGCAGGCCAAGGCAGACTCAGGCTCACAGTGGGGTGTCCGGCCTAATTCATTACACCATTCAAAGCCGTAAATCACAGGATTCTCCCCTTTCCTCCCTTCCCTCCCACCAAAATGAGAGCTCACATGAAATCTATTTACATGGCATGATTATTCAATTAATTTTTTCATTACACTTGCCAGAAAGCATTGCCAGGATTTCTAAAACTGCCCTGTGTGTTTGCATTAATGATGACGGTGGTCTGTGCTACTTAATTTAGCAATCCTGGCCCATTTGTTGGTCCTGCCCAGCCATATGCAGACTGGGGACCATGGAGGGGTGGCTAACTGGTCCCTGGACCCCTGAGGGCCCTGACATGTGTTTAAGATAATCACAGAGATATGAACATCTCCCTCTGCTATCCCCACAGCTCCATCCCACTGCAGTGGCCTTCACACAGGCATGGGGCTCTTGGCCTCAACTGCCCAGGTGGTTACAAAGGCCCCTATTGTTCTCCCTGTCTCTTGAACCCCTTCCAACCCATCCTCCATATGAACTGCTATAGTGGCCTTTCTCATGTGTGAATCTGACTTGTTCTCCAATGCATCCCATGGTGCCTGGTGGCCCATGGAATAAAGTACAAGTTCCCACCCTTCTTTGTAGGCAACACCCTAAGTGATCTGACCTGACCCACCTGGCCAGCTCAGTTCTTGTTCCCTAATCCCCCCACCCCAGCCACATAAATACCTCCAAGGCACTCACACTTCCTCAGCCAAACAAGCTCTCCTTGGCAGCCAGGCTCTTCTGCCTGAAGTGTCTTTCACTCCCTCACTCACCTGACAAATTCGTGCCCACTATTCAATACCCAGCTCAAATGGCACCTATCCTGGGAATTTTTTGTGGCTCTCACAAGGCATCAGCAATCTTCTTCTGTGGTCTTCAAAGCACATTTTACATGTTCTAATCACAGCCCTTACCTGGAATTTTATTTCTCTTTCCCATGAGTTCCTTAGATCAGAGCCCTGGTCATTATTTCTTGTATCCCTATGAGACAGGAATCTTCAAAATGAGAACTTTGAAGAAAATACAGATGATTTGAAATTCACCTAGGCCTATGGAGAAACCCCAGAACTGGTATTTTTAACAGCTTCCAAAGTTGCTTCTGCTTCTGCCAGTCTGGATCTTGAGTTAAAGACTTCCTACCTCAGTATATGCTCTGCCTTGGAAAGCGGTCCAATGATTGTTCCTTGAATGAAAGGAAAAATGTGTGCCTATCAAGCACAGAGAATCACAGAGTGGTGTTCTACGGAGGAAGGAACAGGGCTGCTCTTTCTCTCCTCTGACCATTAGAGGTCTGACATTGACCTGAAAGGTATCCCAGCTCTGTGAATTGTTAGAAAAGAAGTGGATGAAACATGGATTTGGGGCTCACCTAAGTGCACTTTGACTTCTAGTCTCCAAGCATAGTGCATCTTGGCTTCCTGGCATCTGCCCTTTCCCATAGACTCTGGATGCCGGAAGGGAAAAAGGATGAGCAAGTGATGCGTGTGCAGATCCGGTCCTCAGATGATGCAGCCATGGGAGTGGCCCCAAGGATGCCTCTGGAGATCCAGCCCTCTTCTTCCCTTATTGGGGCACTTGGAGACCTTTCAGGATCCACTAGCCCCCCAGCCTGTAAATCAGATGTTGTAAACCTCACCCCCTGTGTCCTATTGTGGCTGCAGTCAATCCCTCTGCACTGCTTCCACCCTCCTTCTGGAACACTGGGGTCTCGTAGAGATTGTCTCTGGCTCCCAAGTTGACCTCCCCTCCTGGTTTTACTTAGAGAATGCAGTCTCATTCCCAATCATTGAGACTATAAGACTAGCTACTCAGGCTTTCAGCATCAGTTCATCAGTTTATCAAAATTGCTGCCCAATACAGAACTTTCCCTGGGAGGACCAGAGAATGGATGGGGAATTTGTCTCTCGCTGTGCCTGTGGCAATGGGTGCTGAGGTTCCATATGAAACTGTGGGTGACTTTGTGCAAAAGACTGGCCCTCCCCTCTGTGCGAGGCCAGGATGACCTCCGTGCACTGCTGATTTGAGGTACTCAGAATTAGCTGCCAGCATGGACCCCCCTCCTTGGCTGCTTGCCATGTCATGAAGTGCCCACCCCAGGTACCACCCATGGGCTTCTTGACTTGGACACTCTACCTTCCTGGGAGCAAAGGCTGTGCAGGGCTTTTAGGGATGGGATCCCAGGTAAGTCACCACTAACCACTGTGCTCCTGCTGATACAATTCTAGGACAATCTAGAAAAATCTAGGAAGACTCAGAAAATGAGAAAGAGAACTAACATTTATGGAGTCTTTACTATGTGCCCAAGATTAAGCATGTATCATTCCATTTAATGTCCATGACTACCTCGTAGCATGGATATTATTGTCCTCACTTACAGATGATGAAACTGAGGCTCAGGTCGATTGGGTTACTCATCTAATTTTGTAATGAAAGTCAAGGCCATGGCTGTCAGACTCCAAAGGCTTCAATTATTTCATTAGTCAATCCTCTCTCCAAGGTGCCTTCCAGAAGGTCCTGAAGTAGAAGTCTTTGAGTCTTTGTGTACCTACTGTGCATTTTAATTTGGAAAAAGCCTGTAAAGAAAAAGTCAGCACAGTGGTCCCCCCACCTTATCCATGGGGTATATGTTCCAAGACCTCCAGTGGGGACCCGAAACCGTGTTGCACCAAACCCTATACATACATACCTAGGGTACAGTTTAATTTCTAAATTAGGTATAGTAAGAGATTAATAACAATAACTAATAATAAAATAGAATGATTGCAGCAATATACTATAATAAAAGTTACATCAACATGGTCTCCCTCTCTTAATATATCTGCTTGTGAGATAATGCCTATGTGATGAGATGAAGTGAGGGGGATGACGCTGACCTCATGACACAGCCTTAGGCTACTACTGACTTTCTGATGATACTTCAGAAGGAGGATCATCTGCTTCCTCAGGGCAGTTGACCACAAATAACTGAAACTGCACAAAGCAAATCCACAGGAAAGGGGGACTAATGTCCATGGAGTCCACATTACCAAGACTGGGGCAGCATAAGTCCCCGGTGTTCCTAGAAGAGTGGGCCATAGAGGGGTCTTGGGCTCCAAACACCCCAACTGAACTCCTAGCAGGGGGAAGCTCACTCTCCCTAGCCCCCCACAGGTGGGGAAGGCACTTGGCCAACCCTTTCACTTAGTTGGGAGGAGAGTGTGAAAAGAGCCAGCTGTGAAAATCCAACATCAAATGCACATTTATTAATGTGGGGTCAGGGGAAGAGGGAGGAGATTCAAAAGAATCATAGAATAAAATTTGTCCTCAAGGAAATGGGGGACAATAGACTCACAAATGGAATTACAACAGGCCTAAGTCTCGCTGCTCCCAATAACCAGAACTGTGCTTAAAATAGGAGGTGAGTGGCAATTAGTTCTAGTGGGCAAGAGAAGTGTAGGGAACACTGACCCTTGAATGATGAGAACATTCCGTACTTGTGGCCTCAGCCTGTTTGAGAGTAGCCGGCCGGGGGTGGGTCTCAGGCACAGACAGTTCCCTCCCAACCACCTAAAGGTGGCAGGTGATTATTTTGTGTCCTTGGGCAGGAGATTTATTTAACTTTCTTTTGGTGGAGACCTATAAATGTTATTGTAGTCCTGGCTGTAAAGTTGTGAAGTCGCTTTTAAAAACTCAAGACTCTTAATTCACTTCATTGCCTATCAGAGACCGTGAAGTCTTCAGTGGACACAACAGGGTGAGGGAGGAGGTGGTGCTTTTATCAGCATCGATCATATCAGCACCGGGCATGTCCCTGGCGGGGTCTTCTGTGCGTCCTTCCTGTCCTCCTCCCCAGCCAGCCCCTCTCCTCTCCTCTCCTCTCCTCTCCTCTCCTCTCCTCTCCTCTCCTCTCCTCTCCTCTCCTCTCCTCTCCTCTCCTCTCCTCAGAGCTAGCCACAAAAGACACATGGGACCTTTGGAATGTGTAGGATGGTGGTCCTTCTGTTTTTCTCATGTCAGACTTCCCAGCACCTTCACCAGAGCCTCCTCCCACCTCCCAGGAAGCTCTGCGGGTTGGCAGCCATGTTAGCTCCTTTTTTAGAATTAACAATAAATCCTGTCATTGGCCCTTTGACTAGTCTTTGAGTGTCTTTGGGCTTTTTTCTTTTTTTAACCAGAGATCGAGTCAAGAATGTAAATGCTAGTCTTTAGGCTCCTCAATCATTGTGGTTTCTTTCCTATTATCTAACTAAACACAAAGTTAACTCACAATGTGAGTTCAACTATGTCGGGAGTCTGTGAAACGTTTGATATTGAAAGAGGCCATATGCCTTCTGCCTGCGTCCCAGAAGAAGAAGGAAAACTCTAGAGGCTTTTTGTTTCTTTTGTGTTATTATTAAAATTAATATGTGGGCTTTTGGGAAAACTTGACATATTCCAGAAAGTATTGGAAATAAAATCTTTTGAAAAGAAAAACCTTGTAATCTCACAATTCTGAGATAATCATTGACATTTTGGTAGATTTCTTATACACATAATTTGTAATTTATGACTTTCACCTGCTATTTTCACCAACTAGTTTCCATAAGCAACCTATCTTTTGTTGCGACAGAAAATACAACTCAAAGTGCTTAAGTGCAAGTGGGGACCTACTGGCTCTCGCAGCTGAAAGTGCAGAGAAAAGGAGGTGTCAGTCATGGTGGAATCCAGAGATTCAAACTGTGTCCCTGAGGTCTGACTTCGGTCCACCTCTGCGTTGCTTCCCTGTATGATCTCCAGGTCCGTTAGGCTTTCTCCTAATGCTGGCAAAATGACAGTCTGCAGTTCTGGGGTAGTCCTCCTACCTTCACAGTAAGTTCTAGAAAAGCTCCCTATCATTAGATCTGATTCAGTCACCTGCTCATCTCTGAGCCAATCTGGGTTGATATGATGCTGTGATGGCATCATGTGACACAGATGTCACATGCTCACTCCTGCAGCCAATAAGAGTATGTATGTAGAATGAAGACATGAAGGTATCTTGCTGGGTTCCACCTGTTTTTTTTTTTAAGATTCTATTTATTTATTCCTGAGAGACACAGAGAGAGAGACCCAGAGACACAAGCAGAGGGAAAACTTGATCCCTGGACTCCAGGATCACGCCCTGGGCTGAAGCCAGGCACTAAACCGCTGAGCCACCCAGACATCCTGAGGGTTCCATCTTGATATGAAGTTGCCCCAATCAATGCAAATTGCTAGAGCCCTGGGTCTCAGGAAGTGGGCTAGAAAAACTCTTTTATCAGCCATTCAGTTTCTATGAAAGCCAATTAAATATGTTAAATAAAATCTACTTTTGCGATCTGATCATCTAAGCTACAGAGAGGCAAAAGTTGATCTAGTCACTCATATTCATTCAACAAACATTTCATGAGCTGTTTATTTGCAAGACACATTTCTAGGAATGTGAAGCTACAGAGTTTCTTTTTTAAATATTTTTTTAATTTTTATTTATTTATGATAGTCACAGAGAGAGAAAGAGAGGCAGAGACACAGGCAGAGAGAAGCAGGCTCCATGCACCAGGAGCCCGACGTGGGAATCGATCCCGGGTCTCCAGGATCGCGCCCTGGGCCAAAGGCAGGCGCCAAACCGCTGCGCCACCCAGGGATCCCGCTACAGAGTTTCAAATGGAGACTATAGGTCTGTTCTGTGATAGCTAAGCAAAACCTTCCACACATAAATCTGAAATATGTGCATTATCCTTACTGAGATAGAATGGTTCCTAAGTAAGAACAGGGCCTGGTGGTGAGTTAATAGACTTTATTAACTTATCCAAAGAAAGAATGTGTCAGTCAGAGAGGGATGTGATCACAGAACACACAGAAAAAAAGAAAATGAGAGAGATTCATTCTGGCAGTGCCCATCAAAGCACACTTCTGTTATCCTCGGAAGTCCACAGGAACACATGGATTGTTTGATTTCTCTGTGGACATAGATGCATCAGACTATCAGAGCCTGATGATATTAAACATTCAAATCTGCCACCAAGGCCCCTTGCTCTGATCTCTTATAATCCATGCAACCTTCTGACAATTTGGCTTTATATGCAGTTTTCCTGGATGGAGAAAATGTGCAGATCAGCCTAATGTGAATGTCTGCTCCTCTTGTACATTGTATTTCCCATTGTAAATTAGGGAATTGACATTTTGATTTATATACATGAGATTCTTGTGAGCTGGGTTAATTTGCACCCTGAGAAATTGGCCCACTTAATATACTGAGAGAATCAAGTTTCCAAGCCCCCAGGGCTGAGGGTTAGAGTCACCAAAGTAAAACCATCCTGTACAGCTACTCGATGATCAACCAACCTGCTTAGCACAGTGCCTGGTACGTAGAAGTTGTCCAACAAATGCATCTTGACCTAAATGGATTTGGATTGAATGGATTTGATTTAATTGAGATTGGGAGAAAGAGAGATAAGGACAGGCTCCTAGACTTGCGGGGTTGTCAGTATAAGTCAGTTAGAGCTCTGTGAGTGAATGAGAGCATCCGGGAATAATGGGATTGTAAGGAGTTGGGGAGGGATGCTGATGGCAATAATTTAGGGAACTCTCATCAGGAGAAGATGGAAGAGAAAGAACAGCTAGTGGGCCATTTGGAAGTCAGTTGAGAAGAAGGCTGAGTAGAGCTGAGGATAATATAGTGAAAGACCCCCAAGTTCTTCTAGTCTATCCTCCTCTGTCTGCACTCTTTCCATGGATTATACACCTCACTGGCTTTAAAAACTATTTGTGAATACTATATAATAATAATCCAAACTCCTACATCCAAGTGACTATCATGGAACTCCTTAGTATAATACACTTGAAAGTGAATCCGCCATGCTTCTCTGCCAAATCTTATTCTCCTTTAGGCTCCTCAGTGCTGTAAATGGTGGTCCAGTTGTTCAGGCTGAATCCCAAGGCATCAGCCATAACTCATCCGTGTTCTTCACACGCCTTCTCCCCGACATCAAATCTGTCCTACCCCTACCCCCTGTGCCATTCTTTCAAAAATAGGTCTCAAATTCATAAACTACCTTCCACTACGCTGAGTTAAACCATCAATATTTCTTGCATATAAGTGATCCTCTTGTTTATATCTTTGGCACCTCTGTTCTTTGAAAAATATACGTTGGTCCATAGCACCCCCCTGCCTAAAAACCTTTCATGGCTGTTCCATTGAAATTAAGATAAAACTCAAAATCCTCATCATGGTGGAAAAGTTATATGTGAACTAGTCCTGAATAACCGTCCAGCTCCATTCCCTACTGCTAACTTGTTATGTGGCTATAACTTGGCCACACTGGCTTTTTTTCTCTTATGTGAACATACGAAGCTTATTGCCTCCTCAGGGACTTGGCACTTGCTATCTTTTCTGCCCCTATACCTTAACCCGGTCTTTGCAGGACTGCCAGTTGTTATTCAGGTCCCACACAGATGTCCCCTCCTAACCACTTCTAAGGACCCTATTAAATTTCCCAGCCCCCTTCACTGGACATGGAGCCTGTGTAAGACTCTCCCACTCCCTCTGCCTCCTTCCCTAGTTCGCTCTTGTGCATGCACACACATCCTCTCTCTCTCTCTCTCTCTCTCTCTCTTTCTCTCTTTGTAAATAAATAAAAATATTACCCAGGCCCAACTACGGCCACACTGTAACACATCACCTTAGTCCATGCTTTCCATGGCACTCTCTTGCTGACTTGTTCATTGTCCTCTTTCCACCGCACCCATTCCCCACCACTGTGTTCTCCAGAATCTATAAGACTACCTGGCACTTGGTGAATGCTCAGTAAATATTCATTCAATAAAAGATGAATAAATAGAAGGTCAAGAGCTAAAAGGAAACTCTACAGGAGGAGGAGGAGACAAGCAGTCTGCTCACTTTTTTTGCCAAAATAGATTTTTCTCCACCAAGAATCCCCCAGTTAAAAATCTGGGTCCATTTGCAATATTTTATTTTGCATTCAGAGGCCCGAATACTTGATCTGTGGTTCTTCTTTACAGCCTCGAGAGTCACGCCAAAAAAATTAAAAATCCACCCATCCTGTTGAACTACCAGAAAGATGATTTTCATGCTTTCAAACTCAATATTTTTACTGGAATACAGAGATGTGATTCTGGAAAGAAAAAAAAAAAAAAGGAACAAGTGCAATCTAGTCCCGCTTTCTATTTTTTCACCTTGAGCAGTTGACTTGAACTCTCTGAGCCTTAATATCCCAGCTGTAAAGCAGGCATACCAATACTGGCCTCTTCTTACTTACCAGGTCTAGTTTAAATCATAAAACGGAAAAAAAATGTATAACCATGGCTTAAGGTTAGAGATTTTATAGTTTATAGAGCTTGTGAATTTTTTGATAGCTTTGAAGAAAAGAGTGAATTATTATTCTTACGGCCATAATTCAGGGACAGTTTATCACATTATATAACTTTGAAAGGAATTATTCTTTAACCAGAGAAATAACATGTTTACATTATGGACTGTTACACTAGTAATGGGATCCGTTGCTACAGCATCAATGAAAAGGAAGACACTAGAATGAGAGAAATGGAAAATCAATTTATCTATTTTTCCAACCCAACATTTATATGCTGACACCAAGTGCTGATGGTTATTGAGTCAAGGATCAGATGTTTATGCAATGTCTCAAACACTACAGGCTGCCAAGATTTTCTTCTGAAAATTCCAATTGCCTGACTTAAGTTCCAAGTAGGATTTCTTTCCTCTACTACACATCCACGGTATCACATTGACTATTTTCCACCTGCGTTTGGTAGAGTGACCTAAGTGACTTAATAGTTATGTAAGCTAGAATTGTTTTTTGCTGTAAATATCAAGAACCAAAACCAAAACAAAAAATCTTGGCTAATAGGCTCAGAAAACATTGGGGTCTATTTGTCTCATCTAACCAGAAATCTAGGAGAGGGTGGCCATTCTGAATTGATGCAGTAACTCAATGATGTCTTCAGGAACCCAGCAACAGTGTGCTCTTAAATAATAACCATTCTGCAGTTCAACCTGCTTTGCATGCTTGTCAATTTCCATTGTGTACCTACTTCCACCATGTTTGGTTTACAGCTGCCAACCATGACATAACTGAACAGAGTTACAAAGGAGCATGCCATTATAAAGTATTTCCACCATACATTTAATAGATGCAAATAATCTCAAGAACATTAGTAAAGGGCAGCCCAGGTGGCTCAGTGGTTTAGCGCCACCTTCAGCCCAGGCCCTGATCCTAGAGACCCGGGATCAAGTCCCACGTCAGGCTCCTTGCATGGAGTCTGCTTTTCCCTCTGCCTGTGTTGTGTCTCTGCCTCTCTCTTTCTCTCTCTCTGTGCGTCTCTCATGAATAAATAAAAAATATTTTTTAAAAAGAACACTAGTAAAGCATAATAGCAGAATTAGGAAATTATGAGTTTAGGGCATAATCTTTGTTCTAACATAATCTATTTTATTTTATTGTAAGCATATTTGGCAGTTTTTAATAATGCCTGTGCTTGAACAACAGGCTTGCAAAATTCCTGAAAGTTTAACAGATCAACTCTTTTTTTTTTAAGATTTTATTTATTTATTCATGAGAGTGAGAGAGAGAGGCAGAGACATAGGCAGAGGGAGAAGCAGGCTCCCTGTGGGGAGCCTGATGAGGGACTGCATCCTAGGACTTCAGGATCACACCCTGAGCCAAAGGCAGATGCTCAACCACTCAACCACCCAGACGTCAGTAACAGTCGTCTCTTACAGACCAAGGCAAGCCATGTCTAAACACCACTGAATGCAGGCTTTTTGCATAATTTTGCTTTGCCATCTTCAATGTGGAGACAGACTTTCATCTGCATGCTTGTTGCCCCATGGTCACAAAATGGCTATTGCCCTTCAAGGCTTCACATGTGAATGCCGGGCAAGAGGAAGAGAAAGGGGTAAAAGAGCTTAAGTGGAATGCCTATTTTTAAAAAATACTTCCCAAAGTCTCACCTTGTGGCTTGTGTTTATAAATCATTGACCAGAATTGTGTCGCATATACCCAGATTAAAGATGGCCGGACAGAAAGGAATCATGGATGAAGGTTGGGTTGGCCAACCAAATGGGTGTTCCATAAAAATAAAAATATATTTATAGAACTCCAGTGTTCAAGATATGACACCATGCTTAGCACAATGACAGAGATGAGAATAGAATGATTCAAGACTCAATGCTTTCCCTCAAAGATTCTTGGAAGATAAGACATGCACACATGAAAACATAGCCAACAATTCGAGATGAATTCTCCTTTAATAACACAGTAAGAGCCAGGCATTGTTTCAGAAGCTAAGTACCTCTGGACTTGGCAAAGACAGGCATTACTCTGGACCGGGTGATCCATTTCAACAAAAGGGCTTGTCATCACAGAAAAAGAAGTCAGGTCAAATAAGTAACTACCAACAGGTTTATAAATTCTGCTTAATTTGAATCATTAGTTAGTGTACATGGGTATGGCCTCTGTACACGTCCCTATTTCAGTTAGTTTAGCTAATTGCATAGGAGGCTTAAATTCACATTGAAATACATGGACTAAAATTAAATTGCTCTCTCTGCAATGACCTACCTGCTTTTTCTAGGTAACCGATAATTATCATTTTCCTAAGCTCAGTCCAAGCTCTTCAAAGCCCTCTGGAATCACATTACTGGCATCAAGTAGTTTTTCAAGTGTTCCATTTTTTAAAAAAATTATGACTACCCAAGAAAGAATACCACAGTGTTTTAAAGCATTATGTGTTGCCCTAAGTGATGATAAATAACCCAAATAATGATAAAAATACTAATATGAATACTATTATCATTCCTCTGGAAATTTCTATCATCCACCAAAGTTGATTATGCCTGATTTCTTCAAATATTCTGATCTCCATCCTGCACCTAGGTGGGGGGGGGGGGACCTTCACTCTTACCATGAATGAATTTCTTCTAAGAGAACAAGAATGAAGGTTGCTTTTAGTTGCTCGGCTATACAAGCCTTCGGGGCTGTGGAATCAGGCTATCAATTCTACCTGATGTAAAGGTCATTCTCTTAGTGCCTTTCAGTTCTGCCCTTTTAGCTCTGTATGGGTCACCACTGAGTTTCTGCCTTAAAAATTTTTTTAGCATAATGGCCTGTCTGACACAGCAATAGGTCTGGAAAGTTCAGAAAAAATCTTGCTACAAGGTCCTTCAGGACCTGTGATAGACAAATAATAACTTCCTCCTTTCCCTGGGTAACCTAGAAAGCCTTTTTATTCCCCACTGCCCTGCATCTTTCCCCCATAGGACTCACTTTGCCCCATATAAAAATAATGTTAATCAGCTCTTGCTTCAATAAGTCTACAAAACTAACTTCCCCAAAACACATTGCCTTACAGCAGCAAGCATTTCTTTCTCTAGCTCTCAAATCTGTGCTGTTGTGAGGAAAGGCCAGGAGATGGATCAGTGTAGCTTGGCTGCAGACTTCTGATAGGGTTCAGGTCAGCTCCACATGTCTCTCCCTCTCTTTGGATGAGCGGCTACCCGAGACATGTTCTTTTCATGGCCAGCTTCAGGAGCGCAAAGGGCGAGCAGAAACACACAAGACCTCCCAAGAGCTCAGCCTAGGACCCACAGTCACCAGATGTGTTCAGTTTTCCATTGGCCAAACCCAATCAATGTCAGTGGAAGGGATATATACCCTCACTGCAGTGGAAAGTATTTAAAGTCCATCTAAGAAATGAAACAAAGAAAAAAAAGAGAGACAACAACAAAAAGCCCAGAATCTTAAGCACAGAGAACAAACTGGTGGTTGCCAGATGGGACAAGGAGGGTGGGGGATGGGTGGAATGGATAAAGGGATTAAGAGGTAGAAATTTCCAGTTACCAAATGAATTGTCACCAGGATGGAAAGTACAGCACAGAGAATACAGTCAATAGCCTTATTTGGAATAAGGCTGTTTGGTGACAGATGGTAACTAATTGTACTGAGTGCTGAGTAATATATAGAATTGTGAATCATCATGTTGTACACCTGAAACTAATATAACACCACATGCTAATTATATTTCACGAAAATAAATAAATAAAATGATACGGAAAAGGGCGCAAATGAATACTGATGACCCTTAAACAGCTCAGAGGTTAGGGGCACTGACCGACCCCTACCCCCACCCTTCACACACTCAAAAATTTCCATATAACTTTTGACTTGCTCCAAATGTTAACTACTGATAACCTATTGTTGACCAGAAACCTCACTGATAAACTGAACAATCAATGAACGCATATTTTTTTAAAGATTGTATTTATTTACTCATGAGAGACACAGAGAGAGAGAGATTCAGAGACACAAGCAGAGGGAGGAGAAGCAGGCTCTCTGTGGGGAGCCCAATGTGAGGCTCGATCCCAGGACCCAAGGATCACGCCCTGAGCCAAAGGCAGATGCTTAACCACTGAACCACCCAGGCGCCTGCGAACACATATTTTGTATGTTATCTGTGTTATGTATCATATTCTTACAATAAAGGCAGCTAGAGATAAGAAACTGTTAATAAGAATACCAAAAGGAAGAAAAAATACATTTACACTATTATAGTGTATTAATCGGCAAAGATCCACATAGACGTGTGCCCATGCTGCTCAGTCCCTGTTGCTCGAGGGTCCGCTGCTGCTGTAATTCAGGGAGGACTTGAACTACAAATAGTGATCCCATCACCCATAGCGATCTTTCCTCTTTCAAAATCATCTGCAGAAAACTTCAAGCCACCTCACAAAAAAGTTTCTCTGGTGACTTTGTTCTTTCATCCATAAGTGCACATTGAAAGCCTATAAAATATCCCCACGAGAAATATCAGAAAGGGAGACAGAACGTAAAGACTGCTAACTCTGGGAAACGAACTAGGGGTGGTAGAAGGGGAGGAGGGCGGGGGGTGGGAGTGAATGGGTGACGGGCACTGGGTGTTATTCTGTATGTTAGTAAATTGAACACCAATAAAATATAAAAAAAAAAAATATCCCCACGAATCACCCAGGGGCTAAGACGGGGTGCTGTTCTAGAGAAAAATCTAGTAATGGGAACAAGTGGCAAAAACACACTTGGTTCGGTTGGTTGACGATGTGAAGTAACGTATGACGATGAGCAAGGATGGAACCAGGTAGGCAGGATTTGGAGAGACACAAGTCATTTTTAAAAGGAGAGGCGCATTTGAAGGAGGAAAAGCATCTATATGGGAACAAACACTATCTCCTATGTCATCCTAACTTTTTATAAGATTTGTTTGTTTGTTTGTTTGTTTATTAATCGCTACACCCAATGTGAGGCTCGAACTCACAACCTGGAGATCAAGAGTCACAAGCTGCTCTGCCTAAGCCAGCCAGGCGCTTCCTCATCCTAATTTTTAGAAAGTGAAGTGTGGACGATCCTGTTTGCCCAGTCTGTAGACTGGTTGTACTTCAGCCCTGTTTCTCTATCCTTGATTTCTGTCTTTCCATTATTTGATTTGTTAATAATAATAATAATAATAATAATAGTAGTAGTAGTAGTAGTAATAGTAGTAGAACGGCACAAATGAAGTTTTTCTTCAGAATGCCTTTGTAGTGTAAACATTCACAGCAACTAAACAATTGATCAGTTTTATAGATTTAGGTTTCCTTCTTTAAAAGCAGAAATACATTCCCTATAGAGACTTGTATTCATGTCTTAAGAAATCTCACCCAAAGAAGCAGGGACTGCTTCAGTCCAGGCAGGAGGACACCTTGGTGGTCTCCTGGCAGTGGTGGGGAATGAAAAGATTGCTTTATGTGTTTTACCCATTTCACATGAAGAATGGAGGAGCAGACACTGGAGCTCTGCACTGGGCTAAGTCCAGTTTCTACATTTTTGCATCCTGGATGCAGGAACTTTGGCCATTGGTCTGAATTGGATTCTGAGAACTGGAAGTTCATTGAGCCTTCCTTTATTTTACAGATGCTGAACAGGGAGCCCAGGGGTTCATTCAAATAAAATTCAATAACACGGAGACA
The DNA here is from genome assembly GCF_048164855.1 of Canis lupus baileyi. Lineage (NCBI taxonomy): Eukaryota > Metazoa > Chordata > Mammalia > Carnivora > Canidae > Canis > Canis lupus. The sequence goes on from NC_132845.1 coordinate 73,575,024, forward strand.
AAAATCCAGAACTCGTAATTTCCCAGATGAGGGCAAGTTTCTGCCAGTAACCTCCTGGGTCCTCCTGGTACTACTCCTAGAGCATTTCTTATAAGCCTCTGCGAAATCAGCTCCTTGGAACCAGCAGAGGAATCTTGACTTCAGAGAGAACTTGTTTCAAATCACAACTCCCACTTATTTAGTGGATGTCCTTGGGCAGATCGCGTGACCTCTCTGTGCTCCTATTTCCTTCTTGCTAAAAAATGGCTAATGCTATCTAAGGTGCAGTGTTATTGGAGGAGCAGGTGAAATGATGCATTGCACAGAGCCCAACATGTAGGAGCAGAGTGATAAATGGTCATCACAATGAAGTGACACATGACTGGGCCCTGTCCAAGGAGCGTGCAAGCACAGAGCACCTGAGACCCAGGTGGGCTTCTGGAGCTTTTCTGCCCTGGGACAGCAGGACTCGACTGAGAGAGAGAAGATACAGCGGCTCTCTGCTCTGACAGGGACCCTGTCTGGGGACTTGGAGGACGCAATCATTTCCCTGCTGCCCGCCCTCAGCCACCCTGCTCAGGATCTTGTCAGTTTAATGACTCAGACTTGGATGAATATACTATTTGGAGTGGAATGGGGAGAGTGGTAATGGATCTTGAGATTCAGAGATTTCCCAGAGGATGGGGAGATAGATTTCCCAAAAGGTAAATGGAGCTGTACCCCATGGAGATTGGAGGAATGAGATGCCTGACAAAAAGCCTGGCAGGCAGGGCACAGTTGGGAAAGAAGAGTGTGCCACTGGGACCCTCATAGTGGGAAAATTATCCCAGACAGCTCATTTCTTCATCCAATGTTGTATGTGCCCCGAGTTACCCCCAAATTCACATGGACAAACTGATCCAAGCTTGAGGGGTAGCATGATGGGAAGCCAAGTGTCAGGAGAATGACAAAAGGCAAGATCTGCCTGAGTTGTCCTGGAGGTAAACAGTGGACTCTGCACACATACAGGCCTCCGCAGGGCAAACAGGAATTGAGAGGTAGCACTGCTAAATCCAGAAGGCAGGACAAATAGATTTTCCTAGGTCATCCTGTCTCATAGGCTGAGAAGGTCTTCTCTTGCACAGTAGAGCCCAGCCTCTATGTTAGTGTGCGGAATCCTATTAGATCCAATTCTTCAACCCCTCTTTTCAAACAGCACTATATGATCTACAAGACATAGGGAAGAGCCCTGTTCTCAGTCATATCAGTATATGGCCACACAAAGACCAGAGAGAAGCCTGGAATCACCATATGTTAGGATATTGCAACTGTCTCTTAAGGGTGAGATATTGTAATCCTACTAAGCCTCAGTTTCCCCAATGGTAAAGTGGAGATAAAAGCTCCTACCACATTGGGGTATCACAGCGCTCAATGAGCAATCTCGTTTTTGTTAAACGCACCTGTTCAATGCCTGGCACATGGCAGGTTAACATCTCCTAGTCATGCTCACCAGGGCCAATTCTCTCAGTCTATCCATAGGGAAAAAGTCTTACCAACAGCATCCAAACAGAAGCTCAAAGCTGGGGCCCCAGGGACAGCTTTGTCCACGAGTTCCTAATGGGGGCCCTTCAGAAAGGATACTTGGCCAGGAAACTGTTTCTAGGAATAAGGCATGGTGTTATTTCTAGAAAGAAAAAGTCACTAGTTGAAAAACCAAGGCAGCTGGACATTGTTCACAGTTCCCCAAAACTGGGTTAGTTTCTAACAAGGTGTGGGGTCCTGGACAAACACTTATTGCTCAAGATGGATTAAAACAGACTAATGAGATCTTAAGGGAAAAGAAGCCCCAGAGTAGTTCTCTGAGGAGTGTAAGCAGACTGCCCTGCTGCTAGGGCTGGGTCATGGGCAGGGGGATCTGGGGGTCAGGGGCTAGTGGAAGGACAGCATGCGCCCTGACCTCTGGAATCTGGAACTTTTCTAAGGAAACTATTTAGAGAGTGACCTTGGTCTCTTCAACTTTTTTTTTTTTTTTAGATTTTATTTATTAATTCATGAGAAACCCAGAGAGAAAGAGAGGCAGAGACACAGGCAGAGGGAGGAGCAGACTCCCTGAGGGGAGCCTGAAGAGGGACTCAATCCCAGGACCCTGCGATCACAACCTGAGCCAACGGCAGACGCCCAACCATTGAGCTACGCAGGTGTCCCAGTCTCTCCAACTTTAAAGAGCTCTGACCACATGCCAGTAGGCTGGGGACTCGGGCAGTGAGCTGACCCCAGGCCAGCCAGTGCTGCCATGGTGGGCAGGAGGCTCCAAACTCAACGGATTCAGCCTTCAAGTGTCTCTATTCTGGAACTACTACTGATGGGTTCTCTTGCGGAACACAGCACGTTGCCCTCTCCGCGGTCTCTGGAGGTTGTCAAAACACAAGCTGGTCCTACTTGGCTGCCAAGTCCAGGAAAGGAAGGAGCAGAGGAGTTATGGACATGGCTTTGAGGGTTTTCTCATCATCTAAGGGTTCAATATTTAGAGCAATATTGATTCGATTTATCTAGTGTTGTAACGTTCCATTGGTTGCTAGGCAACAGAGTTCCTTCTTCTCTGTTTTCTGGGTGGCTCATGGGAGTTTAACTACCAAAGAGATTACTTTGTGTATATGAAACTAAATGGACCATAGGTGCCATACATAAGTGGAGGAATACTGTTTTACCGGGCAGGGCTAAGACCACGTTTCCTATCACATCTCGGTAATTGCAATTCAACCTCCAGAACAGGGCTATTCATATTCACATTCCCCTACAAGATACCCACTGAGAACAATTTAACACAAAGTTGTGCTGATGCATAAAACCCTGTGTTGTGTGCTTACTATTCAATCCTCATAAAGTTCTAACCTGCACTGGGGCAAGGATGGATTTATTCCTCCCCATTCTGGTCCTCTCCACACCCGCCGCCCCCACCCCATGATAACCAAAAATAGCAGCCTGGATAATACAGGGCAAAGTCAGGTTTGCACTTAAACCCTGGTACAGCTGGATCATTCCTCATTTCTTGGATCCCATCTTCTTTCCAGTTCAGCCCCCAAATTGCCTTCCCTTGTTTGGAAGCTCTTTTGTGAGTCCTTTATCCTGACATTCACTGTTTCTTTAAAACCCCAAATCAGAAGCAGCAGGCAACCGAGGACTGTCAGCTTGGGCTATATGGTTCAGTGACTTGGCATTAATGACGTTTATTTTGGAACCTGTGTGATGGCCTGACCTATTTTGGGATCTCTGCTTTAACCATTCCTTCCTCCCCCATTTTTTCCAATTAGAAGCAAAGGCAAAAGAGATCGTGGGGAGGTTGGAGAGGGAGGAAGGTAAGAACCTGGAGCTTAGTGGTCCGGGAGTGACATCAGGAGTTGCCCATGTTGATCAGAGCATCTGAACCTCGGTCATAAAGGTGATCTGATGTCCCTCTGGAGAGGCTGTGTCCACAAAACGGGAAAAGATCCCTGAGGCTCTTCTTTGCTCACTTTTCCGAGTGTGGACACAAGAAATACACAAGCCTCAGGCCACACTGGGTATTTTGCAGCATTTTCCTCTATGGAAAGACCTGTTCAGGAAAGGAATGATCTCGCTCTTCCAAGGGAAAAGCTATATGGAGGTGGGAGGGGGGAGAAGGAAGAGAATGGGGGTGGTTAGCGAGTGCAGGCAAGTAGCCAACTATGCTCATTTACGGAGAGTAGGAATGTAAAACAGATGTTTTGCAGGAAAATAAACCATTGCCCTGGGAGCATCATCATCGGTCTCTGGAGAATAGGGTTTCTCAGATCTAGGCAAACAACCCAGTAAGTCACCGAAAGCCGCATACTCATCATAACTAGCTCTGAGGAATGGCCCTCCTGGGTTGCCTGGTCCCCCGTCTCCACAGCTTTTTTCTTGGCTGGGCAGTAGCCAGAGTGCCTGAGTAGATGTCGTTCTGTCTCCCTGAGGAGGAGGGAGTTGTTCCCACCCACACCAGAGCTCCTTCCCGGCCATGGAAGGGGCCAGAGCACCAAGACCTAGACCCCAAAAGGGAGGTGGGGGCTCTATAAGCCCCTTCCTACTGGCTCCTGTGGAATAATGCTGAGCGTTATAGGGAAGCAAAGGACCCAAGTCATTATGTGGAGACCCTCATGAAACAGTCGTCCAGTCGTGGAGCAAATGGTGATAGGAGGTTCCAGTACAGAGTGCCCAGGGCAGCTGCTGTGGGGAGCTCAGGGAAGCTTCAATGGCTATGGGGAAGATTCTATGCTTGAACTAACAAACAAACAGAAAAGCAGAAACAGACCCACAAGTACTGAGAAGAGACTGATGGTTGCCAGGGGTGGGGTGGAGGGATGGGAAAAATGGACCAAGGGGAGTGAATCGTACCGGCTTCCGGTCACGGGCCAGGAGTTCCCGCATAGGGAACACAGTCCAGGGCCCTGCAGCAGCGTCCTATGCTGATAGCTGGTAGCCACACTTATGGGGAGCACAGCATGACCTACACTATGCTGTACCTGAAATTAATGTAACATTGTGTGTCAACTATACTTGGGTCTTAAAAAAAAAAAAAAAAAGGTTTTGTGCTTGTACTACCTGGGACCTGCCAAGGGAACAGGAGGGACATAAAAAACGGGAGGTGCCGGGCATTGTGCAAGACAGAAGTCAGCGGTGGGACATCTCCTCCCACTGGGTCGGAGTCCAGGAGGCACAACCATGTCCCTTACAGTTAATAGAACTCACTTCTGTCTAAGGATACCACAAACATAAAGGGCCAAGTGAGTCTTAAGAGAAATAAAGGAACAAGTGTCCACCGTGGTAAGTCATTAAAGTTGAACAGGGTGATAAGGCCAGACAGCAAACTGTTCCCTCAGAACTGAGCCAACAGAGCACGTCTCGTGATAATATTATTTAAATCAACAGCTTCCATGACCTGTGGAATTTATTGATGAAATCAGAAATGCTCCCTGTTCCAGACTTTCTGAATCTTCTTTTAGAATTTCACATGGCAGGTCGGCACTGAAATATTTCGGATTCCAAAATATTTTTTTTTTCAAAAAGCAAGCTCAAAATATCAACCTGTCAGACACTGTCTAAAGTTATTAGCCTGTGTGGTGGATGCGTCGCGGAGGCTGGTTGGAAAGTTGGCCAGGTGTCTTTCCCCCTTCGCTTTCTTTTCTTTACCGAGTGTGTTTTCCTAGGACTGTGGTTCACATATTTATAATTAGCGCAGAAAAACAGAGAAGGAGATGATCATGTTCTTTCCCCATTCCTGGCAATGCTCTCACCTCTAGCTTAACACTGTAACATCTTGAGGGCCTGGAGAGAAGGTGGAAGAAGGAGGAGAGAAGGGAGGAGGAAGAGGCGGAGGAGGAGCAGGAGGAAAAGAAGGAGTTCCCTGCAAATTGTAGTTCCAGTTCCAGGCCCAGAAAACTGTCGAACCTGAAATTGCCTTGCCCCCATGTAATTCTGATATGCTGGAATCAGGTCAAACCGAGGAATGTTGTGTCTTAAAATTAATTCGAATAAATTAATTCCTTAATGAAACCTACCATCAAACATGAAAAAAACTAAAGGCTGCAAAGTATTAATGTGCTGATTGAAAATGCGATCCAAGGGCAGCCCGGGTGGCTCAGCAGTTTAGTGCCACCTTCGGCCCAGGGCCTGACCCTGGAGACCTGGGATCGAATACCACGTCGGGCTCCCTGTGTGGAGCCTGCTTCTCCCTCTGCCTGTGTCTCTGCCTCTCTCTCTCTCATGAATAAATAAAAATCTTTAAAAAATAAAAATGTGATCCGAGGGACGTCAGCTCATGGAGCCTGATGCTGTGACTATACACGCAGGTGACTTTGAAAGACATCAACCCTTCTGATGGTTGGATCACAACCAACCAGTTAGCATACGCTTGGTTACCCGACCGAATTCAGCTTGGTTTGTTTTGAAAATCACCCACACTCTGCCTAGCGTTGTCACTTTTGAACCGGTTTGCTGGGTGCAATCCAGGCTGTCTGCCTGCGCTCAAACGGTGGGGTGGAGGACAGCCCAGGCTCAAGCTGAGCTAAAGAAGCAGGTTGAAGGAGAGGGTTCACAGAAAGTCCAGCAGCCAGGAGAGGATCAAAGAGGGGCTGCAGGCCGCCAGCTAACTCCAATTTAAGAGGGATACTGAATGGGGATAGTGGAACTGCCGGAGAGAAAACCTGGTGGTTCTAGAAAATTCCATCTTAAAATGTGTCATGGGAGCACAGCTCTCCCCAGGTGCTAGTGCTCAGGATGCAACCCTAGAAAACGAGGAAGAGGAACCAGCGAGGCCGTCTCATGTCTCCGTGTGGGGATCCGACAAGGCAGCCTGATTATCCGGTGACATGTCAGCGCTGCCCTCCACGAGGAGGGCCATTTCTATTTTCGTAATCTGGAAGTTTTCAGGAAAAGCGCTCTTGATGTGCTGTTGGACTGACCTTTCGTGAGGTCCAGGAGAAGGGCGGAGAAGTCCACTGGGAGCTGGCTGCTTATTCTAAACGGCTGTGATGGAGTTGGGATGACAGGGACGGGGACACCCACTTCTGGCCCCTCCAGATAGTAACGCGGCTCCAGGGAAAGGCAGGGGCGCCGACTGTCTTCTAATTAGTGGGAGAAGCTCTTGATGGGAACCCCAGGAGTCCCTTATCCCCAGATATCACTTATCACACGAGCACACAGGCCCACGAGTGCACCCTGGGGAGAGGGATGAGCGGGGCCTCGCTCTCACTCTCCTGCTGCTGTGATTTAGGGAACGATCCGTGGCCCTGGTCTGATTCACCACTTGGTGATTCATCTTTCCCAAAAAGCTATGGCTCCCGTTTTGTGACTCCTTCCATTCCTCTCCTTTGAAGAGAGACAAATAGGTGATGAAAGCCAGGCTTGAGAACAGAATTCTTGCTTTTTGCTGCCAGAACTAACCCGCAGTGAGAAGGAGAAACAAACGGACTGTGGATGGATTTCAGGGAAGACCACGGATTATTGACAAAACAATGTCCTTTTGACCAGATAATGTTGCTTCTATTATTTTGCATATTGGTATCAGTACCGTGAACAGCCATGGCAACATATGAACTATTAAATAGATTTTTCTACCTATAACCTATAATTTATGGTTATTTAAAGGAAAACACATCTGGTTTTTTTAAAGGAAAATTATGTTTTGACACTTAAATATATAGACCTCTTAATATATTGAATGCTGCATTTCTGTCCTAAAAGATTTTATTTCCATTTTGAATTCTGTTACATATTATCTGTTTTGGCTATTTCTACAATATTTTTAAGCAATATTTATTGTGTTTTTATAGCAGAAGCAATGAGAAGCACTATAAGATAGTGAGCTAAGAAAAAAAAAAGGTCCAGCTAGTGTAGAGAAAAAAGCCTATTATACTACTACCCAGAGATAATCATGGTTCATAATTTGTTGAATTTTATGTATTTATATATAATATACATAGTATACAAAAATATGTAAGTTAGGACCATTTAATATAAAAATAACACAATAACATTTTGTCTTTGTGTATGAATGGCCTTCATCCTAGCTCCCCCTAATCAGCCTGTAATGCCCATCTATCTAGAGGGGGTTTCTTAGAGAAAGTAAGCACAGAGGGCAACTAAAGCAAAACTCAGTTTCTGGAATTCAAAAGTCTGATTTTGCAGCAGACAATACCTTGCAACCCCAGGCATTTTCTTAAGATAGTTTTACCTAAATCTTGTAATCTCCTCTACGCCCACATATCCCAAACCAACAGTTTTAATTATCCAGATTAGAGATCTTTTTAAGATTTTATTTGTTTAGGGACACCTGAGTGGCTCAGCAGTTGAACCGTCTGTCTGGCTCAGGGCATGATCCTGGAGTCCCGGGATCGAGTTCCACATTGGGCTCCTTGCATGGAACCTGCTTCTTCCTCTGCCTGTGTCTCTGCCTCTCTCTCTCATAAATAAATAAATAATGTTTAAAAATATTTTATTTATTTAATTGAGACAGAGAGAAAGAGCATGAATGGGGCGAGGGCAGAGAGACTTCCTGCTGAGCAGGGAGCCTGGCACGGGGCTCCATTCCAGAACCTGAATAGAAGGAAGATGCCCAACAGACTGAGCCACCCAGAAGCCCCATAGATTAGAGATCTTTATTTAAGAGAGGTCCACATAGAAAGAAAAAAGGGAAACTCCTGAGGTATGCCAATTTCCCCCACTTCAGCTTGAGAAGGGCAGATACATGGAAGCATAAAGGTAATGTGAAGAGCAAAATTGACTGTGTCAGTCAGTTTGGGCTGCTGTAACAGAAATACCATAGCCTGAATGGAGGGACAAGGTATCTCTGGGGTCTCCTTTATAAGGGCACCAATCCCATTCAGGAGGGCCCCACCCTCATGACCTAATCACTTCCCAAGGGCCCCACCTCCTAATGCCATCACATTGGGGATTAGGTTTCATTATATGGATTACAAACTTTCAGTCTGTAGCAAAGGCCCTTGGCCTCATTCCTCATTGAGGCCTCTGAGAAATGCTTCCTCCAAGGCTTCCCTTGTATCATGTTGGGGTGCAGCCTCATCTGTTCAGCTGTAGACCATTAATCAGGTAGGGAGACGCCCTGAGGCTTGGCTCTGCTGGGCTGTCCTGGCTTCCTGAAGAGCAAGAATACAGTGAAGAAAGCCAGAAGGGCTGCCCAGGGATTTGGCAGAGCAAGGTGAGCTGGCCTGAGCCTCCCAGGCTAGCAGGGTGGATGGAGACAGGGGCAGAAGCCCAGAGATCATTTTTTATACAAACAGTGTCAGAGCACCGACTTTTTTTGTATAGTAATATTGATACACAATATTGATTCAGCACTGGATCAATCAGACATCTTTGAAAAAAAAAAATTCCAGGGCCTCCTGGGTGGCTCAGTTGGTTAAGTGTCTGCCTTTGGCTCAGGTGGTACATGATCCCAGGGTCCTGGGATCCAGCCCAGGGTCAGGCTCCCTGCTCAGAAGAAAGTCTGCTTCTTCTTCCCTCTGCCATTCCCCCTACTCGTGCTCTGTCTTTGGCTTTCTCTCTCTCTCTCAAATAAATAAAATCTTTAAAAAAGTTTTCTCACAAAGGGCAAATAGTTGGTAAATTTCCTAAGATCCTGACATTCTCTAGAATATTTTGCTTCTACCTTCAAGTGTGAATTAAGATTTAGCCAAGTTTAAAATCCATGGATCTAAACATTTCTCCTGTAAAACCTGGTTTATTCCAACACCTTCTGATTATTATTCCAACACCTTTTGGCATTTCGTGTTAACGGGTGAAAGTCTGAAGCCGACTCATTTTTTATTATCTTGAGGGAAAATTTATTTCTTTTCTGCCTGGATATTTGTCTTATTTTGTATGGCTTGTTTTAATTCTTAGAATTAAAATAAAAATTTCCAGGCTATGTAGGTGTGTATATTGCCTATAATACAACAAGCCATTACAATTGTTAAGTTCAAATTTTTTCTTGCTTTGATCTATGGCTTCTTTTCCCCTGAAGTCTGAGAGAGCTTCTCAAGTTTGTCTTGTACACCATTGAGAATTTTCATCTTAGCAATGCATCTCAGATTCCTTGATTTCTTCCTTTAACTCTTCTTTCTCCCTTATTTGTCTCAGCTGGTTAAATCCAAACCTCATCCCATAAGACCGTTTACCTCTGTCACTTCCTTCTTATGGTTTTACTTCTCTCCTCATCAAGACCATGCCTTTTTGCAATGACTGTGGTCACCAAATAGTTTTCTAAAAGGTTCTTTTTGTCCTTGCAGTAAATATTTCCTTTGATCACACTGGAAAAGGCTCCCTTTTCCTTATTCTGCAGCATATTTTCCAACTAACTATGTTATGTTAAGTTTTGTCTTGAAAATAGAAGTGTATAATCAGCATTTCTCAACAGATCTAGTGTGAATTTCTTTGGGTTCTACTCACAAGTCCCGTAAGTGCCAGGAGGTCCCCCTTCTTTAATCTTATCCTAGAGGGAACATTGGTTACTATAGCTCTCAACATGTTTTAGGCTCTAATATGCATTTATCTGGTCCTAGCTTTTGTTTTCTCCCTCCCCCACAGCTCAGCTCTGTAATACTGAGAAATAATGAAATAAACATTTATTGATTAGAAGGTGGATGCAGTAAAAATTACACCCAAAACTTTATAATGGTTCAAATACAGTAGATACACATTTCTAGCTTATTTAAGAATCCAAGGATTCCTGAGCAACAGACAGCTCTCCTCCACATAGTGACTCCGAGATTCAGGCTCCTTGCATTTCTATTAAAATGATGAAAAAAGAGAAAGACAACAAGGGAGGGAGACGGTTTCTTCTAAAAAGTCTTGGCCTGGAGCTAGCACAATTCATATCCATTCATATTTCTTTGGAAATAACTAATTCTTGACCATATCCAACTATAAGCTGGAAATTCTTGTGTGTTTAAGAAAAAGGGAACACTGATTTTGGTGAACTCAGACCGCGTTGGAAACTCAGACCACCAGTAAACATTGTCATATAGGCTATTCCTGCTTCCCTCCTTGTCAACAGTTCTTTTGTTGATTGAAAAAGATAAAACTCTCAGTATTCAACCACTATGGCTTCTGTGTCTCCTTACTTCCTGGCTATTTTGAGTAAGATATTGCATGCATCCCAGTCTGAGCCTCTGGAACACAAGCTCTATAACCAGGCCAGGCAGCCTGAAACCATGCTAGAAATTAATCAAAGAAAATGACAGGAGAAGAGGAAGTGCCTAACACAAACTAATCCCTTTTCTTTCATTACTTGGGAACACACTTGGGTTTTTCTCTGGCAGCAGAGGCAAAACAAACCAATCTCACTGAACGAGTATACAGCTAGCTCAACAGTTCTCAATGTGTGGTCCTTGGGCCAGCAGCATCAGCACCATTTGGGTGCTCGTTAGGAATGCGGATCTTCAGACTCCACTCCAGACCTAGGTAATCAGAAACTCAAGGCATGAGACCTTGAAAACACTCTGTGTTTTTAACCAGCCCTGCAGGTGATTCTGATACCACTGCTCTAAGTAATGCATGGTCATGACCTGGGCCATAGCAAAGCACCCCACATCAACTGGTAGCAATTCATCCGAGTTACAAGCAAAACACTTAAGAAGGCATATCTGGAGTTTTAATCTTGCAAAACTGAAACTATAGGACAATGAGACTAAAACTTGCTGCTCTAATTGGCCTGATGAGGAAAACTTAAAATTTAAGCCTCTGTTAAATAGGAAGCTTCCACCACTCACAAAAGATTGCCTATTTGTTTTCCTTGGGACTAAGTATCTAATTCTTTGTGCCAGATCAAAATGACCATCAGTGATGAGCGCAGTCATAAAATATCTGATGGGGAAGGATTTCAGAGATCCTCAAGTCCATCCCCCAATTAATAAACTGGAAAACTGAGGTCCAAGAAGAATTAATAAGTCTTCCACGGCCCCACCTCTGGTTGGAGGGAGAGCCACTACTAGACCCCAAGACTTCTAATTCCTGATCCCGCTCTCTTTCTGCTAACATCATCTCATGAGATCATGTTTGTAAAGCCCTCTGAGACACATAAAGTGTAAAAAGTGGTTGTGCTATATTAATATTGAATTGGGTCCAGATAATTTGAATTCCAAATCTTAAGGAGCCAAAGCTAAACGTGTGTGCAAATTTGCTCTGTAAGCCTTGTCCAAATGCAAATAAAAAATGAATGAACAGTATTGCCTTAGAATTATAGAACACTTCGGGACATTGATATTGATATTAAGAAATATAATGAAAAAGCATCAGACAGCAGTCTCTGATATCTCCTTTTCACAGGCTTCTCTAAAATGTCTGGTGCCATAAAAATCTGAGAGATGTCCACTAAATGTAAGGCCAATGTTCCTGAGTAGAGGAAGAGAGTCTGAGGATTCCTATACCTTATTTCACAAAGAGAGTAACCCACGCATCGTAGAAGAAGGTGGGAAGCCATTTGGCCCCTCCCTCACTGTCTATATTGGGAGATTATAGCAAAAACACAAGAAAAGTGGACAGGGAATCCCTGGGTGGCTCAGTGGTTTAGCGCCTGCCTTTGGCCCAGGGCACGATCCTGGAGTCCTGGGATCGAGTCTTGTGTCGGGCTCCCGGCATGGAGCCTGCTTCTCTCTCCTCCTGTGTCTCTGCCTCTCTCTCTCTCTCTGTCTATAATAAATAAATAAATAAACAAACAAATAAATAAATAAATCTTTAAAAAAAGAAAAGTGGACAGTACAGATACTGTTGTAGACAACAGTGGACAGGACACTTCCTCCACTTCCCCCTGCCCCAACTCCACCTCATTGTTCAACACCCTTTCGGAGATTGCAACTCCCATTGATCCCGCAAGGCTGACGAGTCTGAGACTTTCCCTTTCTTGATGCACCAGGAGCCTCACACACTGCTCCAGACCTAGAACATTTCAGAGATTGAAAATGAGTGAGATGCTGATGGGATCCTATGCCAGGCCACTGACCAATGGAGTTGGGTTCCCTTAGCTTGGTTTCATTGGTGGCATGCTCCAGGTAGTACCTGGCTGGCTCAGACACGGTTGGAGTGGACATAGTTTCCCCATACACCTAGGGCAGCTTCTTCTCAGGAAGAATTTTCCTCCCAGTTTAGGTTGTTAGCTGAAATAGACTTCTTTCTGACTTGACTTTATCATTTAGCTTAGCTGGGTCTTTGAATTGAGAGCCTTTTACATCGTTCAGCCTACTAATTTAACAGATGTTGAGCCTCTGAAAGATTCAAACCAAGGTAGGAGCCACTTTGAGGTTGTAGTTTTGAAAAAAATATTTGTAATATAGCAGTGATAAATTATCCAGGTAACCCTTATGATGGTGCTATGAATCTGGTGTTGCTAGTCCTGTTTTATGGAAGATAAACTCTGAGGATTCAGGGTCAATAATCTAGTGGGTAGAAGACAAGTCAGAAAACTTATAATTCAGTCTTTTGTTAAGATATATTTTCATCTAATTTTTATAGGGAAGAAATCCTTTTAGGAACATTTTCCTACAATAGATGAGACTTTGAACTATCTCTTGGTTCTCGATCGGAGGCAAGCGCATCTCTTCTCTTCTAAATTCCAATAGCTTTTTTTATACTTTTTAAAGTGTGTCATCTTTTACCTTTTATCATCATATTTATGTTATCCCCTCTGCTAGCTGTTCATAGCAGAAAGACCAGACCAGAAGTCCTCTGAAATCTGCTAGTCATAAAGTTTCTGAAGCATTTTCTTCAATGATATGGGATGATTCTACCATTAAAACAATGTTCTGGTTTTCTTATCAGCGGCTCCCTTTGCATGAGGCTGGGAAAATCCAGTAAGAATGCTGACCATGTGGGCTCATGATGGATGGTTTTGGAATGGCTGGAAGCCAGGTGCCCATGCAAGTAATCATGAAGGAAGTTTGCATTTTGCTAACGGGGTACCAACATGAGAAAGGGACCTGACAGAGACAGGAAACAAGTAAGAAGTCAGGAGCCAAGGACATCAGGCAGAGGTTAGATCTGGAGGGAATGTGGGATGAGTCCAGTGGGTTCCTGACAAGGTCTGATTCACTGAGGTACCTGAAGGCTTATTTATAGTGTGTCCTTACTTCCTGGTAAAAGGCAGAGTTGTCCAGGTGAAGAAAACAGGCACAATGGAACATCCCGGACTATTACTGAGTCTAGTTTTAGTCTAGCTCATATTCTAAGGGTATCATTAGTACCATTTTCAGTGGAGAATTGTTACCTTGTAGGCTGCAAAAAAAATGGAAACAAGCTAACTGTCCATCAGTTGGGACAAGTTAACTACAAGCCTATACAGTGGGCTGCTGCTGGTTCTTCAAATGGTGGTGGACACCTATACATTTTTCTGAGAAGATATTCAGCATACAGTGTTGATTTTTTTTAGAGGTTGTTGAAAGAAGAAAGAAAGAAGAAAGAAAGAAAGAAAGAAAGAAAGAAAGAAAGAAAGAAAGAAAGAAAGAAAGAAAGATTATAAGAAGAAAAAAAAGCTCATAGATAGATACAGAGAACAGACTGGCAGTTGCCAGAGGTGGGGGGTGGAAGAAATTAGTGAACTGTTTTGTTTAAATAAACTGAATAATTTATATACTTTTAAAAGGTTGTAAGATGCCATGAATATTACTCCATTCATGTAAAATTGTGTGTATGTATATGTGTGTGTGTTTACACATATATATATGTGTGTGTATAATTTTATGTCTCTAAGTGTAAAGGGAGTATTGAGACTTCTTGCAATTTAAAATTATATTTACCAAAATTAAAATTGCTTTCAGGGTAAGTGGATTTTTCAGTGATTTTTTTATTTTTATTTTAGCCCTTTTCTATATTATTTTACCACTACTCTTATCCTTAGCACTTACTAAATGTTCAAAATTCATAAAATAATCTGCTTTAAGATAATACCGTTTATTGGGCACCCACCAGCTGTTACAAGATTTGTCTCATTGGAACTTCACAGCAATTCTTGGAAGTATAATATTTTTATCTCTGTTTCTTAAATGAGGCAACTAAAACCTTGAAATGTTAAGAAATTGGCCCAAGGCCACACAGCAAGCAAATGGCAGAGCTGGGACATTAGTTTAGGACTATCATTCTCCCCATAATTGTACTGAGCTGCTATGGAAAAGGCAAACAACTCGGGCCTTATCCAGAAAGAACTATGATGACATCAGCAAGCGTAATTTCCCCATGTTATTTATTCTCCGAAGCCATAATGAGCAAATCATCATGAACTTGGATCAGCCTTGACAAGAAATATTCAGAACTCACAAGACTGTTCAAAATTGAATTGCTCAATCCACTTTATATACTGATATTAGATATTGAAGTATAAACATGGCTGTGAATTCTTTGACATTCTTCCCACAGAGAAGCAGTTTCTGTGTCCCCTTCCCCTGAATCTGGGCTGTTCTTAGTGATGGAACTAACAGAATACATCGAAAAAAACATTGTATCACCTTCAAGGCTCCCACTTTGCTCACTTTGATGCTCACTTTGAGTCCTGAGCTACCTAGGGCCACCTTGACTGAGGAAGCCAGGCCATGAGAAAGTGGTCCAGGTGACAGCCCCTCCCGAGAACCCAGCCAATAGCCAGCATCACCAGCCAGATGCCTGACAAAGATGCCCTTGTATGACTCTAGCCTCCAGATGACAAATCCCCTCTAGCCATTGAGTCTCCCCAGGTGAAACTGGATCAAAGATAAGCCATCCCTCTCTAATTCCTGACCCACAGGTTCCATAAGCATAACACAATGGTTGTCTCATGCCACCACATTCTGGAGTGGTCCGCAGTGGTAAACAGTGGTAAGCAGCACCCCAGCTCCAATGCCCACTCAGTCCTTCAATGGCTGTCCATTTTACTGAATTCTCATACCCATTCTCATACTGAATTCTCTTACCCATTAGATGTAAGGCTTAGAGTTTATTTGAACAGGAGTTATTGACTCTGATCTCTTTTTCCATAAAACTAGGACAAGCTACAGCTCCCTGAAGGCAGGAATAAGTTTGTCATTTTGACAATTGTGTTTCAACAACAGCCACAGTGCCTGGAGCATACAAATGGGCTGCTCTGGTTATCTATCACATTTTAAAATCACTCCAAAACTTAGTGGCTTAACAGGAGGGTCAGCAACTTATGGTCTGGTCTGCAGGCAAATCCAGCCTGCCAGCTCTTTTTGTAAATAAAGTTTTATGGGAACACAGCCACACTCATTTATTTACATATTGTCTACAGCTGCTTTGGCTGCAGTGGCAAAATTGACTGGTTGGAACGGAGACTATAAACCCTCCTTCTAAACCTAAACTATTTACCATCTGATCCTGTACAGAAAGCTTGCCAGCCCTTGGCTTAATGCAATGATGATTTATTATTTCTTCCAATTCCATGGTTGGTGGGGCTCAGCTGAGCAGGTTTTTTCCCTCTGCCTGGTCACTGATGAGGCTCTTTTCCCTGGGAGCTGGGCCAGTGCTAGAACATTCCAGGTGACCTACATACACTTCTGAGGCCTTGGTGCTGTCAGTTGGGGCATCTTGATTTTCCTCCATGCAACCTCTCTCTGGCTTCCTGTCATTCATTAGTCTGTCCCAGGTTTATTTTTTGCAACTTGAGAGAGCAAAAGCAGAAGCTACCAAACCTCTCAAGATCTAGATCCAGAACCTTCCCAGCATCACTTCTACTGCTTTCAATTGGTCAGAACAAGTCACAAGGCAGTCAAGATGGAAGGAGAGTGACTCTCCACTCCTGGTTGGAAGGAGCACCATGGAAGCACAGATAGAGCAGAAACCTCGGGTGACCATCTTTGGATCTACCACATAAAGCACACAGTAAATATCTGCTGAATGAATGAATGCAAGAGAACTCACAAAGGCACAAAACTGGAAAGAAAAGTGAGCAAGTAAAAGGCAAGGCCCTGAAGGATATGTCCTAGCTTATCCACACCGAAGGGCCAGGTCTCCATGAGCTGTTGGCATTAAGA
This sequence comes from Canis lupus baileyi, assembly GCF_048164855.1. NCBI lineage: Eukaryota > Metazoa > Chordata > Mammalia > Carnivora > Canidae > Canis > Canis lupus. Next base: position 73,591,487 of record NC_132845.1, read on the forward strand.
CAGGGCCAGTGGAGCTAAAAGATGCAAAGTTCTAGGTGAGCACAGAAGGAAAATGAGAGAAACCAGGAACATAGTCAACAAAGTCATTTGGGGATGGCAGGCTGCAAAAGGAGGTGGAGGGGAGGTCAGACACCGAGTCTATCCATTAGGAGACGCCAAAGGTCCTCAGAACAAGTACAAGAATCACAAGAGTATGACCTTCACGGAATTGAGATAAAGATCATGGATTATCTTCTTCTTCCAATCATGGGTCAGTGTCAGACAAGAGCTAGCAGTAACTGATGAAGAGGCAAAGAAACGGACTTTTGTGAGTTTTTGCAACATGTGGGTGAATGTATGGGATGGCCTTCTATCGTATTGGTGGTGTGTCAGACTAGATGACTGACGTTGTGGACGTGATTCCTCAGGCTTCTAAGTTGTGTCACAACAGCATCTGACAAAAAATGATCCAAACTCAGTTAAGAGGCTTGAAAGAACTTGTTACAACCCAGGAAAAGAACACAGCATCTTCAACAACAACCAAAAAGCATCACCTTGCAATGGTCTATGTAGGTTGCAACAGGGCCAACGACTCAGCTGGCAAAATGATTGGAAGAAGAAGATAATCCATGATCTTTATCTCACTTAATTCTGTGAAGAGCTTAAAATGTTCCCCATTTTACAAAGGAGGACACTGAGGCTTAATGCATGTAGTTAACACACAGAAGAGGCAGATTTTGGACCCAATTCTGCGTGTCTCTAAAACAGTCACGTCGCTTCCCTGTGGAATACAGAAATTGCCACATAAGGAAAAAAATTAAAATACGAGGCTTTGTCTGCCTAGAAAAGTGTGTCTCAAAATATGTCCTGTGAAATACTAGTACCTTGAGATGATCCCCCAAAAGAAGGATCCCAAGGTAAAAAAGTGTGAGAGCTGGTACAAAGTAGAGCCCCCTTTTGAAAGTCATGGCATCACTCATGTAGTTAGACAGAAATCTGTCAAAAATTCAAATCCTTTTCCAGGTGCCATTCACTAATACCCTGAAGAACTAGTGTTTTAAGGAGCAGACTTTGAGAACATTCTATCTAGGAAGAAGCAGCAGTGAGGTGGCACTATTCTTATAATCTCTTTTGATATATAACCACTGAGAGCACATGTTTACCCACCACCAGAATTGGGAGTACCCCATGAAGGCTGAAACAGTTTTAAGACAAATAAAAAGAGGTCTCATTTTTCACAGTCTCAACTAAGCTTATAAACCTTGCAGCTTCATTAAATTAAAATATTAAAAAGTCATAATCATGCTACTAAAGAAGAGCCCCTTCTGGCCTCCCAAGAGTGGCTGTAGGTGTCAAGAATTAGAGACAACATTGTGCTGGGTGTGCCACTGCCCCAGCATTTTGTAGAGACAGAGAGCCAGTCTGGTCCAGTTAACCTGGCCTGTCAGAATCAGCTAGGGGTTAATCTAATCGGTAGAGAATACCTGGAAAAGTCAGCCTCTTTCAATCTTGCCACGTTTACATAATCCCAGTAACTCAGGATTGACAGGGCAGTTACTTGTGCTTGCTGGTGGAAATGTAAATGTTGCAGCTGCTATGGAAAACAGCATGGAAGCCCTCCAAAAATAAAAATAGAATTGCCATAGGATCCAGCAATTCCACTTCTGGGAATGTGCCCAAAAGAATTAAAAGCAGGGACTCAATGAGATATGTATATACCCGTGTTCACAGAAGCGTTATTCTCAATGGCCAAGAGACAGAAGCAACTCTTGTGCCCATCACAGGTGAATGGATGAAGAGGAAGTGATACATATATACAATGGAATATTTATTATTCAGCTTTAAAAAGGAAGGTCATTCTAATACCTGCTACAACGTGGATGAACCTGAGGAGATCATGCTCAGTGGAATTCACCCATCACAAAAGGACAAACACCGTATGATTCCACTCACATGAGATGCTTAGAGTAGTCATTCATAGAGGCAGGAAGCAGGGTGATAGGGGCCAGAGGAGGGGGGCGGCTTGGGGAGTTCCTGTTTAATGGGTACAAAGTTTGAGTTTCACAAGATGGAAAGAGTCATGGGGGTGGATGATGGTGCGGCCGCACAATAATGTAATGTCTTTCACACCACCAAACTGTACACCTAAAAATGGTTAATAAGATGGCAAATGTTCTGTTATGTATAATTCAGACAATAAAAAAGAAAGAATTGATATGGGGGCAAGATTGCATTATATTGCATCTAGCAAAGGAGAAGAGAGACTTTTGAACCAAGAAGCTGAGCCCCAACCCCTCCACACTCCTGGCTAGAATCATACAAAGACAGCTTGGGGACCCCCCCATCCAGTCCCCTGAATTGTTCCTCTCCCACAAAGGGGAGGTGAGATACTCCATACCCATGGCAGCTGCTGCAGGTTTAGTCACCTGCCACCCAATCCTGCATTCACACCAGTCCAGGAGCAAGGATCCCACACGTCTAACTTACCACTGGCCTCGTGGTCCTTCTCTCCCTGCAAAGAGAAAGGTTTCAGGCTGAACAAAAGAACCAGTTTAAACAACAACAAAGAATCACTTCAAATGTAATGAAAACAGGTATTGAAAGAAATAAGAATCCCTGTCTCTCCTTTCTATTTCTTCTTTTTGCCACAAGGCCAAGACGGGGCTCATGAGACCTGGCTCTGGAGGGAACCCCAGGATAGCTCATCCTGCACAGGGGCTCAGATTCACTAGCCTCTAGGATGATAACTGGTTCTTGAAAACTCTTAGAACCTGTACAATTTGTGTGAACCCAGCTAAACTTCCACCTGCCATTTGTTTGTCAATTTATCATAATCTCCTCTTCTTCAGACTAACTGGAAATAAAAAACATTTCTGAAGAGGTGGCAAGATAAGGGAAATGGTCATCAAAGCAACAAAGTGCCATTTTACCACTATAGAATTGAAAGGAAGGAAAAAAAAGAGAGATTGTTTTAGTGAAATCGTGTTGAAACAAGAACACTCAAGCATTTCCTGATAGCATTTTACATTGGTACAACTACTCAAGCAACACGGTGCTGTGCATCAGGAGTAATACAAATAAATACACCTTTTCACCTGGTAACTCCACTCAAGGGATTTGTTCTAGAAATAACTTAGAAACAAAAAGCTATGTGCATTAGAATAAGGATCTCAGACTAATGCCCAATATTGAGAAATTGCAAATAATCTAAATACCTCATCATATGGGAATAACTAAGTAAGATATGAGAAATCAGCTTGGGGGGCCTGGGTGACTCAATTGGTTAAGTGTTGAACTCTTGATTTCAGTTCAGATCATGATCTCAGGGTCATGAGATCAAGTCCAGCATCAGGCTCCATCCTCTGTGCTACATGAGGAATCTGCTTAGGATTTTGGGATTCTCTCTCACTCTCTCTCTCTGCCCATTCCACCATTTGTACACATGCTCTGTATATATATATATAAAAGAAAAGAAAAGAAATCAGCTTGATGATATATTATACAGCCACTAAAAATAATTATGAAGAACGTGTCACATTATAGAAATTTTCTAGCAAAGCATTAATTAAGAAATGCAGAATTTACATTTATGTATATACTCTGATTATAAGTATATAAAATATATGCATAGAGGCCTACTGGAATAGAATTTAAAACTGAAAATTGTTACCATAACAAGGCTGGTAGAATTATCAGTGATTTTTTTCTTCCTTTTTAAAATATTTTGTCTACATTTCAAATTAGATATTATGATCAGAGTAACTTAAGGGCCAGAAAGTACCACCAAATTTATGATCATGCTCTATCATAAAACCCAATTTTCAAAGATTTATAACTCAGATATTTCAACATGCATGGATCATACAGGCAAAGAGAGAGAGAGAAATGTCAAGCAAATGCATGCCTTAAAAGATTCATATTTCAAATACTGTATCTCAGACCAAGCTAAGCATTGCCAGGAAGCACAAAAATGTAACAGTGTAACACTGTGGAAAACAGTTTGATGTCTCCTCAATAAGTTTAACAACATTACCTGCATAACCCAGCAATTCCACTCCTAGATATATACCCCAAAGAACTGAAAATAGATGCTCCAACAAAGACTTGTACATGTGTGTTTATAGCAGCACTATTCGTTATAGCCAAAAAGTGGAAAAAAAACAAATGTCCATTAACTGATTAAAGGATAAACAAAATGTGACATAGCCATATGATGGAGTATTACTTAGCCATACAAAGGAATGGAGTCCTGATATATACAATATAGATGAGCCTCAGAAACATTAACCTAAGTGAAAGAAGCCGAACACAAGAGGCCACGTATTTTAAAATATCCAAAACACATAAATCCATAGATTGAATGAAAATCAAGTTAGTGGTTGCCAGGGGCTGGGACAAGAGATAAATGACTATGACCACTTAATGGGCATGAGGTCTCCTTCGAGGGTGATGGAAATGTTTGGAACCAGATGTGATAGTTGCATGACATTGACATGACATCCAACCTACTGAATGTTGCTGCATATATACTTTGCACTGCAAAAATGGTGACATATGTGTTATGGGTATTTTACCACAATAAAAAAACAAAAGGCAACATTGGGTCCATGCCTTCAAGTTCATGACCCCGTATCCAAGAGGTAGGCATCCAGGCTGAATGTAAGAATAGTAGCCTCAGTTGTACCCACAATGCCCACAATGCCCAAGACTATGTAAGTACTTGCAGAAAGATAGGAGGAAGAAAAGGAAGATGAGAATTGAGGAAGGAAGGGAGGGAGAGGGTAGCCTGGCTCATATGTTTATTGAATTACACACCTTATACAAACTGTACCTTAGAGTCACATGTTCCTTCTGGATAGTTTCAAGGTTGTAATCACATGTCCTGCTTAAGGATTACCTTCATTAAAATCCTAACATTGTAGCCATAGTTTGCTCCTGGAAGTGCTGGGCACTCAAGTTAAATAGACAAGTTGCTCTTCCCTAGAGACATGTAAGACAACCATAAAATACAATTGTCAGTACTGGGCCAGGTATGACTTTAAGCAAATCACTTACCCACTCCCTGACTCACTTTGTCCATCCATGAATAGAAGCTGCTCTCTGACATGACCGTAATACCCCCTTTAGCTCCTGTGCAATTCATAACTTATAGGTTAAGAACAGCACCTCTGGAATCTGATTCCAGCCCTGACTTCTCCTAGAAACCCCAGACCTTCACGTGGTGACCAAACAAGCATCTCAAAATTAACATGATCAAATGAAACTCTTGACACCCACCCCCTACCAGCCTGCTCCTCCCCACTTTTCCCATTTGTAAAACCATATACCCATTCAATATTAGAGAAATATAACATTCCTCTAAATCCTCAATTGTTCTCTTTTTCTCACCCTCTCCATCCATCAGCATGATATCCATGCACATTTTCCCTACCTACAATCCATTCTCCATACTACAGTCAGAATTTTATTTTAATAATTGTCATTGTACCTCTTCAACAGCTCCCTATTGTATATATAGTAAAATCCAAACTCCTAGGAAAAGGAACCTTGTGCAATGTAAATTGGTACAACCACTGTGGAAAACAGTATGGAGATTCCTCAAAAAATTAAAAATAGAAATACCATTTGTTCCAGCAATTCTACTACTCAGTATTTTCCCAAAGAAAATGAAAACGCTAATTTGAAAAGATATATGCACCCTATGTTTTTGCAATATTATTTACAATGGCCAAACGTGGTACCACTCAAGTGTCCATTAACAGATGAATGGATAAAGAAGATATGATAGAAATATATGCACATATATACATATTCATATATATAGGAATATTACTCAGCCACAAAAAAAGAATGAAATCTCACCATTTGCAACAACATGAATGGAGCTAGAGAGTATAAAACTAAGTGAAATAAGTCCATCAGAGAAAGACAAATACCATATGATTTCACATACATTTGGAATCTAAAAAACAAAACAAATGAACAAACAAGGAAAACAAAACAACTTTAAATACAGAGCACAAACTAGTGGTTGCCAGAGGGGAGGTAGATGGGATAATGGATGCAATAGATAAAAAGGATTAAGAGGTAAACTTCCAGTTATAAAATAATTAAATCACAAAGATAAAAAGTATAGCCTAGGGAATATAATCAATAACAGTTTAATAATGTTTTTGGTGTCAGATAAAGGCTACACTTACCAAGGTGAGCAATGAGAATGTATAGAATTGTCTAATCAATATGTTGTACATCTAAAACTAATATACACTGTATGTTAATTATACTTCGAAAAAAATCCAAACTCCTGACAATGCCATAGGACCTTTGTGACCTGGCTCTGTCTCTTCTTAGACCTCATTACCACCCTGTGCTCCTCAGTCTCTACTGATTAACCACACTGGCCTCAATCCTTCTTTCACTTGGGTCTTTTCACTAGTCATTGTCTGTCCCTGGATACTCTCCACTTTCTTGGTTCCTCCATAACTTGCTGATCCCAACCCAAATATTATCACCTTTGTGAGTATTTCCATTACCCACACAAATTAAATGACTTCACCAAGTCACTCTACATGAAATATTTGCATAAAGCTTAATTTTTTTCTTAGGTAATTATTTATTGGATTTATTGATTTATTTATCCTTTATTTATTTTTTGGTGTATTAGTGTTCTCTAGAGAGACAGACCAATAAAAGAAAGATATACAGATGATAGATAGATGATAGATAGATAGATAGATAGATAGATAGATAGATAGATAGATGATAGAGACAGAGATTTAGCTTACTGGCTCATGTGATTATGGAGAATTCCTACAATCTACCATCTGCAAACTAGAGACCCAGGAAAACTGGTGTTATAATTCAGTCCAAGTCTAAGGCCCAAGAACTAAGGGAGCCAATGATGTAAATCCCAGCCTGAGAAAAGAAAAAATGAAGTTAGATATCCCAGCCCAAATAGTGAGGCAGAAAGAAGGAATAAATTCCTCTTCCCTCTGCTTTGTGTTCTGTTCAGACCCTCAAGGGATTGGCTGATGCCCACCTACATTGAGGAAGGCAGATCTACCTTCCTGACTCCACGAGTTCAAATTCTAATCTCTTCCAGAAACTCCTCACAGACACACCTAGAAATAATCCAATCCAGGCACCCCATGTCCAGTCATGTTAACACATAAAATTAACCATCACAATTAGATTATTACCCTTTTTCTGCAGAGAACTTTAAGTACCGTGATAGCAAGAACCTTCTCTGTATTATTGACTTCTGTATCCCCAACATCCAGGACAATGCCTGACACATACAAACGTAACAGTTATCTGTTGCTGTGTAACAAAGTATTTCACAGGTTGTGGCACACAGTAAGAGACATGAATTATCTCACACAGTTTCTGTGTGCCAGTAATTTGGGAGTGGTTCTGTTTAAGATCCCTCATGAGACCATCATACACTTATTTCTACGCTATCTTCTTGGTTACGTAGGTTAGTCCTATTCACTGTGGGAGAGGCCTACCTCCTGGTGAATACCAGGAGGCCATCTTTGCGGCTGGCTACCAGACTAGGTGTTCGATAACACTTGGCCCCATGAATTTGAACTGCATGGGTCCACATACACATGGAATTTTTTCAATAAATATAGTACAATATTGTAAATCAATTTTCTTTTCCTGATGACTTTCTTAATAACATATTTTTCCTCTAACTCACTTTATTGTAAGAATACAGCATATAATACATATAACACACAATCTCTTTGGTAAGGTTTTGGATCAACAGCCATTTGGGAGAGTCAAAAATTATATGCAGATATTTTTATGGTGTAGGGGGTCCGCATGACTAACCCTTGCATTGTTCAAGGGTCAACTGTTATTGATGAATACTCATGATTAAATAGTCAAAAAAAAAAAAAGAATCTGAGTGCTTGGATTTACACTATGGCTCTGACACTAGCTTACTGTGTAGTTTTGGCAAATGATTTAACTTCTTTAAACCTCAGTTTCCAGATCTATAAAATAAAATTGCTTCAAGTATTAAATTACATATCAAATATAAAAGCACTTAACATGATGTGAAGCATATAATAAGTGTTCAACAAATGTTGGCTATTTTTTATTATAGTTACTATTAATTCTTGGTCATAAGTCTCCTCTTTAATACTCCTTGTAAGAGTTCATTATTCAAGGAGAGAGAAGCTCACTCATCTAGAGAAAAATGTTCAAATCATTCTATGTGTGTGAGAAAAATCCAAAATATTTTCCAGATTGCCCTGGAAGCAAGATAATTGGTAATAGACTATTTTAAGATTTACTGGAAGGATAATATCAAGGCCACTGGATAAAAGTGATATTTGGGGAAATTGGATCAAGATGGCAGCTGAGCACATGCTTTGGTCACTCTTCCTACACAAAAGGAAATAGAAAATCAATACTATTGCTGGAATATAGGAAAGTGTCCCATCAGCAGACCAAAGACTTTTAGGATTCATAAAAAAAAGAGAAAGCATGTGGGCACTATAGATAATAGAAAATATTTATGTTGGTCACTGTCCTCAGTTCTTGGCCCAGAACTCCTAAAACCCTTGTAAATTCCTAAGTGATAAGAGCATGAGGAGCAACTTTTGCTCTAATGAGGTCACTCTGGGTGGGCTCCTGGATGGCTCTTCGTTGGGGGCTGGTCACTAGAAAGACAGAGTTATGATTAGAAGCTTGGAATTTTCAGCTCTACCCCTCATTCTCCAGAGAGGGAAGATGGGCTAGAAGTTGAGTTAGTAATTGATCATGCCTATATGAGAAAGCCTCATAAACTCCCAGTAGTAGAGGGTCCAGAGAGCATCCAGGTGAGTGAACACATCCATGCTGGGAGGGTGAAGCATCCCAACCCCACAGGGATAGAAGCTTATTTACTCAGGACTCTCTTAGACTTTGCCTGTATCTCCTCATCTGGCTATACATCTGTATCCTTTATCATAGCCTCCAGTAAATTATAAACATACGTGTTTCCCTGAGTTCTGTGAGTCACTTTAGCAAATTAATTGAACCCAAAGAGGAAGTCATTGGGACCTCCAATCTATAGCTGGTTGGTCCAAAAGACAGGTGAGAATCTAGGCTTGCAATTGACATTTGAAGTGGGGGGAGGGCGGCAGGGAACAGTCTTGTGACCTGAATCCTTAACCTTTGGGAGCTGTTGCTATCTCCAGGTAGATAGTGTCAGAATTGAGTTAAATTGTCGGACACCCAGTTGAGGTCACAGAGAACTTCTTGGTAGGGGAAAACCTCCACACATTTTCTGACCAGAAATGTCAGAAGTAAAGTGTTTGTGTGAGTAGATAAGAAAAAAATTGAACTGAGGTTTTCCCGTATAACAAAAGGCAGAAAGGAAAGACTGGATTTTTCATTTTGAGCCCAACCATACATTGTTGATGCTGATGTCAGATGGTAAAGACTATTTTGAGAGCATTGAATGCATGTTATTTAAGCTGTTTCAATACTAGGAATCTATCTTAAAGATACATACTAAAATATGTACCAAAGAATTACCTGTGTGTTTGTAATATATTCACCAAAACATTTTTCTATAATTGCAAAAAATTAGGAACAACCAAAAGGTGTATGAATGATCATCATTAAAGAAATTATGAACAGACTCTTAAATTCAGAGAAGAAACTGATGATTACCAGAGGGGAGGTGGGTGGGGAAATGTGTGAAAAAAGTGGAGAGGATTAAGAGTACACTTATCATGATGAGCACTGAGTAATACATAGAATTGTTGAATCACCATATTATACACCTGAAACTATAATACCATACATTAACTATGCTGTTAAATGAATGAATAAAGAAATAAATATTATGAAACACTATGCAGACTCAAAAAACTATTTTTTTTAATTTATTTATGATAGTCACAGAGAGAGAGAGAGAGAGAGAGAGAGGTAGAGACACAGGCAGAGGGAGAAGCAGGCTCCATGCACCGGAAGCCCGACGTGGGACTCGATCCTGGGTCTCCAGGATCACGCCCTGGGCCAAAGGCAGGTGCTAAACCACTGCGCCACCCAGGGATCCCTCAAAAAACTATTTAAAACTTCATATATACTGACATGGAGAGTTCTTCAGAATATATTATTCCTTATTTCTTTCTATTATTTATTTCCTCATGTTTGAAATCATATGAAAAGAGCAAGTTGTGGAACAGTGAGAAAAATGTAATGTCACTTTTGTAAAAATAAAGTCATGTACTTATAATTAAACATATAATACATGTACATAGGTATATGTGTGTAAAAAAGCACAGGAAAAAATCAGGAACTTAAAAATCACTTAACTGCAGTGATTCAGTCAGAGTTCACTCAGGAATCCAAAATCATGAAACTTCTTTCAACACAGAGAATTTAATTTTAAAAAGTGTTAAATAGGTATAGAGTTCTTAACTAGGTAACTGGAAGTTATGACAGAGGTAGCAACTACAGGAAGCAACAATCACTTCCAGGGCTAGAGGAACAGAGAGAAGAGACTGGAATTATGAAAACTTAAAAGAACTTAGAAAAGTAGCCATGGAGGCCCAGAACCTCTGCAGAGAGGAGAATGGCCAGCTGAGGCTGGTGCTTCTGAGGGACCATAACGAAACTCATCTGCAAAAGCTGGAAGAGCTGCAAACTGAATTCAGCTATTTCTACAAGAGGAAATCACCACTGCTGGAGTGGCATTAATAAGAACAGACGTCCACAGGAAGCAGACAGGAAGTCCACAAGAAGCAGATGAGAAGGAACGATTCTCTACTTCTCCTCCCCTTTGCAGTCCCCCTCCAGCCCACCTTCGGCAGAGCCTATCAGAGCCAAATATGGCTTTCAGAGTTCCTCCTCCAGGATCCCAAAGCAGACTAAGTATCAGTCAATGACTCCACACAGAGTCAGAATAATTCCAGTGGTGAAGGGTCTTCCTGAGATGGTGTTGACAATGCTTTGAGGCTTCATGCAGATGCCTTTCAAATTCTCTGAGATATAGTGAGCAATTATCTTCTATGATGAGCAAAATGCCTCCAATCCATGGATCACTATTCAGAAGCAAGGTAGGGCTGGAAACTAGTAATTCAGTTACTCAAGGAAGCACTTCTCAACTCAAAAGAGCATATATTTCCATTTCTGTGGAGCAGAAGAGTCTTTTATGTTTAATTTTTATCAAGCTGTGAAATGAGGTTTTAGCTGTGGGTGTCTCATTGATGCCAGCCGTGCTCAGGAGGCTCTGTCTCTCCAGTGTCTTTAATATTAGGCCCCCACAATGTCCCCCATTAGCAAGAGCACAAAGCCCAAATGAGAAAGCAACTTTTTCCTTTAAAACTTTCCATAGTTTCCTTTCCTCACAATTTTTTGTCAATTTTATTCATCCTGTTATCTCAGAAAGCCCCATTCAGTATCAGTAATCAGTATTAGATGCTCAGCAAAAGCATGTCTGAATCAATACAAGCTTCAAGGGAGCCAACCTGCCTTTTCCATACAGAGGACTAATGGGATTATGGGGTGTGTGTGTGTGTGTGTGTGTGTGTGTGTGTGAGAGAGAGAGAGAGAGAGAGATGGAAAGAGAGATGGAGAGAGAGAGAGAGAGATGGAGAGATAGAGAGAGAGAGATATGGAGAGAGAGAGAGAGAGAAAAGACAAGGTTTAAAGTTTTGCTTTTCCAAGACACCTGAAAAAGCCAACTGACACTTGAAAAAAATAAATAAAACAGCTCTTACAAGTTTCCCTTAATGCAGAGAAGCTGATGTGCATTAGAATAATATCATTCTGAGTCAGCTCCTTGATTTTCTGTCCAGAGTTAGGTCCATTTGTATTTTTTGGAAAGCTGAATGGTAGAAAAACTAGTCTCCCCACACACACACCTCCAAGCATAGAACCAATGAAGTCCTAGGAATGGCAAAAGTTCTGTTGGTTTTCCCGCAGACACTCTTGGTCTAAGCTTTAAGTTGACATCCAGAGAAGTGAAACAATCTATCCCAGAGCCATATAGCTGCAGAGAGGTCTCTTACTTCCCTGGTCAGTCCTGTGTCTGTTGTGCTCCAGGCTTTTCCATCTTCGTAAATGCATATGGAACGAGAAGCAGAACATGAAATGTTCACCAGGAGTCCCCTTGGGATCAGCAGACCATGTGTTAGAAAGAAATAGTTGATAATGCATTGAGAATACAGTTTAAAACCCAAAAGGTAAATTCTAGGAATTAGAGATAGTTTTTCAATTATTTCCAAAGAATGGGTTCTATTAATTGGAAATTTACTGACTTCTATCCTGAGTATGGGAAGGCAGATCAGGGTCAGGAACTGTGATAGAATAGCTCTGTTTTAATAGAGTGGTCGGCAAAGTAAAATTTGGATCAGAGTGTAATAATCCTGGGGAAAAGAAGAGAAACCAGCAAAACTGTGCATTATTTTGGAAAGAATGGGGATGGGAGGACATTAGCTACTTTGCCAGACATGAATTTTGGGGAAGAAAAATGTCTAAGAGGAATTCTTAGATTATTGGCTGAGTTGCATGTGTTATCAACTCCTCTGTTGGTTAGGGCAATGTTAGCTGGTGAAATAAATAAACCCCCAAAGTTCAGGGTTGAACATAATTTCTCACTTATGGAAAATCTAAGGTAGATGCTCCTGATCAGTGAACAGCTTTCTTCCACATGGTGATTCAGGGATTCGGGCTCCTTTTACCCTCTGAGTCTGCCACCCCCTTAGAGTTTTTGCTTCCAACTGGTGAGAAGAGAATAAGACGTTGAAAAAGGCACACCCACTTCTTTAAAACTCATACTGAGAAATGAAGCACATCACTTCTATCCACATTCCACTGGCATAAACAAGTCACATGGGACTCCCTGGATTGAAGCTTGTAAAGGTCATAAATCTATGTAGGATCTGCCAGATGTGAAATGGAGAACAAATTGTGATGTGTGGCTAGATATTGCTGTAACATTGCTTCCCTCATTCCTCCTAGAAAATCTTCAATGATGTCAATATCACTTCTTAAACTTCTGAGAGACTGGATTGTTTAGGGAGAACTTGAAATTCTGTGACTGGGGGAAGCCCGGGTGGCTCAGCGGTTTGGCACCTGCCTTCGGCCCGGGGCATGATCCTGGAGATCCAGGATCGAGTTCCACATCGGGTTCCCTGCATGGAGCCTGCTTCTCCCTCTGCCTGTGTCTCTTTCTCTCTCTCTGTGTTTCTCATGAATAAATAAATAAAATCTTTAAAAAAAAAATTCTGTGACTGGAGTGAGGAAGTGGGAAAATCAGTCTGTCCAAGAGACCAAGGAACAGAACAGTGGCTGACACCTGGCTCACACGTATGTGCAGTACACACTTCAAGGGCATATTTGTCTGTACGGATTAGCAAATGAGCCCAAACTGGAATTCAGAGCCTAGCAGTTTCTGTAACTGGCTCACTGGATATAAGTTATACACAAGCTGCCATGTAGTTGTGTAGGAGGTTTGGGTTACAATTTTGACAGGAGAAGGAGGGAGAAACTTTGTCCGAGTTCTCCTGTGGAGAAGTAGGTGGAAAGGAGGATAATGAAGAGGCTGATAGGGGAACTGCCTGACCAGGCCATTTGGATACATTTTCAACCCTCGAAGGAGAGGATGTAGGACTGGAAGCTGAAGATGCTGTTTCCATAAAGGTTGTGTTTCATAATACGTGGTAGGATTACACTTCCTGGATCCCTTTTATTTAAGTTTAGCCATGTGACTAGTTTTGACCAATGAATTAGGAATAGAAGTGATGTATGTCAATTTCAGACTGAGCATTTAATTTCTGGTGAAGATCTTCCCAGGCCCCCTTTCCGTCTGTCACAGTAACTGCAATATTCAAGATGGTAGCCACTCCATCAGCCTGTACCCTTACCTGGTTATATGAACAGGGCACCACTACAGATCTGCAATAGTCATGTGGTAAGGGAACAATTAACCTTTGCTCTTTGGGGCCTCTGGGATTTTGAAGTGTTTGCTATTAAAGCATAAACTAACCTCACTTAACTGATACAAAGCTCCTGGTGAGACTGTAGAAAAAAATGTGCTGCTTTCCAGTAGAAGACAGTGTAACAAAGCAGATCAATGAACCGTCTCCTCACTTTCATCTCCAAGGAAGCCACACCAGCAACTGTAGGAGCAAAAAAATAGTGATAACATATCCTTGAGAATCAAGAAACAGGTAAAACAACCGCCTTTGAATGGGGTGATGTGACCAGGCCACCACCACTGCTAGTCGAGCTCACTTCCACAGCTGCTTCCAAAAATGAATTCCCACTGATCCTTATCTCTCTTTCACTTGTTTCTAGAGGCAAAGACTCAGGAGGGGGCATCCAATTGGCTGAGTAGAAGTTACATGTTATACATAAGAAACAACAAAAGGAACCCTCGTGCACTATTGGTGGGAATGCAAACTGGTGCAGCCACTGTGGAAACCAAGAAGGAGGTTCCTCAAAAAGTTAAAAGTAGAACTACCCTAGGATCCAGTAATTCCACTACTGGGTATTTACAAAAAAATACAAAAGCACTAATTTAAAGGGGTACATGTGCCTCTATGTTTATAGCAGCTCTGTTTACAATAGCCAAACTATGGGTTGCCTGAGTGACTTAGTGGTTGAGCATCTGTCTTCAGCTCAGGGCATGATCTCGAGGTCCTGGGATTGAGTCCCACATAGGGCTCCCCGCAGAGAGCCTGCTTCTTTCTGCCTATGTCTCTACCTCTCTCTCTCTCTCTCTCTGCCTCTCATGAAAAAATAAAATCTTTTTTAAAAATAGCCAGACTATGAAAACAGCCCAAGTGTCCAGAGGTAGAGGAATAGATAGAGAAGATATGATACATACACACACACACACACTGGATTATTACTCAGCCATAAAAGAAAGAATTAAATCTTACCATTTGCAACCACATGGATGGAGCTAGGGAGTATAATGCTATGTGAAATAAGTTAGTCAGAGAAAGACAAATACCATGTGTTTTCACTCATAGGTGGAATCTAAGAAACAAAACAAATGAGCAAAGGAATAAGAGAGAGAGGCAAACCAAGGAACAGACTCATAACTATAGAGAACAAACTGATGGTTACCAGAGGAGAGGTGGATAGGGGGAATGGGTGAAATAAGTGATGCAATTCAAGAGTACACTTATCGTGATGAGCAGTGAGTATTGTATAGAATTGTTGAGTCACTATATTATATACCTGAAATCAATATGACACTGTATGTTAACAGTACTGGAACTAAAACAAAAAAACTTAATATAAATAAGTAAATAAGAAATAACATCACATGTTATAACAGACATCAAGGGGCCAAGAGAAAGAGGGTCTCCATTCTCGGCAGACAGCACCTTTGATCCTTCAACATCACACTCAATGAGAGGGTTCTCTAGCACAGGAAATGACCTGGATACTAGAAAGCAAAAATAAAGATGACAAATCCCTTTACAAAGGGATTCCATAGGTTTGCTTTGACCTTGACTCTGCCCCCTCCCATCCCTGCTCTATTTTTTCCGCAGTTGGAATTCTCGGCCTCAGATTCTCCTACCACAGGATTTTTCTGTAACAGCCTTTGTGGTTGAAAGGAGAATTCTGTATTCACAACCCACCAAGGTAACAACACTGATCTTTTGAATAGGAGTTTCATGATTCACCTTAAAGAAAGCATTGTGCAATGCCTATTGGGTTCAAACTCTGCCAACAGGTAAATGTCTTCTTGCCATAAGCTAGATGCCTAGTACATCAGTCTGTCCTCAATCCCTTCATCTACAGGCCAAGAAACTTTGAACAAGTCAAGCTTCTTAACCCTGGATCTTTGTACCTGTAAAGAAAGGTTAACAATCCCTGTCTTTGCAGGCTTGTTATGAGAAGTAAATGCAATAACATGGGAGGGTGGCTGGCAAAGTGCCCAGCACATAGGAAGGTCTCAAATATGGTTGTTCATTTATCCTCTCTAAAATTTTATAAGCTACTTAGGAAGACCAGACACATCTTTTCTGTGAGCCGAAAAGGAGTTTTAAAATCATGCTATTCTGGAGTTTTTAAAAATGGACTCAGCTGGGTAATTCCCCTTTGCAAACACATGGAACCCAAAATATAAAACAAATAAGGCCAAGCTGTCTGGCTGAAGCTGTGGAGGATCTTGGAGCCCAGCCTGCTGGGCTGATCAAGAATGATCCGCATCACTTCATACTGCCCTGCTGTATCCAGGAAGCAGCCTTCCCACCCATCCACTGAACTGGATGGCTCCATGAAGCACAGATAGAAAGCCATTATCTACCTCAAACACTTATTCAACAGGCTGGGAAAATGAAGATCAGAGAGAAGTAATTTGCCCAAAGATCCCATAGAAGTTTGTTGCCTTTTGAATGTCAGTTGCTGCTGATACTTAAAAACTCATTTGGATGGAGAGACAACTAATAAAGAAAGTACTATGAAATGTTAATTGTAGAATCTAAGTGTGGGTATATGGGTGTTCACTGTAAAATTCTTCCAAAGTGGCAAAAATTTCTAGCCTAAAATTTTGGGGAAAAATCTGGAGGAGAAGCTTAAAACTTTGAGGTCAAGAGGCCAATCAGGTTTCTAGAAAGTAAAATGGTTTCAAGTTTACAGTTTATCTACTTCAAGATTTGTAAATATTTATGTCTCTAAATTGTGAAATAAAAAAAAATTTTAAAACATAAATTGTGCAATCATGTGCGGGTAGACTTAAGTTTTTTTCCTTGTCAGGACATCTGAAAAGATAGTAGAGTGCATGTTGGCTGTGGATTTATCTTGGATGCTGAAATTACCAAAAGAAATGTGGAAAAACTTAAGAGAGTGAGTTTACAGAAGAAATCACATGAGTGATTTAGAAAAACTGCAGTTTTTGGACAAAAGAATCAACTGTAGAATCTAGAAAAGTAGTCTTTTTTTTTTTTTTTTTTTTAGAAAAGTAGTCTTACTTGAGAAAGTGGTCTTTCATAGATTTGTGTTGATAATTTCTATCTGAAGTGCAATCTTTCTACGCATATGCACAGCAGGCACACACCAGGAGTTGGTCAGGAGAGGCCAAGGGCAGAGGTCCACATTCTAACACCATGCTGTGAGTAGATTAGAGAATAATAACTATAGTTAAGGAAAGGAAGGAAGGAAGGAAGGAAGGAAGGAAGGAAGGAAGGAAGGAGAAAAAGAAAGAAAAGGAAAGAAAGAAAGAAAGAAAGAAAGAAAGAAAGAAAGAAAGAAAGAAGAAAGAAAGAAAGAAAGAAAGAAAGAAAGAGAAGAAAGAAAGAAAGAAAGAAAGAAAGAAAGAAAGAAAGAAAGAAAGAAAAGAAACCAGTAATGCCAAAAAGCAAATAACACTTTCCATGTCAAAACAACAGATTTCAACAAATAGCTCTCTATTTTCAAGAGGGGGAAAAAAAAAAAAAAGAATGGTGGCCCTAAAAATAGATCAAGATTATCCAAGCTCTGAATAACAAGAGTCCCTGGAGGAATAGGGAAGGTAAGTAACCTTGAAATCTTAATTAATGAAGTAAGGGGGAAAACATTTCTTAGATCTATTAAAGGGACCTCAGTAAGCAAATGGAAGAAATTCACAGACTGTGGCCAACATGTCCCTAAAAGAAAAGCCCAAATCATGCCATTATAAACAGTGTAAACAGAGGGAAAGACCGAGAAAGAAAGCAGGGTGCTAAGAATAAAGGATTGCTCACTGGGAAGGAATGAGCAACTAGTACAGAGGATAGGAACCAGGATTCGCAGTCAGGGGACGAGTTGCCACTTAGCAGCCGTGTAGCTTATTCATCCCATCATGTTATGGTAGCCAGTTTATTCCATCTTGTCTTTCAGCCCATTTATGAAATGGGGTAACTGTATCTGCCTCCCACAGTAGTTACAGGAATTGAGTAGAATAACCCCTACTGGTGGTCTTCACACCTCCTCAAGGGCTGCTGCGACAGGGTGAATGGGTAAAAGGAGCTCAGAGAAAGGGGGGACTTCCCTGCCCCAGCTCTCCCAGGCAAATCACTCCAATTATACCCGTCTCCCATATATTAGTCTTCTTAATAAGACTGCAGAGAACCTGCTGTAGTAGGAAAAAAGTGTGAAAACCACTAACCAGAGTGAAGGTATTTGATGGACTGGATAGCACCAGTCTAACATATTAGGATCTATTCCTTCATATATTCATCAGATAGAGATGGTGCCTGGAGCTGTACTAAGCACTGGAGAGATAGCAGGGAGCAAAATAATGGAGAAGACAGAGAGTAAACACATGTGCTGATAAATACATAACAGGCCGAGGGCTCCAGAGAAAACACAAAGTGAGGTCAAAGGATTGGGCGGTTGAGAGTGTCCTTTTAACAGGGTGGTTAGAAAAGACTTTGCTGATAAAGTGATGTTTGAACAGACCTGAAAGGAGGGGCTGAACCATGCAGGCATCTGGTGGAAGAATGTTCCAAGCACAGACAGCAGTAAGGGATAAGAGAGATAAAAAGAGGAATCCATGAACAAGATGACACAGGGCCTTGTCCTCCACAGAAAGGACAAGTCACTTCATTCTAAGTGAGATAAGGAGCTATCAGGGGGGTTGGAACAGAGCAGGTACATGATCTTCTTTGCATTTTAGATGGATCATTCTGGCTGCTTGGGGAGAAGAGATTGCAGAATCAGAGTGGAAAAGGAGCAGAGACGGGGAATTAGAGGTGTCAACAGTGAGTAATGCTGTATTCAGGATGTATTTTAAAATGAGAGCTGGCAGGATTTGTTGGTATATTGAATACAATGTGAGAAAGAAGAGTCTAGGGTGACCCTAAAGTTTTTAACTGGATGACTGGTAGATTAGACTTGTTGAGGTGTGAACGGGGGAGACATAATACAGGGGAATTTGGGTGGGAAAAGGAAAAGAATAGGGAGTCCTGCTTTGGTAGCTTTAGCTACCAAAAGAGATGTCTCTTTGACTCAAGAGAGGAGATGTCAGCCAGACAGCTGGACATGCAAGTCTGGGTATGGAGGAGAGACTAGTGAGAGCTCATCTTGTCATGCCTCAATGCTACTGAATCTTGCGGGGAGGGGGGCTGGAGACATCTCTAGAGAATAAAAGGACAAGTGGGGAAGGTGTTAACAGTACTTATCAAAGATTACTTTAGAAGAATAACCTTTAACCTATGGCACCCAACCACACATTAAAAGGATGAAGTGTACCTACATAGGTAATGTAAATATTGTACTGTCATCTTACCATATGAACCTGAAAAGATAAGAGGGAAAGAAGGAAAAACATGAAGGTGCGGGTTCCAAGACACAAAAACTGTAACAAAAGTGTAGGGCTTAGGAAGATGGGAGAGCCTCTAAGTACATCTCCCACCCACTGTAACATTCAGGTCCAGAGCTTTGAACCCCTTTGGAGGTTCAAAGACGTCAAGAACGGAAAGAAAAACAAAACAAAATAATTTGAACTAGTTAAATAGATTTAATTGCAAAACAGAATTAGGTTGGTGGGAAAAGTGTCCTTCTGATTGTATTCAAGTAGAAATAGGAAAGCTCCAGATATTTAAAGGAAATAATATTTGTAATGAGAGAAAACAAAGAACTTCATTAAGTAGAAAATAAGACAGGTTGAAGGAGAAAAGGATAAATATGATTATACCATTAAGCAGTAATAGGCTGCATTCAGCTTCTAGTTTTAAATATCATCTACTTAGCAGTCCTGAAAGAGCCTTTCCCTACTTTTAATTAAAATGTCTTTTAAAACCCGGAAAAATTAAAATTCACATCTCCATGAAAAACCAGGACCAATCGCCAACCTATTTCTCCATAGAATTGGGGAGATCTTCCTTTATGAAAACATAGGGAATGGAAGAAAAACACAACCCAGGGCTCATTGGGGCTGAAACAGACATATGTCCTTCCTCCCTTCTCCCATATTTGCTCTCTGGTTTGAGGTCTATGTTACCCAAAACCTGAGCTCTATCCCCTCTCCTGCAAGAATGCTGATTTTTTTTTTTTTAGACCATCAGAGTGCAAGTCCTCTTCCTTAAAACTCTTCCTCCCCTAGCCCAAATCAGGAGCTCTTTTCAACATTCAGTTAGAACCTACCATTCCCAGAAAATAACTGGTCACAGTGGATGGAATAGCTCATGGGAGCATAGAGTCTGAGGCATTCTAGAAAGTAAAATCTTGGGGGAGAAGGTTCCCAGGAAGAGCCACTTAAGAGCTAGCTATCAGAGCATTATATTCTCGAAGGGAAGGGTTTCACTTCCTACATGTGTTAAACCATAGGCCTTGGGAGTGAAAGGTCCCACGTTGGCCAACAGAGTCTCTCTTAAGTAACTATGCCATAGGGATCCCTGGGTGGCGCAGTGGTTTGGCGCCTGCCTTTGGCCCAGGGCACGATCCTGGAGACCCAGGATCGAATCCCACGTCGGGCTCCTGGTGCATGGAGCCTGCTTCTCCCTCTGCCTGTGTCTCTGCCTCTCTCTCTCTCTCTCTCTCTCTCTCTGTGACTATCATAAATAAATAAAAAATTTAAAAAAAAAAGTAACTATGCCATATATTGGAAGTTGGGCTTGGAGCTGTGTTTACTGAATCTCTGAGAAGGATGTGAACCCAGTAGGCAAACTCCTATTCAGCCATGAGCAAGAACTATGACAAAGCATATCTTCCTTCTGTCAAGGAGAAGAGACACAACCACCACCACAACCCTAAATAAATATAATCAACACCAGCATCAAAGACCTACTCAAACAAAAACGTAGACCCAGTGGGAAAGAATGTCACTACCTAGACTAGAAAAAAGCAAATCACTAAAATAAAGAAAAAGGGACTCAGTCATTTAAGCATCTGCCTTCAGCTCAGGTCATGATTTCAGGACCCTGGGATCAAACCCCAAGTCAGACTCTCTGCTCAGAGTAGGGGAGTCTGCTTCTCCCTTTGTTCCTCGCCCGCCCCCACTCATGCTCTCTCTTTCTCTCTAAAATAAATAAATATTTCCCTGATGGCAAGTGATGCAGAGCATTTTCTCATGTGCATGTTGGCCATGTCTATGTCTTCCTCTGTGAGATTTCTGTTCATGTCTTTTGCCCATTTCATGATTGGATTGTTTGTTTCTTTGGTGTTGAGTTTAATAAGTTCTTTATAGATCTTGGAAACTAGCCCTTTATCTGATGTGTCATTTGCAAATATCTTCTCCCATTCTGTAGGTTGTCTTTGAGTTTTGTTGACTGTATCCTTTGCTGTGCAAAAGCTTCTTATCTTGATGAAGTCCCAATAGTTCATTTTTGCTTTTGTTTCTTTTGCCTTTGTGGATGTATCTTGCAAGAAGTTACTGTGGCCCCCCAGCAATTGCACTGTTGGGGATTTACCCCAAAGATACAAATGCAATGAAACGCCGGGACACCTGCACCCCGATGTTTATAGCAGCAATGGCCACGATAGCCAAACTGTGGAAGGAGCCTCGGTGTCCAACGAAAGATGAATGGATAAAGAAGATGTGGTTTATGTATACAATGGAATATTACTCAGCTATTAGAAATGACAAATACCCACCATTTGCTTCAACGTGGATGGAACTGGAGGGTATTATGCTGAGTGAAGTAAGCCAGTCGGAGAAGGACAAACATTATATGGTCTCATTCATTTGGGGAATATAAATAATAGTGAAAGGGAATATAAGGGAAGGGGGAAGAAATGTGTGGGAAATATCAGAAAGGGAGACAGAACGTAAAGACTGCTAACTCTGGGAAACGAACTAGGGGTGGTGGAAGGGGAGGAGGGCGGGGGGTGGGAGTGAATGGGTGACGGGCACTGGGGGTTATTCTGTATGTTAGTAAATTGAACACCAATAAAAAATAAATTTAAAAAAATAAATAAAATAAAATAAAATAAATAAATAAAATCTTTGAAAAATAAAATCAAGAAGAGAATTTTAGAAAACTTATTTTTGACAGGACACATCTGACTCTATGTCTCAGGAATAGAAAGCCATCAAAAAGAAAAAAAAAAAGAACATACAGAAATGAAAACACAACAAAATAAGAAGGGAACTAAATGAGATGAGAAAAAACTTGCTAAAAAATTTGAAATGGGGCAGCCCGGGTGGCTCAGCGGTTTAAGCGCCTGCCTTCGGCCTAGGGCATGATCCTGGGGTCCTGGGATTGAGTCCCATGTCAGGCTCCCGGCATGGAGCCTGCTTCTCCCTCTGCCTGTGTCTCTGCCTCTCTCTCTGTGTCTATCATGAATAAATAAATAAAATCTTAAAAAAAAAAAAAAGAAATTTGAAATGTCATTGGGCAAGGGACATAATTGTTTTGTTCAACAGTGTATCACCAAGGCCTAACACAGGGCCTGTATGCCACCAGTCTATGTTCCAAAAGTCTTCAGGAGACCAAACAAAGCACCAGAGGACCATTATTTCACATCATAAATATTAAAATATATTGGTCTTCTTGTAAGAGTAGTTCTCTATCAGTCGTTTATAGATCTTGGGGTTTTTTAATACCCTGATAATCTAATCATAATCTATCAGACGAATATTCATGAATAATCAACAGTTCACACTTCTGAGAAATTGGATGCAATTGGGGAAATAGGAACATACAATGGAATAAAGCCAATTAGATCATACGGAATGTCGGAGGCTGACCGTGTCCTCCAGAATTCGTATGTTGAAACCAAATTCCCAACCGGATGGTATTTGGAGGTGGAGCCTTTGGGAGGGGATTAGATCATAACAAAGCCACCGTGAATGGGATTATTGCTTTTATAAAAGAGACCTGAGAAAGCTCCCACCGTGCAAGATCATAGTAAGAAGACAAGTGTCTAAAAACCAGGAAGCAGGCTCTCACCAGACACCAAATCTGTGAGTGCAGATTTGGACTCCTCAGCCTCTGGAATTGTGAGAAATAAATTGCTGGTTTTTTTAATAAACCACCAAGTTTATGGTGCTTTTGTGATAGCAGCTTGAATGCTCTAAGACATGGGTTACTATGTGACTCCAGCCTTATTAAGGCTATGCCCTAAAGAGTTAGGTTAATGGCACTTCTCCAGATTTGGAGAGACATTTAGGGCCATTTAAAACCATTAGGATCAGTACCTCTTTCGGTTTGGATACATGTGTACTTGCCTTCCTCTTGTTCAAAATAACTCCCTATGCTATCAATGTCTCTCCATCACATTAGGTAAAGGATGTAATAATTGTACAGTACTCTATCCTGCTCAGAGTGTTTTTACATCCATTATGTCATTAGAGCTTCACAGCAACCCAGAGAAGTAGATCAGGTGTCCGCCTGTGTCCATTCTGAAGAGGTAAGCAGCAGAAGGAAAGAGAGCGCTGTGGCTTCCCAGAACACAGAGGGGAAAAGACAGTAGACACCTATCCCTCCTCATGATGCTTAGTCCCCCTTGCAGCGGCAATTTAACTGCAGGACACAGCACTCAAACCTAGCATATGACTCGTGGAGACCTCAGCCAGCAAGCACGCGGAGGACTTCCTCATAAGGGCTGGCTGAGAAACTTCTAGAATGACAAGTGGCTAAGATCCTTTAAAACTATAAGCAAAAGCATAAGAGGTGTGGATCACTTTGGGGGAGTAAGGCATACAAGGGGTGTGGCAGGATGGTTCTGTTGATAGGTTCTAGCTCTTGGCCTGGGTACTGGTACACGAGGACGTTCAGACTGTGATTGTTCATTGCACCGCATGTACACTTACGATCTGCGCACTTCTCTGTGTCAAGGTTACGGGTTCGATAAAGGTGGGACTCACTTTAGGGCTCAGATACCTTTCTTATTCCTTGCTTGCCTTTTCCTTATGTCCCTCCGTGTTTTGTATTCTTTTTTTCTCTCCTCTCCCAGGGTGGATCACCCTACTTGTTAAAACTGTGCTACAGCAAATGTTGGTCAATGATGTGCCTTGTGGTAGTGATTAAATCAAATCAAACACATTTGTCACTGAAGAGATGGCCTCCAGCTGTTTATCTGGGAAATATAATTGAATACTAATGGGATAAACACTAAGTTGCCAGTTTTATTTTCACTAAAGGTGTGGGGCTACAATCAGAGAAGGCGAATTTCTCTTCATCTAAATACAAAGGAAATTTTTTTTAAACATACGAAACCTCTTCAAAATTTAACCCGGATGATTCATCATCACCTTGTGTCACTCCCCTAAAGGAAGCAAACAAGATATTCTTATTTACATGGTACAATTGGTACTCTAACCCTAAACTTGCTACGCTCTCTCGACCTCTGGAAGAACCCATCCATGCATTTCTCACTGCGTTGATTCAGTCTGCGATGCCCAGAGAGGCTTGTTACATCCCTGTCCTTGAACCACGCTTAGTATCACATAGCAGTTACCCCGGGTTGGGCAGAAATGATAACTGGCTCTCTTTCAAGTTACTTAACAACTTGAAAAGTAGATTTATGATGTAAAAGACTGTGATATTGCAAATGGAGCAAAAAGTTTGAACAAAACTATTTTACAAGGAAAAAAAATCCCTAATGACATTCTAGAATACTTCAGAAACATCCTCAGCATGCTCCAAACTGAATCACAAACTCAAGCCCCCCCTCTGAGGAAGCTTGCCATCTCAGAGAGGTGAAGAACATTCTGAAAAAAAAAAAATAGCAAGCACAGACCCAAGAAAGACACCCAGATAGTGAGGCTAATTTGGATCAAGCATCTTTGGACGAGTTGGTCTTCCAAGTTACAAAGCTGTAAGGCACAGCTTCCAATGTAGCTTTTTGTTGTTGTTGTTGTTGTTAAAGATTTTATTTATTTATTCATGAGAGACACTGAGAGAGGCAGAGACACAGGCAGAAGAAGCAGGATCCTCTCAGGGAGCCCGATGCGGAACTCGATCCCTGGATCAGGGATCACACCCTGAGCTGAAGGCAGATGCTCAACCTCTGAGCCACCCAGGTGTCCCTCAGCGTCCCTTTTTTTGGATGAAATCTCAGACACAGAACTATTAAGCAACATACCCACGGTTCCAGAATGGTAACCCAAGTTCCCAGGATTGTTTTGTGACTGTCCATGAAGACAGCTGGAAATCATACAGGTCAAGCACTAACAGGGGGTAGTGTAACAGGAAATAAATTAAGTTTATATTAAGGATGCTGCCGTAACTGACCACCGTTTGGAAGTGGACTTAGCCAAGACCCAGGGACCCAACAGACCATCAGTGGCAGGGATAGTGGGAGAGGGAAGCAATGGAGTAAACAGGCAGTCCATGTAGGTGGTCATCAGTATCTGAGAAGTCCAGCAATAAGCTATATCATCAGTGGCCTTGTAGAAAGAGACAGCCTAGGATCTGGAAAGTCCATCAGTGGGCAATGGGGACCAACTTCCAGAAGGGCTACAAGTGTTCTGGACACATGAGACCTCACAGATTCTCAAGACCATGGATGCTCAGAAATCAGATTCTATTTCATGCACACATTCGGGCCTGTGCCTTTCTACTTCCTTCCATGTATCTTTGCCTATGACCCATCACCTCCCACCACTGAGAAGGGTTCCCCCAAGTAAGCCAAAACCATGATAGGAAAGAAGATAATGAATCATTAAGATTCCCCCACACACACACACCTCTCTTGGGTAGCCATTCACCTTTGTGTCTCTGGCCAACCTGAGTCTGTTTACTGATCAACCATTTTCAGAGACTCTCCTTGAATTACAACCAGAGAAAC
Organism: Canis lupus baileyi; assembly: GCF_048164855.1. Taxonomy (NCBI): domain Eukaryota; kingdom Metazoa; phylum Chordata; class Mammalia; order Carnivora; family Canidae; genus Canis; species Canis lupus. The sequence goes on from NC_132845.1 coordinate 73,617,125, forward strand.
ACATCATTAATAGACATTTTTTTTTTTTTGCTCTGTCAAACCATTTTTACCTTTTCCCCTCAACTATCTTTCCATTCAAAATTCTTTAACAATACACACAAAGGGGACAAAAGCGGGTCGGCACGCATACTAATAACAGTGTGTTCATTTTTTCTCAAGGCAGCGTGCTAACAGAATCGTGTTACACTTTTGTTTTACCCTTAGCTCTATTCTGTAGCACACAGTTGTTATGCTCTCGCTTGGCAGGCACAGCAGAACCAAAGGGATTATACACTTAGCATCTGGAAATATTCCACTATCATCATAGACCGAAATCTGTACCCTGCCTCTTCCCTCCTGCGCCAAGCCAGTCAAATAAGAAAGAGAAAAGGATACGTTTGCACATCCAGAGCCGCCCCATCAGAGGAAGCCAGCAGGCTAATGAAAATCACATGTTCTACGAGCCGGTGACTTGTTCTGGAAGTGAAACCTGCATGTGGCTTGTGAGCGGGGAGAGGACTTGGAAAGACTTAGGTGATAGGTTTTTAACACTGTCAGGGGAAACATTCAAATGCTCAGATTCATGAATATAGCAACATCACATCTTTTCTCCAGAAAACGATGCATAACTCCAGATTCTTCATGAGGCAGGTATACAAAGACCAACCAGCAGCACTCAATCCAGAGAGTCTGCTAGGCTCCCTCTGGCCACCACCTGCCTCTGCAGGAATTTCTGCAAACCAAGGAGCTCTGAGGCCACTCAAGGATAATCAAATCCCCAGAAGTGAAATTGTCACGGACAGGACATCACCCTCAAGGCTTTCAAGTCTTTAATAGCTTGAGGACCGCTTCTGGATGTCTGGGCTTCCCTGCAATTCTACCCAGTTAGAATCTCTGAGGATGAGATCCCAGTATGCCTGGTTGTTAATAGCACCAAACGCTAGATGTGCCCCCCACCTCCATGTAGAACAACAAGCCCACAGCAGATATTGGTTTGTGGATTCATTTACTTTTACATCTCACTCTACCATCTGTGACAGTGAGTGATTTCTTCACTGGAGAGGCTTCCATCACAGAAATATTCCATGGGAGGACATCGGATTGTAAATTAAGAGAGAGAAAATACAAGGGGCATGTCTCCATAAGGAAACCATTAGCCCTGTCACCAGTCCTTTCCCACCTCATCTCGACTCCCGCTGACTCATGCCAATACAGAAAAGGCAATAGCTTTACCAAATATAGTGTCTAGGTCCTGGGTGCTCAAATAAATAGAATTTTCCCTACCAAAGGGGAGCCAAGATTGAAGGATCCTTATAAAATATGCTCACATAGGTCCAAGCCAAATGCAAATCATGCCCTGGCCCCATTTGGAGAGCTGGCTGTGTGCAGGGAAAGAGCCCAAGCCAGGGAGTTCAGAGACCACAGTCTGTTTCTGCCTTTGCCTAGTAGTTCTGGAAGTCTGGGCAAATCACCTCTCCCTGGAGCCCCGGTGTCACCAGTGAAACAAGGTTGTAACAAAAGTAGCTGGCTCATCTGTAAGTGAATATTCACGTACTCACCTTCCGTCATCCCTGACTACACCTTCTAATCTGTTCTGGACTCAGACTGGGAGTCTCAACCAGGAGCATGGAAAGCCTCTGGGTGAGGCAGAGCTTGGTTGCTGCTAAGCCAGCATCTTGACCTCATGTCTCTCTCTTGGCAGGCCCCACCAGGCCCTAACACCTGGGCCACCCTCTGTTGGATCCCCTCCTATCAATCCCAGGCCTGAACTGGAGCAGGAAAGAGAACTGAACCCTTCCAGGCCAGCATCATAGCATTCAGCCTTGATTCCCATGTCCTGAGCTCCCCTGCCTGTGCTTCCCTGGAGCCTGTTCTGAAACCTAGGCCAGCACTTTGGTTCACCCAAACCAGAGCTACCTAGAATCTTGCCTTTTCCTTTGTTTTCTGCTTTAGTCCAGCTGCTGGACACCTATGGCATATCTCAGGCTTCATGTTGGCCTGAAGCCCTAAACCTGAACCCTGGCCCAGTCAGTCACTTGGCCTGTTTCCTCAAGAGGCATTGTCGATGCCCAGAGTCTCCAGGACTGTCTGACTAGGTGAGCCCCACCCCCTTCCCAGGTGCTCTCATTGCCCAGCTCTGCCCACCTGCCAGTGCCACCTGGGAAGCACCCAGGGATTGCTCGGCCTTTCTTCCATCCACCCCTGCAGTCCCTGCAGCTGGGTTCATGACCCCAGAGTCTAGCTGACCTTAAGCAAGTAGGCTTTGTGCAACCTCTTCTGGCCTAGCTCATCACTCATACTCCAAGTAAATGAAGCCCCATCCTTTTTTTTTTTGAGCCTGGTCCTCAAGCCTGTTGTCTCCATCTCCTTTGTGAAATGTGCTACCTTGACTTGGAGTGACATCCATTCTGCTGCCACCTCTTCCCCTGGGGCTTGGGTGCTATTGAATACTCCCACCTCCGCTGAATACTTTATTTCCTTGGACACTGTATTAGTTTCCTTTTGCTGCTATAACAAATGACCACTAACTTAGTGGTATAAACAATATAAGTTGGGGCACCTGGATGGCTCAGTGGTTGAGCATCTGCCTTCAGCTCAGGTGGTGATTCCAACATCCTAGGACTGAGTCCTGCATCCAGCTTTCTGTGTGGAGCCTGCTTCTACCTTTGCCTATGTCTCTGCCTCTCTCTGTGTCTCTCATGAATAAGTAAATAAAAATATTTTTTAAAAATAAAATAAACAATATAAGTTTATCTTTATTTATAAATTAATCTTTATTATCTGGAGGTCAGAGTCTCAATGGGCTAAAATCAAGGTGACAGCCAGTTCCCTTGGAGCTCTAGGGAGAGTTCATCCCTTATCTGTTCCAGGTTTTAGGGGATGTTCACATTCTTGGCTCATGTCCCTCTTCCAACTTCAAAGCCAGCAATCACATCAGTCTGGCCTCTGCTGTCATCCTCACATCTCTTTCTCTCTCTCTCCTGCTTCCCCCTTTCCTCCCAAGGACCCCTGTAATTACACTGGGCCCACCCAGAACAACCTCACTATCTCAGATCCTTAACATGATCACATCTGCAAAGTCTCTTTTGCTCTGTAGATACCAAGATACCATAACTGTAGGTTCTGGGATTAGGATGTGGACAGACCTTGACATTTCTCTCTCCAGTTCTTTCTCCCCCTCTGACCATTCTGCCTTATGTTTCATCAGTGAATCTTAATTTCTCTTAAATGTGAGTGTTCCTAGAACTTCACTGTGGACCTGTTTCTACTACACATTCCCTATTCACTCACACACAGTCATGGGTTGGTCTTTCACCCGCAGATTCTCAAATACAGGTCTCCAGCCCAACCCTTTCTCCTGAGAGTCAAACCTATACATCCTACTGTCAAACTCTGGTCCTCTGCCTTGGGTAGATTCCAAGACCAGTGTTCCCAATGGGTGCTGGGCCCTAGCACAGTCAGAGCCTTGACAGGGGGGCCTTTGGGGGTTGTTTTGTCCCTCTTTGGTGCAATGATTGATGAGACAAGGTCATTCTTGCAAAAGAAAGAAATATGGACAGGCAGAGGAATAAACACAAATATCCTCAATTTAATAATCTTACTTCCTTGATACATAAAAAACCCCAGCTTCCACATCTTGTTCTCCTAGAGCCTTTTCCATGAGGGCCTTATCCAATACCAATAACTTAAAAATAGGACAAGGAAGAATGTAGACCAGATAACAACAGAAATGACTATACTTTATTGAGAAGCTTCCAGGGATTGTGTTAAGCATAGTACATAAAATATTTTATCTCATTTAATCCCCACGACAAGCCAGTGAGGTATTTTTAATATTAAGTGAAGAAAGTGTGGTTTGGGCACAAACTTGGTGAGCAAATAACTCACCAAGTTTATACAGCCAATGAGAGACAGAGCTGGACCTGAACCAGGGTGTGGCTGACCCCAGTGTTCGCGCTGTCAACACTGGCTTCCCTTCTTCTATAAGGCAACACTCACACTTTTGGGCATGTTTTGTCTTCCCATGGTCACTCCAGAATTCTGCAGGTCTATGGAGAAGAATCCCTGGCTCTCTATCCGCTAAAATACATGCCACCATTTCTCAGGCTCTGGGGTCAGATTATCCAGCCTCTCGGCCTCTGAGAGGGTTGGAGTCATGAAAGTGCCCCAGGGACAGATTGCCTGGGAACTGCCTGCCCGGTCACCCCAGGCCTCCAGCATGCTTGTGTATAATTTGCACTGGTTGGAAGAAATCATTGCTGGCTATTGATTCTGGAAGCAGCTGAGACAAAGGAAACAAATGCAGCCCAGTAATAACACAGTGAGGGAGAAAGCCGAGAGGAGAACCCACAGGTTCACTTCACTTCTCAGTGGTCGATAGGCTGTTTATTGAGACTCATTACTCTTCTGCTCCTGGATCTCAACAGCATGGGCATCACCGGGAGCCTCCTCACTCCTGCATTACACTAATGGATACAGATTGAGTTTGTACAGTTTGAGGACAATGGCAGTCTGCTGGAGGAGGTCATTGAGAGGATGTGGCCACCAGTTGGCCAATAAACTGGATCTGGGCAATTGGAGGCTACTCACCCCCTACCTTATCCTTGCAATATATGTTCTGCCCACCATTCCCAAGGTGGGAGCCGCTCCTAGGGTGCAGCCTTGAAGTAAGGTGTCGTTGAGACCATCTGGACTGTGTACGTCAAGGCACACAACTCAACACTGAACCCCATTAGGGCTACTCTATAAATTTTAAGATGTGGTGGGCAGGTACAGAGATCTACTCACCTTGTAGCTGTCCCAAACAAGGCTCATATGTAAATCTCCTCACTTAGCCAACCTGCTACCTATTCATCTGGAGTGGTCTGCCTCTTCCTATGATCTCTTCCCACCCTCTATGAACAAGACTGGTTTGTGAACAAATATAGTCCCCCAGTAAAGTCCTGAAAAGCTCCATAAAGGGAGGTAGCTCCGTGCTGTAATCCTGTAAGGGGTGGGGGGAGGGACAGATGTGCACCTTCCAACCTCCATCCCCCACCTCCTCCTCCCGTCCCTGCAGCACTTAGATGATTCATTCTGTTGCAAAACTGTTCCAAAAAAAAGAACAAGAAAAAGAGAGACAGGGAAGGACAATAATAAGGAAGGGAGGGAAGGTGGGTAGGAGTAAAGGGAGAAGAGGGGAAGAAAGGAAGGAGAGAAGTGGGGAGGACACCTTTCCCCTCCGCTTTGGCATAACATTTTTTTTCATTATCCTAACACCCACTTAGGTCTCTAAGTACCCTATAACTCACAATGGATGATCAGGAAGAAAGGAGAACACATCAGAACACTGCAGAAGTGGAAGCTGTGTCTGCCGATCCTTAACCACCGACAAGCTTTTGTTACAATAAAGAACTACGAAGTTGGTGGGTGTAGTTGTGAGGCTCTAGAAGACCTTCTGTCTGAAAAGGACAGACGTGGATACAAAGAGGGTCTGCAGGTATCAACAGGCAGGGCAGAGAAATCCCAATGGTCAGCTGCCAAATTTTCAGTGCAAATTTGATCTCTTCTAAGATTAACATTGAGCAATTTCTCCCCACAGGTCATACCCCCAATTCATTATTTGATAGCTGGCTAGTACTTCTTTAAACCTGGAGTTCTAGAAAGATTTGTAGCAGAAGGAAATGCATAATTTCTTTTCTCTTTTTTTTTCTTTTCTTTTCTTTTCTTTTCTTTTCCCTTTCCTTTCCTTTCCTTTCTTTTTTCTTTTCTTTTCTTTTCTTTTCTTTTCCCTTTCCTTTCCTTTCCTTTCCTTTCCTTTCCTTTCCTTTCCATTCCTTTCCTTTTCTTTCTTATCTTCCTTAGGTGAGGCAACACTTTTGTGATTCCCATGCATGATTTTAACTCCCATTATAAATATTTGCTATTCCTGGCTGTTTATGTCCAATAGTGTTCCTCCAGAAATACCTCAAAAAAGCACGGGCTGACCACACTATAAAGTCACTCATAAACACAAGAATTGAATGAGTGTCTACTGTATACCAGGCAAGTAAAGGAGTAGGTATTAGGTCACTAGACAAGAATCAGTGGCATAGTGCTGACCTCTTCATCGTCTTCTTAAGAGATATCATGAATGACTAAGAATTTCCACCCCATGTCAGACCAGTGATCATGCCAGGTGCATGTTCTGACTCTGAAAGTGGCACTATGGAATATTTGATGAAGAATGGGTAATTATAAGCGCTACCTTCAACATTCTAAGTCCCCCTGAGTAACATGATGATACCAAGTTCCCTGACCTGTTGCCTGGCACACAATGGTTCTCATTAAAAGAGACCAAGCATGGAAAACTGTGGTGGTGGTCAGGCATGGAAGACCATAGTGTGGGCTTAAAAGCATCACACTCCCACTCTGTGCCAGGCACTGGAATATATACTTTACACACATTCATTCCTTATAAATCTCAACAGACCTGTGGTAGGTCATTTTACATATGAGCAAATGAGCACAGGAGGTAAAGGGACTCATCGTGATCTCTGAAGCCCTCCTGATCCTCTTGCAAGCAGCACTGGCACTTCAACCTGACTTTGAGGAGAGCCTGGGAACACTGGAGAATTCTATACACTAACAATGAGACTGAAGAAAGAGAAATTAAGGAGTCAATCCCATTTACAATTACACCCAAAAGCATAAGATACCTAGGAATAAACCTAACCAAAGAGGTAAAGGATTTGTACCCTGAAAACTATAGAACACTTCTGAAAGAAATTGAGGAAGACACAAAGAGATGGAAAAAATATTCCATGCTCATGGATTGGCAGAATTAATATTGTGAAAATGTCAATGTTACCCAGGGCAATATACACGTTTAATGCAATCCCTATCAAAATACCATGGACTTTCTTCAGAGAGTTAGAACAAATTATTTTAAGATTTGTGTGGAATCAGAAAAGACCCCGAATAGCCAGGGGAATTTTAAAAAAGAAAACCATAGCTGGGGGCATCACAATGCCAGATTTCAGGTTGTACTACAAAGCTGTGGTCATCAAGACAGTGTGGTACTGGCACAAAAACAGACACATAGATCAATGGACCAGAATAGAGAACCCAGAAGTGGACCCTGAACTTTATGGTTACCTAATATTCGATAAAGGAGGAAAGACTATCCACTGGAAGAAAGACAGTCTCTTCAATAAATGGTGCTGGGAAAATTGGACATCCACATGCAGAAGAATGAAACTAGACCACTCTCCTTCACCATACACAAAGATAAACTCAAAATGGATGAAAGATCTAAATGTGAGACAAGATTCCATCAAAATCCTAGAGAAGAACACAGGCAACACCCTTTTTGAACTCAGCCACAGTAACTTCTTGCAAGATACATCCAAGAAGGCAAAAGAAACAAAATAAAAAATGAACTATTGGGACTTCATCAAGATAAGAAGCTTTTGCACAGCAAAGGATACAGTCAACAAAACTAAAAGACACCCTACAGAATGGGAGAAGATATCTGCAAATGACCTATCAGATAAAGGGCTAGTTTCCAAGATCTATAAAGAAATTATTAAACTCAACACCAAAGAAACAAACAATCCAATCAGGAAATGGGCAAAAGACATGAACAGAAATCTCACAGAGGAAGACACAGACATGGCCAACACGCACATGAGAAAATGCTCTGCATCACTTGCCATCAGGGAAATAGAAATCCAAACCACAATGAGATACCACCTCACACCAGTGAGAATGGGAAAAATTAACAAGGCTGGAAACCACAAATGTTGGAGAGGATGCGGAGAAAAGGGAACCCTCTTACACTGTTGGTGGGAATGTGAACTGGTGCAGCCACTCTGGAAAACTGTGTGGAGGTTCCTCAAAGAGTTAAAAATAGACCTGCCCTACGACCCAGCAATTGCACTGTTGGGGATTTACCCCAAAGATACAGATGCAGTGAAACGCCGGGACACCTGCACCCCGATGTTTATAGCAGCAATGTCCACAATAGCCAAACTGTGGAAGGAGCCTCGGTGTCCATCGAAAGATGAATGGATAAAGAAGATGTGGTTCATGTATACAATGGAATATTGCTCAGCCATTAGAAATGACAAATACCCACAATTTGCTTCAACATGGATGGAACTGGAGGGTATTATGCTGAGTGAAGTATGTCAATCAGAGAAGGACAAACATTATATGTTCTCATTCATTTGGGGAATATAAATAATAGTGAAAGGGAATAGAAGGGAAGGGAGAAGAAATGGCTGGAAATATCAGAAAACGAGACAGAACTAAAGACTCCTAACTCTGGGAAACGAACTAGGGGTGGTGGAAGGGGAGGAGGGCGGGGGGTGAGGGTGAATGGGTGACGGGCACTGAGGGGAGCACTTGACGGGATGAGCACTGGGTGTTATTCTGTATGTTGGCAAATTGAACACCAATAAAAAATAAATTTATTATAAAAAAATAAAATAAAATAAATAAAATAAAATTATGTAGTCAAGCCCAGAGAAAGAGAACCAGCTTCTTTTTTTTTAATTTTTATTTATTTATTTATGATAGTCACAGAGAGAGAGAGAGAGAGAGAGGCAGAGACATAGGCAGAGGGAGAAGCAGGCTCCATGCACCGGGAGCCTGGTGTGGGATTCGATCCCGGGTCTCCAGGATTGCGCCCTGGGCCAAAGGCAGGCGCCAAACCGCTGCACCACCCAGGGATCCCCGAGAACCAGCTTCTATGAAGGAGTTTCTATGTCTGCTCTTAGGAAATCCCTGAGTGCATACACTGAAGAGCACTCAAGAGTGATTTCTCATCCAAATCAATGACACAAGGTCTACTTTGCCCCAACACTCCATCCAGCAGGGACTCAAAGGTTTCCCATAGTTCCATCCTTGGCTAATTGTGGTCAGTTAATTTTTATTATCATGACCTAAACTCTGGTATGTAGAAAGAACCTGTTTCCTCCCCTGGAGGACACAATACTGGAGAGAGTGTTATAGTACCCAGATGCCTCATCTTTTATTTGTTAGTTAATAATTGTTGATTAAGAGCTTATCATGACCAGGGCAGTGCCAGGCATTTAGAGATACAATAGTAGACAAGACAGACATGCTCTCTGCCCTCACAACTAACCAGCTGGTAGTCATTCCATTTCAAGAAGGATACTTGGCAGTCTAGGAAGTGCCCAGGAGGAAGGCAGATGAGAACAGGTCAAGAAAACCCCATGACAGGATCAGCTAAAATATTGATAATTTTTGAAGCTGAGTGATGAGTAAAGGATGAGCATAGCATCATACTATTCAATTTTTGCATTTAAAAACTTCCATAAGTCATCTCAAGGGATGGTCTTGGGAAAACAAAGTAAATATATTCTGTGTCCTCCAAAAGGCTGATGAATACCCCCTTAAATTGCTTAGCACTCTTGAAAAACAATATGGTCACAATCAATCCTCACAGGAGAGGTGTAAAGTAATCAGGGGGGTAGTACCTACCCCTGTTTTATGAATGAGGATAAGACTAGATTCACAGAAGCTCAGGAGGCAGGAGAATTGAATTCTCCATCCTAATGTTTGACTTGATTACAATCCCCTCCACCACAAAACAAGTCAAGGTTATGGAGAGACAGGTCTGATACAAACAAGAACTTTCAGAGTCTGAAGATGCTATGGGCATCCTTGAAAAGTAGTGAGTCTCTAGTCCTAGAAGTATCAAGCAGAAGGTGGAAGCTTCTCCCACTTGAAATGACCTGGAGACATTTCTGCTATAGGCGGGATAATGGATTGAAAGCTTCAAGGGGCCCTCCAACTATTAATTTCCCGTAGTCCTGGAGATTTTAGAAGGCTTCTTTGCATTTCTTCATTGGTTCCAGCTCAGGGTGATATGGGGGAGGAGGGTCCTCCGGGTCCCCACTTGTATATTGAGAGGAAAGAACACCGAAGTACAAACAGCTCCCACTGAATGAGTAGAAACCGTCTGACACACACTTGCTGAGTTTCTATGCATTCTCTGACCCAATCTTCGCATAAACCCCATAGGTGGATACCATAATGATATTCGAGGCGTGGAGAAGTAAAGTAACAACCGGCCAACAAAAGATCCTTGGCAAGGCGAGAATCCAATGGCAAATCTTGAGTTTGCAGAGAGAGACTGCGCTGCTCCTGGGAGGGTCTGCTCCCTCTTCCTTGCTTAGAATCCTCCAGCACCCGGGGAGGCCAGCTCAGACGCGCAGGCCACTTAGGGAGGGGAAAGGAAAAACAAAGGTACCTCCAGAGCCAATTAGTGAGTTGAAATTCAAATCCAAAACCTAACTGTTGGTTCCTTGAGCTAAAGTCTCAAGCTTTGATCACAGTTTCTAACTCTTGAATGGCTCAGAGCTGCCTCGGTTCCCCGCAGGGAAAGGTAAACATTCTTGGGGAAACGCAAACATGTCACTAATGGTTTAAAATGGCCTGTAATGGAGGCATCATTTCTTTTGGGAACAAGCCCCCTATAAAGGTAAAAGGTTGTTATTTTTACAGCCTGAATGCAGGATCTTTCCAGCGGCAGCCAGAATTCTTCCCCTGGTAGTGACAGCACCCGCAGGGCAGACAGAGAATACTAATTCCCCAACCAAAACCCCTGCTTGCTCAGCTTAAAGCGGATGGTGCCCCCCCCACTGGGGAAGTGAGTGTCACCCACTATAGTTTTCCTCTGAAAGGGAGGTGGGTAGGTAAGGCTGAGAAGGTATAATTACGGGTGGAGCCTGGAGCATCTGGGATGGTAATCCCAGGCAAGGCTTTCTCTGCCTAGCGCGCCCCTGAAAGAACCTTCCCCGCCACCCCTATCAAAGCCGCTGTCAGGGGAGCACCCCTGTTATTAAATGCTGCTCCACACATCTTGTGTGGAGGCATCATCACCGGTGGTAGGCCTGGAGGGGAAGCTGTCCAAAGGGAGGGAAGAAAGAAAACAGGAGGATGAGCTGACTAAAAACACATAAATGAGGTGTAAAAATTCGATTAGAGACCTAGGGAAGAGGGAGAGGAAGGGAGGATTGGGGAGGAGGGGCGGGGACTCTGAAGTTTTCTTTAGTTCTCCTCTGGCTGGGTCAGAGGCCTTTTGTTTTTCAGTCCTCCTGATGGTGGAGGGCAGAAGGTTCTCAAAAGACAAGAAACATGGGGGAGAATGTAGTCCTGGCACGATCACACCTCCCATACCCACCTGCTACAAACTTGAGTGAAATAATAGGACAATAAACCAGAAAGCTATCAGCAGCCTGCCTGATCTGGCATCTGGCAGGTTCACCAAAAAACACCAGTGACTTCACAGGATCCAGGCACTAGGTAGGATTGGTGACCTCAGAGTCGTGAGGATGGGCCAGTGAAAAAAGACAGTTGCTGGAAGTGTCTCAGTCACCAAATAATAAAATGATCTTGGAGCAGGGGTTAGCAAACCCGAGTGCAGCCCCTTGGAATCACGTGGTATGTGGAGTGGGGGGAATCAGGCATCCCCTTCCCTTTTAAAGCTCCCACAGGCAGCACCTGGGTGGCTCAGTGGCTGAGCGTCTGCCTTTGGCTCAGGTTGTGATTCCGGGGTCCTGGGATCGAGTCCCGCATTGGGCTCCCTGCGTGGAGCCCTGCTTTTCCCTCTGCCTATGTCTCTGCCTCTCTCTCTGTGTCTCTCGTGAACAAATAAATAAAATCTTTTTACAAATAAAATAAAAATAACAAATAAAAAGCTCCCCCAAAAGATTACAATGTCTAGTCACTACTTTGGAGACACTGCCATGAAGGAAGCAGGGTTTGTGCTCTGTATCCCAGGAACACCCATTCCCCCCAAAACTAACCCTCCCCAACCTGCAAGACACAGCTCAAATGTCACCCCAGGAAAACAACCACTCCTGAGCCCGTAATGAGTGCACAGTAATGAGCTAAGTGCTCTAGGGAACACGTATAAAGTAAGACAGCCTCTGCCCAGGTTATAAACGCAGTGAGAGAGAAAGCTTGTGTCTGGTACCAAGGAGAGCTCAATAAATATTTAGGAAATAAAAGAATGAGGGAGTAAATAAGCAAATAACTTAATAATAGTAAACTGCCCATGACACTCAGGGAAAACAGAAGCAGGTGTAATGTGCAAAGTAAGGACCACTCAATGGGGTAGGGTCAGACAGGGGGTGCACTTTATAAAGGTGGCAGCATTTGAATTGGGCTTTGAAGGAAAGGTCATAATATTTAACGTTTGTTCAGAGCTTTAAACTTGATCAATGTTTTACGTATATTAACTCCTTTAATGGCTTTTAACAGCCCCTGAGGTTGGCGTTTTGATCCCTACTAAAGAGGTAAGGACTTAATCAAGGTCAGGAAGCTAGTGAGTGAGGAAGCCCAGGACCGAGCCTGGAATCCACTGACCCTCGGGAGGACGACAGCCCGAGCCAAGAATGCGGTGTAAGGCAGACACGGGGTGTCTATTCTAACTATGTCATCTGTATAGGGAAGGACGGGTTTGTTTGGGTTTCTTAAAAAGGAATCTTTCTTTTAGGGAGAGAATTGTGAGTGCAAAGACAAGAACAGGCTTGAGAGCTGAGGTGCTGGTAAAGATGTCCCCAGAGACCCCGGAACCCTCAGAGCAATTGGTTAGCATCTCTCTGGAGTGTTCTTCTTGTACAGACATGTCTCATCTCCTTTTCTATGCGATAAACTCTTTGGCCAGACACTGGCCACATTTGGGTTTGAATTTCTCTGAAACCTAGCCAGGGCTGGATTCTATAGTTTATACAACTCAGAAAGCCTTCTTTAAGAAAAACAATATAAAATTCTAAATACCAGATTAAGTACAAAGTGAATATGTATTTAGAACTCACAGCAAAATGCAGCTTTTAAGAACTGACAAATAAAACCAGAAAAATAGCACATACTTTTATTCCTTAACTGTTGGACCCCCCTCTGAAATACTTCCAACCTTCAATTTTGGGGGGCACATAATCTTTGACCGCCTTTTTGTATGATAAAAAATTTTGTAATACTTTTTTTTAAAAGTATGGCTTGGGACTTCTGGGTGGCTCAGTGGTTGGGCATCTGCCTTTGGCTCAGGGCATGAATCCTGGGGTCCTGGGATCGAGTCCCGCATGGGGTACCCCACAGGTAGGCTGCTTCTCCCTCTGCCTTTGTCTCTGACTCTCTGTGTCTCTCATGAATAAATAAATAGAATCTTAAAAAGAAAGAAAAGAAAAGAAGCATGGCTAGGCAAAACTTGTTCTGTATTATTAAGAGTTTTGAGATGCTTACTTGTTGATGGTAACGTATTTATCAAGTTACTTCCTATAAAAGCTAGAAGATTTGGAGACATTTCAATTGCCCTTGTTTCCGGGGCAAATCTTAAATACTTGATGACCATCATTTACCAGTGTGATGTCGATGTCCTTGCTGCAGTGATATGTCTCATGCTATCCTTCAGGAAGGAAATTTTGTGTTAGCATGGGTGGGACTCAGTCCTCCACTGATGGTTGTATGAACTTGTCTGATACTTAGAACTTTCCACAGACTAGATTATGGCTCTGTACACTTCAAATCTTGTTCCTTCTCCATTGCCTGCTTGCTCCTGAGTCTGAGTTCTGTGGGTCCACTCATACCACCAGATGACCCTGGCCTTGCACTACTGTGTCTTGCCACCAGGTAGGTCAGCGCTGTGGAGGCTAAGAGTATTCCTGGAAGCCATGCCTAAACCAGGAAGGCTACCTGAATGTGCTTCGCAATGGCAGCAAATGACGCACGTTCATGCCACTGAACTCAACTAATGGAAGTGCATGCCACCTCAGATTCTGCTTCAGAAGGCCAAAAACTGCTGCCACATCCCCCCTTCAGTGACATAAGTGGGAGCAAACATGCCCTGATGGAAAGGAGGTCAGGGCAGAAAGAGGCAACAGTCTTAACTGGTTATAATTACAGTATCTTAGGCTCTTGAATTTAGCAAAAACTCACAACCATACAAACACATCACCGGGGCTCATCCGCTGTCTTGAAGGGATGCAAGAGAGGAGCTTAAAGCTTCAGCTTCCTCAAAGTCAATTTACCTGCAGACATATTTCCACACTTTGCAGAGGGTAAGTGCTAAATGAATGAATGAATGAATGGAGTGAATGAATGTTTTTTGTTAATAGGGCAGCCTCCGCGGGGAGTTGGAATTACAGGACATCCAGACAAGGGGGTGTGAACTGCAAGGGGCTCACCATGGGGATCAGGCCCAGCTCAGAGCCCTGCCCAGAACTGAGGGCAGTTTTCCAGAATGGATCGATCGGACTCATGTGGGGCAGGCAGAGTAAACCCATCGCCTTGCTCCATTTACACAGTTTGCCTCTATGAATTCCAACTAAAGTTGCTTTATTGTGCTTTCTCCTTTCCTTCCCTCTTTGGCAGACTTCTCGTGACGTTGATGCATGCTGCTATATGCATCGTAGTCAACTAAAACCTATTTTAATCTTCACGCTGGCTCAACCAGTTCTCCCCCCAGGCTACGGCTGAGTGATTTAAAGTTCTTGTGAGTGAATTTTCTATGTTAACTTGACTGGGTTCGGGGATGCCTGGAGAGTTGGTATGAGTAAAGAAGAGACTCAAGATCATCCTCACTATTACAGAAGGGCATCATCCAATCCGCAGAAGGTCTGAATAAAAAGGCAGAGGAAGGGCGAGTTTATTCTCTTATCTTGGACTGGACATTCATCTTCTCCTTGCCCTCTGACATCAGCATTCTTGGTTCTTGGGCCTTTTGGATTCAGACTAGATGATACCATCAGCTTTCCTCGTTTTCCAACTTGCAGATGGCAGAGTGTAGGACTTCTTGGCTTCCATAATTGCTTGAGCCAATAGCTATAATATAATAAATTTCTATTCTATTCTATTCTATCCTTTTTATTCTATTCTTATAATCTCTCTGTTCCTCTGGAGAGCCCTGGCAAAGACAATGCAAATGCACAACTCCACATTCCAATTAAATTCATACTCTTATGTTTAGCCCACCGTGCTGGCCTCATGAGATGGATCTGGCTCTCCTGGTTGTCATCTGGCATACTGACTCCCACCACCCTTTCTGTAATATCCAAGCCACTGATTCCAAACCATGGAATGGGACATGATCCTAAGGGGAACTCTGCAGCTCATCCTCCTGAACCCCTTCTCTGGCCTGCCATCAATTTGCTAATCAACATCTTTGGGGCCCAGATGTTCAATTTATTTTTAATCCATCTGATTGGAATGCCACCCGACCCAAATTTCAAGCTCTCAGGGATATCCAATGCCTTGGTAGAATTCATGTATCTTCCATATTTTCACAAGCCAACAGTTGAAGGATCCCATCCAAAAAAATTAAATGAAGATGATAAAAGATTCCTTTTTTCTTAGTGTGTTTTTATATTTTTCCTATTGTCTGTCACTTCTCTTTCTATAAGCTCATGATGCTGGCTTAAAATCATATGCTTATAGAGCATTTCCCTAGCTCATCTGACTCACAGCTCTCTTCAGAGAGCAGGACTCTTTGCCATGGGTAAGAATACATCTTGCAGCATTTTTAGAGGTCAGTGATTTCAGAATGTGTTTGTATGCAATTATTAATGTCATAATAATACCTTGCACTTGATATGGGGCTGTGTGGTTACAAGGCTCTTTCTTGTACGATCTCATTTAACAAAAAACTACCTTAGAAAAAAGGCAAGAATTCTGCTTTATGGCAAAAAATAATTAACTCTAATCATCCAGCTCTAGGACAGCTGACTCTAAAAAGCCACTGAGATTGTACTTTCCATTTAAGCATTCTGGAGTCCAGGTATTATAATACTAGGATGCTAAAGGCCATCATCTCTATGTTACAGTGATCACTAGAGCAAGGAGAACATTCTACAATCCATTGATCCCCAACAGCATGAGCAGCCTCTGTTACGACTTAGGATATATAATGCAGTACTACGCAGAAAGTCTGGGGATGCGGCCCAGGAATCTTTGTTTCAGCAGGCCCTCCAGATGATTCTGATGCATATTCGCATTTGAGAGCCTGACTTAATAGAAAGTCAGTAAACATTTAGTCTGTAGATGAAATACTGGATTGCTCACATGGTCACTTCACCATCAACACGAAACTGGTACCCTCTACTACTGAGGGTGCAGGACTCTCAAAAATTAGATTCCTGTAAGAGGCTCTATCAGAAGGGACCAAATTCAGAGGCTGCTGGTGCCAAGGACAGATTACGTCAGAAGACCATGAGGAGAGTCGGGTGCAATGGCACCATCCAGGGATATGTGGAAGTGATTGAACCAGCCTTGCCTGGTTCCATTTGCTGGGATCCTGCTCCCACCACACACAGGCAGAGAGCAGAGCATGAGCCGAGCACATGCAGAGCAGTGCAGTGCAATGTCACAGAGCAGAGCATAAGCTGATTCAACTCATTCTGGACCCCACAGTGGGAATATCCTGTGCTGGGTCCCCACATAAGGAGGGAACCCTTTAAGACAGGGCAAAATCTCAGGTATGTAGGGTGACTATGGTCCCAGTTTGCCCAAGCCTGAGAGGCTTCCCAGGAGATGGGTCTTTCAGTGCTAAAATTGGGGGTTTTAGCAAATCGACAAGGGGTAGCAGACCTGGACTGCTCCCAGTGTGTTTGCCCCCGTGATCCTGAGTCCTCTCTGATCTGAAGATTCACTCCACATCAGGTTGATTCCCAGTCCATTTCTAATTCTCTGCACCTGATCCTCATACTTGGTCTCACTGGCACTGGACCATGGATTTCCCCTCTTGCATTTTGAGTCGATCCTAAGCTCTAGTTCTTGCCAGTGCAGATGAACTCACAGGACACAAGGCTGGTGTTGATCATTAGGTCAAGCTCTGTTTCTCACTCCCACGCATCCACAAGAGGGATCTTTCAGCACTGGCAGATGAATCGGAAGGTCATGGAAGAGAAGAGATTCAACTCAGATTCCTTTACAAGGAGACGCACACCTAATTAACTATCTTGCTTTCCAATTAGTAGTATGACCAACCAGTTAACTTCTTACCCACCCCATCCCACCTCCAACAAGTTTGCATGCATAGATACTTATACAAACTGACTCCTTAAGGAAATTGTAGAATGTGAGTTCGGGGCATGTTTTGGAGTTGTCGATGAATCAACAGCACAAGACTCAGAAAGCTGAACTGTAGAACTAGCATCCTATCTACCCTTATTGAGGGCCTCTGACATAGGATAGGAAACCAGTCAGAGAATAGGCATGCAAGGGAGCCTCAAGGGTCTGAGATGGATGATGCCAGGGTCTTGTGAAGCTGTGATGAAAATAATCATCATACCTCACATGCAGAGGGCACTCTAGGGTACATCACATTTTCTAGCCCACCAGCTATCTTAAATTTCTAAGCATTCTTGACTTATAAAAGGACCTTCACAGACATGATCGCAATATGACCCCACAGCAACTCTAAAACTAACCCTATGAGACAGAGAAAAAGATTCTGTTGTCATCTTTCTGATGAGCTAATCGAGGCACCGAAGGAACACAAGACTTACTTTTCCAACCTCTAATACAACTGTTTATGTTGCTCACAGCTTCATGGGTCAGGAAGTCTCAGCTGGCTGTGCATCTTTGCTCCACGTGGCACCAGCCTGGGAGGCAGGGACTAGAGACTCCACTCCCAAGATGGCTCCTTCACTCACGTGTGTGCTACCTTGGTGTTCCATGGCCCTCCTCACCCTCCAAGGGTGTCACATCCTCCAGGACCTCTCCACATGGCTTAGACTTTTCACAGCATGATTTTTTCCCTCATGGGAGACACACTCGGGTGGCAGCTGGTTCCCACAGGCAGGAAGTGGGAGCAGCTGGGACAGCAAAGAGCTATACTCAGAACTGGCATAGTCACTTCCACTTCATTCCACTTGTCAAAGCAGTAAAGTCAAGGTGGGGAGACATCACACTTCTCGATGGAGTAAGGCAAAGTCACATTCACAGAAGTGTGTGGAATAAGAGATTGTTCTGGCTATCTTTTCGACAGACCAGAACTTTGATTTCGAGAATCCAATTCCCTTGTGCTTCCCAACAGATAATACTTCTTAATATGTACCAAGCATAAATGATGCACATCTATTCACCTTAGCAGAACCTAAGTGCTTTATGCACAGCTTCATGCATCCCTTGTATATTTTCCCCCAGAAAACAATTAGAGTTTAGTGCCATTTTTGGCAATTATAAATTCACAAGTTGATAATAAGTATTTTTTTAGGCCAGCAAAACATACATTCAGAATCAGCTCATTTGGGATTTGTAGTGATTTTAGAAATATGTTTGCAAATCAAATTATCAATTCAACAAAATTGGAAGGGCGATGTTTAATCTACTTAAGAAAATTAACACTGGGTATTTGGCAATCACTTTATCAGCATTGTTTGCATGTAAACACTGTGCTTATCAATGATTCTTATCTAGTCATTAAAGTAGGCCTTGTAGTTGGCTAAGCGCTTGTCATAATTCTACAATTTTCACTCACTAGGGCTGGCCACCCTCCAAGATATTCCAATTAAGAGTTTATTACTCTGTCACACTTTCAGGGGCCTGTGTCGACATATAGTTAAATTCTATCTAGAGGACATATCCCAGGCTACAGCTGCTCTGCGTCTGTGGGATTTTTTTTGTCTTGTTTTTCTAATGAAAATAATCTATTGATCCTGTTCATAAGAGAAGCACACAGCTCCAAATCATTACCTCCTGGCAGTAACTAATTTTTGAGTCTTCTCCGCTTCACCACACTCCTTAATGGCAGTTGAATAAATATCTAGGATGCAGACTTCTAGTCCTTTCTGAAGGGTAGCTCTTTCTCTCCAAAGAGGAGATAAAAATCAGTAAAAACAACAAATATTTACCGGGCACCGTAACATGTACTGAACACCAAGCCAGGTTCCATCAGGGTCTCTGTCCTCAAGAAGCACACCACAGAGCAGTGGAGACAGTACAAACCACAACTTCTACCCTACCATTTGACCTTACACCCTCTTGAGTCACAGCTAACCGGACTAGGGATAATACATGACCCAAAGATGGCCATTATGGCCCTGCATAGCTTGGCTCAGGCAGATAAAATGATCCAATCTAAAGCTTACCAGATTTTTCACTAAAAGACATGGAAGGTAGGGGCACATGGGTGGCTCAGTGGTTGAGTGTCTACCTTTGGCTCAGGGTGTGATCCCAGGGTACCGGGATTGAGTCCCGTATCAGGGTCTCTGAAGGGAGCCTGCTTCTCCCTCTGCCTATGTCTCTGCCTCTCTCTCCATGTCATGAATAAATGAAATCCTTTTTAAAAAAGGTTAGCTTGTCAGCAAAAGTGATCAGCACTGGGGCAAAAAGGTCATATAGATTTACGGACTGGGGCTAACTTTGGCTTTAGTTTTGGTTTTTGGTTTTGGTTTGTTTTCCAGAAAAAGCCAGTCTGCAGAAAGAGTACCCTCGAGCAAACCAGCAGTACATGGCCACAAAGACAGACAGAGATAGAGAACAAAAACGCTAGTTATCTTTCTGGTTCCCAGCCAGACTTCCCAAAAGGCTGGATCTATTTGGATGTCTTCTTGGGTTCTGGCATCCCTCTTTACAATACAATAGCCATTTTTTATGTTTGAGCTGATTTGCCTATGTTCTATGCCCTGGATGAACCTCATGTCCTCATGTGCTAAATGCCACATGAGTGGTGTTGACAACTCATGCAACCAGTGTTCCTCTGACAAAGAAATGGCTTGGGGCTCTCGTTGAGGATTAGAAGAAAAAAGTTGAACATAATATGAAATAATGCATGTAAAACTGGCTCTTTCTGAGCCAAGAGACCCTTCTGATCTTAACAAATCACACAAAATGAAAACTCCTGACAAAAGTTGCCAGGAGTGGTAGTCTTGGAAGAACTGGATTGCTGGAGGAGAAGAGGTGGGTGGGGACCTAATCTGGGCTACATACTTTTGTACCTTTTGGAGGTGTGTGACATACATAATTGAAAAAGTAAAGAAGCGATTTATTTTTTTCACAGAACATGCTGCCAGAAACAAATCAGGTAGCACTCCTGTGTTCTCCTGAAAACAATATCTCACCCTGAAGAAAACATTTTGTTACTTGACCTGGGACTACCATAATCTGCTTCAAACCAATTTATCCAGTCCTGTTGCCGACTTCCCATCTTCCAGAACACTCCAATCCAGTCACTCTGATCTCCTAGTGAAAAACCTACTTTTTAATTTCATTTTTGAAAATTGTAATGGTATTCTTTCATAGGTACATCAGTATAGTAATAAATAATAATAAATAAATATTAAAATTGGGAGCTATAGATATTTGAAAAACCCCTAAAAAAAATCAGACCCAAATATAGAAAGAAAAAGAGGGAGAGAGAGAAATACCATATGATCTCACTTACATATGGAATATACAAAACAAAACAAATAAAGAAACAAACAAACAAAAAAAGCAAACAACGTCTTAAATACAGAGAACAAACTGGTGGTTGCCAGATGGGAAGTGAGTGGAGGATGGGCACTACAGAAGAAAAGAGATTAAGAAGTGCAAAATGCAGGTTATAACATAAATAAGTCAGGGATCCCTGGGCGGCTCAGCGGTTTGGCACCTGCCTTCAGCCCAGAGTGTGATCCTGAAGTCCCGAGATCGAGTCCCACATCAGGTCCCCTGCGTGGAGCCTGCTTCTCTCTCTGCCTGTGTCTCTGCCTCTCTCTCTCTGTGTCTCTCATGAACGGATAAAGAAAATCTTTAAAATAAATAAAATAAGTCACAGCATAGGGAATATAATCAGTAATATTGTAATAACATTGTATAGTCACATATGGTGACCAAATTTATTGTGGTGAGCATTGAGTGATGTATGGAATTGTCACATCAATATGTTGTACACCTGAAACTAATATTACATTGTATTCCAATTATACTTCAATAATAAATTTTATTTTTTAAAGATTTATTTATTTGAGAGAGTGCATGTGAGTAGGTGGAGGGGTAGAGGGAGAATGAGAGAAAGAGAGAGAATCCCAAGCAGACTCCCCACAGAGCATAGAGCCAATGTGGGGTTTGATCCCACAACCCATAAGATCATGACCTTATCCAAAAATCGGATGCTCAGCCAACTGGTCCACCCAGGCACCCCTTCAATAATAAATTTTTAAAAGAATTTTAAGCAGTCTTTCCCTGCTCTGAGATTTCATTTTTGCTGCTTTACCCACCTCTTCATATTCCTTCCAACACCCGCAACACTCTCACCCCCTTCACTACTCACCTACTCTTCAGGCCTTCAGCAAGGATCAGCTTTTTTTCTCCAAACCACTCCAAGACTAATTCAACCCACTTTTCTAACCACTGCTATAGATCCTACAGGCTGTCCAACTAGTTCACTTTTCCTAGTTCCACTTACGGAACCCCCAGCCTACAAATTCTCTTCCTCCCCATACTACTGTGATGCCTCAACATGCCTCAAACTGGGCTTTCTCGGGCTTAAGGGATGAAGCTAAAAGGAAATAGCACAGTTTTGATAGCACCTGCTGTTCAATAAATGTGAATCCAACCTGAAGATTCAGAGATGACAAATAAGACACCTGGGGGATAGTTGACAAGACATGGACATTGAATCCTGACTCTACTGATTGAAGGAGCTTAGCCAAATCACTCAAGCTTCTGAGCCTTGGTCTCTGTATCAGTAAAATAGAGGTAGTAATCCCTATCCCACAAGACTGTGGAGAAGAGTAAAGGGAGACAAATATGTGGAAGAATCAGGCACTGTGTGTGACCATCCTTGGCTTCAACCATTGTATCGAGTGACCACCAATTCACTGTATTGCTATATACATTCTCATGGGCAGATGGTAGTTTTTGGAGATTAAAGACCACAGCCTACTTCTTCAAATTCCCGAACTTAATATTGTACATAGAAAGTCCCTTGTAGATATTAACTGATCAACTGAAAGTTGTATCCTGAAAATTTTTATTAGCACACATACACCAAATCAGAAGACTCATGTTCCAATTCACTCAGCTACAAAAATCATTCACTGTGTTTCCATAATCTTTGCAAAGAGCAAGTATAGTCAATTTCCAATTATCTGTGTCAGTGGGGAATGGGAATAGTCTGAATAATGAAACCCACAAATAATCCATACATTTAATTTTAGTAGTTGCTTCCAGCCAGTATGAAAATTTCCCACTGTGAATGTGACTATCTTCCTGTCCCTTCTTTCTCTCTGGGAGGGGCAAATATTGCCGAAAGGCATCGTCAGCAAGAAGAGGGAAAACCCAGGGTCCAGACAATCTGCAGGCTGACTAATCAGCCTTCAAATAATGAAGCCTGGCTCTGCTTCATAGGAAGCACTGCCTGGTACACTGCAAAGGACAAAGTGGTATCGTAAGACTTCACCCTAGATTCCAACCACAGCAAACGTCCTGACCCCTCATGGTCACCAGCTAAGCATGACCCCTTGGCTAAATCAGCCCAAAGTGGAGCCAAGTCCTCATTCTGAGACCCTGGAACAGAGAATCACAGGGCAAATAGTTCAAGAATCACACCATTCAGTGCCCAATCTACTTGTCAGTTAGCAAATAATATCGAACATGTACCATGACATGTGACAATTATACATAGATGTGTGTGTGCATATTATTATGCATATACACAAAACAATTACTGTGACTTGTAAAAATGAAATGGACTCAGGAAGATGTAGGCCTGATTTGAGAATCCCTCCATAAGGCTGCTACTTACCAGAATCTTGAATGCAAAGATTGGGTCACTTGGGTCTGCTCATTTCAGATGCCTTTCTTAAAAATAGTCACAAAGCAGTTTGTTATTGTTTTAACCTGAGCTAAGAGTTAATGTGCATATATATGTAGCAAGCCCAGTTTGAGGCACACTGAGATCACAGTAGCATGAGGAGGAAGAGAAGGTGTAGGCTGGGAGTTCTGTAAGTGGAACTAGGAAAAGTGAACTAGTTGGAAAGGTGTCCAAAACTGACAGATGGCCTGTAGTATCTATAGCTGTGGTGGGAAAAGTGGGTTGGATTAGTCTTGGACTGCATATATAAAATAAAGGATTAATTTATTTCCTCTAATCTCTCCTGATTTATAAGCTGTTAAACCTAAGGTTGCCAACAAGAGGCCTGAGGGCTGACTCTGGCCCAGAGCATTGGCTTGGTCCTCTCACTGTGGGTGCTCTCCAGTTCACCAGCACCTCCTCCATCCCCTACTTCTCCCTGACACTGAAGTCACCTGTGTCAATTCCTCTTGTCACCTGACATCTGAGCCCTCCACTAATTTACATTATCCGCCTGGCTTCTCTCAACCTTTGCATCTTTATGGTTTGGGTTTTATTGTACTTTCTTTCTTTTTTTCTGAGATTTCTTTATTTATTTTAGAGAGAGAAAGAGAGCAGGGGGAGGGGCAGAGAGAGAGGGAGAGAATCCTCCAGGAGACTCCCTGCTGAGTGCAGACCCCCCCCCCCCAACGTGGGGCTGGATCCTAGGACCCTGATTTCATGACCTGAGCCAAAATCAAGAGTCGACCACTTAACCGAGCCACTCAGGCACCCTGGGTCTATTGTACTTTCCAACTTGCAGCAAAAATAGCTTCCATCCCACAAGTTCTTCTTACAATGTGACTTTGAGACCCTTCCATCAAGAGATGGGGTCTCAGTTCCTCTGTCTTGCATTTGAGTATATCTGTGGACTACAGCAGGAGTGACACTTACATGACCTCCCAGGCTGAGGCAGTTCCACCCATTGTTGCTAGAGTTGGCTCATCCCAGCTCCCAGAGCCAGTAGTGCACATCTGATTCCCAACTGTGTTCAGTGGCTTGAAATTGGCCACATTGGGAGCATTCACACCATGGAAAATCAGCAAACGCCAAAAATCAGGGCTTTCCCATCCAGGAGGCCAATCATGATTAAACATTTTCCAGCACACTGCTCCCTTGGTTCTCTGCAGGCCAGCCACCATGCACTAAGGAGGCCTTAGCAGCCAGTAGAGAGGCCTACATGGAAGGATACCAAAGGCTCTAGCCTCAACCCTCACTGAGCTTCCCACTGATGATCAACGCTGACTTGACAGCTATGAAAGGGGTCTTTGAAGTAGATCCCCAGCCTCCCGCCATATCACCCCACTTGATGCCACATGGATCAAGGACAAGACCTCCCCACCATCTCACTGCAGGTTCGTGCACAATAGTGCAAATCCATGAGCACCCATCAAGGTTTGAGTGGCCTGTTCAATGCAGTAGTGAGCGGACCGCAGCTCCTGACAGCAGGGAGTAGCTCGCTTTGCTCTGCATGGACCCTTTTACCTGTGATCTGCCAACCTCACGCTGCCCTGCTGCTTCCCACTGTTTCACATCCTCTGCCAATGTGGGTGCACTTGGCCATTTCCTTGTATCTGCACTGGTGTCATTCCCCTTAGAAAATTCCAGAATCTCTGTCCCTGGCCTTTCAGAACAGCATGAACTGGGGCTAGTCTGAGACTGTTTTCTGGCATCTATTGCTCTGGATAGGTCTACCTGGAAAGTGCATGCCAAAGGCCAAGTTGAAACTAAGGGGTTTCACTCTTCTGTACCCACAGCTGTCATCTGGAATGCCTTGTCCCTGGATGTTGTCAGGTCCCCATCATTTTGGACAGAATTAGGAAAATACCCCTGTTTGGAGCCAAGTGAAAAAGTCTCCTTCACTGTCATTACTATTGATTTCATCTCACTTCCCATAACTGACTCTCGCACCCTCATGGCAGCAGGACAAGGCTGGCCAGCTTCCCTTGCATTCCTCCCCACATGGGGGTTACACCATGTCCGAGAGACCTACAGTGAGTAAGATTCTATCTTTGCCTCCAAAGTCTGCAGCCTACTGGGTGTGGGCACTCAGGGAACTAGGGAGGACTTCTCTCCACCTGTGCTTTAGGGTCCAACTAAGGGTTTACTGGGCAGGGAGAGTGAAGGGGGGGAGGGGGAGGAGCTGGGATGGAAGGGGGAGGAAGTGGAGAAGTAGAAGGAGGAGGGGGAGGAAGGGGAGGGAGGAAGAAAGAGGAGGAGGGAGAGAAAAGGGGAGGAAAGGAGGAAGAAGAGGAGAAGTAGGAGGAGGAGAAAGGGGAGGGGAGGGAGGAAGAGGAGAAGTAGAAGGAGGAGGAGGAGGAAGGAAAGGAGGAAGGAAGGGGAGGATGATGGAAAGGAAAGAAGGTGTATTAATTCCAAGCAGAAGGGCAAACACGGAAGGAGGCTGACCTGAGAAGAGTGAGACCCGGGATGTCACTGGAGCACAAGACACACAGGTAGAGGGCTCAGAAGGTGGCTCGGGGTCAGACGAAGGGTGACTCTCATACCTCGGGCAACATGGGGTTACTGCAATGAGACAAAAATGGCAGCATTCTCACTGGTAAAAAAAAATAGTGAAAAGGATTAAAGGGGAAAGGAGAGAAAATGAGTGAGAAAAATCAGAAAGGGTGACAAGACATGAGAGACTCCGAACACTGGGAAACGAACAAGGGGTGGTGGAAGGGGAGGTGGGCGGGGGCATAGGGTGACTGGGTGACAGGCCCTGAGGGGGGCACTTGACGGGATGAGCACTGGGTGTTATACTATATGTCGGCAAATTGAAGTCCAATAAAAAATATATATATATATATAAAAAATGGCAGGATCCGATTTGCATTTTCTACAAATAGCCCTCTTGCAGGCAGAATGGCCAAGGGCTCAAAGATGGACTTCATTGCCCAACCAAGGAAGCCGATCTGAGGGTTATTTCTAGGCGAGAGGGGACAAGGGCTAAAATGACGTGTGACACTTGCTGAGCGCTTGCATCCCGAGGCTAAAGGAAGGTCTCTGCGGATGAGCATGTATGGCGGAGGAGCATAAAAATAGTAGTGGTGGTGGCGGCAGCAGCAGCAAACACTTATATGGCACTTACTATGTGCCAGGCATTATTTTAAAGACTTCATATTAATTCACTTAATCCCCACATCAATCTTATGAGGTAGATGTGACAATGATATCGGTTTTACAGATGAGTAAACTGAGGCACAGTGATATTAAATCACCTGCCCGCTTTCATCCCAGGGCAGGGATGTCAAATCACAGCTAGTAGTGCTGCCCCAGCCCTGCCTTGCCCGGGAGTGATGCACAGGGTCAGCAGGACCCGAAATGGTGTAGTCCACACCAGAGTGCAGAAATAAGGAGGTGAGCGCAACTCGAGGGAGCTTTGAAGGAGGAGAGAGCTAGGTAACAGATTGAATCTAATGCCTGTTGCAGCATCAGCTTCCAGCTCTCCAGACTGATGGCCCCAAAGCTCCCATGCAAAAGTGGAGGGTCCTGTTGAGCCTGGCATCTGTCCTGAGTGAGTCCGGATGGCCACCAGTAACCTCAGTGCTATGCCCTGGGAAGTTAGCCTGAAGTCACTCCCCAGTCCTAGGACCCCAGCCCCTGTCCTGGGAGGCCCTGCCCCTAGCTTCCCACTGATGGCAACCAGACCCTGATCCAATCCCTCAGGGAAGCCCCAAGGGGCAGCCCTGCCCCCCTCAGCCCCCCAGAGCCCAGTTTCTGCAGCGCCAGCTTACAAGTCCCTTTCCTGGCTCTGATCACATGCCCAGCAGGTGCTCCAGGGCCTGCCTCTGGCCAGAGCCTGGCCCACAGGCCACTCCACTCTTCTGTCTCGCCCAACTGCCGCATACTGGCTGCCACCCAGATGCCCTTGGGCGACCCTGGCTGATGGGTTCTTCAGAGCCCATCTCTTCTAGAACCGCGAATGGCACTGGCAGATGCTCTCAGACGTTGTGCTAGAGCTAGCCCTGGGCCCGCCCTGGCCTGCCCTATCCTAGGTGGCCGTCCTGCTTGCCTCTCCGGCCCCATCCCGGCTGACCCAGTGTTGGTAAAGGACACCCGGCTCCTGGATAAAGCCATGCCAAGGCCCAGCTGCTGGAAGGAGGGAAGTGACAGCAGAGTCAGAGCTAGCAGCCGTGTTCCTAGCCTGAGCGGAGGAGTCATAAACACTGGCAGAAGAGAGTCGCTGGAAGGGTGTGGAAACGTTTTGTTCCCTTATTTCTGGGTGGGTGAAATCCGAGGCATTGCCACTCATGTCACGCGGGCAGCTGTGCCTGTCAAGCCATCTGCACCACAGAATGCCAAGGGACTCACGCAGGGCTTGCATCTGCCTGGGGGAGCTGGGGGTGGAGGGAGAAGTCTTCTGTGACTCCAGGGCTGCAGCAAGGGGCTGCTCATTCCAGCTTGCCTTTCCAGTGGGGCCAATTTGCCACCATGAAAAGCCCAGGAGCTACTGCTCTGAGGCCATGTGTGGGTGATTTGCACTCGCTAACGAGGATCAGTTGTCAGGGAAGGCACCCCTGATTTCCATAGCCAAACATTACATCTGCACGGAAGTCTTAAGTGAATTTCCACAAAGCGTAAAGGCACAGGACACTTTATTTCATGACGTAGATTCTAAATCACATCACAGATTTTTAAAGCACCTGGGGCACTGGCAGCAAAGGGCTGGGCCTTGTGGCCTCCTATGAGTGGCTGTTCTGGGTGTTTCTTAATGGCACCAGGGATTTGATTTTTGCGATTGTTGTCCTATCTGGAGAATGAATGAACACTCCTTCTTGTACGTGTTCTTTAAAATCCTACCTTCCACCCTCATGGGAAAGTTTAATAACATATGGCCAAGCACAGACTATTCTGAGGAAAGTGATAAACTGTGTGTATAGGAGTGAGGGCAGGTGAATGATAGATCAATCAATTGGTTGATTGATCGAGAGACAGATAAAAATCTCTACCCAGTATGTCAGGCCTTATATCTGGGATGGGTAAAATGGGGCCACATTATAATGAATCCAAATAAGAAGCTTAATAAGAAGACGAGCCCTTGTCAAAAGTCCCTGCAGTTATTTCTAGCAGGCCACAAAGAGGGTTCTGTGTAATGCCCCTCGAGAACTATAATGTCACCAGGCCCTGGGTGGGAAACTAATGCCAGTTCCAAGTTGTTTCCCTAGGATGCTCCCAAAGTCTCCATTCCTCAGCCTGGCCAAGGGTGTTGGGTATTGTGCAGACTCTTCTGTAACGCCACACTACTCATGGTCCCGGCTAATGACCAGAAACCTGTATGTTCTCTAGAATCTTGCCGCCAAAAATGCGATCCCTGCACCCTGAGCAACTGCATCACCTGGGAGCATGTTAAAAATGTTTGGATCCTGGGGTACCTGAATGGCTCAGTCAGCTGAGTGCCTGACTCTTGATTTTAGCTAAGGTCATGATCTCAGGATCCCAGGATCGAGCTCTGAGTTGGGCTTCCTGCTCAGCATGGCGTCTGCTAGACTCTCTCTCACTCAAATAAATAAATAAATCTTTAAAAAGGAAAGGAAAGGGAATCTCTGAGTGGCTCAGTGATTTAGCACCTGCCTTCTGCCCAGGGCATGATCTTGGAGTTCTGGGATCAAGTCCCACATCAGGCTCCCTGCGGGGAGCCTGCTTCTCCCTCTGCCTCTCTCTCTCATAAAAAAATAAAATCTTAAAAAAATGTTTCAAGAATTATTTTAAAAATAATAATAAATAAAAAGGAAAGGAAAGAAAATGTTCAGGTCCTACTCCCAGAGATTCTTATTTAATGGCTATGGGGTGCATCTAGTCTGCTTCTCAAATTTTAATGGCTGAGGGATCACACAGAGGCCTGGTTAAAATACAGCATTTGATTCTGTTAGGTCTATTGGGGCCTGAGATTCTGCATTTCTCTGGGCAGTGATGATGCTTCTGGTCCTCAGACTATACTTTGCAAGAAAGTGGAGAATAGTTTTCTTAGCCTCTGGTCCTGGACCCTCCACCAAGGGCCTCAGACCTACTAAAAAGTGTTCATCCCAGCCAGCCTCTCCTGACACCAGCAAAAAAATAAAAAGAAAAGAAAAAAAGAAAAAAAAAAAAAGATTAGGAGAGGGGAAGGGGCCACTTCCAGGGTAAAACTGTGCCCCAAGTTAAAATAATGCCTCTATGCACTCTCAAGATCTCAAGGAAGTTTACAAAAAAAATAAAAGAATGTTTAATAATCCCTGGGGAGTTAAACCATTCATTGGAAATCAGAAGTCTCAACCCAAACACACAATTTGGAATTGGCTAATGTGTGATGGATTTTAGACACAAAGTCAGCGTGGGCTTCATAGTAGGATGACTGGGAACCACCCAGCACACAGAGCTGCTGAAGCTCTCACATCTGGTGACTCTAAAGAAAAACTCATGTCAGCTCCATGCCCTCCCTGTGCCTCTCTAGCTCATCCTGCCGGTACTTGCAGCTGCCTCCTCCCTGATCATGTCCAAAAGCCCCTGAGGGACCCCTGGGTGGCTCAGTGGTTGGGTGTCTGCCTTTGTCTCAGGGTGTGATCCCAGGGTCCTGGGATCGAGTCCCGCATCGGGCTCCCCATAGGGAGCCTGCTTCTCCCTCTGCCTGTGTCTCTGCCTCTTTCATGAATAAGTACACAAAATCTTAAAAAAAAAAAAAGTGCCTTGATGCCTCCCCACCTCCAACTCCACTCACTCTGGTACATGGTCCACCTTGCACATGCACAGCACCTCATCCTCTCCTGCCATAATCCAAGCCCTCCTCTAGCTCTTGGTGGTCTCCGAGATGAACCCAAAGTTTCTGAGTCTGACACCCAGAGCCCTGTGTGCCTTGACCCCAAAATGACCATGTCCCCCCCTTCCCCCAGATCTCCCTCCCTCCTCTGACAAGCCTGGAGTCCAGACTGGCTCCTGCCAATCCCCCAATGTCTCCAGGCATTAGCTCATTCTAGTTCCTCCACCGAAAACAGCCTCTGTCTTTCTATCTCCCCTTTTTGTGCTTTTGCACCTGTCAGAGAGAGGAATCTTTGTTCTGAAAGAGACAGAACAAAAAATGAAAAGCAGGAACCAGCACTCCAGAGAAGTGGACTCTGCAACTGAGCATCCCGCACTGGAAAGTGCAAGTGTCCTGTGCTGCATGAACTCAAAGGGAATCTAAGATCCTATTGATTAGAGGCAGAGTCAGAGCAGGACTGGCGGAGGGCAGACCTGAAGATGGACAGGTTGAGTTAGGCTTCCCTCAAATGCAAAAGTAATATTCAACTATATTTGACAAGCTGTAGGGTAAAGACACGAATTGGTCAGAAGGCAGTGCTGGTACAGTGTCCTGGAGGCCCTCTGAAGAGCTTGGGGACATCTGAGGAGCTTGGGGTGCTGGCAGGGAGGCTGGGGGAGCCAGGATGCTGGTGGGGAAAGGGGCCCCCCAGGGGCTGCCGGGTTCCTCTGTTTGAAAGCTTCCCTCATTCCCACCCCAAGAACTGAGAACATGTCTTGCTTTTGCCAATTTTCTGAGGCAGATAAAAGACTGGAACCGTGCCTCTAAAAACCGAGAGGAATGCGAACAAGTGTGCTTCATGTTGATCCAGGAAGGATTCTAGAAAGGATAGGTTTTGAGCACTTAAAAAGGAAGCAGCAAGGATTCATTAAGGATGTGCTGTGCCAGGTTAGCCCCGCATCCTGTTTTCCCAGTGGGCACAGGACCCCTTGCTGTCAGGCTCCATGCGGTCTTTGGCGCTGCAGACTTTCTCTTCTCACACATCTGAGCCTGCTTTCCGCCCCACCCCCCACCTCGGATCCTCTCCCTCTGCAGATGCCCAGAACCAATGCTGCCCAGAGGCAAAAAGCCTTACCTCCTGGGGCGGGGCACTGTTGCTCATTATCTGTGCCTGACCTCAAGCCCAAGTCCAGAGAACTTCCCTATTCCCCCCGGGAACTTCCCTATTCAGTTCGGGGAGAGGGAGCACAGATCTTGACCTGAACACCTGTTCTAGCAAGCCGCCTGGTACCCTGTCCCCCTTGGCCTCCTCCTCCCCAAATTCAGGAGCCCTGACTCTGAGCCCTAAATTAACTATGAGGGCTCTGCCAAATGGCAACCCCAAAGCCAACCACCTCCCTACCCATCCGGATCCTGCTATCATGACCCTCAAGTTGCATCACCAACGTGGACTCCCCATCTAGTCATCTATACTAACCACTTGCCTAGACTGGCTGCCATTAGAAAAGTACCAGAAGAAAACTCCCCTGGGTTCCTCATATGGGTCTGTGCCTAATCTGGGTTCTTCTCTACACTTCCAGCTCCTCTGCAAGGGACCTGGTCAGATGTGGCCAAAATCAGAGGGGAGACAGATCAGGGGAATGTGGTCAACATGTTGTACTAGCTTCATCGAGGTGTCTTGTAGTCTGTCAATGCATAAGAAGGGCTAGTTATTAAAACAAAAAGCAGGGGCACCTGCGTGGCTTAGTCAATTAAGCGTCTGACACTTGGTTTCAGCTCCAGTCATGATCTCAGAATCATGAGATGGAGCCCTAAGTCGGGCTCCTCACTCAGTGCAGTCTGCTTGGGATTCTCTCTCTCCTTCCTCTGCCCTTTGCCTTGCTCAGGCTTTTGCTCTATCTCTCTTTAAAATATACAAATAAAAATCTTTGACAAAAATAAACAAGGGGCACGTGGGTGGTTCAGTCAGCTAAGCATCTGCCTTCAGCTCAAGTCATAATCCCAGGATCCAGCTCCTTGTTCAGTGGGGAGCCTGCTTCTCCCTCTGTGCCCCCCATCCCTGCTCATGCACTCACTCTCTCTCTGTCTCAAATAAATAAATAAAATGCTTTTAAAATAAAACAAAAAGTAATTTCTATTCCCATTGAATGAGTATTGACGAAGTATTTAACAGCTTTATTGGGACATAATTCACAAGACACAATTTGGGATTTAAAGTATACAATTCAAAAGCTTTCAGAATATTCAGAGTTGTATAGCCACCACAGTCAATTTTAGAACATTTCCATTGTCTCCCAAAGAAACTCCACATTATTAGTTTCTATTCCCTAACCCCCAACCCCTTCACCCCTAGGCAACCACTAGTCTACCTTCTGCCTCTATATATTTCCCTGTTCTAGACACTTTATATGAATCATGGAATCATATAACACATGGTTTTTGTGATTGGCTTTGTTCACTTACCTTAATGTTTTCGAGAGTTATCCATGCTGCAGAATCTGTCACTACTTCATTTCCTTTTTGTGACCAAATAATATTCCATTGTATGGATATAGCACATTTGTTTATCTATTCATGAATTGATGGACATTTGGGTTGTTTCTACTTTGGAGGCTACTATGAATGATTTGCTTTAAACATTCATGTATAAGTTTTATGTGAGCATATGCCTTCATTTCTCCCGGGTGTATACCTAGAAGTGAAATTGTGGACCTATATGGTAACTATATGTTTAACTTCTTGAGAGACTGCCAGGCTGTAGAAGAATATTTACTTTTGTATTAAATCAGTTGGAAGGAACACTCCAGTGAGTTTGCCACAGGGATCTGTCCTTGGCTTGTCCTAACCAAAGTACTTGATGTAACCAAGCTAAGAACCCATCAGTTCCTATGCTTTTCCTTTTCCCCCACCCTCACCACCTGCCAAACTCCACTGAATAAAAATTGCACCTCCCTTGGATTGTGGTCTCCTCCAGAACAAGACCCACATCCTGGGTAAGAGTCCTTCTCCTTCTATACAATGACTCTCTACTTTCACTCCCTACCTACCACCTTCCCCTTTTCTTTTAGAAAATGGCTTTCTTCCTAGTCCCAGTGGAAAATAAGATCCATCAGGTGAAATTTATTCACATTTATATCCATCTTTTTCATCTTCCCCTCGATCCTAGTGGGTGAGCTCTCCCCCACTATATGAGGCCATCCTACCACCTAGCACCTGAAACTCCTTTCTCCCTCTTCCTCAGAACCTTCACTCCACAGATTATCTTCTCAATCTTCTGAAATTCATGCTCTTTCCTCCCCATTGTTCATTTCCATTGCCCTTAAATAAGTTCAAGTCTCTCTCATTTAAAAAAAAAAAAAAGTGTTATTCTTATAGGAACTCCTTCACACTTATCGCTACTCCGGTAGCTAATACCTCATCTCTCTGCTGCCCTTCAAAGTAAAAGTCATTGAAAAGGATGTGCAGTAACTTCATATCCTCTCTACACACTTACTCTTCAACCCACAATGCAACCAAAATGTCTTGGCAAACATCACCATTGCCCTGACTTTTGCTAAAGTCAGTGAATGTTTTCCAGCCCTTATCTGAATTGACCTCTCTTCTTAAAATCCATCCTTACTGCCCTTCAATCTCCTTCACAGTCTTCTCAACAGACCTGTTCCCTGCTGATCATTTTTTCTTCTCTCTCACTCTGTAGGTTTGCACCCATTCCTGTTTTCTCATAGCTTTGAATTTTGCCTCAGTGTGATTGCAACATTCAAATTTGTCTCTGCAACACTATCTCTCTCTCAGCTCCAGATTCATATCTCCAACTGCCTGTTCCACATGGCCATTTGAATGGGGATGAAAACTCAAACCTAACCTGGCAAAAGGCAAAACGCTTACTCCCACCTCCCACAAAGAGGAGGGAAAAAAGTCCCATGCTCAAGCCTTGCCTGTTTAGCAAATAGCATCACCATCATCCAATTGTGCACAGAACCTAGGCATATCCTTGGTTGTTCTTTTGTTCACACCCCACATCCAATCTATGCATATATTCTTTCAGCTAATTCTTCAAAATTCTTAGGAAATACGACCCTTCCTCCCACTTCCCCTGCTACCTTCCCTAGTCAAACGACCATCATCTCACTAGACCACTACTCCAACTGACCTCTCTGCCCTCAATTTTGCCCCCACTAGAATCCATCCACATGGCAGAAAACATGATCCTTCCAAATCATAAATCAGACAGTGCAATGTCCCTACTGAAAATTCCCCCCACCTCAAATCTGCCCACCACAACCCAAATAAAGCCCAAACTCTTCAGCAAGGTCTGTAGGATTCTAAGTGACTTACAAGGGATCCCCCACTCCCTACATCATTCCTCCCCAGTCTCCCCCTTCTTGCTCACTATACTCCAGCTATTCTGGCTTTTCTCACTCACAAAGGCCACGTTGACTACTATCTCTGGAGCTTTATATCAGCTGTTCCTCAGCCATCTGGGGCTCTTCCCCAGGTTGTCACATGACTTCCTCCTTCTCATTCAGGTCTCAGTCTGAATGCCACTTCTCTTTCCCTTAGCACTCTAGCTAAAGCAGCCTCATTTGGTCATTCTCTTCCACATTACCTTTTTTATCTGCTTTTTTGTCACTTTTGCCACTTATAGATTACTAAAGTTATCATATTTTCTTATTTATTATGAGTTTATTATCTATCTCCTCCTATACAAGATCCTTGAGTATATCTATCATTCTCGTTAGCCAATTGAAGGTACTCGCATGGATGGATGGATGGATGGATGGATGGATGGATGGATGGATGAGTGGATGGATGGATGGATGGGTGATAAGATGGATGCTGATCTCACAAGTCTCCATCTCTTCACTTCACAAGCTCTCCCTGAACATTTTCATCCACTCCACATTCAACTATTGTCTCTGGGATGGTGGTCCCCAAATCTGTGTCTCCAGTCCAGCTTCCTCTGGACCACATGAATAGATGCCTTCCATGCTATTCAGTTGCCTTCTGGACAGCTCTAACCTCAAATGCCCAAACTGAAACTATTCCTCTTCTTAGTTTCTTATCCAAATGAAGATGGCCATTATGTACCCAGGTGCCAAGGCTGGGATTCTGGGCATCAACCTTCACTCCTTCCTCCCAAACACTACCATGACCTTTCAATCTAATCCCAGGTCTATATAGTTTTCTCCATCCACACCACCCCCATCAGCCCTTCCCAGGAGCACTGTAACTGCTCCAATGCCCTCTCCACCTCTAGATGTGCCCAATCCCCTCCACCTACAGTCTGAGTGGTATTCCTTCAACTCAAATCTCTGGTTTTACACTGCCATGGATGAAGTCCGAAGGCCTCAGTCTTTCGTGATCTGATCTCACTACTCCCCACAGTGCATTAGACTCCTGCTATGGAAGTGCTTTCGGGTTCTTCAATTCACCATGCTCAGAGAGAGAGCCTCTGAGCTCTTGCCTCTGAGTCGTCATTTTCTGCCTTAAATGCCATGTATCCTCCATCTTCTGCTTTCCTATTTTTCATGCAGGATTTATTGAGGGTGCCACCCAGCAGGGGAGCCTTCCTTTTGCTCCATGTCATCTCCTAGGTCTAGATTAGGGACTTCTACTTGCTACCATAAAATCCAGTGCCTCTATTATTACCTCCAGTGCATTTGTGTTATATTCGCCTTTTTACATGTCTGTGAGCCCTCTGAAGGCAGTGACAGAGTCTCAAACATCTCTAAATCCTCCATACCAAGAACAGAGCTGACACAGAAAAAGCATTCAAATATGTGTAGATTGATGGGTGGAAAGTTGTGGGAGTACAGCATATATTTTGGAAAACCTAATAAGGGCTCCAGGCATTTTTGACAGGATAGAGTGATGAACTGGGTCTAACAAGATAAAATTTAATTGGAACAAATGTAAGGTTCTGCCCTTGGGTACAAAAGGCACGTGTGTGGGAAGAGAGAACGGTGTGTCGTTGCAGTTTATATGAAAAGCCTGGGGAGTTAGAGTTGTCAGTAAGCACAGCACGGGTCAATAGTGTGATCTGACTGCCAAAAAAATTAACACAATTTTTGCTCGCACTGAAAGTGTAGCTTCTAGAATGAGAGAGGTGATGCGCGTAATCTGGTCAGAACATACTATGGATCTGGGTTCATTCTGAGCTCCACACTTCAGGAGCCAACTGTAGCAGGATCTGAGGCAAAAGGTCAGGGTGATGTGGGGACTTCAGGTAAAGTCCAGTGAGAAGTGGGGGGGCGGAATTAGAGTCTAGTCCACCTTCAAAAACCATGTAGGTTCATACTAGTTATCGCTAAACATCCAAAGACAAGGCCTATCATAAGGAGTTACTTTCTGGCCCATAGGGCTGTCCAGGATGGACAAGTAGGGAGTCTCCTGTCAATGGATACATTTCAAAATCCCACAGAATCATCTTTTTAAAGCACAAATGTGATTCTCTCTCTCTCTCTCTCTCTCACACACACACACACACACACACACACACACACACACACTCATAATCCCTGTATACCAAACATTTCTCCCCTACCACTCAACCCCTACTCAAACCCCAGCCCCCTCTAAGGCTTTCCAATGTCCTTGGGATACAAAAGCACAATTCTCTGTGCCACCTCTGACACTACCCATTGGTGGCCTCCCCCTCCTCTCTCCATCCTCCCCCTTACCCCTCTCCTTGCTCCCTCTACCCCCTTCAGAACCTCTCACTACACTCTCCTGCCTCAGGACCCTAGCCCAGACAGTTCTCATTGCCTGGAGTGCTCTTCCCTCCCTTCTTTTACCTAAGTCATCCTTCCTATCTTTTAATTGAAGTCTCTGCCCCCTCAGAGAGCTGATCACTGCCCTTATTCCAGGCTGTCTGAGCACCAGATGAGTCTTTGCTTCTAGAGCTCTTCCACTGCCTCAAATTTTTACATTTCTACATGTAAAAAATGCTTTTCTTGAGGTCTCTCCTACTGGACTGTAAGCACCCAGAGGACAGGCATTGTGTGTGAGCTTGCTCTTATCTCACAGCCTCCTTATCACTGGACATAGGATCTGGTGCACACAAGGGCTTAGTCAGATCTGTCTAAACGAGCAAATGAATGAATAGATGAGACAACCAGATGCCTGAACTACTTGGGCAAATGCTGGGCCGCCATGAAAAACTTCAGATGAGTGGTTGGACTAATGGACTTTCAGGGCTCTTTATAATGTCAAAGTGCCTGATACTCACTATCAAAAACCCCACTCATTCTTCAAAGGATTCTCAAATGTGAGCCCTTTCAATTTACCAAGGGATCTGCTTCCCATGATTCCACCCTTTTGTTTCAGTTTTTTGTTTTTGTTTTTTTAGGTAGGCTCCACTCCCAACATGGGGCTTGAACTCATGACCCTGAGATCAAAAGTCTCTAGCTCTAGTCAGGGGCCCCTATCTGCCCTTTGGTAAACAACTTGTTATGCACTTGCAATATCCCACCTAATCGTAAAGACTTTCGTGCATTTGTCTCAATCCTTCTACTCAAAGAATTTAGAATCCACTGGGGGAGATATCACAGCCACCTTTGTACTCTCCCAGTACACCCCAACCTACAACCCACAATGTTTGGCACATACCTATTCTATATGGGTAAGTGGAGACCATTGATTTGGCATTTCATTATGCAGTGTTTCAGTAAGTCTTGTCTTTCAGTTACGCAAGTGCGCTTGCACACATTAAATGTCACACTCTACAGGTCAAATCCCGTTGTAAGGAGAGGTGCAAATACTTTTCATTATGCCAGCATTGTGTCATAACAAGTAGTTTGAAGTAGGGAGATAATAGAGGTTTGGGACTATGAGATTCTAGGTATGAAGAGATCCTGCTGCAACTCTTTTTGTGAATTTGACCTGTGTCTGCCTTAATGAATTTTGAAACTATCCTCCTTCAGGCTGCCAATTACAGTCAATTTGCACTCATCTAAAAATCATAAACAGTAAATTAAATTGCACATTATTCATTTAATACTTCCCTGTGGGCTTTTCATGTTTCCCTTCCCAAATTAAGACCCCATTGAGTGAGTAAGTAGAAATTCTTAAGAAATTGTAACTTCATTTTTCTAGGCTGAACTCAATTTCTGTCCCGAGTCCCCATTTCCCCACCCCCCACCCCGTAGATGAAAACGTCATCTTGCTAATGCACAGTGGACTCGGTTAAATGAACGTTCTTTCCTGCCTCTCCCTAAGGCCACCCCTTTGGGGTCCCTTGACACGGCATTTAGGTTTCAGCACATCACCTTGTTAAATTTATGAAACGATCTTTCAAGACGAAGCCTTCTGCCCCGGGCGTGGTCATTCCTCCGTGCTGACATCTGGGGAGGCGTCCCCGTCTGATCTGAGACGCGGCCTGAGTTAGGATTGTGTCCCGCCGCCAATCACTGTGGTCCTGGCTTGCAGCTCCGCAGTCGGGTTCCCCACCCCGGCGGCAGCAGCGTCACCTGGGGACGTGTCAGAAATACAGATCCTCGGGCTCCCCGCCAGACTGCTAAATGTGAACCAGCAATCTGCGCTCCAGCAAGCCTCCCAGGTGGTCCTCATGCATGCCCAAGCTTGAGAACCACTCCAAGGGAGCTTCTTGTCCTCACAAAGCATGATGTCTGGAGGTTAATGGCTATCGCTGGGTGACATCAGGGCCCCTCCTAGCTGCAGTGAAAGCGGGAGAGACACCAGGGAAAGGTGGCGGGGAGATGGCCGGGCGAAGGCCGCTGGGTCAGCCAAGGGGGCAATCCTGCCCTACAGTTGTCGTTCTTTGCATGCAGGGTCCCCTCTGTGTGTGTCGCCCTTCCTTCGGGGTCCCGAAGCTCCACCTGTTCCCACTTTGATGGTTCGGGGCCTCGGGGACCTTGGCTTCTCATCCTCCAGCCCAGATTCCAGCTGCTGTTACTCTTGCAGGATGCCAGGACAAACAGCTCCTGTCCGGCGGCCACCCCCTGCAGCTCAGGTCCTCAAACTCCTCAGGAATTCCTTCACCACCCCACTTTGGCCCTGGGGCACAGGGAGGGTGGGGGAGCGGCAGGGCACCCAGCACCCTCCTGGCTGCTCCACTAACCACCTCCGCCACCCCAGGGAGGAGTCACCTCTTTCAAAATCTCATCTTAAATAGAAAGAACAAACACGGGGACAGCGTGTATCTCCCACACGTCTCTGACAGACACCAGGACTGCCTCTTAAAAGCCAAGCGCCGGAAGCTTTTTTTTCTCTGACTCTGTTCTCGAAGCAATGGGAGCCTCAGATACAGTGGTCTGTAGGAGGTGGGGGTGGAGGCAGTGGTTGGGGGAGAAGAGAGGGAGGGCGGCAGAGGCACTGAGGACTTGACAGCAGCCTGTCAAATCCGGGATGACTTCATAAACAGTAGCTGCTGTTTTCAAGAAACATCTCTGGAAGGGAATATTGTACGAAGGCTGGAGTGTGTTGGTGGGGGGTGTCTCCCCAGTGCTGCGTCTACAACGTCCAAAATAGCAGCCTGCAAAGAAATCACAAACCCGATTATTTTGAGAGGAAACCTAGTGCAGTGGAAGGAATACTGGGGTAAGAATTGGAAGACTTGGATTTCTCTCCCGATCTGTCCTAGCTGGGTGTCCCGATGCATCCTAGCTGGGTGATCGCAGCCAAGTCCCTCCATCTCTCTGGATCACGGATGATGGAACCCACAGAACAGAAGCGAAAACACCTGCTCTGCCTGCCCCGCGTGGATTTTCATACACACTTTACAGATTCTGGTTGTAAAGGGTCAAAGGAACTAAGGCACATAAAAGTTCTTCGGAGTAAATCAGCATTTAAGCAAATGCTGTTTTATGAGCCAAAGGGGAGATTATGATTTGCTTTAATAGAGGTAGTTTTTTTTTTAACCAAATTAAATTCCAGTAGCATTGCAGCTTCTCTTCAGATGTTTCGAAGAGGTCAAAGAAACAAAGACAACGAAATAAAGAAGTGAAGGAAATGAGAGACAACAGAAAAGTTGGTTTCCCATGTAACCCAGCAGGTTATTTCAGGTCAAGTATCCTCACTGATTTCCTGCCTGCCTGATCTACCAATTACCGAGAAGAGGCATGTTGATGTCTCCAGCTGTAACTGCGGATTTGTCTGCCTCTGTCGGTTCTGCCTTAATATTTTGAGGGGTTATTTGGCACGTACACTTTTAGGATTGTTATATCCTCTTGGAGAACTGACCT
This sequence comes from Canis lupus baileyi, assembly GCF_048164855.1. NCBI lineage: Eukaryota > Metazoa > Chordata > Mammalia > Carnivora > Canidae > Canis > Canis lupus. Next base: position 73,656,825 of record NC_132845.1, read on the forward strand.
CTTTATCATTATGCAATGCCCCTGTCTCTCCCTGCTAATTTTCTTTGTTCCAAAGTCGGCTTTTATCCGAAATTACCGGAGCTCTTCTAGCTTCCCTCCCGCTGGTGTTAACATGGTGTATCTCCCCCCACCCCGCCGCCTTTACTTTTTTCTCATTTCCCTTTTTCTTAATTGAAATATAATCGATACACAATGTTTTACTACTTTCAGGTGTACAACTTAGTGATTCAATGATCCTATACATTACTCAAGGCTCACCACGATGAGTGTAGTCACCATCTGTCACCGTACAATGTTAGGACAGTATTATTGTATTATATGCTTTTCATTTCCGGGACTTATTTATTTTATGACTTAAAGTTTGCACCTCTTCATCTGCTTCCCTTATTTTGCAACCCCCCCCCCACCTCCCCTCTGGCAGCCTCCTCTCTGTTTTTAAGCGTCCGTTGGGGGGTGTTTCTTTGTTCTATTTTTTTATATTTCACATATAAGTGAAATCAGATGGTATTTATCTTTCTCTGACTTATTCCCTCAGCATTAGACCCTTAAGTTCCATCCATTTGCTGCAAACACCTTAACTTTTAACCTAGGGGCGCCCGGGTGGCTCAGCAGTTGAGTATCTATCTGCCTTTGGCTCAGGTTATGATCCCAGGGTCCTAGGATCGAGTCCCACATCGGGCTCCCCGCAGAGAGCCTGCTTCTCCCTCTGCCTATGTCTCTGCCTCTCTCTGTCTCTCCTGAATCAATAAAATCTTTTTTTTTAATTTTTTTTATTTATTTATGATAGTCACACACAGAGAGAGAGAGAGAGAGAGAGAGAGGCAGAGACACAGGCAGAGGGAGAAGCAGGCTCCATGCCCCGGGAGCCCGACGTGGGATTTGATCCCGGGGTCTCCAGGATCGCGCCCTGGGCCAAAGGCAGGCGCTAAACCGCTGCGCCACCCAGGGATCCCAATAAAATCTTTTAAAAAAAACTTTTAACCTACCTGAATCTCTGTATTAAAAGTGGCTTTCTTGTAAACAGCGTAACTGAGACTTTTCTTGTTTTATCCACTGTGACAAAACCGTCTCTTCATTGGTGCATTTAGATCATTCACTTTTTAAATTTTTTTTGGCCATTGGACATTTTTATTTTCAAAGTTCTTGGATTACATTGCCACATTTTTCCCCCAAAGATTTTTGCCAATTAATACATGCATCAGCAATTTAACATAATAAGTGCCTGCCGCAAGCCAATCCCTGCGAATAAATGATGGGTCCTTGTATAAAATCCGGTTTCTCCACATCCTTACTGGCATTGGGTTTGGGTTTTCTTAGACTAAATAAATATAAGATCCATTTTAGTTTGTGTCTCTCTGACGTTAGGAAAGCAGAACTTTCATGCATGTCCGCTTACTACTTGGAGCATCTTCTGATTGTATGTATGAGTTGTCCATTTGTATCTTGAAGTGTTGATGGTTTTCTTACCTACATTCTTTGTATTGTAGAGATAGTTGCCCTTTGTCATTTTGTGCCAGAGACTTTGCGAACTGAGCAAGGCCTGGAGTTCATTTGGTCTAAATCCCTTGTCAAATGCTGGCCTCAAAAAAGATATGTCTATGATCTAATCCCCGGGACCTGGGACATGACTTTCCTTGGAAAAAGGGTCTTATTCGTAGACGTAATTAAGGTTAGACCATCACATTTAAAGGGGTTATTGAAATAGTTGGATTATTGCCATGCTTGAACTATTTTACTGTTTTTTATTCATTATATTTGTTCTTCAGGTTTTTTCTTCCCTCTTTTCTACCTTCTCTGGTTTTAATTGAACATTTTAGATGATTTCATCATATCTCAGCTCTTAGCCTATCAATTATAATTTAAAATAAAAATTTTAGTGGTTGTCCTAGAGTTTCCCGTTACATTTTTAACTATTCTAAATCCGCCTTCAAGTCACACTCTATCACTTCACATGTAGCCAGAGTGTGCCCAATTTGTCCCTTACGTTCATTATGACATTGCTGGTATTCATTTCACTTCTCTGTATGCTGTGTTTACCCAAAGAGTCTCTCCACTCAGGCAAGTCCACACTCAACCTCCAGCGACTGGTCAGAATTACCACTGAAGCGTCCCCTTTCATGGCTCCCAGTGGCTTCAGGTTCAGATGGATAGGTCTTGACCATGACCGTCTGGGCTTGCCTGTCTCCAGATTTCAAGGTGATAATTTGCCCTGCAACCTCAGTTCTCTAAGGGCTCCAGGAAAAGTCATTGGTTTTCAGTTTGTTCCACTTTTTCTTGTGGTAAAGCAACCAGAGCAATGGCTTCCAAGCTCTTTACATGTACGGGCTGAGCTAGAAGAAGCCCAGCAGGTTCTTTCACATCACGGAGATGATAGCTGTGTTTGCTGGTTTTTGAAAGCATCCAGCACCATCAGCTCAATGATGCTCTAGCCAGCTGGCCAGTTCTGTACTAAAGACAAAAAGCAGTTCTTAACCCAGATGCCAAGGGATAGCTCCATCTTCCAATCTGATCTGAGGACCCCCTGTGCATGGTATTACTGCACAAAGCAAGAACAAGTAAGTTTCTGCCCTGTGCTAATTTACAATCTTAGGGGCGCTGGTATGATTATTCCAGGATGTGACTGCTATCTTTCCATGCCCAAATGTCAACTGCCCTCCATACATAACCAGTATGTATGCAGGAGCTCATCTCCCAGAGAACCACTATTAATTATACTCTCGTCCACCCAACAGCTCACCAGAATTAAACTGCTCTGTCAAAAAAAAAAATCTTTTTAATCAAGGATTTGATTATAGTATGTACTTTTCAAACACTTAAGCAAATTGTTGCTTTAAAAAAAGAAGAATTCTCATTTCTCCAGAACTATCAATCTGAACTTCCCAACTGGCAGCTCCATACAATGAGAATTGTGCTTGTATGGACGATCCTGCAGCACTACAGGATTCTGGAGGGCTTTTGAATCTTCCAAAAAAGATTAAATTATGTTCAGTAGCGCTTTCATGTTAAGTGCATCTTACTTATACCGTATTCCACATCGATGGGATCTGACCATTCATAGAGGCACAAGGTGACTCTCTTCTTGCCCAGAAGCCAATTCACTTTAGTTCAATTTGAATTACAAAGGTTTACTGAATACCTACCTCACATCCTGCAGCATGGTACACAGGGAAGGTATTTCCATTTATTCACAGGGCTCACAATCTCATGGCTAAGGAAAAATAAACAACTAAGCAAATAAACAAATGAACAAACAGACCCCAAGACTCAGCACGTACAAGAATTGATTGAGTGAGTGTTTACACAGTGACCTGTAGACAAAGCCTACATACTGGCAGAGACCTGAGCCATCTGGGAATGTGACAAAGGGAAAAAATATTGAGCCCAGCTATGGAAGATTCTCATGAATCTGGCAGTCAGTAAAGGGGAGGATAGTATCTAGCCATGGGGAAAGTGATGAGAACTTTCAGGAAATGGAAGGAAGTCCAGGATTTCTGGAATAGGTAGGTGGAAAATGCCAGGAGATGATGCTAGGAAAGTAATCACAGAAGGTCTTGACCATCATGCTAAGAAATTTGAATGTTTTTCCTGTGGGCAATGGGACGTCAGCAAGAATTTTGAACACATGTGTTTGGTTGGGGATGCTTTAGAAATATCACTCCAGGGGTGTCTGGGCAACTCCATTCGTTAAGCATCTGACTCCTTTTTTTTTTTTTTAGACTTTATTTATTCATGAAAGACACACAGAGAGAGAGGCAGAGACACAGGCAGAGGAAGAAGGAAGCTCCTCGTGGGAAGCCCAAAGTGGAACTCGATCCCAGGACCCCAGGATCACGACCTGAGCCAAAGGCAGATGCTCAACCCCTGAGCCACCCAGGTACTCCGTGCATCTGACTTTTATCTCAGCTCAGGTCTTGATCTCAGGAATATGGGTTCAAGCCCTGCATTGGGTTCTGCACTAGATATGGAGAAAGAAAGAAAGAAAGAAAGAAAGAAAGAAAGAAAGAAAGAAAGAAAGAAAGAAAGAAAGAAAGAAGAAAGGAAAGAAAGAAAGAAAGAAAGAAAGAAAGAAAGAAAGAAAGAAAGAAAGAAAGAAAGAAAGAAAGAAAGAAAGAATCACTCCAGAAGCACCTGGGAAGCTGGAATGGATGAAAGAGGGAGATGGAACACACTCCAGTCAGAAAGCTACTGCACAAGGTTAAACAAAAAGCTAAGGGACAGAAGTAACAGAAAATGGAAATAGGTACAAGGTTTGGGAAATAATCTGCAGAAGTAGCGTCAATGGCACTTGGCAACTCATTGCATGTGACAAGTAGGAGTAGAAGATAGCCCTGAATAGTTCGTAGAAAGAGCTGTGTTCTCCCCTCCTATATCGCCAGGTGATGTTGCAGCTCCTACCATGACCAAGAGGTGGAGTCTATTCCTTTACCCCTTAAAACCAGTTCCAGCTCCACACTGTGTGGGTCCTGAGCCAGAGCCGTACAGTTAGGCTGATGAGGGAGAGGATGCTGGAACCAGGTACCTTAGTTTGTGTTCCCCCAGCAACAGGCCTGTCACAAGGATTCAAATGTGCATAATCCCATGAGGAGGTGGTATCAGGAAGCATAGGTAGCAGAGCAGGAAGCCAGACCACAAAGGAAACCTTTGTTTGCAGACGGCTGTCTTCTCCTTGTAACCTCCTGTGGCAGAGAGACCGGTTTCTTGTCTCTTTCTCTTCTTATAAAGGCATTAATCCCATGATGGGGGCCCCATCCTCATGACCTCATTTAATCTGTTAAAACCCAAAATTCAACCAAGTAAATTTGAAGATCAAATTGGCTTTACGAAGCAATTCATGAATCGGGCAGCGTGCCATCTAGCAGGTGGTGAGCTGCTCCAAGGAGCAGTACACACAATGGAAGGTTTATGGAAAGAGAGTGGGAAATGCAGGGTATTTTATCCTGTAGATGACCTCTCCAGTGGAAGGAAATTTCAGATTGACCTCGCTAAAAGTCACATTCCTGGGAGTGGTTGAAACTGTAAATAAGTCTTGGTTTACTGTCATGAGGAATAAACGACTCCAATTTTGGCTTGTCTCTTCTTTTTTTAACAAACCGTAATCTTGGGGATCCCTGGGTGGCTCAGCAGTTTAGCGTCTGCCTTTGGCCCAGGGCATGATCCTGGAGTCCCGGGATCGAGTCCCGTGTCAGGCTCCCTGCATGGAGCCTGCTTCTCCTTCTGCCTGTGTCTCTGCCTCTCTCTCTCTCTCTCTCTCTCTCTCTCTCTATCATGAATAAATAAATAGAATCTTTAAAAAAAAAAAAAAAACATGTAATCTTACCTCCCACAGGTCTTGCCTACAAATACCATCACCCTGGAGACTGAGGTGTCAACATGTGAATTTAGGGGACACACACATCTAGTCCATAGTAAGCCCTCTCCTTGAACTCCACCACCATAGCTCCACCCTCCTTACCTAACATTTGCCAGACCCATATTTCTGAAGTCAGGACTCTGCCCTGAACCTTACTACCACCTACACCCCTGCAGGTGGAATAAGAGTCCTCTATAACCCAAGCCCCGCCACTCACCCAACTTTGAGAAATGTCACTCTCCAGAGATTCCTCCTACAGTCCCACAGATCCTGCACATGAGCATTTTCGGGAACCAAGAGGCAGTTTTAAGGAGCCAGCATTTCCCCATGTCCCTGTTGCTCTGTCATTTGAACCTCAGGCTCTCCGTCCCCCACCTCCATACCCAAGTGGGGCCAGTTCTGTGGTGGATGTCTCACAGCTAACCCTCTCCCCCAGTGGTCTCCACTGTTTGCATCTCCACTGTGGTCTGTTTGTCAGTGGAGCCGGTGGTTGTGCACACGTCCATCCAACCAAGGGGCACTGGCACCTCTCCCATGCCAGGCGCTGCTTTGGATTCAGCAGTAGGATAGCAGAAGCCCCTGTCGCCTGGACAAGGCAGGAGAACGCACACAGGAGCATTTTCTGCATGGAGAGAACCTGCAGGCTGGCTCTGCCCCTCGCTAAGCAGCTGGCTCTGGGCAATTGTGTCAGCATCCTTACCTAGCAAAAAATTAAAAAAAAAAAAATTGAAGCCTTTCTACAACCCAGGATTGTAGGAGACAAAACGAGGGGCAAAACTAGCCCTCGACTTGATCATGATTCCAGGCTCATTAGTGGTTCTGGGACACCAGAGGTGGCAGGACAGCAGGGTCCGGCTTCCCAGCGCCGGATCTGAGGACAGGCGCGCCTGGGGAGCCTCCCGGCGAAGTGCTCGCAGCACCGGAGCGCTCTCAACCGCTCAGTGGGAGCAGCTGCCAGGTCTTATCTCAAGGGCCATGTGCTTGGCACTAGGTCTGGTTCATAGGAACCGCCGAGCGCTCTGGACAGGGGCGTTTACAGACCCAGAAAATCCTCCACACTCTTTTGGATTTTTTTCTTCTCTCTGGAGAAAAGCAGGAGTTAAGAGATTTATGGGGCCCCAGCCAGGCCCTCTCCCCGCTCTCCTGGCGATCCCATCGGCTCTGGCGCAGTCCTCATCCCTGCCACCGTCCACAGCCAAAGGGCAAGGCTCACAGGGGAAGGCAGCCAGAGCTGCCCGGCCAGTTCTCTGGAGAGAAAGAAGGCGCTCCCCGAATGGCCAGAAATCATCGGCGGGCTCTAAAGCCACAAGCAGTGGTGATAGCACCCCGGAGCTTTGGACAAGCGCTCCAGCCATCCGGGATCCCCCCTGGCCTGAACCAGCCTAGCCCGGCCCCTGCCCTGGGGGTGCTCGAGTTGGCTTCTCCTGTTCCTTAAGGAATCCCCCACTTGCCGCCCCAGCTTAGAACATCATCAGGCCCGATTTGCCTATTCCCAACCTCTGGAAAGAGCTTAGAAATTAGACAAAAGATTTTGAGCAGCATTTGAGTTTGCTTCTGAACAGCAGAGGTATTGCCATCCGGGACCTGCAACCTTGAGGCAACCACAGGCAAGTCTGGAGAACAGAGGAGGGCATCCTTTTATGGAGGGGCGGTGGGAGGTGGGAGGGCTTGTTGGGAACAAATTTCACTGGAAGAAAATGAGGCCTTGAAGTGGCTGCTTCTCACTGGCTGCGGAGCTGCTGGGCAGAGAGGAAAGCGCACCTGTCCCTTTGGCGTCCCATGGATGGTGGTGCGTGATGCTCTCTCTTCACCACTTGTCCACTCTCCAGCCAACAAGGTTTCCTTTATCCGCTCTTACAGGGCCAAATACACACAGGTGCCACGTCAGCCTGTGAGTCCTACCTCCCCTTGCAGATGCCTGCAGAGGCACAATGTCAGGCAACACAGAAGCTCCCACCACGAAAGACCCACATGGGACTTCCCTGACTGTGACAGCAAACATGCTCATACGTCTGGCCCTGCTCTCATCCATCACTGCTATGCTGTAACTCACTTTTTCCTCACAAACACCCAACGGGGGATGTGTTGTTACTGTGATGTGGGAAAGGAAGCACAGATGGTTCTGGTTGGTCTCGTCCAGTGTCACTAGCAAGTACAGAGTGGGGATCCCTCTGCGGTCCCTCATTTCCCATCCAGAACCCTGTCCCCTGCTCTGCAGGACGATGAGTCCCAGGGCCCTCACCTTAGACTCCAGTGAGTATGGGTCTGACGGCTTCCGAGGGCTTGCAGGATCCCCTTGCTAAGGCTGTGGGATGAAAGGACTTGGGCTGAGCATGAGCATTTTTCTCTGGTTAGACTGTCCATTCTTCTCTTTCAGCACATACCCTGTTTCTGTCTTTCCTCTTCCTTTCCAGACCCCCAGGAGCCAGAAATGAACACACAGTCTTTGCACCGATGTAAATAACCATTGGTTCTATTGAACTCATCTGCTCAGGCTGTTGGTTGAAATCACAGCTCTGGAGTGCTCACCAAGCCCCCCTCAGCCATCAGGAGGTCTAGCTGCTTCCCTATCCAGTACGTTTGCTGTGCTCCCTTCCAGAAGGACCCACACTACAGAAGCTGTGTGTTCATTTTCTTGGTAGCCTTAAAACCCAATGTCTACCTATCTTGTCCTCGCTAACAATCACTTTCTCTCCTCTTCCCTCCCCCATCACCCCAAAAAGCTATCTCCTTCCTCCCAACCTGGCAGACCGCGTGGCCCCATCATTCTGTCCTGGGACCTTAGGTTTGAAGGCAGATAGAAACAGCAGGTACAGCCCGTAGCCATCACCCTTGGAGCCTGCCAGCCTCCCCCTCCCCCCTTCTCTACCTTGAACTGGAGCTCCCCTCACTTCTAATCGCTGTAACAATAACAGCTCAATGGACCAGGCACTTGTTATGTGCTAGGTATTTCTAGAAGCCTCTGCAAGTATTCTTTTGTTCATCCTCATAACCACCTCCAAGAAACAGGCACAGATAGAGGTGAATAATCTGCACAAGATCATACAGCTGGTAAGAAGAGATAGACTCTGGGGTCTCATGTGAAGCTTGCGTGGCAGATCTTTTGTCTTCTGGTTGAGTTGCGTTTTGTTTTCTGGGCTTTGCTGTGTTCTGTTTACATCTCTCCCTTATCTCCAGTACCCCCAGTATTGCTCATGATTTGATGCTTTATTATAGTTAGTGGCCTTAACCTTACTTTCTCTTCTTTCTCTTTCCCCCCGCATCCACTTAGTAGTCAAGTCCTGTGGATTCATTCATTTCAGAAGTATTTAGTGAGAACCTACGATGTGCCAAGCATGTAGTAGGTGAACATGATAGATGGAGTCCCATGCAAGTGGCTCTTTCAGGCCAGTTGTTCTGCGTCTAACCCCCAAATCTCCCACCCTCTGCCTAGGCCCTCATTCATACTGATTTCCACGCTCATCTGTGGAATTGCTCACTACCCCTCCCTGCTGAGCATTTTATGTCCCTCTGCTCATGACTGACAAATCTCACATAAGCCTACTTCAGATCAGGTTTCTGCTAGTGGCCTTTGCCTGGAGCTCAGACTCCAGTATTACCCACAAGATAACATGCCAGATCCGCAGTCTGGAGCTCTGGGCTCATCTAGGCTTGTTGGTTTCTACTTGCCCAAACATAATCCCCACTGCACTCCTGGGTTCAGGGACAGGATGGCATTTCTCAGTGGGCGACCCCTCTGAGCGCTGCATCAAGTCACTTCATGTGCCCCAATGAGAGTATATTATACTCTCCCCCCACCTTCCACATCAAAACCTCCAATGGTGGGATCCAGGAGCCTGGCTCTGAACCAGTTCCCTGGTGATTGGCATGCACTCCGCAGTCTGATACCCACTGGCCTAGGGGACAGCCCCTGGGCCCCACAGCCTGGCTTGCTTGCCAGGCCCAGGTTCACTCTATTGCATACACTGGGACCCACATGCCAACCCTTCCACCAAAACTCCATCTCCAAATCCTGTCCATCCTTCAAGGTACACCTCAGTCCCGCCTAGATTCCTACCACCCCTCATCCCAGTTGAAATCTTTCCTCTTTTGCTGTAAGAATATTCATAGGATTTGAGAGTTTCTTTGCATTTTCTACTTTCTAGCTTATGTTATTGTTATGTAATGTATGTGCCAGTCTTCTCTCTGTGATGAGATTGTAAACATTTCAAAGTGCTATTTCTTAATCAACTGACCAGGGTGTCTAAACACTGCAGCCAAAGCAATCCTTTAAAAATGTCTCAGTATGCCATTCTTCTGCTCAAAATCCTCCAATGGCTCCTCACGGCATTGGGAGTAAAAGCCACGTTCTTGTGATGCCCCATTAGGCCTTATATGGTTTGGTCCCCTTTATCTTTGTGACCTTCCTGATCACCACTCAACACATTGCCTCCTTGCCAGTCCACCAGCGTGCTTCTGCCTCAGGGCCTTTGCACTGGCTGTTGGATCTACCTAATGCCCTAATACCATATAGCACCTGGCCTACCACCTTACCTCCTTTTAGAATTTGTTCAACTGGCATTTTCTCAACAATACCTAACTTGTCTACCCTCTTTAAACCTGCAACTCATTCCTACACTCCTGTCTCCCTGCTGTACTTCATATCTTGTCCATAATAATAAGCATCATTGACTTATTATAAGTGGATTTATTATTATGTACTGTTTCTTTCTTCACTCCCCACTGTACTATAAGCTCCATGTGAATCTTCATTTTGTTCCCTGCCACATCCCATGCACTGAAACAGTGCCTAGCATAGAAAAGGTGCTCAATCCATATTTGGGGAATGAATGAATAAGTGAGTGGAAGAATGAGCTGTACATCTTCAGCCCCAGTTTAATGCTTTGCTCATCATAGGTGTTAAATTACTGGTTACTAATGAGAAGACCCCAGCATAGATCCAGTGAACTTTCTGGTGGCAGCTGCTCTGGACCCACTGGCACAGATTTGGACCTCATTCTTTCGGCTTGCATTTTTAGGACCAAACAAGAATCCTGGACAGACCCTCTGTGCGGTATAATAATAACAAACATGCTTCTCCCTGATTATATCGCAGAGGGTCCATCCGGGATTCTGGGGAAGAAGGCATGTTCAGGGCTCACCTGGCACCCTGTCCTCATGTCCATCCAAGCCAGCAGGTGGGGTGTTTCCTCTCTACTTGTCCCCACTCTGGGAAAAGTTCTCACTGCTGACCAGGGCCCTAGCTTTCAAACTTCAGTCTGATCTGGCTTCACATCTTGCTCTAATCTTAGCAACCATACCTCTTCGTGGCTGGTTTCAACTTCTAGGCCCATTCAGCAGCTGCCTTCTGCTGTGCTGTCCCCAGAGCCCATTTCCAGGCATTAGTTCCAGTCTTCCAGGCCTGCTCCTGCCCTTCTCTCTTCTTCCCAGTATCTGACCTCTGATTCCATTTCCCTGGCAATTGTTGTCTGAAACACCAAGACCCATAGCTCAATAGCTCCCAAAGAGAACCACCAGTCTGATTTGCAGTAGGCTCCCTGCACTGGACACCGTAGCTGCCTATCTCATCCCAGACCACGGAAAGAACAGGGCTCCTGGGCTCTGCATTGCCCACAGCTTAGCCTGTATCCAGGCCCTGCCTTTCTTCCTCCATTTATAATAATCAATCGACCACTAATCTGCTTTCCAGACTCACACTTCCTTGGTATCCTTACCTTCCTGGTGTGCTCCTGAATCTAGAATCCCAGCCTTAGCCTGTCCTGTGGATTCCAGACTTCTGTAAGTTGGGTCTCAATTTTATTCTGATTCTATTGTTATTCAACACCCACATGCATTTGGATCCTGGGAAGCTGGAGGGAGGTATGGAGGCAGAAAATGGAGTTGCAGGCCTGGGTGGGGCCTGCTCAGTGCTTTCCAGGACAAGAATCAGGACCAAGAACAAATAGAGTTTTGTGTGCTATTGGTAGGAATATAAATCAGCACAGCAACTCTGGGAAACAGTATATAGAGTTTCCTCAAAAAATTAAAAATAGAATTATCGTATGATCCAGTAATTCTGCTACAGGGTATTTACCCAAAGAAAATAAAAACACTAATTCAAAAAAAAATGCAACCCTATGTTTATTGCAGCATTATTTACAGTAACTATATGGAAGCAACACAGTGTCCGTGCATCGACAAAAGGATAAAGAAGATGTGGTGTGTGTGTGTGTGTGTGTGTGTATAATGGAATATCACTCAGCCATAAAAAAAGAATGAGATTTGCCATTTGTAACAACATGAACAGATCTAGAAGGTATAAGGCTGAGTGAAACAAGTCAGAGAAAGACAAATACCATATGATTCCACTCATATATGGAATTTAAGAAACAAAACAAAGAAAAGAAAAAGACAAAAAAAACCAGACTCTTAAATACAGAGAACAAACTAATTGTTATCAGAGGGGAGGTGGGTGGAGGAATGGGTGAAGTGGATGAAAGTGTTAAGAATACACTGTGAGGGACAACGTGGTGGTGCAGTCAGTTGAGTGTCCGTCTTTTGGTTTTAGCTCAGGTCATGATCTCAGGGTCATGGGGTCGATCCCGGCATTGGGCTCTGCACTCACTGTGGTGTCTGCTTAAGATTCTCTCTCCCTCTCCCTCTGCCCCTCCTGCTTGTGCTCACTCGCTCACTCTCAAATAAATTAATTTTTTAAAAACTTTTTAAAAGGACTACACTTATTGTGATGAGCACTGAATAATGTATAGAATTGGCAAGTCACTGTGTTATACACCTGAAACTAATATATCACTCTGTATTAATTATACTTCTATAAAAAAAAGAAAGAAAACTGGGGATTTACCCCAAAGATAAAGATGCAGTGAAACGCCGGGACTCCTGCACCCCGATGTTCATAGCAGCCATGTCCACAATAGCCAAACTGTGGAAGGAGCCTCGGTGTCCATCGAAAGATGATGGATAAAGAAGATGTGGTTTATGCATACAATGGAATATTCCTCAGCCATTAGAAACGACAAATACCCACCATTTGCTTCAAAGTGGATGGAACTGGAGGGTATTATACTGAGAGAAGTAAGTCAATCGGAGAAGGACGAACATTATATGGTCTCATTCATTCGGGGAATATAAAAAATAGTGAAAGGTATTAAAAGGGAAAGGAGAGAAAATGAGTGAGAAATATCAGAGAGGGTGACATAAGAGACTCCTAACTCTGGGAAATGAACAAGGGGTAGTGGAAGGAAAGGTGGGCAGGGGGGTTGGGGTGCCTGGGTGACGGGCACTGAGGTGGGCACTTGACCGGATGAGCACTGGGTATTATGCTATATGTTGGAAAATCAAACTCCAATTTAAAAATATACAAAAAAGAAAAAAGAAGAAGAACAAATGGAGTTTCAGGGTATAATATGAGCCACATCTTTTCAGTCCTGTCCTAACAGGTTAGAAAGGATGAGAGTGGGCCTATACCTGAAGTAGTGAAGGTAACTGTCAGCATCTTCTGAATCTGATGTCATTAGACCAGAAAGCTATAAGTCTTCACCTGCCTCTGGCCAACTTTCCTTGGGCTTTGCTAAAGAAGGGAAAGGGGACATAAAGTGTCAGCATTGGTGGGGAGAGGCAGAGAGTGGCCTGGGCTCCCAGAGTCAGAGTGCTATCTGCATGTATGAGCTTCCTGTTTGCCGCTCTAACAAAATACCACAAACTTAGTAGCTTACAACAACAAAATTTGTCATCTTATAAGTGTAGAGATCAGAATTCTCACCGGCCAGTCTAGATGTTGGCAGAGCTGGTTCCTTCTGGAAGCTCCAAGGGGAAAATTGTGTTGTTGTTGTTGTTGTTGTTGTTGTTGTTGTTGTTGTTGTTTTCAGCTTCTAGTGACAATCTGTAATCCTTGGCCAAAGCACCCTGCTCCAACCTCTGGTCCATTAGCACATTGCCTTGTCCTCTGATTCTGACTGTTACCTCCTGCCTCCTTCTTATAGGGACCCTTGTGATCACATCAGGCCCACCTGGATAATCCAGCATCATCCCTCCATCTCAAGATCCCTAACCAATCACATGTACAAAGCTCCTCTGGCTGTGTCAGGTAACATTTGCAGGTTCAGGGATTAGGCCATGGACATATTTGAGAGACCATCATTCAGCTTCCCACAGTCCCTGTGGGGTCAAGGCCCACCTCATCATATAGCTGGGCCCACTCATCCTTCCCTAGGTTTATCTAGGAAATTCATGTCAAGGTGAACCCCCGGGTTGGAGAGGAAGTGAAGTCCCCTGGGAATCTATCAATAAAGGGATCCATGAGAGAGACAAGTGGCCATCCCAGCCCTCCTGCTCAGGTCTAGGAACATCTCACATGTCACTTGGCCCTCCCACTTCGGAAAACCTCTGGAAGGATCTTCTCTGGTCCATGTCCTCCCCTGGCTGCTATGTGATCCTGATGGAAGAGGAGGCCAGAATTCAAACCCGGGCAATCTGGCTGCCCAACTCCAGCACTAGGCCATCCCACCTTTCCTGCTCAGGACTTAACACCAAAAGATCATTCTGTGTGTGGTTGGGAAAGAGGAATGACTAGGAACACAGAGGATTCTTAGGGCAGTGAAAATGCCTAGCATGATACTATCTGATGGATACATGTCCTTGTACATTTGTCCAAACCCACAGAATGTACAACACTGAGCCTGAACCTATGGGTGACAAGCACATGTCCATGGTGGATCATTGATGGTAACAAATGTCCCGCTTTGGTGGGGGCTGTTGATAATGGGGAGGCTGGGCATGTGCAAGACCAGGAGGTAAGTGAGAAACCTCTGCGCCTTCCTCTTAATTTTGCTGTGAACCTAAAACTTCTTGAAAAACATAGGAACATAAACTTAAAAAAAAAAAAAGTCAGGGCAACTGGGTGGCTCAGTGGTTGAGCGTCTGTCTTCGGCTCAGATTGTGATCCTGGGGTCCTGGGATCAAGTCCCGCATCAGGCTCCCCGCAGGGAGCCTGCTTCTCCCTCTGCCTGTGTCTCTGCCTCTCTCTGTGTATCTCTTGTGAATAAATAAAATCTTGAAGAAAAAAGAAAGTAAAGTAGACACCAATGAAATGAGGCAGCCTTCAGTTCCTAAGTAATTACCCAAGAGAAGTGAAAGTGCACATCTATAGAAATACTTGTACCTGAGCGTTCTTAGCAACTTAGCAACTCGTATGTGTCTGTACTTTTTCACAATAGCCAAACAACGAAAACAGCCCAAATGCTCATGTCACAGGAAAAGATCAACAAACCGCAGTATATTCAGATAATGGAATATTACTCAGAAGTAAAAAGAAATGGACTATTGTAATGCAGTAATATATATATATACATATATATATATATATATATATATATATATATATACAATCTCAAAAATCATTCTGGCGGGAGGGTGGATGGTGAGGGGGAGCAAGAGAACAGAGAAGTGAATCAAGAGGATCTTGTAGCTTCAAGGTAAAAGACGTGGGTGGCAGGCCTGCAATGGGAGCAGCAAAAACAGAGAAAAATGAATGGTCTTAAGGTAGACTTGAGATCTGGAAGAAATTCGGCAGATTCCTCGGTTTTGAGCCTGAGCAATAGAGTAGATGATGCCTTTCCTAAGAGAGGACCAGGGTCCCTGGGGCTGGTCCCGGAGCCCCAGTATCCTGGCCCCTGGGTAGCCCCTGAGGCCACACCAGCCCTCAGCCCCATTCTCGAGAAGGCCCAGCACCCGGACGCCAAGGTTAGCCTGTGTTGGCGGGCCTATGCCAAGAACCACAAAAGCCTCATTTTATTTAAAACACAGGGCTTGGCCGAATTCCCTACCTAGACAGAGACAAGCC
The DNA here is from genome assembly GCF_048164855.1 of Canis lupus baileyi. Lineage (NCBI taxonomy): Eukaryota > Metazoa > Chordata > Mammalia > Carnivora > Canidae > Canis > Canis lupus. Next base: position 73,672,013 of record NC_132845.1, read on the forward strand.
CATTACTTCATCTTGTGAGCTGCATTACAGCCTCTGTTTCCGTGTATCTATTAGCCAGGCCTCTGAGCCGAAAATCCAGCCAGTCCATCAATCACTCCTCCCGATGCCCACAGACCCGGCAGCAGAGGCCAGGATCCCAGCTGACATCTGACATCCGTCGACGTTGGCGCATGGGACCGAACCCCCAAGACTTTCCTGCTGGCGCGGAAGGGGGCCTCGCTGCTTTATATTTTTAATTAAAAGCAGATTTTTATCAAACTCCCCCCAAATCTATTGGGGGAACTGTAATTTTGCTTCCAATCTTCCTATTTAATACTCCCCTAATGCCCATAAAAAGCTTTGGAGTTTCAGCTCATGATTTGAATCTTTACAGATAATTAGCTGGTAGGATGACTTGGAGAGAGAAGCAGGTATATATTTTCACAACTTGGTCGGGAGTGGGTGGGTAAGCTGTGGGAAAAGCGTCCCCAGGCAGTCTTGGCACATCTCCGCTCCTGAAACATAAACATGCAATTCATTTAAAGGCACATTCATTTAGGTTCCTTAATTGTGGCCATAAAAACTGCTTTCCCCTCTTACTTCTGCGGCTCCTTATTATAATGCCACTTGGCTCTCCCTGCTTCGACATCCCCCTGCACGACCCTCAGTATTTCACCCACCCTGCCCCTTGCCCCCTCCACTCACCCCTTGCTCCCTGTGGCCCCTTAGCAGTGGACAGGCCTTTCCTGTGTCTCCCTGCCCTCCTGCTCCTCCAGCCCCCTGCTCCTCCCTCATCTCCGTTTCTCTCCCACACCACCCAGCGACGATCACCTTCTGCTGACCGCCATCTCTGTGGGTCAGGAACTATGCTTTCACACATGTACTTACAAGCCTTACCACAATCACATGAAATGGTAGTGCTACACACACACACACACACACACAACCACACATGTACTCACACCACACACACACACACACACACACAATGTGCGCATATATTTCTTTGACATTTGAAGAATTTGAGGCTCCTAGAAGTGGCATGGGCCCCTGTTTTCTCTTTATCTTTTGTCCCTTTCCACTCCTCTCTCTCATATTCTTGATAAATAGATGATAGATAGATAGATAGATAGATAGATAGATAGATAGATAGATAGACACAGAGATACATAAATAGACATATGCACAGACAGGTACACAGATGGACAGACAGACTGACAGAAGGGTGAATATGAGGATAGTTAGTAAAAACAAGACAGGTATAGACACACAGACATAGACATAGATGATGTAGAGATAGATGATGGATGGATAGATCTATTAGACTAGATAGATGATAGATAAATGGATGGGTGGATGGATGGATATATCTATTGGTGGATGGATGGATGGATGGATGGATGCATGCATGCATAGAGAGATAGAGAAAGAGAGAAGGTAGGACAACAGCAACTGGGAAAATTAACCCAATACTTCATTTCCCCTTTCATACATCTTCCCATGCAACCTTCTCAGTCACATTTCTCCTTCCACTTGCCAGCCCTCTGCTCTTCTGCTAGCTCAGTGAAAACTCCATGAGGTAAATGGTAAAGTCTGGAAACAACAAGAAAGTAACTAAGAGGCTGCGTGGCTGCCCAGGTGTGAATCGGGACACACGAGACAGTGGGTGTGAAGGCTCTATCTTGACACACAGTAATTGAATAGAGTCAAGGTCCCAGGGAAGGTGCTTACCCCGTGGTTTCCCACCTTACTGTGCATTTGAATCACCCAGATGGCTTCTCAAAACACAGTTTGTTGATTCTGATTCAGTAAGTAGGGCTTGAGAACTCACATTTCCCACAAGTTCCCAGCTGGTCCAGGGACCTCACTTGGAGAAGCTTTGCTGCAAAGCAATGATCAGAGGTTAACGTGGCTATTACGGTGATGTTAAATCATGTCTCTTTTAATTAAACCATGTAATCTGGCATATTTGAAAATGAAGGAAACAACAGTGGTTTGATTGTTTTCAAGGGTGGGTCAAAATGTCAGAGGATAACTGACTTGAAACGATCAACTGAACACCCCGCCCCATGACACTATCTGTAACTCTCATCCCCGCTTACTGTGGTCCTACCCATCTGCGTCCTTGTCCTGCACAATGAAAACAAAACCTTGCCTGTCTCATTTTCCACTGGAACTCTGAGGCCTAAAACTCTGTCTGAAATTCTGGATGTGTGTGTGTGTGTGTGTGTGTGTGTGTGTGTGTGTGTCCCTGTGTGTATCTGTGTACCTGTGTATGTATGAGTGCTGCGTCTGGCGAATGAGCCAGTGAATGGATAGGTTGCCCTATAGAGACTGCCATGAAATGGGCAGGAGAGTGGGCACAGAGCCCGCCCACCCGGGCTGGAGCCCCAGCTTCACCATGTGTACCAGCTCAGAGTCCTGAGCAGGAAATCTCTGAAATATCATGCTCCTTCCCTAACAAGTCCTCCTTCCCCAGGCAGAGTCCTGAGCAGCTCGCACAGCCTCTGGAAGTACACTTAGCTCCTCAACTGAGGCATCTGACTTCCCCAGCCCTGTTCTCGTCGCTGGCACCAGCTCAGAAGAGACCCAGTGAAGGGGAAAGTCCTTCCATCAGTACTAAAAATAATCGCATTGATCTCCTTCTTACTGTGGCATCCTTCCCCCCACTTCGGGTTTTTCTTGCTCTTCTTATTTAACATACCCTCCTCTGGGCTTTACACTTGGTACGAGATCCTTCTGGCTTTGATAAGAGATCGTATGACCCTCCCTGCGATGTCACATTCACAACTGTTCCCCTCAACCAGGACCTAACTTGCACGGCCCGATGCAAAATGAAAATGAGGGCTCTTTTGTTTAAAAAATTCTTAGGAATTTTAAGACAGGGACAGTGGAGCATTAAACCACCATACAGAACCCTGTAAGTGTGGGATCCTGAGCTACACGACACAGTTTGTACAGAACCCAAGTTTCTAGTAGATAGAGCCCCTCACCCACTCCAGAGGAGTTCTGTCCTCGCTTGACATTTTGTCTGTGGGATTATGAGTGATCCCTGAGTTCGCATCCCTCCTGGGCGTTCGTCAACTCCAAGGCAAATATTCTATGCCCTCTACTCCGGTGGGGTCCCTGTAAAGTAATTTCTCACGTGGCCTTCCCTGACCCAAAAGAACACTCAAACAGGTGGGTAAAAGAAACCCCTTAGGGAACTGCTTGCACCCCTTTCCTTCCCCCATCCCAATCGCTGACTCCTAGCAGAAAGCAGGAGTATTCTCTCAGCAGAGCAGTGAGCACTGTGCAATGAACTTGCATGGAGTTGCACGCAGGTGCCTGCAAGGATGGGCATTTCCTCTTGGAGTGAAGGAAGCAGTGAAGTCTTAGGAACCACACCCTGATTCTAAAAATGGGTCAGCTCATTATTGGCAGGCGTTCTCAGAGGCCTCGAGGGCAAAATAAGTCAAATACAAAACGGCTATTAACTTCCTCAAGTTTCGAACCAGCTGGGGAAATTAGAAAAACTAACATAAAAATAGAGCTTGCAACCCTGACAGTGACTTAACTGAAAAGCATAAAGAGGACATCAGTCACAGGGGAAGGGTCCTTTCCCTGGCACAGCATCTCTCTAGCGGGACTGAATTTAGAACTCCGCTGGGGCAAGGTTAAAGGAAATTAAAGGAGTTTTTGGAATTTGGGCTGTGTTTTAAAATCACGGCAGGAGCTTTTAAACCAAAACAAAAGCAAAACAGCCCAGGCGCTATGGAGGGCAATTCAATAAGAATTCCTTCTGGAGGAAAAGTTACTTTTGTAACTTTTTATGTAGAATATTTTAAGAATATACAACATAGAACTCTATGCTCAAGGCTCATCCAATATCAATAATTAATGGGTCAGGACCAATCTTGCTTCCCCGCCCTCACCTCTTCCCACCTCCCTCCTCAAAATACAATTTTTTTGAAGCAAAACACCAGATGTCAAACTTCAGAATGTATCTCTGAAAGACTCTTTTTTTTTCTAAGATTTTTATTTATTTATTTATGAGAGACACACAGAGAGAGAGAGAGAAAGAGAGAGAGGCAGAGACACAGGCAGAGGGAGAAGCAGGCTCCATGCAGGGACCCCAGTGCGGGACTCGATCCCAAGACTCAGGATCACGACCTGAGCCGAAGGCAGACTTTCAACCACTGAGCCGCCCAGGAGTCCCAAGAGATATTGTGGTTTTAAAACATAACCACAATATCCTATCACACCAAAAAAAAAAATAAAAATAAGTAAATAAACTCTCTGTAATAGTAATTCTTCAAATGATTCCTCAAATAATTTTTCAAAATCTGATTCTCCCTGTTTGATATATTTCTTTACCATTGACTTCATTCATTCATTCATTCATTCATTCGTAAGGGGATAGTTTATTGAATACACCACAAGGGAGCAGTGGGCAGGACAGCAAAGGAGAGGCTGTCTGCACGCTCCTAAATTCTTTTAATCTGTAAGTTCCTGCTCTCCTTTTTATTAAGCGATTTCCTTTTTACTTTTTCAAATGAAGAAATGAAGACAGGCATCCTGTGGAGTTTCTCACTGGAAAACATACTGTCCTCTCCTTTCTTAAATTAACGTAGAGGACCACACTTTTACCCTGTTTTCTCTTTAGATAAGCTCTATGCCCAGCGGAGGGCTTGAGCTCAGAACTCCAAGATCAAGAGTCACATGCTGTACTGATTGAGGCGGCCACGTGCCGCCCCCAATATTTTTAGCTTTTTTCACTAACTCCTGGAGTTTGCTTCCTCCTGCAATGTAGAGAGGCTCACTCCCTCCCCCGGGTGCCTGGTACTCTATCATGAGGATGTGCCACAGCTCCTTCTGGGTTATTTCTAGTTTGTCGCTATTACAAATAGAGCTGACGTGTAGAGCCTTCTGTGTATGACTTCTCATAGTTTCAGACTCCTTAGTAGATCCAGGGTTGAGAACTTCTGATCTAGAGAGAAAAGCAGATGGTTAAGAGACCTAAGTTTGGGTCCCAGCTCTTATCTCACCTTCCTCCTTGTAAGATCTAGATCATAGTATCTGGAAAATATCTGGATAATAAGCTACCTCATAGAGGGTGGACAGGGTTTAATGAGATAATGTATGCAAGGTAATCTATCCTCAGCACAGTTTAAGAGGCTCGTGTTGCTGTTATTGTTGCTGTGAATCTTTAAATTTCTTATTTAGCCTCCCTGTTGGGTTCCTCGGCTATCCTGACCATCTCAGATGTCGGCACAACAAAATCACATTGTCGCTGCAAAATTTCTTGCAACAGCTATGATCTCTGAGAATGCAGAAAACGGTACTGTCTGCATCACCAGGATCACAGAGGGGGGCCCCACGGGAGATAAGGAGCTTCAGGGTGGTGGCACCCTCACCCCGGGAGCTGTCCCTACAGGGCTTCTTGCCTCAACTGAGTCAGTAGGACAACCTGTCAATTCACTCAAACCACTAATTTAATTGATTTTTTATTTTCTACTAAATTGACAGACTGAGTAAATGGACCAGATTGATTGGCTGTTTTGATACCATTTAGATCCAGCTTGAGTGGAGCTAATCATGAAGAGGGAAATAATTATTATTGACATTGCTGCAGTGATCAGACACCCTGCGAACAAGGACCAACAGAGGAGCGCTGGGACCCTTCCTGTGTCAACCTCTTCACGTTCCACCCGGTCCAGGCTCGGAGGACAAACCCTGCCCAATGCACTGTACTGCGTTACAGAGGAGACCAAAATAGGGGGCAGATGGGCAGGAGGGAGGTGCTTTGGAAAGGATCGATCAATACTTACATGTGCATGATTATCCAATTCTGCATGAATAGAAGAGCTAACAGATCTGAGGGGACACAGACACTCCCCACGACAGGGTGAATAATGGCCCCCATAGTCCCGGGGACCAGTGAGTGTTATTTAACTGGAGGTGTGATTAAATTAAGGATCCTTAGATGAGGAGATTTTACTGGACTATGTGGGTAGGCTTAATGTACCCAGCACTGTCCCCATAGGAAGGAGGCCAGGAGGGGATTTGGCCATGGACGAACAGTAGGACAGATGAGGATGGAAGCAAGAGGTAGCAGGGCCGTGAGAAGGCCCACCCACACTGCAGGCAGACTCCAGAAGCTGGAAAAGGCAAGAACATGGATTTTCCTCTAGAACCTCCGGAAGGAGCCAGCCCAGCCGATGCCTCGCCTTTAGCCCAGTGACACCAATTTCCGACTTCTGGCCTCCAGAACTGTGAGAGCGTGAATGGGTGCTGCTTGAAGCCACCAAGTTAGTGGTGTTTTCTGACAGCAGCCACAGAGAACCAACACACTCCCACCAGTGGTCTGCTGGCTGCAGTCCTCAGCGGGACACTGCAGGGCAGGAGGGGAGGCGGAATGACCAGCAGGGGTCCAAAGCCATGCTGTTTTCTTTTCTTTTTTTTTTTTAAAGATATTATTTATTTATTTTAGAGAGAGAGCGAGAGAGATCACGAGCTGGGAGGAGAGGGAGAGGGTGGGATTGTGACCTGGGCCAAAGCCAGATGCTTCACTGACTGAGCCCCCCAGGTGCCCCTGCCGTTCTGTTATCAATGTGGGTTCCATGTAAGATTACATTGAGGGAAAAGAGATTCTTCTGACCTGGGGGGAGACAGCAATCTGAAATTGAAAAAGTTGATATTTGTGCATCCAACATGCGGAAAACTCTTGGATCGGTGCCTGGCACACCGTGAATGTACCATGACTGTTTCGCGGCAGTGGCCGAGGCGGTTATTTCCTGCTCCGACTCCTTCATGGCACAGATGATAATACAGCTCCGAGCAGCTGGGTGACTTGCCCATTGGCAATCGGCTCTTAGATGCGGAGCTGATACTAGAACCCTGGTCTGTGTAACCACAGTGTCTCCTGCAGCACCCCCCCCTTGGGGTTTCTCCCAAATAGTTAATGCCACCAGCTGACTGTGCCTTACGTGAAAATTAAACTTGCTGCATAAAAGCTGTTTTTCTCCTATGCCTTGTGTCTGTATACAGAGCCACTGCCAAATTCCAAGGAGGGCTGAGCACTCCGGGAGCTCCCAGTGTTGCCCATCCCTTTGGTGGGCTCCAGGGCCAACAGGTGATCTCGGATGAGCAAAGGGAGAGCTGCTTCTGGTCCTAGCGCCCCCCCAACCCTGTACCCAGCAGCCAGAGAGGAGAACGCGGTCTGCCTGCAGAGCAGATTGCTGCGGAGATGGGAGCAGCCAGGCCGGGGCTGGTGAGGCGGTGGCAGGGACAGCTGCCGGCCCATTAGGAGCACCCCAGTGCAGTCTGGGCCCCACCACAGCTGCTCACAGCTGGGACGCCCCTGAGCAGCGCAGCAGAGGCAACAGTCTCCGGCCTCTGGAGCGGGGGGCTCTCGCCGCTCAGTCACCTGCTCTGATGTCCTGCTGAGGAGGTGTCCTGTGGGCCAAGCACCAAGCATGAGGAGGAGGATCTTTCAGCCCAGCCAGTGCTTCTCTGTCATCGCACCGCGGAGCATAAGGGAGAAAGAAAGCACAGGTGCGTCAGGAAGACACAGCCCGGTGTCATCCCACTCCCAGGGCGCTCGTGGCTTCACCTAGAGACGCATGGCCTCTTCTTGAAATAAAGCTCCTCACCTGCGATCAGGGTTCTCAACTAGCCGGTCCCTACTCACCGCGCAAGCCTTCCTTCTACTTGTCCATTCTGCCAAACGGGATGGGTTACTCACTGGCCCCCAAACATGCCATCCCACTGGAACACAAGCTTCATGACGGAGGTGACTTCGAGTGTCCTTTCATTGCTGTGTCCCATTCACTGTGGGCCTGGCTCACAGTGGGCCCTAGAAATATCTGTGGAGGAATGAGCACCACTCATTCGGTGCCTGCTAGGATGTCCCTAAGGCTAAAACTCAAGACAAATCTACGTAATGCCCTCAAGGACATCTTCTACCAGTTAAAACATAAAATATCAGTATTTGCTGACTATAAGAATACCCTATATAACATTGGGTTAATAACATGTTTGTAGTTGTCACATCGGGTATCAACTATACTTCAATAAAATAAGCTCACAGGGTAGATGTGAAAATCAAATGAGATACTCTGTATAAAGCACTGAGCCCAGTCACTGACAGAGTACAGCCCGGTCGCTGTTAGCTATTATTATATTGCTGTTTTTACAAAGATTACTAAAACAGCATTCAACGCAGGAGACAAGTCAACAACTTCAATCCAAAATGAGAGGTGTTGTCACAAAAAGGTATGGACAAGGCTCTGTGTGTTCTCAGCCTCTCTCTCTCTCTCTCTCTCTCTCTCTCTCTTATTTATTATTTGACAGCGAGAGACAGAGACAGAGAGAGAGACAGAGAGAGAGAGAGCAGGGCGAGGGGCAGAGAGAAAGAGAGAATCCCCAGCAAACCCCTGCCAAGTGTCGAGCCCCACACCGGGCTTGATCCCATGACCTGAGATCACAACCTGAGCCAAAATCGAAAGCTGAACACTCAACTGACTGAGCCACCCAGGTGCCCCAGACTCACACTCTTAACATGTATCTAGAACCACAGCCTTGTCACACCGTGTCCATCAGCCCCATTCTAGTCCAGGCTGCCCACGTTTCTCACTTACGTGATTTCAGTGGCCCTCCCAACTCTTCTCTCTGCCCACCCCAGCACCCCCAGTCTATTCTTAACCCAAGAGCCAGGGGTTCTGCTAGAACTTCAGTCGGCTCAGATTGCTCCTTTGTTGAAAATCTTCCAGTGGCTGGCAATCTTTCTCCAAGTAAAAACCAGTTATTACTGCCTATGGCAGTGGTTAATTTTATGTGTCAACTGGGCCACAGGATGCCCAGATAGCATTTTGAGTATGTCTGTGAGGGTGTGTCCGGATGAGATTAACATTTAATCAGTAGACTGAGTCAAGCAGATAGCCCTCCTTAATGTGGGTGGGCCTTGTCTAATCTGTCGAAGACCTGAACAGCCCCAAAAGGCTGACCAAGAAGGAACTCTACTTGCCTAAATTCGAGCTGGTACATTGGCCTTTTTCTGCCTTGAGACTCAAACTAAACCACTGGCTTGGGCCTCAAGCCTCCTGGCTTTCTGACTGGAACTGCATCGCCAGCTCTCCTGGGTCTCCAGCTTGCAGATGGCAAATCGTGGGACTCCTCAGCTCCATAACTGTGTGAGGTAATTCCTCACAATTCTTTTAATTATATATAAATACATATAACATATACTTATATGTTAATATTATATATACTAACCTCTTCCAATATAAACATGGATTTATATCCTATTGATTCTGTTTCTTTGGAGGACCCTGCCTAATACACCTAGAGAGCCATGGGTGGTCTGCCGCCTGCCCCAACTCTGACACTGTCCTCTATACTACCATCCTTCTACTTCCCCCTCCTCCTCGGTTTTTCTCCAGCCATGTTGGACTTGCTGTTCCCCGAACATGAGAAGCCCTCTGCCTAGAATGCTCTTCCCTCCAGGATATAAGGGCCTCATGTCTTCTTTCTAGTCTCTATCCAAATGTTATATGACTATGAAGTTTTTCCAAACCTACTTACTTGTGTATGTACACACACACACAAACACAGTCTTTTTACTTTATTTCCTCTAAATTGCTTTAATGTTCTCTATAGCACTTATCAATATCTGACGTGCTACATGTTTACTCATTTGTTTAATACCAATCCATCCATCTTTTCCAACTAGAATACAAATTTCTTGAGAGTAGCAACTTTGTCTCACTCATGGCTCTGTTCCTATCACCTAGACTGGCACCCAGCACTGGTACCTAGTCATGCTTTATTGTCTATTTGTTGACTGGATTAATGAGTAGATTAAAATTTCAAGCTCCACTGTAGAAGGAGAGAAAGGTATTCTACATCGGTGGCAATAGAGGATATATAGAAGGTTGGTAGAAGATCGGGGTTTTGCTGAGCGCTGCTTGGGAACCAGACAACAAAGGATTCAGGGGTTTGCCCTCCAACAGGGACCTGGAGGACAGTCATCCATGCTGCTGATTAAAGGCTGATCTTTATGCTTTAACAGCCTGCAGAGCAAAGAGCATGTTTGACATCCTCGCCTATAAATTAGGGAGCCCAACCAGGATATAAGCTTGAGGTGAGCTGAGTGAGTAGCCCCATGAAGGGCCAAGATTGTCCTCAGAAAACAGCTCTGGGCCTGCTCCAATACCAAGATAAATTAGAGGCAGAAGCCCTAAAGTTCAATGCCAATGAGAACAGCTGCAATATTTTTAGTTGGAAATAGCCCACCAGAGTCATAAAATCTCAATGAAGAAATCAAACATAGAAGGCCTAGTTTTAAGCAATGTGACATCCTGGTAAAATCTCCAAGAGAAGCTGCTGGTGAAATATTGCCCCAAGTAAGTAAATGAGTTGTCTCACAAAAAATGGTTGTCAGAAGAAAGAAGTTGAGAAAGCTAAAGTTACAATGTACTTTGTGGACAGAAAGGAAAAACAGGTGCTGGAACTGGAGAGCGCTGGCCTGGCTGTGCTAGAGGAGTAACCAACCGGGGGACCCAGCGCGCGCTAATCATCGTCACCCATGAAATGAGGTATTAATTGCTCTACCCTATTCCATAGGGTAATAAGAGTCCAATGAGAAAAGTTTGCAGAAAAGACTTAAAGAATTATGAGCCCCATTTAAGTGTGAAATAAATAGCAGTGGTCTATCAGCAAGGAGTTTTAAACGAGATGTTCCACAGATGGAAGTTAGGTGGACAAGGATTCCTGCAATGGATTAACTACTACTAGGGAAGCAAGAGTAACTTAATACTACATCTATGACACAGCTCGCATCATGAAAGGGCTTCCTTCCTTCCCGTCTTTGCTACCCATCCCAGTCTTGTGTCAATCAACATCACATTGTCAAACTAGACATGGACAACAAGACACCTCCTAGAGTCCTGCTGGCAGTTGTAATCAGCAACCACTGATTATAAATATCATACATGTTCAAAATGACGTGTGTTCCAGGATATTTATCACAGCCTTGTTTATAACAACAGAAAAAGATCTATTACGGTTCAGTGTTGATTTAAAAACACAAGATACCTCAAAGAATGAAATTCTATGCCACAATTCCTAAGCTCTAAGAAGCTCTTTCTATACTGATATGACATCATTGCCAAAATACATGAAGTTTAAAAAAAAAAGGAACAGAATGGTGTGTGTGTAGTTTGCTACTATTTATATAAGAAAGGGAGAGGAAAAGAAGATACATGTGTGGGGGTTTTTGCTTGGATCCACAGAATATCTCTGAACATATACCCATGAAACAAAGAATGCTGTTGCCTCCAGGGAGAAGGACTAGACATGAATGAATTAATGAATGAATGAACGAACAGGAGACAGGTCGAGCGATAGATTATTCATTATATATCCCTAATGCCTTTTGAGTTTTGTCCCACATGAATGCATTTCCTAAAAATTTAAATTAAAAATAAAAGGCCAATGTAAAATACACGAGATGTGCTCATTGAAGAAAATTTCAAAGCAGCAAAATATACAGAGAAAATAAGTATGACTCCATAGTCTCATAACTGGAAATGCTTATTATTAATGCCTGATATATTTCTTTCCAGCTGGGTTTTTTTTTTGCATATTTTGCATAACTTTGATCACTTGGCCTATAGATTTATATCCTATCCTAACATCATATCATAAGCATTTTCCCATAACACTAAAATGTTTAATGGATGATTTCTACTCCATCTGATGCAAGTAGCATGATTTAACTAGTACCCTCAAACATTTAAGCAGTGTTCAATTTGTGGTAATCATTTTTGGGCATTGATCTCTGTGGCTCTGATCATATCTGCAAGCTGAATTCCTAAAAATAGATTTACTGGCTGGAAGGATATGAATTTTTTTTCAGTTCCTTCATACAGATTGCCAGAGTCCCTCCAGACACTTGTACCAATTTACACCCTAGCAGCAATATACGAGAGCGCCCTTACACGATGACCCAGGGCTGGCTGATGTTACGGCAGGATGCCAATTCTAGCCATTCATTCTCCAGCTTTGGATCGGAAACCAATAGAAAGAACAAGCTTTCTGAGAGCCTGCCTGCAGGCATAAATTATACAAGTTTGCTGATTTCTAAAACATCTTCTCTGGATTCCTGAGGAAGGTATCCAGAATTGATAGATATTCATAAAGAATGACACTGTTCCAAGTATTTTTGGAAACACTTGCTGAAAGAAAACACTATTTCATAAGGCAACTTTCTCTACCTACAACCAACCACTCCCAGCTTTAAATGAAGCCACACAACTGTGCCTCAAAAGGATACCAACAGTACATGGATTTCAAGTGGTTTGAGAAGCCAGACTCCTGGTATGAACATGGCTACACCAATAAGGATCCATCTCCTGCTTCTCATTTTACATCTTCCCTCACTAAAAATCACACAAAAGCCAAAGGAGCATTTAATCTGCACAAAATGTAGTTTCTACAGAATTCAGAGATGGATATAACCCAGATTCCAAAGGGCATACAAAGGACACCCAGACTGGGGGTGCTTGGGTGGCTCAGTGGTTGAGTGTCTGCCTTTGACTTAGATCACGATCCCGGGGTCCTTGGTTTGAGTCCTGCATCAGGCTCCCTGTGAGGATCCTGATTCTCCCTCTGCCTATGTCTCTACCTCTCTCTGTGTGTCTCTCATGAATAAATAAATAAAATCTTTTTTTTAAAAACCCCCAGATTGGCTGAGGTTGGGCTGTGAATTGGGGGAAGGGAAGAGCAGAAGAAATAGGGGTGACAGGAATGCCCAGTGGGATAAATTTCAGAAAGTACCACCTAATTGACATGCTCAGAAGGTAAGGGCTATTTACAGGGACCAAGTGAACAGAACTGGTGACTTGGGCCCTCTGGGGCCCAACTGTCCCACTGCAGCAGACAGGAGAGAAGACGCACAGAGAATCACGGGCTGAGCCATGGCCAGTGGGAGTCCGTCTCCAAGGAACAGAGAGGCCGTCTGGACCCCTCCCCACACAGGATCTTCTAGCAAATAGTCGGCCCAGAAAACCCAACCCATTCTGTGGTGAATTACATGAATGAACAGCAACAACAAAAGCATTATTATTACCAGTCATTCCTGGAATATAGATAATAATACAGTTGCCCCTTGAGCAACATGGGTTTGAACAGCTTGGGTCCATTTATATGAGGTTTTTTTTTTTCCAATAAATTCAGCACAGTACACTCTAAATGTATTTTCTCTTCCTTATGATTTTCTTAATAACATTTTCTTCTCTCTAGCTGACTTTATTGTAAGAATACAGTATAGAATACATGTAGCACACAAAATATGCGTTCATCAATTGTTTATGTTATCAGTAAGGCTTCTGGTCAATAGTAGGCTTTCAGTACTTAAGTTTTTGAAGAGCCAAAAGTTACAAATGGATTTTTGACTGCCTAATCCCTCCATTGTTCAGTGGTTAATGTAGTAGTCATAGTATATATAACATCAGATAGATTATAAGTAGATAACAACGGCTATAATAATAATATAAAAAACTGGTTTGGGGTGCCTGGGTGGCTCAATCGATTAAGCATCTGCCTTTGGCTCAGGTCATGATCTCAGGGTCCTAGTATCAAGCTCCCCCATCTGGCTCCCTGCTCAGCAAGGAATCTGCTTCTCCCTCTGCCTCTGCCCCTCCCCTTGTTTGTGCTCTCTCTCTATATATATATCAAATAAATAAATAAAATATTTTTAAAATAATAATAATGTAAATAAATGGTTCAGCACCAACAGAGACTCTATAAGAAAAAATATGGTCAAAGGGCAGAAAAATCACTGATTTTCAAAAAATTCTCAATGAAATGTGGCTGGCAAAACTCAGGAAAGAATTAGAAAAAAATAGAACAAACATCACAGAAGCCTGATCACAGGAGTGAAGTGAACACAAAATAAAGAGGTACAAAAGGGAGAAGATGCTGCAAAAAACGTAAAAAGGGACATGATGGATTTGCCAAACTTGAATAAAGCCACAAAATGAAACAAGGAGTCGCAGCACCCAAGAGATATGAGCACAGATATAAAAGACAGGAGAGCCAATATTAGACTCCCTTAAAAAAAAAAATAAAGTGAGCCAGAACAAGGAAGGAGAACAAATATTTAACAATACAACTCAAGAAAACTCTTCTGAAATAAAAGGCTTGACACTGCTAGCTGAAAAGGAATACTGTGGTCAGGGAAATCAACCCAGACGAGTCAACACTGACACATCTCCTTGGCAAAGCCATTGGACTTTAAAGGTAACTTTGATCTGGTGTTTAAAAGTTTGATTACAAGAGAGAGAAAAAAAAAACAGGTTGACTTCAGATTTCTCCCCGGCAAGGGTGTCGTCCACCCTTGACGACACCAGAGAGCTACCGAAAGCTCCCCAGGGAATCTCTGTCTCAGCCAAGAATTTTCTATTTATCCAAATAGTCCTCCAAGTATAATGACTGCAGACAAACAGTTGTGACCCTGCACACACCCCAGGATCACTGGCCTGCAGCCCTTTTTGAGGAAACTTCTAGAGGTAAATTGCAATCATGTGAGCTATGTCTGAGGTGCCAGAGCAAAAGAATTGGCTGAGTCTTACATACACACAGCTCCGAGCAAAAAAATGAAACACACACAGATTTGGATGACAGAGGAGAATATGAGTGTCATAAGCCCTGACGATCTAGGAACGATACAGGAACAAAAAAGTGGACAAGAGAAGACAAAGACAAAAGGCGGTGGATTAGGAAACATAATGTTACTGACCAAATTTAGGAGAAGTCTGAATTAAGGAGAAGAAAGGAAGGACAAAGGGACAGAAACACATTAGGTTTATTACATACTGGGAAATCATTAGAGACTGTAGAAAAATCGGGGCTAAGAGAATTATATAAAGCTATAATTAATTTTATGAAGGTAACAACTAGAACAAAAATACCAACCCTTCTAAATATCAGAACTACACACACACACACACACACAGCAAAGATCACAGAGTAAAATACTTAAGAAGGAGCAATTATAAATACTTGAGAAGAAGGACACATAAAATATGAAAAACTAAACCCAAACGGACCTATCTGTATGTAAATGAGTTTCAATCATTCTTGAGAGTAAAAGTTTTTCAGGTCATAGCACAAAGAAAATCCAAACTCCAAGCTGAAAAGAGGCAGATGTAAAACAAAGTAATTAAAAAAAAAAAAAAAAGCCTGGGGGCTCCTGGGCTACTCAGTCAGTCAAGTGTCTGACTTTTGATAGTGGCTCAGGTCATGATCTCAGGGTAGTGAGATCGAGCCCAGCCCTGCGTGGGGCGTGGAACATGCTTAAGATTTTCCCTCCCCTTCTGCTCCTCCTCCCTCCTCACATTTACTTTCTCTCTCTCCCTCTCTTTAAAAAAAGAAAAAGAAAAAAGAAAAGCCTGGACAAAGGTATACCAAGCAAAGGCAAACAAAATGAAAGCCAGGTTTGTGATCTTAATATTAGACAAAGTGGAATTGAGGCCAAAAAGCATTACATGATTTAATGCTAAAGAGTGCAATTCACAATTAAAATATAACAGTTATGAATATGTATATATCCAATTACCTAGCAGCAATATTCCTAAAGCAGAAGTTACTCAGACATATAGAAAAGGAAGCAAAAACCTGCCAGCAGCAGAAGACTTTAACTCAATTCTCTCAGTCCGTGATAGAGTAAGTCAGCAAAACATACGGTAAATCGTTGGTCCTTTACACCCAGCCATGCCAACTCTGGGGTGTATCCTTCAGATATCCTTATGCCCACACAAAATGACATGGGCACAGGCCATTTAATTCAGCAATATTTACAAAGGTGTGACTCTCCTTCTCACCAATAAGGGACTAGTTAAATATTATGGTATAACAACTCAATGAGCTGTACCATAAAGAAAAAAGGGACGAGGGTCTCTATGTATTGATAGAAAGAACTCCAACTCCACTATAGGTTTAAGGGAAATAGAAAAATCACAACGTACTGAAAAGTGTGTGTGATATACTACCTGTGGTGTAAAAGAGAAATAAGAAGAGAATTTCACATTTGCTTTTATATATACATGAAGGGACTCTAAAAGGAGACCCAAGAAACTAGTACTAGTGGTTAGCTATGTGTGGTAGAGGGGAGGGGAGGGGAGGAAGTGAGCCAGGGAAAGGGGGGCACTTTTTACTGCAAACCACACACATACACACACACAGAGACACGTGCACGCGCGCGTGCACGCACGCGCACACATACACATGCACACATACACATGCACACATACATACGCACACACATAGGCATCTGGCTATGAACATGACTGCATTACCCCTTTATTTAAAGGCCACAAAATCCTGTGTGCAAAAGGGCTCTCGGCATAGTTTCTATCTGCTAATAGATAAAAAGTAAAATCAATGTCAATGTAACCCTCTGCTTTGTTTATAAATACTTATCATTCCCCTCTGAAACGTGAGCGGGCCCAATTAAACAAGCTGTAGCAAAAAAGCCTGTGGCGTCCCCTTAACCCTGTCCCTAGAAAGCCAAGTCTTATTCTCGAGGCCTCTAATCCGGGCTGTACAATTTGGCTATGATTTGAACGGTAGCTAGCTCCAATTGAGATGTGCCGTCACTATAAAATACACTCCAAAGTTCAGAGGCTTTGGATTGGAAAAAAGAGTATAAAACACCTCGTTAATTTTTGACATTGATTACATGTTCAAATAATAATATTCTAGATATATTGGGTTAAATAAAGTATGTTATTTCAATTACTTTCACCTGTTTCTTTTTACTTTCTTAACTGGGCTGCTGGAACATTCACCATCACAAACGTGGTTCAGTGGGTGGCACTGCTTTTGTGGGGGAAACGTAAGCAAACAGGCTAGATGAGATCATGCTGCATAACAAGCAACCCTAGAAATCACACTGACTACGACAATGCTCATTTCTTAGTCCTAATACAGGAGCAATGTGAATCAGCAGGGGACTCTGCTTCTGCATCGGGTGAGGTACCCAGGCTGACAGAGGTGCCATCCCAACACATACGCTCCTAGTCACAGCAACGGTGAGAAGGGAGCTCAGTGAATCACACACTGACTCTCAAAGTTTCCTCCTGGAAGTAACACGCATCACCAGTGCTCATATTTCATTGGTCAAAGCGAAGCCCATGAAAATGTCTGATTTCATGGTGAGCGGAGAGGTGTGATCTTCTTACATGATGAGAAGAAAAAGACAGAAATACCTGATGACAGAAATACCTAATGAACCGCACACGTGACCAGTCATCTCACTGTATGTCCTATGCAAGGCTAAAGATGATGTCTACTCAGCCACAGGTGTTGATCCCAAATGACTTGATCCTGTTTTTTAGAGTTGACTTCCATTCAGAAAGAAAATAATTTGGGGGAATGCACAATGACATGAAGCCCTCCTAAGTCCTCTCATTTGACCTGCTAACACTTAAATACTTCCAGTAACTGGGGTGTCCACTCAATCAGAAAGAGATCCAATGCCATGTTTGGCAGCCTGTTTTTACAAATTTATGCTGAGCCGAATCTGCTTTGTGCTTTGGACGCTAATTCAGAGCCATGCAGTATATATTTCATCCACCTGTCACCAAAGAGCTTTCAAATATGTGGTGACATCTACCACTTCAGAAGCTCTCCGGGCTATCTCAACTGTTCCTTGTAAAATGGTGTCATATCTTCCCACTACCTTGGTTCTTGTACTAGAAGGCCCCCATCTCAGATAGGACATTGTGCATTCAGGTCCACTGCCATGTGCTTTGTCTGGGCCTAGCCACATCACATGCAAATAGAAGCTTTTTATGCGATTGCAGAGGTCTGCTCAGATCACATGATCTTCCCCTCTGTCAAAAGCATTGGACACATCTACACTGGGGCTACCTTCAGCCTGGGCCCCAGAGTGATAAAATGCACGGAGCAGAGACCCACAGACCCACAGCAGCACACCTAACACATAAGCGAGAAATCACTATTTGCTTCCGGATGCCACTGAGGTTTGAGTCTGTTTATTGCATGGGCAAAGCTTCCCAATACAAAAATAATCCCAGAGTGGCTGTGTTAAGAAAGGTTGGATTTTTACTATATGTCCCACTGGAAGGAGATTTTCTCCAAATGATACTTTGAACCGCAGTGCAATACCTAATTTTATTTATTTATTTTATGAATATTTATTTTATGAATATTTATATAGCAGTGACTATATGCCAAGAACTATTCTAAGCACTTTATGAAATTCATTTACTCAAGCTTCAGAGAACCCTATCAGGTGAGTTCTCTTATTATCCTCATTCACAGATGAGAAAATTGAGATAGAGAGAAGTCCAGATCACAAAGCAGGTAGGCACCAGAGTCAGAGTTCAGACCCAGGCTGTCTGGCCCCAGAGTCCATGTCCTTAACCACTACATTACGCGATTATCATAACCGTTAATATTTATTGAGTTAATTTACACTAAGCACATTCAATCTTACTTGATTCCCATAATAACCCCAGGAAGCTGAGAGAACTGAGGCTCAGAGATACAAAGTTACTGACCCAAGGTTACCGAGTGACCTTGATGGCAGTAAAGCCCATACTCTGCGGAGAAAACTCTTTTTCTGTAAAGAAGAAACTTCCGAATACTAATGGAGGCAATCAGATGAATTCTTTCTGTTCAAACCTGGCTGGGGGCACAGAAGAATCCACCAAATCTTACTACCTCTACATTTCCAAGAATTCTCTTTATGTGTATCACCGTCACTGTCACAGATAAATGTGGCTGTTGCTGGCTGTCTACCCAGGGGAGGCACTGTGCTAGGCTCCCTTGCCCCCATTAAGACTGGAGGAATAGGCTGGTGCTAATTAGGCCTGACCTGGTGACAGATGAAATAAACAAACACCGCCGTGGTTGGGGAGGCATCCAGCACCCCGGTCAGGTGGCTCTGGTTTTCACAAGATTGCACAGCAGCCAGCTGCCCCAGACGGTAGCAGGAACAGAAAACACAAGATTCCCATCCTCCTCCTATTATTATCTCCAGGGAGGGCCTCGGCATTAACAGAGCCGTGTGAAATGGACAATTCACACATCTTCCGAGTTTCCCAACAACATCGGTCCCCGCTGTTGCCACAGCCACCTCCAAGTCTTCTAGCAACAAGAAGAGTATTAGACACAGACCAGCAGGGAAGCTCATGCAAACAGGCGGTGTGCATGTGTGTGCATGCATGCACCACACACACACACACACACACACACACACTCCCTACAGTCCTTTATCCGCTCCCCAGAAATGGCAAGGGATATGGAAAAACAAGGAAAAAGGCAAACATTCGAGGAAGGGCTCCTCTTTCACTGGTGGGGGCTTCAGAAGAGCAGGTGACGTCTGCAGCCCAAGGTGACAAGTCAACAGCTCAGAGAAATCTCCCTTCTCCAGACTCTTTCGTCAGGGTCAGACAGACCGCTTCTGAAACCAGGTGGCACAAGGCCTTCCGAGACCTTGACCAGTACACTCACCACCTGCAGACAGAAGAGAGCCTGGGAGAACTAAGGCCCACCTTGATGCCTGCCCTCCTGGAGCCTCCTGGTCTCACATGAAGGCTCAGCCCCTCCCAAAACTCTGAGCTACTCTTGCCTTTAATTAGGGAAAATTAAGGAACTCTGGTCCCATACTCTGAGCGTTCAGACTTCAGACAGTTCTGCCCTGATGATGTACCCTAATTCCTAAAACTGAGTATTTTTCCCCATTGGCACCTATATTAGAGTTCTCCAGAGAAACAGAACAAATAGGATGCACACATACGTATCTATACGGAGAGATCCGTGATGAGGAACTAGCTTATATGGTTATGGAGGCTAAGTCCACCATCTGCCACCTGCAGGCTGAGGAACCAGGAAAGCCGATCGCATGGTTCTAGTCAGAGAACTGGGAACACGGACCATGTAAGTCGAGGTTCAAAGACAGGAGAAAACCAATGTTGCAATCGGGCAGACAGGAAGGAAGCAAAAAGGGTGAGTTCCTCCTTCCTTCACCTTTTGGTTCTTTATGCAAGCCCTCAAAGGATTAGATGATGCCCAGCCACATTGGGGAAGGCAATCTATCTTGCTGAGTCCACCAACTCAAATGCTAATCTCATCCAGAAACATCCTTACAGACACACCCAGAAATAATATTTGATCTGGGCATCCTTCACCCCATCAAGGTGGCATATCATATTAACCATGACAACACTTATACCCCAGCCTCTGGCCCCCAGACACTGTTGGATAAACTGCACCACCAGTTCCTCCAGGTTGGAGACCCACTGTGTTTTTGCCAAGCTCTCCTCTCAAGGCCAAGTTCCTCGTCATAGAAATCCACCTGATTACTTCTTGCTGAATCACTGGTTGCCTGCCAGTCATTGTCATTTTATTGGGTCCTGGGGAAGCACATTTCATACTGTAATAAAACTTTGAGGTTACATGTCCCCCACCAAACCCTAGAGTCTCTAGAGCAAGGGCCATGTAGGTTCTGGGTCTTATTCATCTATGTATCCCTAACACCCAGCCTCCCCGGACGCCTCCAGCAATTAGTTACTGAATGAGCCCCCTTCACCAGCCATGGCAGTCCGGCATTCCCAGCTGGGTGGCCAAGATGCAAAAGGTTGGAAGGTTGAGGTTGGCTCAGGAGAGTTACCATCAGAAGGCAAAAGACACACCTGCCTCACAAAGCCCAGCTGAAAGAGACTATAAGTTTTGCCATTTCTGTCACCGTTGCTATGGGAATAGAATGCCTCATATGTGGCGCATCCATGTAAGTGGAATATTTCTTACAAGCATCATCCTGAGTAGAATTTCCACCCCTGGGCAGCATCTGATGCCGTTATAATTATAGGCCCTTAAATCTCAAAAAGGGGGGACACATCTCCCCCCCCCCCACTCTTCTGCTCTCTCCTTTTCCCCCTCAGTCTGGTCCCCTCATCTCTGTCTCCCTTCCTCTCCAGCCTAAATGCTCAGATAACTAACTGGCTTCTCTGAATCTTCTTTCATAAAGATCAGCATCTGATCTGTGCAGAGGAGGTAACAAAATCACCACCAGGTCTGGGGGACATTGCAGGCAGTTTTATCTGCTCCGTAACAACAACGGAGGCGATGCTAACATAGCTGCCCTCACTAGCTACGGCCTGGGTGGTGGACAGGTGCAGAGAAGGGAGGAAGCAAACAGTCACGGAGCAGCTACTTGGCGCTACTCTTTCCAACGGTGTATTTTCTTATTCACGTAGCAAGTCCAGGCAAGAAGTATTACTGCCTCCATTTTTATGGATGAAGCAACTGAGCCCTAAAGATCTCAGGTAACAAGGTATAAAGAAAGCCAAGACTTGAATTTAACTTAGAGTCTTTGTGTCCCCATCGGGTACTCTTTCCACGAAGCTTGAGTTGCCTCCCACAAGTAATGAGGGAGGAATATCCCCACCAATACTTTCCCCTCCCATTCCCCTTCCATTCCATCTTCGGATCTTCAAATTCGGTGCCTTCGGTTTAACCTCTGGCCTCCCTCCTTCCTTCCCTCTGTATTGCTGGGATAGCCAAGGGTTGGGAAGGCAGAAAGTGAGGGGGAAAGGATTGGCCACACCATGTTATGGGTTCCCTGGTCCTCATTTATTGGCTGGTGTGAGGTCATGTTTCCAACCCACCTGCCGTGTCTGGGAGGTTTTGATGGACACTCTGTACTATTTGGGGGTCCCTGCCTCCCCAGCCCCATTCTCTTGTTCTGGTCCCTGTTTCTGCTCTGCCCTATCTAAAGGCTAAGATTCTCAAAGTGTAGTCCCAAGCCAGCAGCCTCAGCATCACAGAAGAACTTGTTAAAAAGACACATTTTCGGGGCGCCTGCGTGGCTCAGTCGGTGAAGCATCCTACTCTTGGTCTTAGCCCAGGTCATGATCTCAGAGGTCATGGGATCAAGCCCCATGTGGGGTTCTCCACTCAGCAAGGGATCTGCTTGTCGCTCTCCCTCTGCTCTTCCTCCTGCTTGCTCTCTCCCTCTCTTTCAAATAAATAAATAAAATCTTTTTAAAAAGATTTTTTAGACCCTACCCTGGACCCAGTGAATCAGAAGCCCTGGAGGAGGGGCTTACCCCCCAGCAAACTGTCTTTTAACAAGTGCTCTAAGGGTACCTGGGTGGCTCAGTGGTTGAGCGCCTGCCTTAGGCTCAGGGCCTGATCCTGGGGTCCTGGGATCGAGTCCCACATCGGGCTCCCCACAGGGAGCCTGCTTCTCCCTCTGCCTGTGTCTCTGCCTCTCTCTCTCTCTCTTTCTGTGTCTCTCATGAATGAATAAATAAAATCTTAAAGAAAATAAATAACAAGCACTCCAGGTGATCCCCCAGCACTCCCAGGTTTGTGAGCCCCTGATTTTAAAGGCTGTTGTCCTGCCCAAAGAGCACAGCCCTCCTTTCAGCCCTCCCTCCACCCCTTTATTTCCCACAGGACCCAGTTTGAGAGGGGTGGCATTTCGGTGGCAGGTGAGATTTAAACACTGCTAAAACTGACATTTTTCCTCATTTCCAGTTCTGTCAGATACCTGATTGCAATTTTATAATACTCCAGAGGCCCCACCCTCGGCAAATACCGATTCAAAGTAAGAACAGATTATTTTAAAATGGTTGTTGGCACATTGATGGCACTGGCCGGTTTTTACTGACTAATTAATCCTTATTTGACCTGAATTAGTGCCTAATCCATGTAAAATGATGGAGATTTGCTGGAATGCAGTAAATTTGAGAATTAAAAACGAAGGCATGGAGGAGTGGATTCAGCATCAGACCATCGTGAGGATTAAAGTGCTTCTT
This sequence comes from Canis lupus baileyi, assembly GCF_048164855.1. NCBI lineage: Eukaryota > Metazoa > Chordata > Mammalia > Carnivora > Canidae > Canis > Canis lupus. Next base: position 73,694,827 of record NC_132845.1, read on the forward strand.
CAACTGGTACATTATTTGAAGTTTGATTTTTCCTGCTTTCTCCTCCTCACACACCTCCTTCAAAGAAGAAAAAAAAAATTACCAGAAGACACAAGCATATTGTCTCCCCTTCTCCCAAATAAAGGTAAACTGACAGCGCTTTCAATGAAAGGCTCTGCATGATTGGAATTAAATGTCAAATACGATTTTCTGTTGGCAATTCAAAGTGTTGGTGTCAAAACCATAACTGACAGTACGACTGCAGATTAGGATCTGTCTGGAATGGCAGCATCACACTGCGGGAAGGTTTATGATTTAGTAGATTAACACAGTTCTCTTCACGCTACCACTTAAGAGATAATTTGTTCAAGCAGGAGCCGATTAGATTGTGGCTGCCCACGAGCAGGACCCCCTCCCCGAGGCTCTGTCAGGCATCTGATGGCACACCCTGCCCCCCGTGGGGTCTGCCATCATTACGGGTGACAGGCAGCAGAGGTGAGTGGCCACAGCTGCCAGCAGCCCGGCTGTCAGGAGCCACCAGTGACGTCTGCTGGCGATATCTCAGGGAAAATGGAGTTCCTATTGATCCAACCAATATGAAATGGCCTTCCAGGTTGGAGATTTGATTTATTTAGCTTCTGTGCCTCAGGTGGGATGGAGGGAGGGGTGGGGGAGGAGGGGCCTGCTTCCTGGCAGGTCACTGATTCATGCACTCCACCACTAGGTTTCTTGCAGCTCTAGAAAAGACATGGAGTTCAGAGCCCAGAGAGGTTAGGAGAATGGCCCAAGATCACAGAGCTTGGGAGGAGAGGGAAGCGTAGTTCATATCGCTTGAGACTCACAAAGTGAGAGACACCGTCTCAGGCATTTTTATCTCCAATGCCTTGAGTAATAGTCACAAAGACTTTGATGTTCTTAGGAACCCCCTAGGTTAGGGGTGTAAGTAATGTGCATAGGCCACAGCAGGTGCACGGCAGACACGGGTTAGGGCTAGGTATCTAATTCCCCACCGGTGCTCTCTGCAACATCTCGCAAAGTATCCCTAGAATAAATATTCCAACTGAAAAGGGGATAAAGGGGCTTTGGAAACTGTGCTTCCATCTTGCACGCATTGCATGTCATTTCTGCCGAGCGACAGTCCATAGGACCCAGATAATAAAATAAATAAAATGGATGTTCTGTGTCTTGACCGGCCATAAATTGTAACCAGTCCTCTGCAAGCCTGATTTAAGAGTTTCATCTCGCACAGACCATGTTTGCTCTTCCTTTTTTTCCCCCCTTTTGTCCCCACTTCTAGGCAAGAAGGAAAAACAGTGGAAGCCGTCAGTTCAGAGCAGCATTTATATTATCCAACAATGGCAGGATGTGACAGCATAGGAGCCTCACAAGATGATGTTGAGACTCTGGTTTTAGAATGTTTACTCTCTTCTGGGTGAACTCTGACATCCAAATGCATTAATGCAGTGCCATTTGCAACTCTCATGCCAATCTCTATCCTTGTACGTATCAGAATTTTAATGCCTGCTTCCCTGTTTGAGTTATGGTAATTTATTGTAATAGTGTATTTTGACCTTTTCAGTATTTTGTATTTTTATTGGATAGCTGTTTCACCTCTTCCCTGGAGGGTTAGCCAGGCTGAAAATGAGAGAGAATGGTAAGACCAACCAATCAAAATACAGAATATTAAAAAGGTCAACACACAAGAGCAAACTACTAATTTGGCAAACACAAACATGAAAAGAATGAAAGCTCCAAACAGCATGGTGGCCAGAGCAAGAACGAGTGGTCAGGAGAAAGCTAAAGCCGTCCTCTCAACTTACAGCAGAGCAGTTAGTTCAACCACTGAATGTCAACTAGGCCATCTTCAGAACCAAAAAAGGGTAGAAAATCAGGGCAAACTCCAAACAGTGTAAATTGTACTACTCTTTCTGTCTCTACTGGTCAATGCAAATGGCAAAGCAATGTGATGGGGTCTTAAAGTCCGAGCCCAGAGATGCCAGGGCACTTGCAAATATAACACACAAGAGCCAAAGGATGCACCAACTATAACATTTAACCCTCCACCTGCAGGGAGATGAATGTGTCAGGAGTCTGGAACTGAGGTTATCTATTTTTCTTTTGAAACTTTCTAGGAAGGCAATTCTTCAGTCTCCCTAATTGATTCTTTCCAGTTGAACTATATATTAATTAAATAATAATAATAATAATATCTTGACAATCAAGATTAATACTAACATTAAAAATCATAATTTTATGTTATTTATTTTAACATAAATTTCATGTTAAAATTGTTAAAGCAATTTTATGTTATGTTCTGTTTTAACATAAAATTCATTTAACATCAATTTAACATCAATTTAACATGAATTACCCTTCACAATCCCTTGGAAACAGCATGGAAAGCCTAACTTTTGCAAAATATTCAGAGGACCTAAGATAAGTACTTCTCTAAATTCTTTTAAATTCCAATCTTTTCTGCTTTCTGCTTGATCTTCATTTTCTATGATTCAGTTGGTTGATTTCCTATCATTGAATTGTAGCTCATGAGATCCTTGTTTGTTGAGGTTTTCAAGCAATATGAGCCATTCTACTACATACATCACTTTCGTCAACTTCATGAAATCCTGTGTTGCTTACACATTGTGCAATTTCCATTTGCTTTTGATTCACACTCTGCTGCCAAAACATCTGAAAATCATCTGCAAAACTGGCCAAATAGTGATGTCATACAGGTTTGTGTTGAGCAGAGTTATATTTGAGTCGGGTCTAATTTTTAAAGTCTGCCAGCGAATATTTAATGACTGTACATTCCCTCTGTGAATTTTTAGCTACAGGTACTCTGATAATGAAAACTCAAGCACATGGACCTCAGACTTACCTAGGTGCAAACCAGAATATTTCCAATATAAAACATTCCATAACAGGTATTAAAAAGGGATTGTTGGAAGTATATCCAATTATTAACACTTTGTTGTCTGACTCTTATGAATGGCTGCCCAAGCAAGTTACATTGTAGGATAAGAAGTTGGGGCTAGAACCACATTGTAGATTTGCAACGACCATTCATTAAGAGTATTTCATATGTACCATACTCAGATTACACTTCTAAATTTAAAAACACTTAAAAATATGGCACATGATCCCTGTTTTCAAAAAAACGATCCTTTATTAAACATTTACTATGTACCCCAAACTGTACTTTGCATTTTATATGCATTATATTATTTAACTCTTATCATAGCCCAAGAGAAAGATAACAATACCTACAAGTTATAGGTACTGAAATAAGACCCAGACATTGAGCAACTTACCTGAGATGAAATATGTAATTAGTGGCAGAGGCAGAGCTCAATTCTGACTCCAGGCCCACACTTCTATGCACTCCATCACAGGACATAGAAAAGGCATCCAGAAGAATTAAGCTATGTGGTGAGACTGTAGTATCTTTATTCCCGTCTTTGTCCACATTTTCTAAATTAAAAGTGACTGCTTTTTAGAATCAGAGGGGGAAAAAAACTAGTTTTTATTAGAAGAAGTTAAGGTTAGAGACTGGAAATCACCTTATTGTTTGTGGCTAAAGGAAAAAACTTTGCAGAGACAAGGGGAAGAAAGTCTGGCCGAGTTTCAGCTTCAGGGAAGATTCCCAGCTGGCAAGGAGCCTTCAGATGGAGGGTATGGCACGTCCTGTAAGTTCCTCTGACAAGGACACTGCCCACTCCACCTACTGAGGAACTTGAAAGAAATGACAATATGTGGTGGAAAAGAACATTGATCATAGTCAGAGACAAGGCCACCCACCACAACCTATGAAGGCCTATCTGCCTCCCTGTCCCCTCATCCCCTGGGTCCCACCTACTGCTCAGTCCTCTCCTCTGCTGTGAGGCCAACTCTGGCTCAAGCCAGAGCACTGAGCACCATGGGAGAATGACTACCATCTCCAAGACCTCAATTCCCCAAAGGGGGCTCCATCTTCCCACAGGCCTCCCGGAGACTGCCCAAGGCTGCCCCAGCTTACCTGGACCCCCTGAAGGCACCCGTGGTCTAGCCCTGCTCAAGCTGCACTCCACAGCACAGCCAGCCACAACAGTGAGCTTTCTGGAGCTCAGTGACACTGCCAACCCAACGCCTGAGCCATCCCCGGTACCAGCCACCACCTCCCATCAGACAAGCTCTCCATTCAATATCAGCCTATTCCCGACTGCTTCACTCAGGCTTCACACTGGGTGTTACAGGGAGCTGAGATTCTGATCTCCTAGCTGCCACAGTGTCAGGTGAGCCCTGGACCCTTCTTTGTCTCAAGCAAGTTGAGTGTACGAGATAAACAGGACCACCCTGCAAATGTCAGGGCATGCAAAATTTGAGGAGCACTGACTTTGAACCACCCTGGTGGGTTTTCTTTGTGCCCATACACCATCTGCTTCCAACCTGGTTCATCTTAGACCTCCTGACCTCTTGCTTCATCCCTGGTATCTAAAAAATTATAAACAATGGCATTGTTTGTTTACGGTCTGTCAGTCATTCTTCTGAATGCTTTACATTTATATAGCTATGACAGGAATTATCACTTCTCTGGGCCTCTTCTGCTGCTCTGGACCCCTGAAAAACGGGGACAGTGGCAATTTCTCTGAGACCCCTTACAGTCTTCTTGGGAGCTCCAGGGATTACTGCAGCCTCCTCTCCCTACATGGCTTGAGGGTATGGGCACCTTTCAAGAAAACAGTCTAGAAACGGAAAGGAACACTTTCTCCAGGATGTTGTCTTCAAATCCTTAACCCAAAAGAAATTGTTGGAATTCCTAGTAGAAGTGAGATTATAGGAGGAAGAACAGACATCTGGCTGGAAGAAGCAGGTTGGTAATGAAATGGAACCCTAGACTGGTAGATGGAATTGTGGAAGATGAGCCAGTTGGAAAATGAAGTTCAACAGTAATAAATCAGCTTCAGGAAATTGTAATCACAGACCCAGGTCCAGAAACATGATGGTGTGCAGTAGAAAAGAACACTGACCAGAGTCAGAGACAGAGACAAGGCCACCCACCACATCCTATGGAGGCCTATCTGCCTGCCTGTCCCCTCATCCCCTGGACCCCACCTGCTAACCAACAGCTAATATATAGTATTTATTCAAGGAAGATGATTCCAGAATAAGGAATGAGAGTTACTGTAACACATACCATTTCTTGGAGCTCCCAGTACCCCTAAAAAAGAGCCATTCTTCTTTTTCAATATATGCCTGCTGTTCACAATCTCTTGGGTTATCATCAAATGGTTTCCATTTACTTCAAATGACATTTTCTCTGCCTTGAGGCTTTACCTATCAGCACTCGGTGTTGATATCCATTGCTGTGGTGTCACAACAGCTACCAAACCATGCACAGGGGTGACAAGCACAGCCTGTCATCCTCACCCAAAAGTAGCTCAGCATACACCCTTTGCAAACATTGGTTTAAAAAATTTTTCAATAAAAAATAAGATAAATATCAAGTCTTATCTCTGGTGAATCATGGATTCTCCCCCTACCACACACACACACACACACACACAAACACACACACACACCTTTTTCCAGGCTAAATCATTTGTGATCATTATTTCTTTACCTTGACTCTTCTGGTAATAGATCATCAAATCAACTTTTGTTCTAGGGATTTTTTTTCAGCTAGTTGACACCTAGAGGTACTGAGCTTGACAGTAAGGATCTTTTTCTTTATATTAATATAGCACCTTACTCTAGAGAGAGTTAAGCATTTGCAAATACCAACTAATTATTTATCACAGGTATTTCAGGGAATTAGACAGCTCCAAGTTACAGAAAAAAGTAAAATCAATAACTGTTTCTTACGTGATTACTGTCCATGCAATGCTTATGCATTTCCATGCATTAGTCATACTCCAATTATGGTCTAAAGTAACTACTGACAAACCAAGAGCTAGTAGTATAATTATAGGAGGTTTTACAAACAGTATGTGGAAGAAGACTAATAGATTGAGGGTCAGAAGCCCAGGGGGGTCTGTGAGCTTATACCATGAATCTCAGTTTTCTCATTTGTAAAATGAGAAAGTTGTAGCTCTCTTAAGTCAGCAATACTGAGCTTATTCTAAGTCATGTGGGCACTCTGCTCCACAAGCAGGCCTACATCAGGAGTGAGGGAGACAGATGAACATTTCCTTTATGCAGAGAGTTGGTTGCTATCTTTCTCTTGCCCCTCTAAAATCAAGGCCAATTCCTGTCTTTACTTCTCTAGGAAGATTTCTCTGACTCCTCTGGAATGCAGTGAACTTGCCCCAAATGAACCCTGATACTATTTTTTTAAAGATTTTATTTATTTATTTATTTAAGAGAGAAAGGGAGAAAGAGAGAGCACGAGCAGGGGAGAGGCAGAGGGAGAGGGAGAAGCTGACTCCTCACTGAGCAGGGAGCCCAATGTGGGCCTCAATCCTAAGACCTGAGCCAAAGTCAGACAGTTAACCAACTGAGCCACCCAGGTGCCCCAATCTTGATACTATCTTAATACTGTATACCAGCAGGGATCATATACTGCTGTGTATTTTTCTTGTTGTTCTTTATAGCTTGTCCAGCAAACTAAATTGTAAGCACTTAATGGAAGTGCTTAGGTTTTCAAATCCTAATTTCCCCTAAAACAGAGCATAAACCCAGAAGGGAAGGAATCCTTTGTTATATTTTTTAATCCTTTGTTATTTTACCTGTTTATGTCACTAGTAATGAATTAGGAAAGAGGCCCTTTATGAATATCTAGGGTCCCAGAACATATAATTATGTCAATAGGCTCTCACTTCCACCAGGCAACTTATATGTAAGCCAAGACTTAATTTTAGTCTTATTTTCCCCATTCTTTTGTCTCTTTCCTGCTCTTTCCCTCTGCTTCCCTCTAAGTGTGCCAGCATTACCACCATGATGTCCTTTTCTTTGAAATTCCTCCTTAAAACATCCCTGCATGAATAAGCAAGGGGCAAATGGTGTTACCAAACTGATAGGAAATCTCAGACCAAGACTTCAAACTGCCATGGAAGAGAAAATCATCACACATTAAAAATAGAACTTGGAGAGAAAAGAACATGAACCTTCTTGCTTCTCCCCAGGGTGAAGAGCTATAACTCCTCCTCATCAAGAAGATGGCAGACCACTGGGTATTTCTGAGGACTATGTCTTACTCCAGACCTAATAAATAGAAAAGTGAGAAGGGACAAAAGGGATGAGTTCTACCTATTTTCTCAGTAAAGAATACCTAGAGAATTCTGCTTCTGGCAATATGGTGCCCCAAAATACTCTGAAATAGCCTTCTACCACAAAATAGTCAAATGATGGAAGAATTACAATGAAAGTAAATGCATTCCTGGGCTCACAAGAAAATAAGTAAAATCCTCAAGGGCAAAAAAAAAAAGGTTTTATAAACATCACATCACACATCCAAGCAAACACCAAAGTTGAGTTGCCTTGGGAAAATGTCGATTCCAAGAATCTAGAATTTTGGAAATGAACATCCACTCCTAAGAGCATAGGAGACTGAGCTTGGCATCCAAGCAATGCAGGAAAGGAGAAGCTAAGAACCCTACATTAACCAGAGTATCCCAGGGACCACACTCTTAATCAAAGGAAGGGCCAAGAAGGAAAAGGATATAAACATGTTAACACATTACACAAGTTAGATAGAACATATAAATGTTGTTCTCTAGAACACATGCACTATTTACAAAAAAATAGATATGTACCAGTCCACAAACAACTCTAAAAATATTTTCAAGAATTGGGTATCCTGCATACCATATTCTCTTGCTACAGTACAATTGAGATAGAAATCAATTTTTAAATTAACTTAAAATAACAATTAATTTGTAAATTTGAAAACATACTTCTCCATAACTCATGAATCAAAATTAAAATGATAGAAATGTTTAAATATTTATAATTAAATAGAATGAAAATACTATGTATCAAAACTTGTGGCATACAGATAAAGGAATATGTAGAAGGAAATCTATATTCTTTTTTTAAAAGATTTCTCTATCTATCTGAAAGACAGAGAGTGTGCAAGGGGTAGGGACAAAGGGAGAGAGAGCCTCAAGCAGACTCCATGCTGAGTGCAGAGCCTGATGCAGGGCTCAATCCCATGATACTGAGATCACGACCTGAGCCAAAACCAAGAGACAGATGCTTAACCAACTGTGCTACCCAGGCACCCTGGAAATCTAAACGCTTAAATTCTGACCTTGAAAAGGCAAGGCTAAAAATTAGTGTATTAAATTTCCAACTTCAGAACTTGGATGGTGTGGAAGGTAGGCAGACAAGAATATAAATCTAAAAAGAGTGAAAGAAAAGGATGACAAAAAAATAGACATTAATGCAATAGAAAACAAAGATAAGTAAAAGGAACAAACAAATCCAAGAGTTGATTGTTTGAAAGGATCAATAAAATACACAAATTTCTGATGAGGTGTAATGAGGCAGAAAGAGAGAAGTCACAAAGAAATAATAGAAGAAATTTTCTAAATGACATAACTAAGGATAGAACAGGAGATAAAAAGATAATACAAGAGTATTATGAAAAACTAAATTGGGATCATTCCAGAAAAGCTAAACGAATTCAATACTTAAAATCCTATTTATGTTCATCTTCCCCACTTCATTCATTCAAATCAATTCAGAGCAATTAAAATCTTACTGTAATGTCACATAGCCACCTGATTCCTTTCCTTCTGGATCCACTCAACCTTGGCCAAAGTAAGTGCATTTGAGGTCTAGGTTTCTTTTTCAGCATTTTCACAGACAGAGAAATTGCCCACAGGAACATTAACACCTTCAAAATGTGATTATTCCAATCTCTCGAATGTCTGATCTTTCCAGAATTTCAGGGAATCATAAGGAAACAAAATAGCATGAGGTCTGTTTCCAGAATATTGAGGAAAATCACTTAATACCCAAACCAAATATGACCATGAGAGTAATTTATAATCTTAACATCAGTTCCCAACCAGATATGTCTCCTAAACCCAATATCTCATATAATCTAGATCCATGCTGCTATCACCCATCGTAAGTAAGGAGCTCATATTCGTTCAACATAAACAACAACAATAAACCAAAGGAATGTAAAGGAGTAACAAAAGAATTCCCACATGGTTCAGCTTTTCCAGCATGGCAATCAAGCCATGCCAGGTGGTCAAAGTCCACCACCTACAAAGTTAACACTCGTTTAAAGAAAGAATCTCATCGAGACACCAGATTTGCGCTAAGAAAACACCTCTTGGAAAGTGAATAAAGGACCAGTCCACCATGTCCTTCCTCAAGACTTTCTTTTAAACTCACTCAATAAAACTTATTTCCCTCAACAATTTGTGTATGACTCCCTCTGTTCTGTCCCAACCCTGAACACTTGGCACCTGAACAGGGCTCCGCCTGGTAACATAGTGGCTAATCTCCATCAAAACCGGTGGCCTCGCATCCTCCCCTAATCCCAGGAACATGCCAGACCCCTCCTTCTGTATTTCTCCAATTCTGAAGGCTCTCATTTGTGCAACATTTCAATTTCTATGGTGACTGCATCTTCCTTCCATTCTAGAATGCCTTAGCTTTGTCCCATATTGTTTGCCTCCAAGGAGAGCACCCCCCTTCGTTTCCAAATTTCCCCAGCTGGAGTAACTACCCACTTAAAAATTTTCTGAATGTCAGCTGCCTCTGGGAAATTTCCCAAACTGGCTCCCAGTAATGTCATAAGGTCCAAAATCCCGTAACTCTTGTCTTCTTTCAACATTTGAATTCCCCAAGTCTTGACAGCTCAAACTCTACTTTCCCAGCACACAGGTTCAGATGCATTTTTAAGCCTTTGACCTGCCCTTAGATGAGCATCTTGGTCCTTCCCAGCCCCTTCTGAGCTAAGACATTTTTGACTTCTCAATGTTGATCTTCTGTTCCTCTTCCCAGAGATTCCTCCAGAGCTAAAAGACTGAAAACTTTTAAGTTGATCCCATTTCTTCCTGAGTTACCTCCCAAGATCTGAGCACTTTCTGTTCACATACCAGTTTCTAAATAATCCCACTCACTTATCTCCTTCTCCACCTCCAGTGAGTGCACTTGATGCTTAGCAGTGGGAAATTGCTTGATTGTCGCTTGTTTGCTTCATTCTTAACCACTCACATTTGGATAACTCCATTAAGTTGTTCCCCTGACTCAATCTAAGAAGATTACACACCACCTGCATACAGAACCCTCATCCCCATTCAACTTAATCTGTTCTTGGATAAACTCCACCAACTCCCAATGCTTAAACCCATCCACTATGTATTTCTAGGGAATATCCTTGCTGAATGGGGTAAAAATCCAAAATGAAAACAAATGCAAAACTCAACAACAAGACAATAAGGTGAAATTAGAGTCTATTAATACTGAGTCATGCCACAATCCAGATAGTAAAGGAGTTTTACACCCGAAGTCTGCTTATTTTAAAGTGAGCTTTTTCAAGAGACCAGAAGTTTCCATCCCTGCCAAGCTCAGATTCTTACTAATCAAAATCAAGGCACAAACTCTCTCTCTGAGTTTTGCTAATGAAAACCAGAGCTTCTCTTAACAATACAAGTTTCTTCAGGAGGCTAAACCCAAACCCCCAACTTCTGTGCATAAACTCACCTCTGCCAGAGAACAAATGTTCATTATTATAAAGAGTAAATGGACCAGATCCGGAATGCTTGGCCAGCACTGACCATGGCTGCCCTCATCCCCGTCCCTGCTGTATTCCCAAGGGAGTCCAAGGCTGAAGCTTTGGCTTTGGATCCCTACCTGGCCAGAAGCCTGGTGAGCTAGGCTGAGCCCCACATGGGATTAAAAGGATCCTCTGGTCTCTTTACCTTAAGATGTCTCTTGGAGCTCTTGAGGAGCTTGTTAGACTGTTCTGTGTCCCCTTCCCAGGGGTCCCTCCCTGACCCCAATCAGGTGAGCTACTTCTCAGCCTGGCCTTCTCAGAGCCTGTCTCATCATACTATCTGCTTCACCTTCTCTGTGGAAGAGAGAGAGAGAGAGAGAGACAGATCCAATCCTGGGAGGAGAACTTGAATCCAATTTCGCTCCTCCATTGAGTCCTTGAGGTCCCCAATCTGTCTTCAACCTCCTCCTGCCTCAAGTCCCAAATCACTCCAGCAACAATTTGTGTAGCCAACCTACACAGTCCTCACTTCAAGCATCAAACAGCAAAAATAATGGAATAAAACCTTTGACAGTCTTCCCCTCTCAGAAGTTCAAAGGAAATAAGGATGAGATTATGGCCACTAGAATCTGTCCAGCTGATTATTGGTGCCAGTGGTGACAGGCTGCTGTTTACTGATTCATGGAGTGATAAGTAGAAAAGGAGAGAGTCTGCAGAGAGCAGAGCTATATATATTCCTGGAGCTGTGTTCTCCCAATGTAGCCACTTGAATCAAGCCATATGCACTGTGGGCTGACTTTGATTCTCGTAACAACTGTTTAAAAGCGGACAGGGGCAAGGCTTCCAGATTTGTTGACTCGTGTTGTTCTTGGGGAAACAGGGGGAGGGAGGGTTCTGTTTCCAGCACTTCCCATGGGAGGCTGTTTCCAAAGGAACACAAATCATTCATTGGAGGCAGGATATGTTAGTAGTAGTTTTGGGTTAGCAGCAACATATGCCAGGGCCTTCCGAGAGGTGTGGGCTTAAACAGAAGGAATTTTTTTTTTTTAACTTATATTCGCCAAAAACGAATTCCTCTTCCTGGCATATTATAAGAACTAACAGTACTCAGATGTAATTATAACATATTCTGAAAGATTTATAATGTCCCATGAGTGCAAGAAGAATTTTTAACAGAGAAATTCTGGAATAAGACCCTGACATGGATAAGATAAGCAATGCTAGAAGCTTGGACTCTAGTGATGATTTTTTCCTTCACAGAATCATATATTCATACACTCATTCAACAGGTTTTATGTGCCAGAGCTGCACTAGGTTCCCAGGATGGGGTGAGGACAAGGTCCTTCCTCACAGTGCAGGGGTGCTTCTGCAGACAGGAATGCCCTTCTGAGGGCTCCACATGCATATAAACCACCTCATCCCCATTCTAACTATTCAGTCCAAAAAAAGATCCATTTTTCTTGTGGTCAAAAGACCGCTGGTTCATTCCTATTCTAGAACCACCCAAAACTACAGATCATCACATTTCAAAGTTAGCAGAGGATCCCTGGTTGACCGATTGCCCTGCTGGTTGAGTCCTCTCCTCTGACAGACCCAGCAAGGCAGCAGCAACCTGAGCCTCCCTCATTATGTCCAGTGACAGGAAGCTTGCTACTCTATTAGAAGCTCTTCTCAAGAGTCCTGGGACTCTCAGCACACTTGAGTTGAGCTCAGTTCCACCCCCTTGCTACTTCAGATCGTTGGGTTCTACCCTTTGGAGCCATGCAGACCAAGACCAATCCCTCTTCCCCAAGACCCTAAACATGGATACAGGGAGCCCTCCACCCTGGCCAAGGACCAGCAGCTCTTTGATCCATTCACCACATAACAAACACCAGCCACTGAGGCTTGCTGTGTGTCATAGCACTTGCCAGAGACATTACCTCTGTTTTTGCCATTTAACCCTCATAAACATGCTATGAGGAGTTCATGCCCGTTTCATAGATGGGAATACTGAGGCTCAGAGAGGTTAGGTATTTTACCCAGAAGTACGCAGCTAGTACGGTAGAACATGGGCTTGAATCCATGGTTTTCTGACTCTGAAATTCATATCATGTGCTCTTTCTCCTGGTCGCTCTCTTACACTTCAACTTCAGTTTGTCCATATATTATAGGTCTGTCCATCAATCTTTCATGTTCCTTCTTCCTCTAAAAGCACACCCAACAAGGGTGCCTGGGTGGCTCAGTCAGTTAAGCATCTAACTTATAATTTCGGCTTAGGTCACAGCCTCAGAGTTGTGAGATCGAGGCCTACATTGGGCTCTGCACTCAGTGGGGAGTTGGATTGAGATTTTCTCTCTCCCTTTCCCTCTGCCCCTTTCCCTGCCCATGTGCTCTCTCTCTTTCAAATAAATAAGTAAATAAATAAATCCTTTTTTAAAATTAAAAAGTAAAATCACACCCATGCTTGTCTTGGCATATCTACCTCAGTTTTAATTATTCCCTTATAGCATTAAGTTATTGGTAGGTAAGGGACTAGTAGAATTATAAAATGGATATCTATAATAACCCAACTGTGTCCCACAGGAGTAGAATAAGGACTTGCACTTGAACTATTCAACAGCCTTCTATTCTGCCCAACAAAAGTTGGAATGTTCCCAATACAAAACACCAAACTAGGTAAAAGGAATACAAAGAAGATCGCAAAAATGGCCATCCCATCAAGGGATACAGGGCAGTAAATGAGTAGTCATGAGACATGAGAGTGGGTCTCTGTATGAAGAGCCTTGTGGTCCTGGTAGAGGGAGGAATAAGTCCTGCCAGGTGCTGGAATACAGAAGTAGAAGTTAGGAAGGACTTTGCAGAGAGACATTCTCCATTCTCTCTCAAGGGATGGAACTTTTTAACAAAGAGGTCAAGGGTTGAGAGGGAGGGAGTCCAGGCTCATTCCAGAATAAGCAAAGCCATTATGAAGTGGCCTGGTGTCTTCCAGGAACACAGAATTTTCTGGTAACACCAATGTACCAGATATACTAGGGGGAGGTAGGATAGACTAGGAGGTCAAAAATAAGCTTTTGGGATGAGATAGATACACTAAGCCTTGACATTTGGACCTTGTGGGGAGTCATCAAGAATATTTCTGTGATACAATGAGATACCACCTCACACCAGCGAGAATGGGGAAAATTAACAAGGCAGGAAACCACAAATGTTGGAGAGGATGAGGAAAAAAGGGAACCCTCCTGCGCTGTTGGTGGGAATGTGAAATGGTGCAGCCACTCTGGAAAACTGTGTGGAGGTTCCTCAAAGAGTTAAAAAATAGACCTGCCCTACGACCCAGCAATTGCACTGCTGGGGATTTACCCCAAAGACACAGATGCAATGAAACGCCGGGACACCTGCACCCCGATGTTTCTAGCAGCAATGTCCACGATAGCCAAACTGTGGAAGGAGCCTCGGTGTCCATCGAAAGATGAATGGATAAAGAAGATGTGGTCTATGTATACAATGGAATATTACTCAGCCGTTAGAAAGGATGAATACCCACCATTTGCTTCTACATGGATGGAACTGGAGGGTATTATGCTGAGTGAAGTAAGTCCATCGGAGAAGGACAAACAGTGTATGTTCTCATTCATTTGGGGAATATAAATAATAGTGAAAGGGAATAGAAGGGAAGGGAGAAGAATTGGGTAGGAAATATCAGAAGGGGAGACAGAACATGAAGACTCCTAACTCTGGGAAACGAACTAGGGGTGGTGGAAGGGGAGGAGGGCGGGGGGTGGGGAGTGAATGGGTGATGGGCACTGAGGGGGGCACTTTTTGGGATGAGCACTGTATGTTGGCAAATTGAACACCAATAAAAAATAAATTTATTATTAAAAAAAAATATTCCTGTGATAGAAGCCAATCTATGGGGCAGCCCGGGTGGCTCAGTGGTTTAGCGCCGCCTTCAGCCCAGGGTGTGGTCCTAGAGACCCGGGATTGAGTTCTGCATCAGGCTCCCTGCATGGAGCCTGCTTCTCCCTCTGCCTGTGTCTCTGCTTCTCTCTCTCTCTCTCTGTGTATCTCATAAATAAATAAATAAAATCTTTAAAAAAAAAAAAAAGAAGCCTATCTATGTCTTACAAAGATATATCTGACAACATGGTTGCAAATTCTAGAACCCTTGTGCTCGCAATAACACCAGCCAAGATCACACTTACTCTTTTTCAGCCGTATTACATCGTTTATTCTCAACTAACACTCCCTTTCACATATGGTGCCGTCAGGCCATGTCTTTCTAGTCATGAGCAGTTGAACCTGTGTTTGGGATCTTACATTTATCCCAATGCATTGATCTGCTTAAATTTGGCTCTCTCCCCCTCTCATTTACACCCTTCAGGATATTGATCTTTATCTCCATCATGCTTACTAAGCTTCCAGCCTCAAGTTGTATATGAATTTAATAAACTTCTTTCCAAATATTCATGCAAATCACAGATTAAAAGGGAAAAAATCATAGGCAAGGGCAAAGCTCCAAAGCATGTCACTAGACACTTCTCATTGGATTAACATTTACTTTTAAATCAGTCCCTTTAAAAATAAAAGCTCTTTAATCAGTAGCTATTCCACTCACTTGTCCTTTTCCTTGCCAAACGCCTTGCTGACTGTCAGCATTCTGGATGAAGTTAATCGCGCAGAACTTGCTCGTGGTGAGCCCACGCTGGCTGTTAGGTCTGTGGTTTCCTTTTCTAGGTGCTCACATGCCAGGCCTTTCATCTTCCATGAGGCACTCCTGAAGCCTCTTTTGTTGCAGACCTCATCTCCTTACTTGGTTGGAAATCCGACCTCCATTTACTTCTCTCCAATTTTCCAAACCACTTAAGTTCTCCATGGTTCAGAGAGACCACCCATAGCCATTTGGGTGATCTAATTTGACAGGTTTCTTTCAGTAACATGGTATATAATTTTCCAGCCTAGAATGCCACAAATGTCTATTTCATTGTCTATAAAATCGAGACTGGAATAGCAGTGCCGTATAGAGTGCTTTGCTAATTAAATGGCATCATGCACATAAAGAACCACTGTCTGGCATATAGGAAACATTGCCCCAAAGAGTGTAGCAAGCCACCACATGGTTTCCTCCTGACAGCACCTCCAGTTCAATTGGCCTAAAAACCCACCTCTTCTAAAATCTGCATTTGCTTCTAAATTTCCTAATTCTATACATGATGTCTATTCTGACAATCACTCAAGCTTGACACTCAGAAACATCTTTGATCATCACTTGCCTTCTCCCCCACATCAATCATAGACTTTACCCCCACAGTGCCTCAGACAGCAGCCTTTATTTCCATCCCATGGCCACTATTATGGACTGAATGTTTATGTCTCCTCCAAGTACATCCATTGAAGCCCTAACCCCCAATGCCACTTGTTTGGTGATAGATCCCATGAGAAGATAATAAAGGATCAATGAGGTCATAAAGGTGGGGCCCTAATCCAATAGGGCTATTGTCCGTAAAAGAAGAGGAAGAGACACCAGAGATCTCTCTCTCCACCATGTGAGGACACAGTGAGCACACAGCCATCTACAAGGCAGAAGATAGTCTTTGCCAACAATCAAACTGGCCAATACCTTTGGCCAGTCTTGGACTTGCCAGCCTTCAGAACTGTGAGTAATACATTTTGGTTGTTTAAGCCACTCTGGCTGTGGCTTTTTATAGCAGCCCAAGCAGACTAAGACAGCCACCAGGTTACTTCAGGTCTTCCCTACTGTTTGTACCAACAGCCTCCCGATTCTTGGCCCAACTCCTACCGTTCTCCACTCCAAATCATCTCATCCACTGCTGCCAGCTGACATTTCTTAAATTCTGCCCCTATATCACTGGTAACTTCCTACTGTTTACCAAATTGAGTATAAATTCACCACTACTTTCAAGATAGTCCAGGTAAACTTCACATATAAACCCTCTTTATGATCCAAATCTAACCCTAAAAACTCCTACCCCCATTCCTGTTCCAGCCAAATGAAACTTCTCATTATTTCTAAGAAACAGCTTCCATCATTTGCATTTTCTGATTGATCTCTACACTCAAACAGAAAGACTAGCTGACATAATAATGACATAATCAAGTAGAAGTTTATTACTCTCATAGAACAAATCCAGTGAGACTTGGGAAGTTGCTGCTCTTGGTTTAGTGGCTCTATAATGCCACAGAGACCAGGAACTCTTTATTGTTGCCCTACCTCAAGGTTAAAATATGGCTACCACAGCTCCAGACACTGAATCTATGTTCAGTGCATGAATACAGGAGAAGAAGAGAATGGACAAGGCAGTCAGGCCAGTCCCCTTTACTAGAAAAAGTCAAAATATTCCCAAAGTCCCCATAGATTCTCAAGGTAACTCATTGACCAGAGTTGGCCCTTACCTGCAAAGGAGGCTAGCAAAGTAAATTATTTCATCTGAGCTAGGTATACACAACAACACTCACAACAAAACTGGGATGCAATTAGCAAAAATAAGAGTGGGCAGTTGATAACTGGGTGAGTGACCATTGTAGCCACAGTACCTGGCACTCAGCTGAGATGGGAGAAATTTTATCTTTATTTCTCTTCAAACATCAACCAAAATTTCCTGCACACAGTTTGTGTTCAATACAGACAGACAGACTTGTTGTATTACCAGTTCATGATTGCCTACAAGTGGTTCTGCAATCAGGAAGTATTTGCTGGTCTCTGTTAGGTATATTGGAAGAAAACAAGAGTTAAAGAAATTATACTTGTCCTCAAGTTAGAGATACAAAGTGACTGCTGCTAAAATACTTCCCCAAAACACAGTCATTTTGGGGTCCATTTCACATACCGGCACCAACACTCACCTTTGCTCGGTGATACCTTTCTTCGTGGGTTAGTATATAGAATAATCTTCAACCAGAGCTTGGTCAAATTGCTCTGACATCTGCATTTTTCTGACTTGATTGAACAAGAGTTTCCTATAGATAGGTTGAGAAAACTTTGTTCTAAAGCAATATAATGAAACATTGCTACATAAAGAATGTTAAAAATCAGGAGGCAGCCCTTAGATACAATGCTACAGAGTAACAATGTATAAGTAAATATTTAAATTAATCCAGATGATCAAAGAGTGCACAGTGTACATATTTTAATCACTGGTAAGATATGGTCTGTGCAGGGGTGTTTATATATAGATAGTGATGGGTCTGGAATAAAATTAGGATAAAACTTGGGCAGCCCCTGTGGCCCAGCGGTTTAGCACTGCCTGCAGCCCAGGGTGTGATCCTGGAGATCCAAGATCCAGTCCCACATCAGGCTCCCTGCATGGAGCCTGCTTCTCCCTCTGCCTGTGTCTCTGCCTCTCTCTCTCTCTCTGTCTGTCATGAATAAATAAATAAAATCTTAAAAAAAAAAAAGAAAGGAAAGAAAGAAAGAAAGAAAGAAAGAAAGAAAGAAAGAAAGAAAAGAAAGAAAGAAAGAAAGAAAGAAAGAAAGAAAGAAAGAAAGAAAGATTAAAAATAAAAACAAAGAGAGGTTTTTAAAAAATATTTACCCAAATCTTCATAGTGGTGATCTCTGGGCACTGCACTATAATTGGCTTTCTGGTTTTGCTTGTCGGTATTATCCAGATTTTCTCAAATGAATCTGCTTTGCTTTTATAATTAAAAGAAAAAAAGGGGTGTTTTTGTTTTTCTTAACTTTGGGGAGTTTTAGGAGGCAAGCCAGCCTTCAGGTGCCTCAAGTGATGATCCAAATTCTATTAGATGAGACAAGGGCTGGTGAACTTGCGTGGCCACAAATTTGAGAGAGCCTCTGTTTATGACCTCAAACCATTTGCAGTGCAGGAATGAGACACGAATCTTTATTTGCAGCTTTAGAAACACAAGGAGCAAGATATAAAGACAGTTTGAACCTGGAAGTAGGTGGTGCACAACAGAAACTAATTTTCTATAGAGGTTTACTTATGCATTTCATATCTTCAGAGATTCCCATTCACTGCAAAGTGTGACCGGAAAACAATGAAAGTGTTCAGCAGGGAGGAAGGATCTTCAATGCTGTGAATGCTGCCACCTGTACTTTGAGCCTCCTTGAATAAACAAACGCTGGAAAGCTCATTGCTCTTCTTCTTTTGTTTTAGTAATGGAAAACCTTTACACAGGATGGACTCACATCAATTTGATGACAATGACCATGACATTCAAGTGATTCCTATTTTACATGCAGTGCTGAGCTGAGTGCCTGCTTTATCTTACTATTCACATGACAAAGCAGCTGCTTATCAGTTACAACTGGAGCAGAAAAGGCTGGGAAGTCTAGGCAGCCTGAGCTAATGGTACTATTGCTGCCGGATCTGGTGTTGCTTCCCAAATTAACCCCTGGAAATCTCAGCAAAATCATGACCTGCCCTGCAGAAGACTGGTTTCAACAAGTTATTCTTTCCATTTATGAGGTGCTATAATTAAGGCTCACATCATATGTTAGTTACTATAAAATAATAGTACTGAATTAAAGGCATACTATTACTTTTTATATAAAAAAAAAGACATGGAAAGGAGTTCAAAGCTATACTTCTGACCCAAGGATATACAATGAGAGAGCCCAAGTAGTAAGAAAAAAAGACCTTGAAGTTATAAAACACTACAGGTCATCTAAGTTTCTGGCTGCATTAGACATGTTCTGAGCTTGAAGGGGAAAGAATACAGGATTGGATTTTCTTCTAGGTTGTCCTACCTGGATCCTAAGTCAGGGAGGAGGAAGGGATTCAAGAGAGCTGCTCAACCCAAAAATGAATTCAGTGCTTTGGGCTGTGCCTCTTTGGAAAGTGAATTTCCAGGAGGATGAGGGTCTAATGCTATAGAAAGGCCAACTTTCCGAGAAAAGGTCAACTATAAAAAGGTTGTTGTCAACTCAGCACGACCAGCCTTTTGGAATGTCTCCTCACCTAAGTATCACATTAGAAAAGCATTTCCCAGAATCCTTTTCCCCATACAGTGCTGAGTTAGAATTTCCCAAGGAAATCCAATTATGTGGAGGGAGATTTGGAAGCCCATCGTTTTCTGGGGGCAGATGAAGCAACACACAAAGTCAGAGAAGAGATCCATGGAAGCTTCCCAGAGAACTCTTTTGAACTCCGCATCTTTATATACAGCAGGCTAAAATTATTGATGATAGATTACCATACACTTAAGTTCCCTGTATCTTCTGATAGCTAAATAAATCCCTAAATCCTACAATAAAATTATTTGTACCTGGAGCACAGAGCATTTTCTTGGGCAGTAAAGCTATTCTGTATGATACTATAGTGGTGCATACATGTCATAATACATTTGCCAAAACCTATAGATTGTCCAACACTAAAAGTGTCCCCCTAATGTAAATCATGGACTTTGAGTGACAGTGATGGGTCAATGTAGAGTTACCGGCTATAACAAATGTACCACTCTGGTGTTGGATATGGGAGACTCTGGGGGTGGAGTATAGGAAGTATATGGGAACCCACTGTACTTTCTGCTCAGTTTTGCTTTGAACCAAAACTGCTCTTTAAAAAAAAATCTATTTTAAAAAAATTCCTTGTACACAGAGTGCGTGGACTAGCTTCTGCTTTCCAAACCAAACCTGATGAACCCATGGATTTGCTAATTGAAGTATATTGGAAATTTTAGAAAGAACAATTTGAAGACCATAATAAAGGTGGAAACCAGATTGTGAATACAAATCTGAAGCATAAATCCTTTCTAAAGAGCATCTAATCAGAGTTGTTACTATATCCCCTCCAACCTTGAAAAATTGCATTTTTTTTTGTTTTACTATTTTACAGTTCTGATATTTTCCCCTTTATTACATCATGTTATGTTAGGCTATGTGATGATGTTCTGTTTTATGTTATTTCTGGGGTTCCTCTCTCTTTCCATGCCCTCCACATTCAAATCTTGCCAAGAATACATGAGGGCTCCCAGCATAGGTCCTGGCACAGAACAGTGGCTCACTTCCTGTGTTATTAACCATCTATGCTATACCTGTTCTTAAAGATAATCCCTGCCTTCAAGGAATTTGTAATCTTTTAAAGACAATACTTGGATAACAGAAGAATAAGAGAAATTTTAATAGTTTAACATAGCAATTAAAGAAACATCCCAAGGTCACGTGTGGTTAACTGCCAAAGAGAGAACGCGGGTAGGACAACAGGAGTTAAGAGGTGGCACCAGCACTCTTGAATATTCATCATCTTGGAAAACCTTGAGCACTTTGGAAGACCAGACAGTAGGACTGAGCCAAGGAATGGGAAAACTGCTTTTCCTTCTCAACATCTCTCTCCAGAATCTTTTATATCCAGAAGGATTCTCCAGGTTGAACGGAGCCAGATATCTAAGTGGATTAATTGTCATTTATAACAACATTTTGAACCATGAAGCAGGGGTTACCTCTCATCATTCACTCTCCACTAAATTGTGCAACTGTAATAAACAAATAAATGAAACCTACCTCCCTGCCAAGGATGTGCTGCTGTCATCCATCCGCCACGGTCATCAATTAAAGGATTAAATAATGAATGAGCTGGCAAAGTTCAACTATAATCTTCAGACCCAAACTCCAAAGACGCTCCATGAACAGCAGTGTGGAATTTATGGATTTCATTTTCTTCCACCTCACTCTATGAGGGCACATGGCCGTAAGCACCCCCCTGCTCTGTTGCAAGCACACACACACACAAACACGATCACAGGCACATTTGCACAATTGTGTTCCTCCCACACACACTCTCCCATGGCTTCTCTTGCCATTTGCGTGGCTTTTTCATTTAGGTAATGAACTTATTAATCATGGAAGGAAATGTATTTATCTTGGAGGGAAGTTTCTTTAATCCTTTAGTTTAGACCCGGAGAGCTCTGGTAACCTTGGCCAGCCATCCCTACCTGGAGTGAAGCCAGGAGAGGAAGGCGGACACTCAAAACATCAAGGAAGCATCTCTCAGTTTGACATGTGGGACAGTCACTTGGAAGAGAGGCTGTGGCGCAAAGGGGCTTCCAGCTGCCCTGGAACACCAACCTGGGATGCATATTCTCCAAAGGCCGGTAAAGCTTAAGTATGCATGAGTTCAGCAAAGATTTAAAGACACGAAGCCCATTTATAATGCAATACTGAGAGCTTGTTAGAGATATTGATTAATCATAGTAGTAATTTACATTTATAAATCCTTTACAGTGGGATAGGCACTGTGCCAAATACTTGCCACGGATTATCTCATTTAAGCCTCACAATAACCCAGTAATGTAAACACAGTGATCAACCTGGTCTTTGAAATGAGAAAATCTGGTACTCAGGGAAGTTAAATAACCAAAATCACAGAGCTGGTCTGTGAAGAATTGAGATCCAAAACAATGGATTCCAGAGCCCATTCCATATCGTAGCCCCATGCCTGACTGCCTGCATTGTTTTCGCCTTCCTAAACTTTTGAGATTCATTGTATAGAGGAAAACACCCATTACTATATTCTCCACAAACTCTTCCTTCATAACATAATGAGAAGCAGACATGTATATGCAGGCACGTGTACACATGCACACATATAAATGTGTGCACATACATGCATGGATACACACATCCATGTGTAGCAAAGGAGGGTGATTACATCTGGACACAAATACACATGCATATGCACACAGACATACAGCCAAAGAAGGTGACCAAGGGCAATACAGAGTGCACCCTTAACTCTCTATGCCTACTGGGCAGGACAATCAGATTGATTCAAGCTTTCAAGCACAGTCTCTTGAAACATTCCTGCTACACCCCAAAGCATGAGAGGAGTATCCCAGACTTGTTACTGCCCTAACACTAGACAGATAACATCATCTGGGAGTGCTTTGCATTTTAGGAAACAGAAAGTTCCTGATACAACACACACAGAACTACATATAGACCAAAAGTGGGCAAAGAGTGTCCATCAGAACCCACAAATGAGTGATCAGCCATCAGCAGGCTCTCTCAGAACTCACCCAAGGGAATAATGATTAGGTCTTGTGCTTGGCAAACATACTGCAAGGGCCTTAGTAAAGATAAAGTGTTTCCACTGAGGCCATGTCAATGCTGTTGCATACCCCCAGCCCATGCCCTTCCACTCCAGCACCAGGACAAATAGGATCATCCGACCGATCCATCCCCTTCCCTGTCCCCCCTGACAGCTATCCTCCTGAGACATCAATCCTTCCTGATTGCTATTGTCGGCAGCACTGGCTGAGGCTGGTCCCAGGCAGAGGGGTATAAAAGGGAGCTCTATGCCTTCTTAGGAATGATCATGGCTCCCAAAGTCCTGGGGCAACTGTGGTCCCCATAGCTCCTTGCAGAATTTGCCTTTGTCTTCCAAAGGCACATGTGGCATCTGGAAACAGTCCTATGCCTTAAAAGCCCCATCTGCTCCCTGATGGAAGCTGCCTGTGTGAAGGCTACCCATCCCTCTGTTGTTTTATAAAGAGCAGAGCCTCCTTCTCTCGTCTCTAAATAAACTTCTCTCCTAAACACAAACACTGACATCCAAATGTCTGGTTTCACTGAGGCTCTTATCTCAATTTACTCGCTAGGGGAACCAAGTCCAGTGTGGTGTTTTATCAAAGTCCCTGCACCTCCCAGAGGCATCACTTCAAAAGAGCAAAGCTGCAGCCTCCCTCACCACTCATGGCCTGGCTGAGGTCAAGAGGACCAAGGAGAGCAGTCTGCCCCTCGAGGAAGTTACACAGTCTGAAGGGGAGGAGACCACAGGACAACTTGGCATTTGTGCCAATGCTAATCATGCAGCTGGGTTGCTGAGCAGAGCTGGGCTTGGTCATAAGGTCATAAAGGCAGGAATAAATATTCCTTCCAATGTTGTGATTCAACAGTTAAAAAAAGTCATTTTTTTTTGTTGTTTTGTTTTGTTTTTTAAATGATAGGTCTCTGTGCTGGATGGATTCTTGAGGCCAGAGAGTTTGGGACACTCTTCCTTAAAGCAGAAGGCTGGCTAGGAACATGCTTGACTGGAAACAAGAAAAAGAACACCCAAGATTCAGATATCCTGGGTCCATCTAGGCTCTGCCAGGAAGTCCTGTGCCAACTCCAACTCTGACCCACAGGGATATCTCCGCTCTGTGCTGTGACCTCTCACCAGTCCTTGGTTTGCTAACGATGCTCAGTATCTCCTCTCTACTCACATTCTCATTTTAGAGGATAACCTCCTGACCCCATCCCCACCCAGAGCCTGCAAGGGTCTTGCATGCCACATCCAGGACTGGTTATCTGCCCCAAACCTCTCTCTGGATCACAGCTAGTTCAACTGCACTCTTCAAGAGATTTCACCTTAAAGCTCCAGAGCTGTGGATAGGCAATTGATACAAGACACTAAGACAGTAGTCATGGATTCAAGCTAAATTCATTAGCTTTGCGGCTCTGGGCAATTACTTTAACTACTCTATGCAGTTGAATGCCTTGAGAGTCTCTGATAACCTTACAATAGAGACCCTCTTTCACAAATTAGCGTGTGTCCGAGTTTCTGTTCCTGGTGAGTATATGATGCTCAGCTAGGTCTCAGAGTCTCCTCCACTATCGGTGCCACATGGAATTAGTTCTGCTTCCTATCAACTGGGGCCAACCCCTCCATAGCCCCTTCAACAGACCACATGCAGGACAGGCTGTCTGTGAGGCTCTGATGCCCTGTGACTCCTCTTTTGCACAAGTCCACTCTCACTACTCTGCCCATAGCCTCTCCCTTCCTATCTGTACTTCCTAGTAGGACAAATTTGAACATAGCAAGTGAATAGAAGAAGGAAAGCAGCTGGCTTTATGTCACTGTACATTCTGGATCATTTCTGTGGGAATCTCCTACAGCAAGGGCAGTAAGAAAAGCCCACAGAGCTCTGAGATTGGCAGTGGGTCCTCAATGCTGGTATCCATTCCTCCAGGTCTTACTGCAACTTATAAGTCTATTACATGGCTCCCAGTCTGCACAATTAGCCCCAAGACAGTAACTCAAGCTCAAGACACACAATGCCAAGACAGTGTTGTCACTAGGGTAATGACCTCACTATGTCCTTCCAGCCACTGCCAAAAACCACTATCCCAGGAACACAAAGTCATCCTGGGCATCTATAACAATCTTAGATTGGAAGAAGACCAGTATAGAAAAAAACTCTTGCTCATAAGCTACTAAATACTAAGGATTTCCAGATATGTTTCCCCGTGTAATCCTTGCAACAACCTTCCAATGTTGGTGTGTGCTCTGGTAGGGATACATTACAAATGATCCTCTAGATTAGTGTATGAAATAACAATTGGATTTTGCTCATGATTTTTTGAGTTAGGAATCTGGAAAGAGCTTGGCTGGGAAGTGCTCATTTGGGACCTTTTACACAGTTGGGTCAGGTGTCAGATGCACTTTAGTCAGGAGGGCTTGACTAGACTGGATGTCCTACATTGTTCACACAGATGGCTGTTACTTTACGCTGCTGTCAGCTGGTTGCTCAACAGGGTCTGTGGACATGGTCCCTCCAATGTAGCCAGACGTTTCATGTGGTGGTTGACTTCCCCAGAATAAGTGTCTCAAGATACCAGGCAGAGGCTAAAGCCACCCTAGCCACAGAAGCCACTCAGCATCACTCCTGCCCTATTTTTTGGCTGAAACAGTCACAAGATTCACCCAGATTTGAAGAGAGGAGACATACACACCTATCTCGCAATGGGAGAAGTATCAGAGAATTTGGGGCCAGTTTTTAACTGCCACTATATGGTTGTCCCCAGTGTGAAGTTGGGGGAATTCAAGGAAGATGGCTAAATTGTCAAAAATCGTATTCCTAAGAATTAATGGAATGGAAATTCCAACCAAGCCTTGCCTGATCCAAACCAAGCGTCCCTTTGGCAAAGTCACAACTGTCCAGTAAGCTGTGCAGTCCTACTTTCTTTGCCTTGCCAATCCAAGGGGGAGAGAGGTCTATACATGCATTCTATCTTCAGAAACTATAGAAATTTTAGAAACCCCTCTTCTTTTCTTTTTTTTTTCTTTTTTTCTCTTTTTAATGTAATCACCAACTGACCATCTGGTTGCCTTGCCTCCCTGAGTTATTCCAAACCAACAATTAAATTCTACCACCCCCACCTCCATGTTGCCCCCCACCCAGGGCTGTAGAACTGAAGACATTAGGAAGTGATGTCACCAGGCTGAGGGCCAGAACAGAAGGGAGCTCTCCAACTTGTCACCACTCTGCCTGGAAATAGTATCTTCCTAAGGCTGAAGCCATATTGTTTCTTGCTCTGAAAGGATGGATGTAGCTATTGAACTAGAAGCTCTAATGTGTGCAAGATTCTAGAGTTTGAGAGCTGAAGGAGCACTATGACTCCTCCAATTGTTCATTTTGAAGATACTCAGAGATATTTCCTGCTTGTCCATCTGGAATGATAAGCACAGACGTTATGAGTATCAAACATGAACACCTACATCATCTGAACTGCTCATTGGAAAGAGTTCTCATTTCCAAATGATCCTTCAGGTAATCATAACAGATTATAGACTTAATTGCATCCTGTCCATAGATACTGAATGTTTCAACTGAGTGGCTTCTGTTGCCAATTTTTCCCCCTCAAGGATGAAGGAGTCCCTGCCCTCGCATGCTATAAGAACAGCCTTCGGCCAGTCCAATGACCAGGTGGTACTGAAAATGCTTTCTAGATACCAGGTAAGCCCTGGTTTTGCAGTCCTGTAGTCCTGGACTTGAATCCTACTTCTGCCACTACTTCAGCCCACTACTCATCCTCTTCAAGTCTCAAGTAGTTGACAATCAGATGTAGACTAGAAAAGCATTTTCCTTATTTGGGTTGTTGTAAGATCATGCCCAGTGAGACTAAGTGATATAATGCCTAACACCTGATAAGCACCAAATAAATGTTAGCTGCTGCTATGATACCAGAACTCCAGAACTAACTAGGAAATTTCAGGGTGATGCTGAAGCACAGGCTGGAAGGAAAGATTTCAGGGGCCTCACAGAAGTTTGAGGCAGGCAAGGAAACAAACCCCATGAGACCAAATAAGGGAAAGAAGATGCAGAAAATCAGGCAGGATCTGGCATTTGGAAGATTAAAGTCAACAGAAACCACAAATAAGCAAAAATCTTCTACTACTATGTCAGAGGCCCTGTGTCTCACAGAAACTATTCTGAAATGTTGGACAACCCAACATCCACATCCAGAAAGAAAAACTTGTGAGGTCAAATAATATATGATGTCTTTAATCTGGATGGATAGTGACATTAAGAAGTAACATTTATTGGGGTGCCTGGGTGACTCAGTTGGTTGAATGTCCAAATCTTGGCTTCAACTCAGGTCATGATCTCAGGGTCATGTGTCAGGCTCCACGCTCAGCATGGAGTCTGCTTAGGAGACTCTCTCCCTCTCCTTCTGCCCTTTGTCCCTGCTTGTGTTCTTTCTCTCTCTCTCTCTCTCTAATAAATAAATCAATCTTTTAAAAAAAGGAGTAGGGGCATCTTGGTGGCTCAGTGGTTGAGCGTCTGCCTTTGGCTCAGGTCATGATCCCAGGGTCCTGGGATTGAGTCCCACATTGGGATCCCAGTAGGGAGCCTGTTTCTCCCTCTGCCTATGTCTGTGCTTCTCTATGTCTCTCATGAATAAATAAATAAATAAATAAAATCTTTTTTTAAAGTAATACTTATTGAGCATCTACTATGTGAAAAATCTGGTACAGATACTTCTGCATACATTAGATCATGGATTCCTCATGTTATACTGAAGAATTAGAATCCTTGCCCCTATTTGTTTAAAGGTAAAGAAAGCAAGGCTCAGAAAAGTTAGTGTATTCAAGGTCATGGAGTTAGGATGCAGATGAGCTGGAAGCTGAAACCCAGCTAACTCAAAAATTTGTATTTTTTTCACTCTATCTTGAAGTTTTAGAGAAGACCAGCATGTATTGAAGGTCTCTGAGAGACGTTGGCTCCTCTGTAGTGAGAAAGCATAAGAGAGTTGTCCAAAGTTTCCTTGTCACAACTCCTTATTTTTTCCTTTCAAATTCCATTGATCATCATCTCCTTATTTTTTCCTTTAAAATTCTATTGTCAGATTCCAGTTGTCATTTCCTGCCAAAGAAGCAAAAACATGAAGATTTGACTTTGAATCTGCATTTTCCTGACCTTTGCATTTACTTCCTCTGTAATCTTACTTTTGCACTTCCATTCAAGCACATGAAGGAGTTGCTAGACCTTTGCTTAAGCAGTTTGTTCTCCTGAGAAAGCACTGTATTGTCAGCACCTAAAACAGAGGCCCTGCTCAATTGAGAAAGAAGGCTGCCAATTGTGCAAGAGATTTTAACAAATGGAACGCAATTACAGATTGTTCTTCCAGATTTTAACTTGCATGAAATAAAATATACACTAAAGTTACCCACTGAAGAGTGAAAGTTAGATCATGGGAATGACGAAGAAGTAGCCTAACACATGGTATTTTTAGTGCTGTGCTGAGAAGCCAGTGGTGATTTTCTGTTTCAAAAAGCAGCATTGTTCTATATTACATTCAGAACTGTGGTTTGTCCCATGGAATGTAGCTGAACATTTTGTCCCCTGTACCTAAGACGCTTGATGACAGTGTTTGCGTGCACTTCTTATCCAGCCCCATATATGGCACCAATCTGGAATTATTCTTTGAAGGGGATTTGAGCTTAGCATTGCATGGGAAATGCCTGTGTCAAGAATTCAGTAACATGTTAGTACACTGTGTCAAAGCAACTATGCTAGTGAAACACTTCATATTGCACCATCAGAGAATAATAGCATTACACACATATCAGCATATGCCATCTAATCGAGTTTTCAGAAAATACTGTGATCAATTTACCGGCAGTCATTGTTTTTCTTTTCTTATGTGAAAGATTGGAGTTTCTGGCATTCTGGATCAGCTATTAAAACTTTCTTTTCTTCCTGCGTTTTCCCCAAAGAAACTGAAAGAAAAAATATCTGCTTCGGGTATGATCATATAGTTCCAGAAAGAAGCTTGCTTGTCTACCCCAAGTATTGCCTTCTTCAAATAATGAAATGGAAGTCGAAGGAGTATAAACAATGTGCACAAATTTGCCTAGATAGGGAGTGGTGGAAACAAGTTTATTGCTGACTTATAGACAGGTGTGGATAAAGTAAGTATTCAGTTAAGGCAGGGCATAATTCCAAGGGCAGAAAAATGAAAGTTAAGGGGATATCTGGTTTTTAAGTAAGAAGATACATGAAAAAGCATATGGTACACATAAGTGCTTAATAAATATTTGTTTATTTAAAAAAATAAAAGAATAAAATAAATCAAATTAATGAAATGCGAAAAAAATATTTCATCTGGTTTGTATCTGGTTTAAATTACATAGAAAAAAATACATAGTTTCTCATATTTAAAAATAAACCTTTTTAAGTAAAGGCAAGGAAAGTACTATGCTCTTGGGGATAGGACAAGAATCTCTAATTTTATGCCAACTCAACATACAAAATCTCAGATTGATATTTTATGAAGCAACATCTAGTGATATATAATTATCTGAAAGTTCACATTTGTAAAAATCCTAAATGTCTAAATAACAAATTATAAAAACTATCAATAACATGCAATATTGAAGCATCTTATGTATCTTCTGAGACAAATTATATCTTGGCACTTGCTGCAAGAGAAAAATCTCTTATAGAAGTCAACAGACTTTGGGTTGGGTCCTATATTAGCCAATAACCAGCTCTGTGGCCATGGGAGAGTCATTTAACTTTTCTGGGTCTCATTCAGTTTCTTCAACTGTAAAATAAAAATGATCGGTGATGTGATCATCATGGTCCTTTCTTGATCAAAAGTGCATGATTTTTTTTTCCCCAAAGGACTGAGAAGAAGAATATAGACAGTGATAGATATGACCATAGCCCCAAGGGTTGCTAGAAGCCTTGCTTAAAGGAAGAAGCCACCATCCAGGGGTCCCACTGAGAACAAGAGACATCCTGGGAATCCAACTCTTTGCCATTCTCCTTCCACTATCTTTCTTACCTCCTCTACCCCTTTGGGGAATTCAATACATTGTAGGAGTTCAAAGGCAATCTCGATTTGAAATCTCTGCTCTGCTTTTACAGTCTGAGGTCTTTCCCAAGGACCTCTGGCTTTCCCCTACCTAACGCATTGTCTCTCTACATTCGTAACTTGTAATTTCTGGAATGTCTCAGCATAAACACCTTTCAGAAAAGGCACGTGCAATTTTGCAAGGGAAGGAAAGTGGGAAATAAGATTCCAAAGTCAAAACTTCAACTTAGAAAATATTGTAAATGTTAAGGGAAAAACTGAAAATTTAGCTGGAACGTGACAGTAGGTAGTAGCCAAGATAGGATAACTATGCCCTACCAGTAACTGGGGATGGGGATGTTCTGTTTTGCATTTTAGGAGGTCCCAGAGCTTCACATCAGCATTTGACTTGTAACCAGTCTTCCAGGTTAGGAATTTGGGTGACTATGAAAACAGAGTTTCAGCTTCTTAAAAGGATGTGTATTTTGGGTGGATTGGCTCTAATTTCCTTTCCCTGACTCTTAAGTGGGTTGTCCATTATTTCCTCCCAATATATTCTTTCTCCCATCACGTCAACTCTCCCAACCACTATTCAGTGCTTTGACATTTATTGCTAATAAAAATAATACTACTTATCATCTGAAAGTTAGTAGTATAGTTTGAAAGTTTTATGTACATTTATTTTTCCTTGGATTTATGTCACTCTCTCCTCTAAGCAAAGAATAAATAAATAAGAGCACTTTATCAAATTTATAACCTACTCAAATTCAGAGATTTCTGAATAGGAAACAGACCAGGGACACTTAGCCAAGATTAACTTAACTAGAAAACCAAAACCTTGCATATGGTGCTTTGAAGAAAGATGTGAGTCTTTAAAGGTTGTGTCCACACATGAAACGTGAAGTGGATAACTAGGACAAAACTACCTCTGTAACAGAGGACTTCTAGCTTTACCTTTTCCCAGAAATGCTCAGGTAACAAAGGCAAAGGAGGTTTCCTGGTCTCAATTATATCCTAATAATTGTTTCAATTCTCTGCTTCCTTCTGAGTGTGAAGATCCAGGCTAAAAGGCTTTAAAAAACAGGCTGAGAAGGTTTCCCAGACGTGAAATAGATTTTACAAAAGAAACTTCTGGCAAGTTTAATGTAAGTAAATCAGAAACATATGGACTATGTTTCCCTCAAAATACCCATGGGCTTGAAAGCCCAGAAAACACATAAAAGTAAAGGGAAACTGTTTTCCAAAGCTAAGCTTATTTGAGAAACTGCATGCTATAACAGGAAGTCTGGCTCAGCTCCCCGAAGCAGGGATGGAGCCAGTGGCCAGGCAGCCCACCAGCCCCTACCCCAGTGCTTATGCTTATAGTCCTCATTTCTAAGGATGATGTGATTGATAGCACTGTGACCTGTGCCTGTGGGTGTGACTGAGAAAACCATTGCTTAGTGCTTCCCATACTGAAGACATGACTTCATAGCTCCTTTGCAACCATCTGTAGTGAATGTTTACACAGCCTGTTTCTGTTCTTGAGGGCTTCTCATGCTAAATGATCAGGCTGGTGGTAAGTGTACATTTACTGAACACTTTAGTATGTGCCCCATGGGGAAGGATAACAAAGAAATGGACAATCATGCCAGTTCTAAGACATGAATTATGGACTCATACTTGGAAGAGACTTTAAGATTCCTGAGTTCCTCTCTCCACCCTGTATGGCAATTTGGGCTACCACTTGCAGTCCAGATAGCAGGAAGAAAACAAAACAAAACAAACAGCTTGCATTTGGAGAGTGAGAGAACCTGATATCAGGTCCCAGCAAAGCCATGACCACAGACTTGTCATCTGACCACTCAGAGTCTTCGTTTCCATCAATTAAATGGGAATGATAGTCAAACCACTTGAGGGGTAATCTAGGACACCTCTATAAGGATTATGCCTTTTCCTCGCCTAGCCTCTAGATAAATAGAAAAACCGACAAAGCAAAGAGGAAGTTGGAGACCAGAATTTTCATCTTTATTCCTGAAAGAAGCCAGGTTGGAAAACAGAGTAGAGTGATTGATAAATGGGACTGCCACCTGAACCCCAGAATGTGGCAGATGAGCTGCTCAGTCCAAGGCCACGCTGGGCTGGGGCAAGTCTCCACACATTGAGGGGAGGTCAAATTATGGCTCAGGGCTTGAGAAGTAGAGGAAATCTCAGATTCTCAATAGTTAGTTCACTCCCAAAAGGAAATAGGAGGGCTATGCTGAACTCAGCATGTCCAGGCCATTCTTTCCAGACTGCCAATCAGGTAGATCCCTCTGCTCCCATGAAGAGGAGTTGATGAATGGGCAGGGAACAGCCAAAGGTGACTCATGAGATGTGTTCTCTTCACCAAAATGGAAACACCAGGAGAAGATGCTAAGCAAGGTAAAGCATGTGAAAGCCCTCATGCAAACTATAAGATATTGTGTGCATTCTGCTTTTGCTCAATTCTACATTTGTTAAACATCTATACTTGCTCACTTGCTCAGTTCTGTCAAATTTAGTTTGAACATTGTTCCTTTACTTAAGATTACAGTCTAACAGGAGAAACAGACATGGAAGCCAAAACTGACAATACACAATAAGTGTGCTATGATATTGAAGTCTGCATAAAGTGTAACAAAAATGCAGAGAAGGGACATCTAATTGAATAGACAGAGAAGTGAGCCTTCTTTGTGGAAATGGAATTTGAGAGCTATGTCTAAAGAACAGAAAGGAACCAAGTGGTAAGAAAAATCAAGACTTGGGGAGATTTTCAAGGTAGAGAGAAGTCCAGAATAAGCCACAAAGGAAAAGGGTAGGACATTTCAGAGAACTGAGTCATTATGCATGATTATAGGAGAAATCATCCTTATATTATGGAGAATCATCAGAAAAGAGTATTACAACCAAAAACAATAAAGGAAGCTCTACACAATCGTGTAAGAGTAAGCCTACTCAAGGTCTGAGAATGACCTACAGAAGGTGAAGGAACACTAGATCATTGTTTGAATGTAGCCAAGTACAAAGATAGAAGACTGAACAAGGAGATAGATTTTTCAACTAATTTAAGTGAATTTAAAACTAATTAGAATTTTAAAATTCTAATTTTTGTTTTATGTAAAACAGAAATGGGATTATTCGACAAAGGGAGTGTGTAAAAAGATAAGAAATAACAAGGGTTGACAAGGATGTGGAGAAAAAGAACCCTCATACACTGTTGGTAGGAACGCAAATTGATGCAACCACTCTGGAGAGCAGTATGGTGGTTCCTAAAAAAATTAAAAGTAGAAATACCACATGAGCCAGTAAATTCACTGCTAGGTGTTTACAAAGAACACAAAACACTAATTTGAAAAGATATATGCACTGCTATGGTTATTGCAGCATTTTTACAATAGCCAGGATATGGAAGCAACCCGAGTGTCCATCAATAGGAGAGTGGATAAAGATGTGAGATATATATAAAATGGACTATTACTCAGCCATAAAAAAGAATGAGATCCTGCCATTTCAGTGATATGGATGGACCTAGAGGCTCTGTGAAATAAGTCTCACAGAGAAAGGCAAATACCATCTGATTTCACTTATATATAGAATAAAAAAACCTAAAAAACAAAGAAATAAGTGAACAGAAAGCAAAAACAGACTCATTAATACAGAGAACAAACTGGTGGTTGCCAGAGGGGAGGGTACAGGGGGGATGGGCAAAATGGGCTAAAGGAGTGGGAAATACAGGCTTCCAGTTTCAAAATGAATAAGTCATGGGGGGCAAAATATACAGCATAGAGAATATAGTCAATGATATTATACTAGCATTGTATGGTGATAGATGGTAGCTACACTCGTGCATAAGGTATAAACATGTTGAATCACTATGTTGTACACCTGAAACTAATGTGACAGTGTGTGTCAACTATACTTTAAAAAAATTAGAGGGCCTAATTTAATTAAAATATATGACATCTGAAAACATTATTGATCAAAATAAAGAAAGGGGTATGTGTTTATATGTATATGTTAAAGTGGAGACAAGAAGGATGAATCCTAAAATATTAACAGTGGCTATATCTGGCTAATGGAATCACTAATTATTATTTTTTACTAATCCTTATTTTCTATCACAAACACTTATAAATTTTTTAATAAAATAACTAATAAAACTGACCTGATCACAAGAAGTTGTCTATGTAAATTACTCGTCAAATGGTGCCAAGCATTAGGTTCTTTTGTATAATATTGCTGGCTTTCCAGCAATCCATAATCAGGTCATATGGTCCCAGGTTGTATGGGTGTGGCTCCTGCTTCTCTATATGACAACTGAGATCTTCCAAACTATCTGTAGTGAACATTAGGTGAATACAGTGGTACAGGAGCTCCCTCATTACCACTGGCAGGATTTATCCAGCTGCAAGCTCAGGAAAGAGGTCAAGTTACCTCATTCATTCATTCACTAGCATTTACTGAGATAGACTCTGTCCTCGGTGCTGAGAGCAGAACTGCAAAATAGCCTCAACTTGGACCCGTGTAATACACCAAAGAGGCACACATGGATGGCTCAGTGGTTGAACACCTGCCTTTGGCTCGGGGCGTGATCCGGGGTCCTGGGATCGAGTCCCGCATCTGGCTCCCTGCAGGGAGTCTGCTTCTCCCTCTGCCTGCGTCTCTGCCTCTCTCTGTGTGTCTCTCATGAATAAATAAATAAAATCTTTAAAAAAAAAAAAAACACACCAAAGAAAAGAGCTATGGAACATCCATGTTTCACACCTACAGAGAAGACTGCATGTCATTGTACCTTCCTGCGGATACCATAGTCTTATTTAATTTCCTTTGTGTTTCCACAGTTAAACGTCTTATCAGACCAATATGTCCTTTTTCAGATATACGAATTTTTTCCTTTTATTTCACATAAATACTATATATACAAAGCAAACTTACACATTCCTATTTGCTTCTTTCACTTAAAAACAACTTGAAGATGACGTTATGTCAGTAAATACTTGATTTTGCACATGAACAAGCATAAACTCTTCTCTAGAAGTAAAATATACATTTGGGATTTTGATAGAAATTACTAAATTGATCTCCAAAAATGTTCCAATTGCTCTCCCCCACCCCCAGTGCCTGCTGTCCATTACCCTTCCTAACCCAACGTGGCATCAAACTCTTGATCTTGGCCCAACCAATAGGTAAAAAAGTGATAGCTCACTTTTGTTTTCATCTGCATTTTTATTGTGAGTCCAGAATATACTTGAACAGGATTAAAGAACCATTTTGCTAAAAGCCTGTTTATGGCTACTACACACAATCTCTTTAAGAGACGAGGACTACAAACTCTCCAAGGGGGGAAAAATGCAACAGCAGGCAGTATAAATCTGTTCTCAACCACTGCTGTGAAGCAATTGACTGTCTTTCCACCTATAACCTGAGCATTCAAAAGCTGCTTTCTGGACTGCAGCAGAGAAATCACAGAGGGGAGAGAAACCACCGTGCACGTGCTTGCTCTATGCCGGGCCTCAAGCTCTATATAGACTCTCATTTAATCCTCCTAATGTTTTTAATCCATGAGGCTCAGAGAGGTTAAGTACCTGCCCAAACTCACATAGATTATGAATGGCTGAGGAGGAGCGGAAGCCAGGTCTTAACTCCAATGCCCATACCTGGTGCCCTACACTACACTGTCTCCTGCTCTGCTCGGGTGTTTGAAGCTCATTCTCCTGCATCCTGGGATTCACATGCTAAGAGGCCATCTTTTGACTATTATCATGACCTCCTAAGCAGAAATGTACTATGGTATCACCTATCTATGGAGCCCAAACAGGCCTTGATAAGATTTCTCATGCTTCCAGCTTCCCCAAAGATTCTTGACACTCAACACTGAGTTAACTTGTAGAACTATAGTACACACCTAGTTACTATACCAGAAATCATTCAGAGATTTAAATACTATTAATAAGCCCCCCCCTCAAAAAAAATGACTAGGAGTTGGTCTATATGTTGTAGAGCTGAGCCACTTAACCCAGCAAGGTAGCCCAGATGATTTCTTATTGGCATGCTGACGAGTCACCTTGAGAATGGATACAACAGGGACACCTGAGTGGCCCAGCCAGTTTAGCATCCAAGTCTTGATTTTGGCTCAGGTCATGATCTCAAAGTCCTGAGATCAAGCCCTGTGTGGGGCTCCATGCTGAGTGTAGAGCCTGCTTCAGATTCTCTCTTCCCCCCACCTTCTGCCTCTGCCCACTCATTTGTGCACTCTCTCTTAAAAAATTAAATTAAAAAAACAATAGTAATAATTCCAGCCTTTGAAGTTTCCTAACTCCACATCAGAGTTCCTAATGGAAATATGATACAGAACAATCGGAGGATAGCCTCTTCCT
Organism: Canis lupus baileyi; assembly: GCF_048164855.1. Lineage (NCBI taxonomy): Eukaryota > Metazoa > Chordata > Mammalia > Carnivora > Canidae > Canis > Canis lupus. The sequence continues at coordinate 73,730,861 of NC_132845.1, forward strand.
CAGAAGCTGGATAATAGCTAGAGATTTAGTTCGGGCAAAACAATCCCTTCCCACAGTATAAGGGGTCAAGTCCATCAGAGGAAAACTTTTGCCTTGAGAGAAAATATATTTCAAAATATCTACAAAGTGTGCTTCCAAGCAACCCGCTCTGATGTATGATGCTCCCCTGGGGGAACCAGTCAGGGTGTGGTTTGGGATGATGCATTGCTGGCCATGACGAGATCACTTCAGAAAGTGGGAAAATAAGCATTTGGAAACCTTTCTAGCAATTTGGCAGAGTAATTTCATGTCTGTTAAATCTAATAATAAAAAAAAAATTGGGGCTTGTAAAAAAAAATTACTGGAAGCCATTAACATGAAGAAGTGTTTTGACATGTGACAAGTGCTCACATGACAGGGTCGCAATTACTCGGGAGAAGGAAGCCCAGGTGTCCTACCACCTCACGAGAATTTGTAGGGTCCCCTCCATGGTGAGAGCCACATGATACAGGGCACCCAAGTGGCAGATCAGTAGTACCATGTGCCGCAAGTCCTTTGGCAAAAGCTGAAACCACCACCAGGACTCCCATCACACAACTGTGGCCATTGGAAGTTGTATTTAAAAGGTGCAAAGTGGCTTCTTTGGAGAGAAACTTCTATTCACTCTTTTGAGAAAACACCTCTGAGAAAATAATTAAAGAGTTATGTCACATACATCAGAAGTCTGTACCCAGGACAGGGGGTAGCCAAAATCCAGAGAGCTGTCAAGAATTCCCAAGGATATACTAAGTAAAAGAAGCCAGATGCAAAAAGATAAACATGTATGATTCCACTTATATGAGGTACTCACCAGGAAGCTTTTGCACAGCAAAGGATACAGTCAACAAAACTCAAAGACAACCTACAGAATGGGAGAAGATATTTGCAAATGACATATCAGATAAAGGGCTAGTTTCCAAGATCTATAAAGAACTTATTAAACTCAACACCAAAGAAACAAACAATCCAATCATGAAATGGGCAAAAGACATGAACAGAAATCTCACAGAGGAAGACATAGACATGGCCAACATGCATATGAGAAAATGTTCTGCATCACTTGCCATCAGGGAAATACAAATCAAAACTACAATGAGATACCACCTCACACCAGCGAGAATGGGGAAAATTAACAAGGCAGGAAACAACAAATGTTGGAGAGGATGCGGAGAAAAGGGAACCCTCTTACACTGTTGGTGGGAATGTGAACTGGTGCAGCCACTCTGGAAAACTGTGTGGAGGTTCCTCAAACAGTTAAAAATATACCTGCCCTACGACCCAGCAATTGCACTGTTGGGGATTTACCCCAAAGATACAAATGCAATGAAACGCCGGGACACCTGCACCCCGATGTTTATAGCAGCAATGGCCACGATAGCCAAACTGTGGAAGGAGCCTCGGTGTCCAACGAAAGATGAATGGATAAAGAAGATGTGGTTTATGTATACAATGGAATATTACTCAGCTATTAGAAATGACAAATACCCACCATTTGCTTCAACGTGGATGGAACTGGAGGGTATTATGCTGAGTGAAGTAAGTCAGTCGGAGAAGGACAAACATTATATGTTCTCATTCATTTGGGGAATATAAATAATAGTGAAAGGGAATATAAGGGAAGGGAGAAGAAATGTGTGGGAAATATCAGAAAGGGAGACAGAACGTAAAGACTGCTAACTCTGGGAAACGAACGAGGGGTGGTAGAAGGGGAGGAGGGCGGGGGGTGGGAGTGAATGGGTGACGGGCACTGGGTGTTATTCTGTATGTTAGTAAATTGAACACCAATAAAAAATAAATTAAAAAAAAAAGTAAATTCATAGAGAAAGAAAGGAGAGTTGAGGTTACTAGGGGCTGAGGGGACAGGTAGGTGGGGACTTAATGTTTAATGGCTACAGAGTTTCTCTTTGGGATGATGAAAATCATCATTCTGGAAACGGATAATAGCAATGATTGCATAACACTGTGAATGTATCCAATGCCACCAAATTGTACACTTAAAAATGATTAAAATTTTACCTAAAACTAATATAATACTAGCTGTTAACTATATTGGAATTAAAAATTTTAAACTTAATAAATTTTTTGAAATGGTTAAAATTCTAAGTTTTCCATATATTTTATCACAATCAATAAGAATTCCCAATGTGTTTCTGAGTACTAATTGTCTATTAAAAAGAAAAGCAAAAATGAAACAGAATAACTTCCAATAAACCAGCCTCTTTCGGAGGACTGAATGAACACCAAAACCAAATTAATTAATTAAAGCACAGAGTTCATCCCATTTGCATCGTTATTGTACTTGTAAACCAGAAATAAATACCTTTCACTCATAGACAAAGATTAGAGAGAAAAAAAAAAACATGTTATTTTAAAAAGCAGTCAAGGAGAGTTCCTGGGTGGCTCAGTCGGTTAAGTATCTGACTCTTGGTTTTGGCTCACATGGTGATCTCAGGATCATGGGATGAAGCCCCACACTGGGTTCCACACTGGTCATGGAGTCTACCCTAAGATCCTCTTTCCCTCCCCATCCTCTCTCTAAAACAATAATAATAATAATAATAAAGCAGTTCAAAATAATAAAGAATTGATTAATTGAATAATAAAGAATTTAACCTGTATTAAAGCCCTGTGATTCTCTGTGTCAACAGACACTTCTAATGTATCCCATCTTACTGAAATTTCCCCACTCCCATGCAAAATCTATCTCCTTACCTATTGTCTGAGCTGACTCAACTAATTCTATTACCAGCCTCCATGCACAAACCTACAGACACTCTGTACATAGTTAAGGAGAGTATCATTCCAAAAGATAAATTCTATTTTTCATTTAATATATATAAGTAAGAGTTCTCTTTAAGAGTCTCCAAATCAGTTCTCAACAAACTCTACTCCATAAATTTTCCTGGTTTTATATTCTCCCAGGACTCTTACATCTTTCTCCATCTCTCTGAATCATAGTTAGACTAGATGTTCTCCAAGTATCCATTCAGCAGCTTCTCCTTGTCACTATATATTTTCTCTTGGCAAGCCCATCCACTCCCTTACCTTTAGTAAACCCCATATTTCTTGCTACGATTCTCACCTATTTCTCCCCAGCCTCACATCTCCATGTCGACTACCTACTGAACAACTCCACAATGGCATCCCATCCCACAAACACTTCAAGCTTGGCACGACCAAACATTTATCATCTTACATCCTAAACCTGATCCCCTTCCCATGTTAGACACTTCTACAAATAACACCACCACCATCCTCCCAGTGACCGAAGAACGGAACCTCCTTGAACTTCAGTGATATCCCTCTGTGTTATCCACCTGCCTTCTGGTTTTCCTCCCATCTGGTACATCCCCTGATTAGATTACTCCTCAGCCCATCTGAGGTATTGGAAACCAGAACTATAGTTGATCATTCTCTGCAAAGACTAGAAGAAAGTTCCAAGGACCTCAAATCACACAAACCGGAGGTCAGTGAAGCTAGAATTTGCCTGGAATTCAATCATGGGCCCCCAGAAGCTGGAGCTGCCCTACCAATCTGCTAAACCTGAAGACATTAGCCCTAGTATTTACAGGGGCAGCAACAATTACAATATAGCCTCCCAGCATTATAAGATGGAGGTCAGCATCACCATCAGAAGATGCTGGATGAGTTGGAGATTTTGCAGGAAAGGATGCGGGCAGCTATTCTATATCTCCTCATGTATTGAGCATCATTTATGTGCCAAGCACTGTACTAGGGAGCTAGACACGTACAGATGCTTGCCACGTTGGAATTCCTAGTCCAAAGAAGAGACACAGAATTGTGACACAGTGTGCTTGCTCTTGTTCTGCTAGAGATATACACAGGACACTGGAGGGCAGAGAGAAGACTCCCATTTACTATCAGGAACTTGGATGCAGTGGTAGAGATTTTGGTAGCCTTCATAGAGACTGCTACCTCTGAGCTTTGAGCTGATATTTCAAGGACAAGAAAGAACCTTCCAGGAAAGGAATCACGTGTGCAGAGTGAGGGCATGAAGGCACATGGATTTTGAGGAGAGGGCTAGTGTTATGACATGGCCATGAAGGGCAGTGGCAGAAAACAATGCTAGAGAAATATTCAGGACCAGGATCACACAGAATGTTGTACATTAAGCTAACCTGAACCCTTGACTTTCCTTCAGAACCCAAGAATCAAGGATCATAAATCACAAACAATTAGCCCATAGAGGTGGGTGCGAACTTACATGTCATCTATCAACCCCTCCTGTTTTGTTTTGTTTTTTAAGATTTTATTTATTTATTCGAGAGAGAGAGAGAGAGAGGCAGAGACACAGGCAGAGGGAGAAGCAGATTCCATGCCAGGAGCCTGATGTGGGACTCGATCCAGGGACTCCAGGATCATGCCCTGGGCCGAAGGCAGGCTCTAAACCGCTGAGCCACCCAGGGATCCCAACCCCTCCTCTTTTGTAAGCCAAGAAAGGAGTTACAATGAGAAGCAACAACTTGCCCAGGGCCTTCTAATGATCCTCACGTATTACACCTTCTCATACAATAAAAATCCTATGTGCAGAATCTCTGCTAAGAGCTAACCATGTAAAATAGACGCAGTGACGTGAGGAGAGTGAGGATACAGCAAAGCACCTGCTCCAAGGCGCTCCTCTTGAAAGCCAGCCTGAAAGAAGAAATTGGCATTTGCAGAAAGAATAGATTGCACACAGGCTTAATGAGGAAAAATAAACACCTTTCAAAAGCAAGTGAACACTCCCTGTGAGTCATCCTGAGCCAAATATGCCAAACCCCAGAATGCACTTGCAGTGCTTAAGGTCCTAATATCCCTAACCAGCCATGAGACAAACAATTAGCTTTAGTCATAATCAAGAACAAATGGTCAAATACAAGCATATTACCTCTAATCTGAACATTTTAAAGGGTCACTTTATTCTTTTTTAGCTTATGTGTTTGCTTCAGGGGCAGCAGAAGGAATTCTTAGCACAATATGCAAGTTTGCCAACACACGGAGCCTATACTGAGTAAATAGAGACAGTGAAGGTATAATCAAGCATGAACTTTGGACCTAGATGGAGCAAGATTTGAATGACAGCTCATTTACTTAGGAAATAATGACTTTGAGCTGATTTATTGCCTCTGTAAACTTCTCTAAACTGCACAGCACACTGCAGGCACAAAGTAGATGCTCAGATTTTCACTGGTTCTGTTTCCACTTGTCATGCCCCTGTGGGAGAATGTTTACAAAAATAACCACAAATAATTCCCCTTTCTGTGTCTGTATCCCTTCCCACACTGACTTTGGGCTCATCAAGTGGCTTGTTTTGATAAATGACATGTAGAAAAAGTGACACCAGAAGCAGGAACCTGAAAAATATTTGGGCACTGGAGTTCTTCCCTCTTTTGTTCCTCTTGGGAATCTCTAAATCACCGCCATAGGAATAAGCCTGGGCTATCCTGCTGGATGATGAGAGACATTGTGGCCAGATCAACTTATTACCCCAGCTGACATCAGGCCAACCGCCAGACATTGAGAGTGGCCAGCACAAAGCAGCCAGTCAGCCTCTTCCAAGAACCACGCAGCCAAACCACCAATCATAAGACATAACACATGCTTGTTATTTTAAGCCTCTAATTTTGGAGTGGCTTGTTATGCAGCAAAAGCTGACACACTCCTTGAATGTTCAGAGCCCCCTGGTTTACAGTCTCAAGTCTCTCCTTAGTCAACATGGGAAGTCAATATATCATCAAAATGATGTATCCCAAGGCTGAAGCCCCAGAAAGTTCTCTCTTGCCTATGGACATTTCATCCCTACATCTTTTAGGTACCTCAAGTCAAGGGCTAACATTAAACTCACTATATTCCCCACAAAATAAAACAGAATGTTCCTCTCATTTTTCTGTTCCCAACATGTGAAACATGAGGACTGTTCTCACTATTCCTCCTTCTCATCTTTTCCAGCCACTCAGCCCCAAGCTCCTGTCAATTCAACCTCTTAAACACCTACTGGTTCCTTCCCTCTTCCTTATCCCTATTTCTACCCCCATGAAAATCTCTTAGCCTGTTTTATCAAATGATGGCAATAACCCATAAATGATTTCCTGCCTTCAGAATGTTCCCCCACCAATGTAGCTTCCTTCCAAGTCTGCTACTCCCTTGCTGAAAGCTCTTCAACATGTCCCCACTGTTCATGGGATGATTGATGCCCACAAGCCTTAGACTGTCACCTATGTCCTTTCCCAAGCTGGCCCCTCCACTGCCACTTCCACCTCTGTCACATCCCATATAACACTCAGAGTTCTCCAAGGGAACCCTAGCCCCCTAGGCTTTGCACGTGGTATTTGCACAGACATGGCATGTCAGTCCCCTTCGTCCTGTTTGTGAATTTTTATTCATCATTAGACTCAACTCAGAAGTCACATATTGTGCTTAAAGGCCTCTCCCACCCCCACCCCAAAAGAAATTCATCTCTTCCTCCTCCATATGATCACTGTGCTTTGTGTGTTCCTTGAATATTGCCATTTATCACATTATATTACAGCACTCTGTTAATAGTTCTCTCTTCCCCAACATCCCCAAACCTTTCTAACCTTTCTACAACCTTCCTGATTGTAATATCGGGAATAGGATCTAGTATAGTATAAGCATGCCACAAAAAAAGTTCATCTAATGAATGAACTCTTAGCACCTTTCCTTTTTCCCTTACAATAAGCTAACTTCATGGGTATGTCATGAATAACTTCCAAATGCAGATATGCTCATTTTATAAAATTTGGAGCAAAATTGCTTATACAAAAAAAATGTCATAGATCTTCAGATTTAAGATTTCTGTTTGGGGTATATGCCTTTTGCTATTAGTTCCCAGCTAATTAAGCGATGTAACCTGGTTCTGTAAGGCAATGTGTATCTCTGGCCCAAAGGGAGTTCTAAGATTAAGGTGTTTGATGACTTTTGTAGAAATTTTCCATTCTGGGGAATCCCTCAGTGGCTCAGTGGTTTAGCGCCTGCCTTCGGCCCAGGGCATGATCCTGGAGTCCCGGGATCCAGTCCCACGTTGGGCTCCCTGCATGGAGCCTGCTTCTCCCTCTGCCTGTGTCTCTGCCTCTCTCTCTCCTCTGTGTCTTTCATGAATAAATAAATAAAATCTTTAAAAATGTTTTTTTTTTGTTTTTTTGTTTTGTTTTGTTTTTTGTTTTTTACATTCTGGGGATCCCTGGGTGACTCAGCGGTTTAGCGCCTGCCTTTGGCCCAGGGCGTGATCCTGGAGTCCGGCGATCGAGTCCCACATCAGGCTCCCTGTATGGAGCCGGCTTCTCCCTCTGCCTCTCTCTCTCTCTCTCTCTCTTTCTCTCTCTCATAAATAAATAAAATCTTTTTTAAAAAAGGAAAAAAAAAGAAACCTTACATTCTGAGGGAAGTTCTGATCAAAGAGAAGAGTAAGAAATATGAAGGCAAGCAGTAGATTTCAGGTTCAGAAAATACCATAAAACTTTGGAAGCACTGTATGTAGTATCAAGTCCCTTCCCCAGTAGGGTGATATCCTAGTGAGAGAACAGGTACCAAGTTCTAGAGGGTTGGATTCAAGTCTTTGCTGCCATACACTTCCTATATCTTCTAGCAAGGCTCAGGCATTCTCTTTATGCATCTGTAAAATGAAGCATTTGAACTAAATTTATTTCAAAATACCATTAACTTCCATAGTTCTATAGGTCTGAATCTGTGGCAATGATTCCTAAACTTGCCTATGTATCAACATCACTTGAGAAAATTTATAAATCCACAGCTCCCCAGGCTCCCTTCTCAGAGATTGTGATTCTACCGATTTGAAGAGAAGTCTGGGAATTCTGTAGTTTTAGAAAACCCCAGGATGTGATTATGATACAAAGCCCCGTTTGGGAGCTGGGTTGCCATATAGAAAGCTGCTACCATTTTTCAGCTACATCTACCAACTACAGAAGAATGTCTTCTAATGAGAATATATCTCCAGTTTCATAATAATGGTTAAAGGGAATACAGGATTCACTTTAACACAAAGTCACCTTAGGGGCGCTTTTCTGGAACACATTTATTGCTCAAATATGGAAATCACCTATAGAGTTTTGTATTTCACTATCTGTATTATCACCATTTTTAAGCATGTGATTTGGTATCATCTTGGGCAAAATACTTTCCACATAAACCTAAGTTTTTTTTAAATGGAGATCAGTGAAAAAAATAATTATTTCATGTATAAATATTTACAGCCACTGCCCAGTGACATATCTACACTGCAGAGTAAGATATATGTTTGTGGCACAAACCAGTAGCAAGATAAGAATGTACCATCTATGCATAGATAGACATTGGTTGCCTGCCCATCTTGAATGTTTTTCTTACCAGCAGGACCTATCCAATTCAAAGCAATAAATCTAAGCTAATTGTGGACAATTCTATTTCCCTTGAAAAGATACTAATTTTGGCAGCCCCTCTTACAGCCAGGGATAGCCTGTGATCTAGCTAGACAGTAAGATTGGAAAGCCACTCTGCTGATGGGCATCTGGGAAACATTTTTTCCCCTCCTTGAAAAAGCGAGGATCCTTTTTGTCATAGGAATCCCTGCTCCCTTCCTTGAATGTAAAGGGCTACATCATGGTGACCAAGAGGTGCTAAGTGCAAGGTCCAAATGCCCATAACCAGAGACGACATAGTAGAAAATGAGAAAGAGGCTAGATCTTAATGGCATTAGGGAACAACTGCTCCCACCAAAGAACTAACAGCAGACCTCTTGTTATATGAGACAACTAAGCATCTCAATTGTTAAAACCATTGTGAGCCTTGGTTTCTGTTACCTGCGGTCCAAAATACACCCCGATCAGAAATTGATATTTTGGTCAAGGTTAAGTAAAATCTGCAGGAGGCAGCTTGGCATACTTGGGGTGAGTCTCATCCCATAGAGTCAGGAAGCATCCCCAAGGAAGAAGCATCTCAGCTGCTCAAAGAAGACAGAAGACAGGAGGAAGGGAGTGGAAGCAGTAACAGCCTTCCTGGAGAAGGTTTGAAAATGGGAGAAAGGAATAAAAAAGGCTTGAAGTTTATCACTTGACATTCTAGTAGGAGGAGACTTTAATATAGAGCTGGATAAGATTTTTTTTCCAAAAATCTAAGTCAAAAAATTACAGGAGTCATCAAAGCCTTCTGCATATGTTCAACTACGTTTATGGCTTCTAGTCACTCCACATCTCGAAGGTTCTCTCTGTGATCCTGTGTCCTACCCAGTGACGCCACCCCAGAGGACCCTTCATTTCAGGTCCTATGAACTCCTTCTGGCACTTGTTCTGGCTCGTGGTCACTGGAGCCCAGGCCTCTTTGACTTCAGTGGTGTTCACTGCAAGTGAGCTTATCAAGGCCCCTGGGATTCTGAAAGCTATGTTAGAATAAGATTCTCATATCTGGAACTGGTTTCTGGAAAACATCAAGAAATGCAACACACACAGTATCTCTTCTCTCTCTCTCTCTCTGGTTCTCATTCTCTCTCCAACACTTAAGGAAATTAAAAAGAACCTCTTGGTGTATAGCACGCTGGCACATCAAAGTCCCCCAAGGAAAATATTTGAATTTCTTCCATCTATTTTCCTCTCCTGTTCTTTATGCCTCTCAATGAGAAGAAAGGTAGAGCTTACATTTTATGTCAACACAAAAGGCCTCCGTTTGTGTGCATTACTTATTAAAGTATTCAGCGATTCAATGTCAAGGTATGTATTATACATACTTTTTTTTCTGGGCCATTATCAGCTTTCTTACAACACTATTATTCTTCAGCCCAGCTAATGCTTCTGTCAAAGATTTAGCAACAAGCACGGAAAATGTCAAACAGTGGGGAAGAAACCTAGCTGTTTCCACAACTGTACAAAAAACCTGAGTTGTCTTTTATGGAAAAGCAGTGTAATTCGGCTATGAACCAACCCAATGGATGTTTTCTCAGGGGACTGGGGAGTGGGGTAGTTTATTTGTTTTTCTCCACACACCTGAGTCCATTTCTTCTGAATACATTTCCTTTCTTCTCCTGCCAATACACTTAATAAAATAGGGCCTATGTTGTTATCATTTTGCCCTCTTCCCAGGAGGTATCTGGCTTGGAACGTGATAGAAGTCAGCCGAGAGAGTCAGTCCTGTTCTGTCTGCAGAGCAGTGTGATAAGATTTAAGGAGCACTAAAAGGCTCCTCTGGAGAAAAATATTTTCCCAACCTGCTTACCGGGGTGCCTGAAATTACAACCCTTCTGCTTTAAGGCACTGAGAGCCTCCATTAAAATGCAAATCTGGGAGGTGAGTTATTTTATCAAACTATCACATCTTAGCTTGAATTAGTTTATGGCTTAATTCAAAATCCTGAAGTGATGGGACACAGGGCTGTTAAGTTTGAGTGTGAGCAAAGATGATACAAAGGCTTAAGGTTTAAAATGTGTTGTCTACAAAGCAGGCCCAGATAGTGGGACAAGTTGAGAAAACAGAATGCAGTCTGATGGCACCAACGCTGAAGTCCAGAGTTAATAAGAAGGGCAGGTGCTCTTGACAATCCTGGCTGAGCCACAGGCTGGTCCATGTGGTTGAGAAGGTGTCGTCCCCACACTTCAAAGGTGAACCCAAGGAAGCGTCGATGTGCATATGGCTTCTTTCCCCTCCTACTTCCCACCCTGGAAATGGCATCCTCAGAGGGATTTAGCTACCATTTCATCTTTGAGTGTGTTCCGGACTCTTACCCACTCCCTCTCCAGCAGTTTCAGAAGCTGCCTAGAGCCTCTGGTGGACAGTACCAGTGCTCTCCAATATTTCCAGATCTCACCCTTCCCACTCCCTTCCAGTTGGTCATGACTATATGACTGACTGAGCCAATAAAACATCGGCAAAAATGATCAGTGTGGCTTCCAGGCAGAAGCATGTAAGAGCTGGCTCATGATTCTCCAGGCACCCTTCTTCTACCATGGTGAGCTCTGAAGCCCTGGTGAACTTGAGTGAATATGCTACACAGCCAAAGCAGCCAAGAGTGGTGGATGCAGATAACAATTGCCTGGAAACCTGCTTAGACCTGCAGATGACCATAACCAAGCAGGAATATTATGTGACATCATGTTAGACCCCTGATGCTTTGGTGTTACCACTTCCATGTCACCTAGTCTCCCCTAGGTAAGGTAACTGATCCTTACCCCACAGATTGCACCTCAGGACATATCATCTGGCCCTCCTTATTACCATACACTTATTCAACAAATATTATCGAGCACCTACTACATGTCAGATGGTATTATAGGAACCAGAGATTTAGTAGTAATAGTAAAGACAAAGTCCTTGGGCTCATGGAGGCTACATTCCTATCAAGGAGGAAAGATTATAAGTAAGTCTATATGTTAGGAATAGGTTTGGTTGAGTATAGCAGAAAACCCAAATAATATCAACTTAACCAAGTTGTAGGTCTAGTTTCTCTCACACAAAATAAGTCTGGAGGTTGGCACTCTAAGACTCATAGGGTAGCTCTACAATGCCACTGGGGACCCACACTCCTCCTGTCTTTCTGATCCACCATTCCTGGCACCTGGCTTCCATCTCCTGGAGCACCCACTATTCCAAAATTGCTGCCACAGCTCCATAAGTTTTACCTACATTCATTCTAGCAGGAAGAAAGAGAAAAGAGGTAGAGAGCTTTCCTTAAAGATTTAGTCCACAGGTAATATGCAATTTACTGGCCACTCCTACTTTCAAGGGAGGGAAATTTAATCCCAACTGGGTAGACTTTTGCCACAAAGAAAACCAGGCTCTGTTAGGAAAGAAGAGAATAGGGATCCCTGGGTGGCTCAGCAGTTTAGTGCTCTCCCTCTGCCTCTGTCTCTGCCTCTCTCTCTCTCTCTCTCTCTCTCTCTCTCTCTCTCTCTCTTCCTGTGTGTGTGTGTGTGTCTCATGAATAAATAAATAAAATCTTAAAAAAAAAAAAAGGAAATAAGAGAGTAAGTACTGAGTAGGCATTTATCAGTCTCTGCCATAATAAACAAATAAGGATTTAAGATGGTGATAGGTATTTTGAAGAGAAAAAAATGTGATTTAAAAAATGGAAATGGTGTAGCTTTACCCCAAGGCAGGGGGAAAGGCCAGGTGGCATTGGAATGATGAGAAGAAATCTTCCATGGGGATAGCTGGGGAAGGGAAGCCCAGGTAGAGGGAACAAGGAATGTCAATGATTGCTGGTACCGAGAGGAACAGAGCCCTACAGTCAGTGGAGTAGAGTGAGCAAGGGGGATGTGGTTGGAGATGTGATCAGAGAGGCAGGGAGAAGCTAGGTCATGAAGAACCTTGTGAATCTCATTCCAAGGGTGATGGGAAGCAAGCAGGGGGCTGAGGAACAAGCTGAAAGTGACGTTACCTGAGTCCTCCTTAGTCCCGTCATTCTGGGTGCTAAATTTTGGAAACTGGTTTGTAGAGGGATGAGAATGGTGACCAGGTAGGAGGCTGATTCAGATACCCAGACAAGAGAGAACGGTGCTGCACCTACAGTAGGATGGATAGGTAGTGCTAGGAAGGCCACTGCCATCATCAGCCATGAATCTTTGCTGCTACAATCAGCAAGCATGAATTTCTGTTAAACCCTATTGGCCTTGATGGGTAACCTTTTCTTCCAGAGTCTAGCTGCTCATTTGTAGGCTCAGAGAAAGTTGGGTTTATCATCTTCCGACATTACTCAGACCGAGCCTCACGCCCTCCCCAGGCCCCCTCCCCACCCCAGCCTCCCTTCATCTACTTCCCTAACTTGTCTGGTGCTTACCATTCATAAGACGTACTCTTCATCTTACAACATGCTGTCCTGTTCTCTAATTGTTGGTATCACTCAGTTTGGCACTTGAATCCACACTGACTACTGTAAGCTAATGTAGGAAATCACACGCTGTTCCAACTCTTCATGTGTGTGGCTTAGCTCTTAGATCTTGTCTCTGATTCTTGGAGGAGATTCCCATGGGCCAATCATACCCTCCTCCATGAAGGGTGGACAGCGTGGTGCTAGATGCCAGGTGCAGATGGTTTAAGAACTGGGAACCGAGAGAGGGCCTTTCATCTGGAGAACTTCCATCGTCACCCTGTGCACTGGGGACCCTGATGGAAGTAGTGGAGTGCTTCAGAACTGGACCTGATGCATCAATCTCTAGTTACGGTGACCATTCTCTGGGCAGGGCCTTTGCTATCCTGGGGAGAACACTGTCAGGCATTTTCTTCTAAAAGGGCTCAAAAAGCTGTAAGAAGTAGTCTTAGTCAAGATTAAAAACTACAAGATGCTCAGGCCTCTTGGGCCAGCGAGGGTAACTGGCTCTCAAAACAAATAGACTGTTACAGACCCCCAGCCAAGGACCTCTCCCACCACAAGGAGGAAAGAAACACTCTGAGCAGAACTCCAGAGCTTGCTGGGGAAGCTGCCCTGCACAGAGCCCGCTCCATGTCTCAGGGAGGCTGCCTTAGCTCAAGAAGTAGCCACACATGGCCCAGCGAAGAGCTTCTGCTACACCAAGCAGTCTGGTTGCCCCTCTCCCCCATTGGCCACGCTACACATCCTTTGAATGCAGCTAATACTTCTGGGGAGTAGTCGGGGGGAGGGATTGAGAACCAGAATCTGCAGCCAGACTGCCCAAATTCAGACCATAGGTCTGCCACACACTGGTTGCACCCCGGAGACTTCGTTGCACCCCAATCTCTTTGTCCAGAAAGTGGTCATCATAACAGCTTCCAATGCTTTTATGAGGATGGAGAAGTTTTAAATTATCATCATGCTCAGGACAATGCCTGGCTAGAAATATTCAAGCGTTTTTTACATAATTTTTAATCATATTTACTCACGTGTATGCATGCATGTGTGTATGCCTTGGGCATTTCTAGGAAGCTTCTAGGAACTGAAAAGATAGGAAATGAGACTCAGTCCTTTCCTTTGAGAAACTCACAGTTTATTTAATAGATAGGCTGGATTTGAGAGCCCTGGCAGAGGAACTGGCAAAATACCTGCAGGAACTGAAGAAAGACAGGAAAGGAAGGAAAGGAGGAAGGAAGGCAGAAAGGAAGGCAGAAAGGCAGGAAGGCAGGAAGGCAGGAAAGCAGGAAGGCAGGAAGGAGACAAAGGAGGGAGCAGTGACATCAGAGGCAAGAAAAGAGTCTACTCTAGGCTGGCATCTGTAACAGAGTAGGATACCAGGTGCTGGGGGAGGTCCTTTACAATAATGGTTCTCGACCTCACCTTGCATCTAAATCACCCAGGGAGCTGTTAAAACCCAGATTTCCAAACCTCCCTCCCGATTTTCTGATTCAGTAGGTCTGGGTGGGGTCTGAGAATCTGCATTTCTAGTAAATCCCCAGATGATGCTGATGCTGGTCCAGACACCCACTTGGAGAACAGCTGTCCTCCAGAATCAGAGAGAAGCATGGGCACAGACCACAAAAAGCCCTGGCCCCCTCTAGGGAGAGAGTAGATTGGCATGATTGGAGGTGGCAAAAGATAGAGGTGGGCAAAGGAGGCAGGTGCTGTTCCCACAGCCAAGACACTGGGGTTGAATCCTGTCCACTGGGAAGCCCTTTAGAAGTTTACGGCCTTGGGTGACATGATCAACTTGTAGTTCCAAAACTATCACTCTGGCATCAGCATGCAGAATGGACAGGAACAGGAGACTAGAGAACACAGAACAGCCGTTAGAGGCCAGAGGTCAATACCACGGCTGGAGCAGGTACAGCTGCAGTGTGGGAGGAGGAGAGACCCAGGGGTCTTGAGGCACAGGATGGAGGGAGCAGATGGACAGAGGCCTGAATGGGATGTGGGGGAGAAGGAAGGGCTGAAAGCTATTACAGTCTGGTCCACTCTGATGCGGAGATGGAGGAGGTCCTATCCACTAACAAAGAGGAAAAGAGGACAGAAGAGATCTGGGGAGAAGAGAGCATCATAAATTCTATTTACTAGGACACTAAGGTATTCATGGTGCCTATTAGGCAGCTAGAAATCCAGCTCTGGAGCTGAACAAAGAAGCCAGAAGTACAGATGAGGGGCTGGATACTCCCATATGCAGGTCCAGATTCAAATCCAGGCTGTGGTCAGATAGCCAAAGTGGGGGGTGGGGCGGGGTCTGGCTAGGGGGCAGGGGAATTAACTAACAAAAAAGCCAGGACAGAAACTTGACTCCCCTTTTTAAAATGGGCTCAGCTGGGGCACCTGGGTGGCTCCATTGGTTAAGTGTCTGGCTCTTGATTTTGTCTAAGGTCATGATCTCAGGGTCCTGGGATTGAGCCCCACATCAGGCTTTCCGCTCATCAGGGAGTCCGCTTCCTCTCTCTCCCTCTGCCCCTCCCTCTGTTTGCTGTCTCTTAAATAAGTAAGTCTTTAAAAATGAAAAATTAAAAAATAAATTAATTTTTAAAAATGAAAATAAAAAAATAAAATGGGCTCAGTGATGGAAAGCAAGGAAGGAGTCAGGAGGAGGAAGGGGTGCAGAAGTTACAGCCCAGCAGGACTTGGCAAAGACTCTACAGCATCCTGGTACTAGCTTATCATCTCTCCAGCATCACAAACCCTTCTGACCTCGCCGCAATGAAGGGAAGGTGTCGGTGCTGCTCATCGTCTATTCCCGGGCCCATTGGCTGCCCTTCCCTGTTTAGCCCAAACCCTGCCAATTACACTTCTCAGGCTCCTTTGCCAACTGGCTTTTGGTTACTTTCTGCCAAAGAGAGGCACTGGCAAGAGACTGGCGGGCAAAGAGCAGCTCCTTCCCCACCCTCCTCTCCATCTCTGCCTTTTTTTCCTTTTAAAGATTTTATTTATTCATCAGAGAAAGAGAGAGGCAGAGACATAGGCAGAGGGAGAAGCAGGCGCCACGCAGGGAGCCTGATGTGGGATTTGATCCCGGGACTCCAGGATCACGCCCTGGGCCAAAGGTGGTGCTAAACTGCTGAGCCACCCGGGCTGCCCCATCTCTGCCTTCTGAGGCTTCTCATCAGACCTGCACTTCTGGGTCCCACCAGGCACCCAGGTCCTAGTGTCTGGTTACAGTCCTTCCTTCCTCTCAGGCCCTCTAGCTTGTTGCTGTTGTTCATCTATGCATTGACCCACCAGCCCATGGGGCTTTTCAGCTCTTCCAATACCTCTCAACAATTTCTCGAATGAATTCCCTCTATTGAACTGGCTGGTACGGGCTCTGTGGTCCTGGCTGGTCCCTGACTCATAAATGTATCATGATACTACATCACTTTTTCTCCCTCAAACTCATTTCCATCTTCAGAATCCTTTCAGGCTGGGATTATCCAAGTTGATAGTAACAAAAGCTTCCATTTAAAAGTTAAGGGAAAACGTAATTTTAAAAGAAGCAGTAAATGAAGATAAAGGTTGAAATAAATTGTAAAACATAAAGCTGTAGAATGATAAATGAGTTCAAATGCTGTCTTTTTGATAAGACTACTCAAGTAAACAAATTTCTGACAAATACAATTAAGGGAACATTTTTTAATTAGAAATGAGGAAGGAGATAGGACAAAATATAGAAAACGGATTTTTTTCTGCAAATCCAAGGAGGATGTTATTGGCTAATAAGTGAAAATCATCATGAAATGAATAATTTCTAGAAAAATACAGATTACTAAAAATAACTCAAGAAATATAAATCTAAACAGAATAATAACCCAGGAAGAAATTGAAGAAATTATCTGATAACAATGTAAAAAATGTAGTTGGTCCCAGCATTTCCACAAGAATAATTTTCATGCTTTTAAGAAACAGATAATTCCGATGTTGTATAAAACATCCAGAGGGCAAAAAGAGATAAGAGTACCTTCACGTTCATTAGGCAAGCATGATCTTCTTCCTAAAACCTGATAAAGGTAAAAACACACAAAAAGAAAATTATAGTCACATATCACAAGTGAATATGAATAGGAAAAACTTAAATAAAACCTTCACCTCTGAAAAGGAACTTGTTTTACTGTACTGTTTCAGATCTTTAGAGGGAAGATAAGTTCCAGGGGATTTTTTTGTTGTTGTTGTTTTTCTTGTAACAGCTTTACTGAGATATAATTCTTACACCATAAAAATTATGGAACACCTTACAAATGTGTGTCATCCTGGCACAGAGGCCAGGCTAATCTTCTCTGTGTCATTCCAACTTTAGCATATGTGCTGCTAAAACAAGCACAAGGGATAATAACTTTATAAGTTAAGTTGGAAGAAATTACAAAGGATGGACAGTTTGTACATTTTAGAAAAAAATAACCATTTGGCAAAGCTAGAACTAAAATTAAAGGAAAAATATCATCTGGAGAAAGCATTCACAGAAAATATAGAACAAGTTCATGTAAAGAGCTTATGTATATTGACACCAAAAACTTAAATCTCTAAACTGGTGAAGAACTGAAGAAGACAATTCATGAAAACAGAGATGCTACTAGTAAACAAGCATGTGGGGAAATGTTTAGCTTCGCTTGCAATCAAAGAAATGCCCACTCAGATAATGTTGTAGCATCTTACATACACCCACCACCTTTGAGGAATGTTAGAAATTATTCCATATTACAACACTATGGTAAATCCAGTCCTTGCACACCCTGCTGGTACCCATATGAACTAGTATCGTTCTTGGCATCCATATTGGGAACCATCGTAAAATTCCATAATGTATCCCTTTCTCCTAAGGAATTTATAAAGAATAAAAAATAAAGTTACCTAGGTATTCATGGCAATGTCTCTCTAACAACCTAGATAAATAGATAGATAGGGATCTAAATCCAACAACAGAATTATTAAGGAAGGGTTGTAAAGTATTGTTTGTAACTATAATAAAAATTACAGTTTATCAGCCACCCTCAGATACATTACTTCTTTTGGTCCTAAACAGTCTCAGGAGATAGGTGGGAATTCTTAAGAATCAGAAAAAGTAAGTGACTTGCCCGAAATTGCACAATTGGTGGCTTTTGAACAACTACTACCAAATCTCAAGTTCTTGTAATGTAAAAGGGTGGTTATGAATCTCTGCTCTGAGCCTCAATTTCCTTATCCATAAAAGAGGGTAATACAAGTAGCTAAAGAGTGACTATAAACATTAAATGAAGCTCTTAAATATCTGTAAAGCTCTTAGCACAAGGTTGAGCACACAGCCAGGACTCAAATAATAATATAGGGGTGGTACAGTCAGGTAAGCAACCCGCTCTTGATCTCAGGTCTCGATCGAGCTCAGGCCGTGAGTTTAAGTCCCACAGTGGGCTCCCCGTGCTTGTGGAGCATACTTTAAAAAAAAAAGAATGAAAAAAAAAAAAAAAGAATGATAATATAAAATTGTACCAGTCCAATCCAACTATAGCAATGTAAACATTGCAAGTGGACAAGGCCAAGAGAGAATAAAGAATAATGAAAATCAGTGCAGTGGATAAAGCACTTCTCTTTTTGAATTAATTTGTTTCCAATGCAACAGTTAGAAATCTGGAGGGAAACAAAATTAGAAGATACAAAAATCTAAAATGAAATGGCGTTTTGAGGGGAGCCTAGCATTGAATCTGGGATCACTGCATCTATAGCATTTGAAATACCAAACTCACTACATGTACCCCCTAGGGGCACCATAGGACATGTGGGGCCACTAAAGGGTAGCACCATTTCACTTGACCAAGGAATCAAGGAGGCACGTATTGACCTCAATAATATATTAATGCTAATGATTGTCTTCCTTAAAGATGAACTCTTTTTTTTTTTTCCTTAAAACTGAGACTCAGAAGCATCTCAAGAAAATTCCCAGGTAGCTAGGAATGGATCCAAGTCCACTCCTAATGAACAGCAGCATTCCAGCAATGCTGCTTGGCAGTGAGGAGGGTCATCCACAGGACCAAGGAGCATGTGATTACTTCTCCCTTTGGTCATGTGGCCAGAATTTACCCTCAATGAGCAGGATAGACTTAGCCAGTGTTAGTCTCCAGCTTTAAATCTACAAATGAAAATAATTCCAACTACTAGAGAGACAAATGTCAGATCAATGGGGGAAAGTGAGTGGCAGCCTGGGTGGCTCAGGGGTTTATCACCGTCTTCAGCCCAGGGCCTGATCCTGGAGACCCCGGATTGAGTCCCACGTCAGGCTCCCTGTATGGAGCCTGCTTCTCCCTCTGCCTGTGTCTCTCCCTCTCTGCCTCTCTGTCTGTCTGTCTGTCTGTCTCTGTCTGTGTGTGTGTGTGTGTGTGTGTGTGTCTCATGAATAAATAAAAAATCTTAAAAAAAAAAATGGGGGAAAGAGCTAGAGGCATTCCTTGGCTTTTCCTCTCCCAAATCAGCAAGGCCTAAAAATCTCCACCTACTACAAAGACATACATGGAAAGTGACTCTGCTGTTAGTTCCTGCACTGTTACAGGCTTATGAAGGACAGATAGGATTAGGTGTAGCCGAGGGATAGAAATGGAATTTATCTAGGCTGTGGTCTCAAGCCTGAATCGTGAACAACTGGCTACATGAGTCAGAACTTATGTGGCTAGTAGATGAGTTCCAGAAAAAGAAGTGACAAGTTCAGCAAAGGATATAAATTAAGAAGGGAAATGTCAGGAGATGACCCAGAACCTGGCATGACCAGAGGCTGAATCACACTGAGATCAAACTTCTATGTCCATGTACCTACTCCACTTAGGATCTCAAATTTAATATGTCAAACACAAAGCTCCCAGTCTTTGCCCTTACCTGCTCTGCCAATAGCCTTCCCATCTCAGGAAAGAGATGCCATCCTGCCAGGCCCTCAGACTCATTTCTTTCACACCTTACATCCAATCCATCAGAAAAGCCCAACCATGGGCTCTATCTTCAAGATATACCCAACTCCTCATCATCTTATCACCACCACTAAAACCATCCTGGTCCAAACCATTGTCATTGCTTACCTATCTTCTTATTATAGCCTCTTAACTGGTATCCTCATTTCCACCTAGTATACCACTCAATTCTCAACATAGCAGCCAGAGGGATCCTCTGAAAACCAAAGCAGGAGGACACCTTAAAACACACACACACACACACACACACAAATCCATCAAAGAACTAATAAATTGGATTTTTGTCAAAATTACGATCCACTCTTTGGAAGACTTTGTTAAAATAAAATTTAATAAAACAAGCCACAGACTGGGGAAAATATTTGCAAAGCATATATCCAACAAAGGACTTGTATCCACAATATGCAAAGAACTCTCAAAGTTCAAAAATAAGAAAATAAACAACATAATTTTAAAACTGGGCAGGAGCACATGGGTGGCTCAGTCAGTTAAGCATCTGACTCTTGATTTCCAACATCACTAATCATTAGGGAAATACAGATCAAAACCACAATGAGGTAATATCTTACACCCATTAGGATAGCTACTATCAAAAAAAAATAACAAATGTACAAAAAAGCAAGCATTTGTTAGGACGTAGAGAAGTCAGAACCCTAGGATGGACACTGTTGGTGGGAAGGTAAAATCATGCAGCTACTATGGAAAACAATATGGCAGATCCTAAAAAATTAAAAATAAAATTGCCATGTGATCCAGCAATTCTACATCAGGATTTATACCAAAAAAGAATTGAAAGCTGATCTCCAAGAGATATTTAAATATCCATGTTCATAGCAGCATTATTCATAACAGCTATATCATGGAAGTAACTCAAGTGTCCATTGACAGATGAATGGATAAACAAAATGTAATATGTACAAACAATGGAACATTATCCATCTAAAACGCTGGAAATTCTGACACCTGCTACAACATGAATGAACCTTAAGGACATTATGCTAAGTGAAATAAGCCAGTCACAAAAAGACAAATACTGTATGATTCCACCTTGATGAGATACCTAGAATGGTCAAGTTAACAGTCAAAAAGTAGGATGGTAAGTGCCAGCAGCTAGGAGGAGGAAATGGAGGGTTGTTGTTTAATGGTATAGAGTACTAGTTTTGCAAGATGATATTGGTCATACAACATAAATGGTCTTAACACTGAGGACCTATATATCTAAAAAAATAGTTAAGATGCCAAATTTTATGAGTATTTTACCATAATTAAAACATTTTTAAATTATCAAATTGCGCACTTCAAATATGTGTAGTTCACTGTATGTCACTTTTATCTCAATAATGCTGCTTTCAATTTTTTTTAATTTAATTAAAATTTTTAAAAGATTTTATTTATTTATTTATTTATTTATTTATTTATTTATTTATGAGAGATAGAGAGAGAGAAAAAAAAAAGAGAATAGGCAGAGGGAGAAGCAGGCTCCATGCAGGGAGCCCAATGTAAAACTCGATCCCAGGACTCCGGGATCACTCCCTGAGCCAAAGGCAGATGCTCAACCGCTGAGCCACCCAGGTGTCCGATTTTTTTTTTTTTAACTAAACAGGATCATATCCTTTCTCTGCTCCAAACCTTCCATGGGCTTCCCATTTCTTCAGAGAAAAAGCCAAAGGTGTTGGAAGGAAGCCCTAGATGATCTGGCCCTTTACCTGGGGGAAGGGTCTCTCTCTCTCTCTCTCTCTCTCTCTCTCTCTCTCTCTCTCTCTCTCTCTCTCCTCCCTCTAGCTACCAGGTGTGTTTCCAGGGCATTTGCAGGTCCTATCTGCTTTGCCTGGAAAGCTTTCCCCCCAGGTAAAGTCATGGCTCTCTTCTTCACCTCTCTCAAGTCTTTACTCAAGTGCCACCCTCTCTGTAGGGCCTTCCCTGACACTGTATTTACAAATGAAAGACTTCCTCACAGCATAGGTCCCCATCCCCCTTCCCTGCATTATTTTTCTGCATAACACTGTTTCTATTATCACTGTCTAAAATACCACATTTTACTCATTTATTTTATCTCTGTTTCTACCCACCAGAATTAAGCTCAGAGGGGCATGGACATTTTAGGGCTTTGTTCATTCATTGTATCCCCACCAACTGGTCCAGTGCCTGGCACATAGTAGATACTTGATAAATTTGTTGAATAAATGAATAAGTGAGTGAATGAATAAACAAAAGAAGGAACATTATGTAACCTTGACAACCAGGTGTAAGGGTTCTTTATGAAGGCACCCCAACCCACTCTAGAGAGCTGGACACCTGTCAAGCTTTATGGTTTACAAAGTTCTTTGCACAGACTTGATCCTTTCTGATCCTCACAACAGTGCTCTGATATAATGTCATTATCCTTGTCTTTCTTACAGAGAAGTGGAAGCTCAAAAAGGCTAACTTGTCCAAGGTCAAGGGGCCAGCATTTGGCAGAATCAGCCATTTAACCAAGATGGCAGAGCCAGCATTTAAACCAAGAATTTGTCATCAGCTGCCCAAATCCCATACTGCCACCCAAAGCGCATACATTTTTTTCAACTTTCATAGTCTCTCATTTCATTCATAATGGCACTGCTGACAGATCTTAACAGTTCAGTAGTTAACCCTTGTGTCATAAATTTCTATTTGTCACATCCAAAACTCGATATTTTAGAAAGCTACCCTTCTGGTTTTTAAATGGAAATTGATGGCTTCATGTGCAGGAGTATAGGAGCTGTAAAGCCTCTCCTGAATCTCTCCATCTACCTTGAAACAAAAATAGTAAAGTCAGAGGCACCCAGAGCTGCCGGCCCTCCCCACTCCACTATGGAACCAAGAGATACTATCCTGGCATCGTCAGGCCCAGGTACTCCCCACACTTAGAAGGTCAGTGGCTTGGTCTGGCAGCCAAGACGTATAAAGAAAGGAGTGCAGCTGGAAACACCCATATGGGGAGAGCGCTCTCCTCTCACAGCTCGCTCAAGGTGGCCTGATGTCTCTGAGCATCCAGAAAAGAACACAAACAAACAGATTTTTATGAGGTCTGTAACCCAATTGACAAAGGCGAGCTCTCTCAGCCTGGAAATGTCCCTGCTATGAACCAGTTGCCTTGCCAACAAGCCACATGTTTCCACTCTGCAGAATCCAATTTCTGAGCAACATGACAGTGACAGGTCCAGAGACACGATACACAATTCCAAGGTGCCTTTGAACCCCTGCTGAATAGCTAAGAACAATTTAGGTCCCCGGAAGTACTCAGCAATATGGGACGAATGCTGGGCAAATGCAGGGCATGCCCGGATTGTGCAAGAGCCCCACCTACCCCCACCCCACCACGCTCTGTTCGAACATCTTGCAAATTACAGTAAACCAAGGCTGAGCCAATTCTTTATCACCATCATTATAATCATTGCAGACACTGGCATGGGATTCACTCTTTAAATATATCAAGTTATTTAATCTACATGACAACCCTACGAGGGAGGTATTATTAGTATCCCATTTCTAATGAAGAAATAGAGACAGGCATTAAAAGGATAAGTAGTGTACCCTAATTCACAGAGCCAGGACATATTATTTCATGGAAATAATTGGTCACTTGCATCATGTGTCACTTTATCCCTTTGTGTAAAGTGAAGAATAAATATATTTTATAAAATTATTTGAACCTAAGATTATTGGAACCTAGTCAGTCTTCCTCCAGAGCCCACCCCCTTAAAATTCTGCTATACTATCATTCTCTAATATTCCCTAAATGGTAAAGCTGAGAGATTGTCCCAATTATCATTGCTGTGTAACAAAGCACTCTAAAGCTTCAGAAAGTAAAACACCCATTTTATTATGCTCCAAGACAGTGTGGGTCAGGAATTTGAACAGGACGCAGTGGGCACAGCTTGTCTATATCCACAAGGCCTATGTGGGGCATCAGCTGAAAAGATTCAAAGCTTACAGAGCCGCCAAGTTGAGGATCAGTACCATCTGAAGGCATCCCCCCACACACATCTGGCAGGTGACACTAGAGATCCACTGTCACCTCCGATGGGTGTCTCCGCTGGAACACCTATGTGCAGTCTCTCCATGTGGTCTGGGCTTTGTCTCAACATGGTAGTTTGGTTCCAAAACAAGTGTCTCCAAAGGCAAAAAGTAGATCTGTCAGTTTCTGAAGACCAAGACCCAGAAAGTGGCACAGGATCACTTCCACCATATTCTACTGGTCAGGAAGTCACAGAGTCCAGATTCAATGGGAGGGGACACAGATCCTACCTCTCAAAGAAGTTTGGGGTCATTTATTTAAACCACCAATGAGATCATTTAGTCCAAGGCCTTCAAGTTCTAGCTGGACAATTGAGCTCAGAGCTCAAACTAAGTGATTTGTCCAAGATCACATAAGGGTTAAGTGTTGGCGGCAGGACAGAACCCAGCGTCTTCACACCCTGTCACCCTGTGCCACTGATTCTCACCTGGCTGTATACTGGACTCACCTGGGGAGTTTTTGTTTTTTTATATAAATGTATTTTTTATTGGTGTTCAATTTGCCAACATATAGAATAACACCCAGTGCTCATTCCATCAAGTGCCCCCCTCAGTGCCCATCACCCCCACCCCCCACCCCCCTTCCTTTCCACCCCCCCTAGTTCGTTTCCCAGAGTTACGAGTCTCTCATGTTCTGTCTCCCTTTATGATATTTCCCACTCATTTTTTCTCCTTTTGGGAAGCTTTTAATAATGCTGTTTGCCTCAGTTCTACCTGCAGAGATTCTGATTTGTTTGTGGAGTATGGCCTGGGCATGGGCGGGGGAATTTATTAAAGCTCCCCAGGGATTTTCACATGCAACAGTGTGAGAACCATGCTCTGTGCCCCTTCAAGATGGTGCCATGCAGGTGACACCGACCACTGTTTCATGTCAATGTTTGCGGGGTCCTCACCTGCTGTGAAGACCGTTCCACTAACAACAGCTTTTTCACACCTTCACCTGGTTCACAGACTTCATCCTGAATCGTCAGTCCTCCTGCTTCTTTTTTTTTTTTTTTTTAGTCCTCCTGCTTCTTGATATCTATCCCTCTCATCTCCACAGCTCCTGCCCCCCCACCGGAAGGTCCCTCAGAAGCAACACTTCTCTTTGAACATTGAACTCCTCAACTATGAGTCAAGTCCATTCTTGGCCTCCATTTCCACATCCAGGAATCCAGTTCCGCCTTTGAGATCCCTTACAAATGGAGGCCCAGTTTGTGTTCAAATTCTCAGGTTCTCCTCCTCAGTCTGCCTTGGCCCCCAGATGACCGTTAACCTCAGTCAGAACGTGCACCTTCTAGCTCCAAATATGTCTTCCTTCCTCATTGAGCCACACAGCACTGGGGTGAGAGTGTAGTCTCACCTTTAAATCATGCTTTAAAAGGTTGATTCCGTGAAACCATTAGACAATTTTGCGGGGAAAAAAATCTTTCCACTTGATTATTTCACAGGAATAACGGGTCACCTGCATCATATGTCACACATTGTAAAAAACTGGCCAAAAGCATTGGCCTAAACAAATATTTTCAGTGTTTCTCCTTAGATTCTTGGGAAGGCCAAATTTTAAAAAGTATAAGATAAAAAAATGTGTAAGATAAGGAGCCTTTCTGAAAATCTCTTTCGGATTTTCTGATTTATATTAGGTCATAAGATCTCCATAGTTTTATCATGTGCACATACCTCCTGAGAATAATTTTATAAAATATATTTATTCTTCACTTTACACAAAAGGGAGTCTTTCCAAACTTCCCAGGCAATGTTTTTGTAAATTGAACTCTATTGTAGATGTTCCAAAGAACAGGTATTTAAAGGAGCTCTTTATCAAAATTTATTATACTATTCCCTCTACTTTTGTGTATGTTTGAAATTTTCTACAATAAGATTAAAAAGGAAGGAGGAGGAGGGATGGAGGGAGGGAAGGGCTGGTGAGTCTTAAGGGATTCTATGGTAGAATAAAAAAATCTTCAGGGAAGGTAAAACAAGTAACACCCTCCCCCCCCCAAAAAAAACAAATGTCTCTTATTTCCATGTATGTGTGTATTTCTAAGTGTGTACTGAGTGTGTGTTTTCAAATTGTATACATGTATGTGATGTGTGTGAACACATATGAAACAAACACATCATGTATGTGTTTTATAAATTCTGATTTCTCTAGAATTTAAAAGTCTAAAACAATTCTTGTAAAATATTTGGCTTTTTCGGTCTGCACGTCTGTCCCCCTCTTTGGGTCCCACTGCCAGGCAAGGGAGAGGTTCACATCCTCCTTAGTTCATAAAAGTCCCCCTTGCTTTATATGTACATGTGTATACTTCATGAGTAGTCTCTCCTACGTGGATGGACAGAGTAACATTCTCTACAGCCTGAGATCACTTCTTCCACCTGCCCCTTTCTCTGCCTCGGTGATCCTATGAACTCCTAGTCCCACTCTAGTCCATGACTCAGAGTTAACCAACCCTTCCTCAGTGCCCCATCTGCTGAGGTAAATTCTGAAAAGCATTGCTTTGAAGATCAAAGTGCTTATGAGGCACTACACCTGCATGGATTCCATGGGACTGGAGAGACAAGAAGGGGAAGCCACTAAATGCCTGAATGCTGTCAGGTCGGTGCAGCCCCAGAAGTGGAAACGTGCACAACGTCAGACACAAGGGGAAGGCAGGACCATGGGAAGCCACTGAAGACGCCCTCAAGAACCAAGACGGTGTCTCACGCTTGTCGTTTTATTTTTATTTGCTTCTTCCCCTCTGCTGCACATAGCCTGGTAGGCATGCATAGCCAGTTGTCAAAATTCAACAGCAGGTGACAGGATACCCCAACTCCTTGCCCAGATTCCCTTGACAGAATTCTTTCCATCACGGACATGAACTAAAAGACCCAAGCACAATGCTTAATCCTTTATCCCTAACCATATTTTCCTCAGAATACATTTCAGTCAAAGAGAATCCAGGTTTTTTCAGCTCCTTGTAGGACCATCTGAGGCATAAAGGCTAAGGACAATTTCCCAAAGGGGAGAGCTGCGTTATATAAACCTGCCACCAACTCTTGGTTTTCTTTCAAAGACTTCCTTTCCACCAGAGAAATCATGACTAATGTCACCCACCCACCCCTGCCACACGCACACACACACACACACACACACACATACACATTTTTAAGTATTAAAATAAAGGAATTTTTTTTAATCAGTCAACAAATGTCCATAGAACACTTTCTAACAAAATCTTTGGGAAGAAAATGACATAACTATAAATGTTGCCTTTGTAAGCTATGGGATAGTCATTTTTATACATAAATGTGTAACAGAATATAGACCATGAAGGGACTGGCCTGGTTGAATGCCAATGCTTCAGTTAATAAAAAAAAAATATAAGAAATACCAACTAGAATGTTTTTTTTTTTTTTAAGTGAAATGAGCACAAAATGGAAATGTCCTAGAAATTCTCGGCCCTTTCTTTTCCAGCTCTTTATTTACTAACCCACCCAAGAAGATGTCTTGAATTAATGCATCCTATCAGCCAATGGTAGATTGTATTTTTTCAAAAAACTTCCATAATAATACCACCCTATCTCACATGTACTTCTCATCCCTCCTATTGAGATGTGCCAGTCTATAGTCCACCCCTTGAATCTGGAAGCATTTGCAACTCTGGAGGAAGCAATGATCTGTGACTTCCAAGGCTAAGCCAAAAAACAACCTGGCTCTATGGGGAAGCTCACTATTGAAACAGAGTCACCATCCTATGGGGAAACCCAAACCATGAGGGTGTCCCAGCAAACAGCAGTAACACCACATAGACATGTAGTGAAGAAGCCATTGAGATGACTCCAGCCCCAGCTGTCAACTGACTGCGACCACATGAGAGATCCCGAATCACTAGCTGAGCCCAGCTTATTTCTGGTAGCATGAGAAATAATCATAAAATACTTATTGTCATTTTTAAGTCACTGCATTTTGGAATAGTTTATTGCCTAGCCATAGGTAACTGGAACATATCCATTGTAAAACATCCACCATACCCAACAGAATAGCATGCATAAAATGATAGAAGAAGATATTAGAAGAAAAGCTAATTTCATCAAGATCCATTGTCTCTCCAATGACACCCTTTAAATAAACCCTTAGTTCTTTACAGTATTCAGAGTAGCCACACACACATCTCCTATTTTGATCTTGAAGAGCTCTAACAAGCTGAGGAAGAGTTTACATTCCAAAGTCAGACATACCTTGATTAGAATCCCAGGTTGGCCACATTCTGGCTGTGTGACCTTGGACAAGTCACTCCAATCCTCTACTTTCTCATGTGCAAAATGGAGATAGCATCTGTCTCAAATGGTTTCTGTCAGTGTCAAATGAGATGATATGCAAAGCACGGTGCTGGCACAGATAATCGTCCAATAAACACGAGGTCCTATGAAGGTGTTGCTTGATGTAGGTGTTACTATCAGTACTTCTCAAATCAGCTTGTAAATATATTTCACATCATATATCTTATTATAGGGAATAAGAGGTAGGACTTATTATTACTCATAATTAAAACCACCAGTTCAGAAAGGGCACTTGACTTGCCCCAGATCACACAGCCTTGGAGTAGGAGTGGAAGTCGAACAGGTATTTAAGCCCTGGCCTGTCTCCTCCTTCACTTCTCCCTTTATCACAGCAACTTCTACCAAGTGGTTTTCCAGCCTGTGGTGAAACACTTCCAGTGATGAGGAACTCACCACACACTGAGGCAGCCCTAACAATCCATTTTCCATCAGCTCGGTCTGTAGCGTGTTCATCCTTCTATTGAGCTAGAATCTGTCTTCATGTAATGCCCATCTGTTGGTCTATCTCTGCCCTTCAGGGCCACCAGAAATAAATCTGCTCTCTCTCACATAGCGGCCCTTGAATTTTTAAAGACCCAATCATGGAACCCCCACCAAGTCCTCTTTCCTCCAGGACCCAACATCCCCAGGTTCCTTAGCCATTCCTCCTCCAGCACATGATTATGAATCCCCTTCCCACTGGGGCTTCTTTCTCTGCCTCAGGCTTGACAAGAGGCATATACTATTGATGACCGGAGAAGCTTTCATCCTGCCCCCGGAGGCTTGTAATACATTTATGCTTTCTCAAGATGACACATACTCCAGGAGTACTAAGAATTGCTGTCAATCTCTCTGGCATCGTGAAGGACTCTGGCATTTCACCATATAATCTTTTTTTTTTCTCCCAAGGGGCTGCCTGCTTGAGGAAACTGTCATATACTCCAGCCAAGGGGAGCCAAAGCGCTCTGAGGCAGATAAGCATGCCTCTGCTGTGGGGTTCCTTCCAAATGCTCTTCTGATGCTTGTGGTAAAGGAGCTAAAATAACCTGCAGTCATAGATACTGCCCTCCTCCCAGCTCCCCCAGACTGTGCCAGCCTTAGAGAAGAGGGAAGTATTTTTGTCGGGATAGGATAGGTTGTGCTACATTAACAAAGAGCTTTAAAATATATGTGGCTCAGCAATAAAAGTTCATTTCTTATTCATGCCAATTTCACCATGGATCTGGCAATTCCCCAGAGCAGTTTCCTTTTCAATGGTGATCCATGGGTACAGGGGACTTGCCTCTTACAGCTGCATCAGTAAGACATTGCTTCCAAGACACTGTGGCGAGGGATGAGCCAGCTCTTAGTGGCTTCATCCTAGAAGCATCAGAGATGACTTCTGCATACAGGTCATTGGCCAGAACTAGTCACATGGCCCCACTTAATGGCAAGGGAGCAGGGAAGTGTGGGTGAACGTGTGGATATTTAATGCTCTGTCACACAATCTCAGTGGCCCTTTGACCCTGAAACACCTGCTCCCACCTCTTCTCAATGAATTACCATGATATCAAGCTTCCCACATTCCCTCCTAATGATTCAGGTTCCTCAGCAGCCATGGTGTTTGATGGCTGCTGTCACCAGTGTCACCTTCTGAGTCCCCAATGATGATCCTAATCGGCAGCTGCAGACAAACTCCCTCCCATCACTCTGCTGCCGTGGGCTTCATTGAGACCCAAATAATTTCTTTTCCCAATCTATCATCATAATGTTCTTAACTGGCTTCCACTCCTCTCTCTGCCATACCATTGCCCATTATCTTTTAAAAATTCAAACCAGAGCATACCCCTACTCTGTTTCAGATCTGACCATGCCTACAGTGCCACTAGGAGAGATCCAATTCCCTTAGAACTGCGTGAAAAGCCTCTTAGAGTGTCGTCCCAAAGACTCTTCCAGCCTTATCACCCAATGCCCTACTCCTGTGTTCCCTGTACTCGAGCCACCCTTTGCTCCTACCCGCCCCTCGGGGTGCCACGGCATTGCCCAGAGTGCTCCCTGTAGAAAGTCCAGTGACAACTTCTCCAGTTCTCTTCAACAAGCTAGCTGTCCTCTGCTCTGGGTTCCAGATACCTTGTTAATGTGTCTCAATTGTACTTCTCTGTTAGCATGTCCATCTTTTCCACTGTGGATTTCTCGTTGGCAATGGCCATGCCTCACCTCTGTATCTCCAGTGGATAGGCTAATTCCTGGTCCAGGGTATGTATCAATCAGTGTTGAATAAACCCATGATGTAAATTACCCCATTCCATCTTACACTGCTGAGAAAGACCAAATTTTTTCATACACTGCTATATTTTTATTCCAAAATAGTAAGAGAAATAGGATATGGATAAAAGAGCAACAGTGTAGCCTGGCCTCAGGGTTTAAAGGAGAACATTAAACTCCCTAGAATTTTCCTAGCATCCCAAAGACCAGAAGTTCCAGGGGTCATTTCTAAAGTGACCTCTCTACCTCATTTGGAAAGTCCTAGGAGGCTGGACTGAAAATAAATAGCTGTTTGATTAGCCCAGTATTGAGCTATTTCAATACATTTCCCCTCCCCACCAGAGAGATTGCATGCTCTGAAATGAAAGGAAAGTGTGCATGAAAGCCCTGGTTATTCAGAGGAGGAGCAGGGAGAGACTTAAAAACTCTCCAGAAAGCCTTCAGCACTGTAACTAAATGTTAATGTTTAAAGATATACCAATATTTCAGGAAGCCATTGGTAGTGCCACACTAAAGCTCATTCTAGTTTTAAAGAGAAATATTTGACTTGGAGGAATGGACCCCATGCTGGCTCCAAGATAAACTTTCCTAGCTCTCTCAGGCCAATTTTAATGCTAAGAGCAGCTCCGTTGGAGTAAAAGTTCATTTCTGAGAGCCAAGCTGTGAATTATGCTACAGGCTGAGCTGAGCAGTTGGTCTTTTGCTGATGAAGGCAGAAGCCTGAATATGATACAGAAGTGGAGGGGGGCGGGGAGCCAGGGACATCCAAAGGGGATTATCGCAGAAGGTCAGACTAATTAAATCGAGAGAAGTCACCAGAGAGCTGGAGCTCCCACACACACCATATTCAAATGCTCTGACACATGCAGGGGTTGATAAGAAAGAAAGGGTTGAGTTACCACTTTCATCTGCCTGGAAGGACAACAGTCAACCAAATAAAACTTTTTAGTATTGGTCCAAGCCCAGGTAGGGAGGGAAGAATTGAAACTGCTGCCAATTCCTAATTATGCAGTGGAATCAGAGACAGGGTGAATGAGGAGAGGTGAAGTCCAGTTGTCACTCTGCTTAGTGATTTAACACACAGCTCTTGCGTACCTGCTATGTGCTGGCATAGCACTAGGTGTGAGGGATAAAACAAATAGATATTCTTTGCCCTCAAAGAGCTCACAGTTGATAAACATTAATGTAATAATGTTATGCAGAGTAATCGATGCTTTAATAGAGTTATCAACAGATTACAAGGAGGGGCGTCTGCGTGGCTCAGTAGGTTGGGTGTGTCTGACTTCAGCTCAGGTCATGATCCTGGGGTCCTGGGATCAGGCTCCATGCTCAGTGGGGAGTCTATTTCTCCCTCTCCCTCTGCCCTTCCCTCTGCTTGTGCGCATTCTTGCTCACACACTCTCTCTCAATCTCTCAAATAAATAAATAAAAATCTTTTTTAAAGTAAATATATACATAAAGATTTCAAGGAGCACTTTAAGGAGAGTCTAACTGCCCAAGTAGTATCAGACCTGGCCCCATAAAGAAGACAACACATAGTGAGCTCTTAGGAGTTAAGTAAAGAATTCTCCTCCAATTGGTGAGTGGAAGAAAGGCAAGTGAGACAAAGACCATCACACATATTGAGATCAGGAGGCTTAAAACCATGATATTTGGAGTGGGTTAGAAGTGTAGCATGGATGGGACATGGAATCCATGGCAAGGAATGCTGGCGGTGAGATTGATAAGGCAGGTGGGCATCAGACCCTCAAGGACTTTGAATGCCACGCAAAAGCATTTAGAGTTAATCTTATAGATGATAGGGAGCCACTGAAGATTTGTAAGGGTGATGTGATCCCAAATGTATTTGAGATTAGACCATTTGGCCACAGATAGAAAATGGAAAGTCATTTAGGGAAGGATCTCTTTTCACAGGCACTAACAACAAATGCCCTAAGAGGTATAAGCAGTGTAAGCAGTACTTTCTCTCTGTCCCCTCTTTTCCTGCTCAACCTCTTGGTAGAGGTGCTATCGAACAAGCAATTCCTGAGAACCTACTGTGTGAGCCCGGCACCACGCTGTCTGTTCTCAGAGTCCCAGAGTGTGCTGAAACCAGCTCTAACTGGCTCATGCTGACTCCTGAGAGCCAACTGTGCACATCTCTTTTTGGCTTCAGTGACATCCCATTGGTAGCTTGAAATTGGCCATTGTGGGAGGCTTTTTATACCTCAGAAATCTGTACACGTTACAAACCAGAGCTTTTTTCTTTTCCAGAGAACCATTTATAAAACATTTTACCAGCACACCACTTGAAAAGATACAGCCCCAACCCTCTACGAGAGCAATATCTGCTTAAAGAGAATAAACCAATACATATGAAATGATGCAAGAACAATTCAGTTTGCAATTTAAACACCCACTGAAGAAGGAGTCATGGGGCAATGGGGAGGGATGGAGGAAGGAGGAGAAAAAAATAAAAGGCCCTTGAGAGCCACAGCCAGGTTCTCCTTATCTCAGTTTCTGCCACTGTCACCCAAGCTGAGGCTAATCAATTAATTAGTCCCATCTGGCAGGGGCTACATCCTACATGGTGTCATAACTAGTGATCTTCAACCATAGTTCTCAGAGGTGACGGAAAACCTCAAAACCAAGCATGTTGTCAGGAAAATGAAGACTTAGAGCATGAGGGAGAGACTGTAACCCAAACTCCACTTTACTCATTCATAAAATGAAGCATCTACTGGGGGCACCTCAGTGGCACAGTGGTTAAGCGCCTGCTTTTAGCTTTGCTTCTCTCTGCATCTCTCATGAATAAATAAATAAAATCTTTTTAAAAAATGAGACATGTACTCATAGTGACTTAACTAAAAACTCACAGCTATGAACAGAAAATTAGGAACATGATTACGGCTCTTCCCTTGGCTCAGCATACACACCAGTGCCCATGCTGTGTTTGCATTTGTAAATGAGTGTCCCATGGGGCAGTCTGCCCTTTCTTTAGACCCTTATGAATGCATTTTGTACAGTATTGTCCAAGACTGACATAGCTTTCCTGTCTTCAGTGCTCTTGGGAATGCCTGGTATCCAGGAAAGACATGCCAAATACCCAAAATACTAACTGGAGGGAAATTTAATCAATAACATATAAAATCATCAAATCAGGAAATACACAAACAGACTGACTTCTGAGGCTCTATATGAGGAGTTTGGCCATGGGTCCTCGGCTAGGGTCCTAAGGCCTGGGATAAGGCCAGGAGTGACTACAGAGGAACAGCCCATGAGAAAAAAAGAAAGAAAGAAAGAAACTCTGAAGGTCAGCACACAGGGTTGATATAATCAAGAAACAAGCAGGTGAGCCAAACGTCACATCAGCTAAAAGGGCGGAATCCAGAACAATACAGGTGGTATAGGGAAGGGCAAGAGGATCTAGTATGGAGAGAAGGTGGGGAAGGGGGACAGCCTCAAGGCTGTCCCTGGGGCCTATGTCTCAGCCACCGATATTGTCACTAAATACCTAGAGCTTCATCTGTGTCTCCTCTAAACGTAGAGCTCATGTCCTGAAATATTTTCCTAAAAAGATTTGGGGGTGGGGGGCGCTAAAATAAAATTGCCAACTTTTTCCTTTGCCAAAGTAAGAACAATAAATATGAGAGTACCAATTCACAAAATAATATTAATCCCCCAAATTTAGGAAGAATGAAGTCTCAGAATAAAGGACATTCATTTAAATTGGCTACATAACGTTTCATGAAAAACACCCAAAACACACTACATTAGCCATTACTTTACTCACTGCACCATGGACTGCTGGACAGGACCAGGGACAGGAAAATACCAAACCAGTCTAGACATACTTAGTTCCTATATGTGTGTATTCTTCACCTCACTTATGACAGCTGAATAGGAGGTGAATTCTCTTGGCCATATTTTCCACCATCGGGTTGTAAGCACCATTACTAGTCCTTTTGGAATTCTTTAGGCCTCTTCCATTGACAGTACCATGAACCTGGTTCCCAGGGTTATTGGGACACTTGCTGCTCACACTTCATAGCCTAATATAAGAAGAAGGAAGAAATCCCAATACCTCTGCCTCCTGTAAGACCACCTTTGATCCTGTTACTCAACTGTTAGAAATTATAAAGAAGAACAAACTAAATCAAAAGTTAGCAGAAGAAAGAAATAACAAAGATCAGGGTAGAAATAAATGAAATAGAGGCCAGAAAAACAATAAAGATCAATATAACTAAGAGCTTACTTTTTATTTTTTTTAATATTTTATTTTTTTATTTGAGAGAGAGAGAGTGCACAAGTGGGGGGGGTAGGGAAATCAAAAGGAGAAGGACAAGCAGACTTCCCACTGAGCAGGGACCCCAATGCAGGGCTCAATCTCAGGACCCTGGGATCATGACCCTCATGAGCTAAAAGCAGATATTTAACTGACTGAGCCACCCAGGTCCCTAAGAGCTTACTTTTTAGAAAAGACAAACAAAAGTCTATAGGACTTTAATTAGTCTAAGAAAAAGAGAGAAGACTCTAAATAAAATCAGAAATTAAAGAGGAGCCAGACACCACAGAAAAACAAAGGATCCTAAGACACTACTATGAACAATACTACATTAATAGATTGGATAACCTAGAAGAAATGGATAAATTCCTAGAAACATACAACCTACCCAGACCAAATGATGAAGAAATAGAAAATCTGAACAGACCAATAAGGATATTGAATCAGTAATTAAAAATCTCCAGACAAAGAAAACCCCAGGACCAGGGGGTTTCCCAGGTGAATTCTATCAAATGTTCAAAGAAAAATTAATGCCAATACTTCTCAAGCTTTTCCCAAAAACTGAAAAGGAGGGAACACTTCCAAATGTATTTCATGAGGCCAGCATTACCCTGATACTGAAGCGAGACAAGGACACTACAAGAAAACTACAGGCCAATATCCTAGATGCAAAAATTCTCAACAAAATATTGACAAACCAATTTAATAGCACGTTCAAAGGACCATACAGCATGATTAAGTGAAGTTTATCCCTGGGACGCAAGGACGGTTCAACATACATAGATCAATAAATGTGATACATCACATTAGACTGAAAAAGAAAAATCATATAATCATCTGAATAGATGCCAGAAAAGCATTTGACAAAAGACATCCTTCCACAATGAAAACTCTCAACAAAACGAGTACAGAAAGAATGCACTTCAACATAATCAAGGCCATGTATGACAAGCCCACAGCTAATTTCATACTCAGTGGTAAAAAGTTGAAAGCTTTTCCTCAAATATTGGGAATAAGACAAAGATATCCACTTTCACCACTCCTATTTTTTTTAAGATTTTATTTATTCATGAGAGACATAGAGAGGCAGAGATGCACAGAGGGAGAAGCAGGCTCCCCAACTCGATCCCAGGACCTGGGGATCATTACCTGAGCCAAAGGCAGATGCTCAACCACTGAGCCAGCCAGGTGGCCCTCACCACTCTTATTCAACATAGTACGGGAAGTCCCAGGCTCAGCAGTTAGACAAGAAAAAGATATAAAAGGCACCCAAATAGGAAAGGAAATAAAACTGTCTCTGCAGATGATATGATCTTATATATATGAAATCCTAAAGAGTCTACTAAAAAACTATTAGCACTAACAAACCAATTCAGTTAAGTGATAAGAAGTTGATTTATGTGATAAATCAACATACAAAAATCAGTTGTATTTCTACACATCAACAATGAAATATCTAAAAAGAAATAAAACAATGGCATTGATGAAAGCAACAAAAACAGCAAAATAGGAATAAATTTAACCAGGATGTGAAATATCTGGACACTGAAAGCTATAAGACTTTGATGAAAGAAACTGAAGAAGACATAAACAAATGGTAAGCTATCCTGTGTTCATGGATCAGAAAAATGAATATTGCTAAAATGTCCATACTACCCAAAGCCACCTATAGATTTAATACAACCCATATCAAGATTCCAATGACATTTTTAACAGAAATAGAATAACTAATCCTAAAATTCATATGTAACCACAAAAGACTCTAAATAGTCAAAGCAATCCTGAGAAAGAATGAAGCTGGAGGCAACATGCTTGCTGACATTAAATTGTATTACAACACTATAGTGATCAAAATAATAGAGCATTGGCATAAAAACAGATACACAGACAAATGGAACAGAATCAAAATCCCAGAAATAGAGTCATGCATATATGGTAACTAATATTTGACAAGAAAGCCCAGGATACTCAATGGGGAAAGGACAGTCTCTTCATAAGTAGTGCTGAGTAAACTGGATAATCATGTGCAAAAGAATGAAACTGGACCCTTATCATAAGCCACTTACAAAATTAACTCAAAATGAATTAAAGACTTTAAATTCCTAGAAGAAACCATTAGGAAAAGGTCCTTAACATTGGGCTTGGCAACATTTTTTGGGTAGGGCACCAAAAGCATAAGCAACAAAAGCAAAAATAAATGAGAATACATCAAACAAGAAAGCTACTGCTCAGCAAAGAAAACAATCAACAAAATGAAAAGGCAACCTACTGAATGGGAGAAAATATTTGCAAACCATATATCTGATAAGGGGTTAATATCCAAACTATATAAGGAACTCAGACAACTCAATAGCAAAAACCAAACAATATGATTCTAAAATGGGCAGAGAAACTAGATAGACATTTTTCCAAAAGAAAAATACAAATGGGGGTAGCCCAGGTGGCTCAGCACTTTAGCATCTGCCTTTGGCCCAGGGCGTGATCCTGGAGACCCGGGATCGAGTCTCACATCGGGCTCCCTGCATGGAGCCTGCTTCTCCCTCTGCCTGTGTCTCTGCCTCTCTCTCTCTCTCTCTCTCTCTGTCTTTCTGTCTCTCTCTGTATCTCTCTCTCTCTCTCTGTCTCTCATGAGAAAACAAATAAAATCTTAAAAAAAAAGAAAAATACAAATGGCCAATGGGTACATAAAAAGATGCTGAATATCACTAATTGTCAGGGAAACGCATATAAAAACCACAATGAGATACGCCTCACACCTGCTAGGATAGCTATTATCATGAAGACAAGAGATAACAAGTGTTGGCAAAGTTGTGGAGGGAAAGAACTCCTTGTGCACTGTTGGTGGGAATGTAAATTGCTACAGCCACTGTGGCAAACAGTATGCAGGTTCCTCAAAAAATGAAAACCATAATTATAACACGATATAGCAATCCCCCTCCTAGATATTTATCCAAAGGAATTAAAGTTAAGATTTCAAGCAGATATCTGCATTCCCATGTTCATTGCACCATTATTCAAATAACAAATATATGGAAACAATCTTCTGTGTCTATTTGTGGACAAATAGATAAAGACAATGTGAGAAATATATATATCATATATGTCAAACATATATATTTGAATATTACTCAAATTAGCCATGAGAAAGAAAGAAATTCTGCCCTTGGGACAACATGGATGGACTTTGAGGGCATCATGCTAAGTGAAATAAGCCAGACAGAGAAAGACAAATAATATATGGTCTCACTTTATGTAGAATTAAAAGAAAAAAAAAAAACCAAATGCATAGAAACAGAGAGTAGAATAATAGTTTCCATAGGTAGGGCATGGTGGAAATGGGGACATGTCACTCAATGGGTACAAATGTCCAGTTACAAGATGGGTAAGTTCTGGGGATGGAATGTATAGCATGACTGTAGTTAACATTACTGTATTGTGCAGGAAAAGTTGCAAAGAGAGTGGATCTTAAATACTATCAGCGTGAAAGAGAAATGGTAATTATGTGAGATGATGGGGGTGTGAACTAACCCTACTATGGTAATTAGTTCACAATATATATGTTATCATCACGTTGTACGCTTTAAACTTACACATGTTATATATCAATTATATCTCAATAAAGCTGGGGGAGAACTGCTAGAGATTTCATAAAGAGAAAGTTATTTATTGGCTCTCTCTGTGCAGATGGATATAGTAAATTCATAAAACATGACCTCAAGGCTCAAAAGGCTCCTAAAGTTTTAGGTTCGTGCTGCACTGGCTCTTGAGTTTACAACTTGGACGGATGTTTGACATCTCCCCAACCACAGAGAGAAGCTGAGGGAATGGCATCCCAGGGCTTGTGAACATACTGACCATACCAGCTGCAGTTGGTGGCGGGTTATAGAACCCTAAAATGTCATTTATGAAAGTGCCTTTTTGGCTCTCCTAGCCGGGGGCTCACAAATTGGTTTCATCACACACATGTACGCCACCTAGGAGTGGCGGCCTGGGGCATGTGAGGAAAATGAGGCTGTGTCTGCACCCAAAGGAGAACAGTGCTGTGATGCAATTCCTGACCTCCGGCCTGGACTCTGGGGATAGAAACTCCCTTGTCACAATTAGGGAAACCAAGGGAGTAAAGTGCTTTCGCTGCTATACCCCACACAGACCAGGGTTGGACCCTGATCTCCTACCCCTTGAGCTTATTTACTTGCCTCCCCACCATGTTGTCTCAATGGACTAACCTCACTCTTCTTGGTTCCTGTTTGCTTACCAGTTCACACACCTGAATCCTGTGTGACACCTGCCAGCAGCTCCCCCTCTCTGGTTCTTGACTTCCAGGCCTTTCTTTCTCCTTCTCGAAGAGGCTGGAAATTCAGACAGTCTATATAGTGTCTTTTCTGAGGCCCTCACTGGGAATTCTGCTTCTAGAATTTTCAGTGTACCCTATTTGAGCCATGGTCTGGTTGGCAGGGTTTTGAGGCAACAGGCCTCATCCCTTGAACTTGGGCCCCTGTGCCCTTACCTAGATCGGTGCTTACCACACTTGGCTCACCTAGCATTTGAGTTGTGGCTGTACCTGTATTCACAAGCACAAAGGGCCTTCAGAGAAAGGGGCTGGGCCTTTGTATTCTACACAGTGCATAACATAAAGCACAAAATAAATATTTGTGAAAGGCGAAAATGAGAGGCTATAATTAAGTCTCCTGTTACTCTTGTGCCTCGGAGTTTCAAACCCAAAGTGCAAGTTTTCAAATCTGGAGGAGAAATGCAGGTCACCTCCTTTCACTCTAGAACATGGCCCCCACCCACGCTGTTTTCACACCATTTGCCCCCATAGTCTCAACACTTCCCTGACAGCCCTCCCCTCATTGCTTAGCCTGGTGGTTTTCTAATTTGATTTTAGCAGCAGAACTCTGGAGTCAAGTGAAATATTTTACCAAACTCCAAATAGCAACAACAGCAAAAACAGTGAAGTGAGGGCGCTCTACTCACACTCCCCTCTGCTTTCGGCCATGCCTGACCCACCCACACTGCATCTCAAGGGCCCCCCAGATCCCTAGAGCTCAGTGGGGCTCATACTCGCTTCCCACTTGGGCCTTCATCTCCAGTAGCATTTCCTCCAGGCCAGCCCCCACTCAGCTGTCAGCCCAATATTAGTCTTGACATACTTTCAATGTCACTCTTTGATGCCATGAAACCCAAACCCTTCCTGCTGGCTCCCAGGCACAGAGGCATCTAGCCACACATTCAACATCTGCCCCACTTCTGGCCTCTGCTCACATCACTAGCTTCAGGTGAATCCCCTATAGACACCATGCTGAGTCCCTGATTTGGGGCTGCTCACCCACAGGACCCCTCACCCCCTTCCAGGTCACCCATTATGCACCTCACTCTGGGCCATTTCTTTTGGATTCCATTGCCTGGGGCCACCTTTCACTCAGGCCAAAATCCAGAGTCACCCTAAACACTTCTCATCTTCATGCTGCCCATCCAATGTGTCAGGATTTGGCCTTGTGAATGTATCTTAAACCCAGGCCTCTCCCCCGCCCTCCCCCAACCCTCCATGGGCACTGCCTTATTGAACACTTATCCCAAGGATTCCTGGAAAAGCTTCCAGATGGGTTTCCCTGCCTCACTAATCACCTTGTCCCAACCTGCAGGGCCATCCATCCAAAGAATAGTGCCTCCCATGGCCACCCTGCTAAAAACCTTTCAACAGCTCCCATTGGCTTTGTGCTAAGGTCCAAGCTCTAAGGTGAGGATCAGAAGCTATTCATCCTCTGCCCACCCCCTTCCTTCCCCATCTCATCTCCTACCACAGTCCCAGGCTTAGCCAGAGGTTCAGTCTGCCCAACCACCACACTTCTCCATGGGGTCATTTCTCTCACTTCAGAGCAGAATGACATTTCACCAAGGACAGAATCCGTCATTAAATACAGAAAGACTTTTGAACTTGGTAAACAGCCAGTGGTCCCAGCCGCCAGGCACCTCCTACTCCTCCCACCTTTCACCCCTGCAGACAGTAATCACAGGGTAGATGTTTGACCCAGTGAGAAGAGAAGTCAAATGGTTAAATATTTTGGCTCTCACCCCTGCTGTGACCACCCTCCTCCCCAGCCTCTGATGACCTAGAATTCTCCATCCTCCAGCCGGCAGTCCCTACCCGCTCCATGTTCCTGCAGAACCTTCTCTGTGCTTCCGTCGTACAACTTGTCCCGTTATATTGTGATTTCTTACTCATCCTTGGGAGCAAGAGCCTCATCACAGATGCTCAACAAGTGTTGCGTGAACTAGACCTTTTAACCATGTAGAAGAGTCCCACCCCTTAAAGCTCCCAAGTCCTCTGGTACTCACCATTCTAGACTTTCACTCATCAACCTCTCCCCAGGCCTTACTTTGTGTAGAGCTAAGCACATAGTAGGTGCTGCATAAATGCTATTTCCAAGGCTAATATGTATGTACCCCTTCCCCACAAAATGAGGATATAACAGCCCTTCTTAGCTGAAATCAAGAGATCCAGCTGGGGCCAAATAA
The DNA here is from genome assembly GCF_048164855.1 of Canis lupus baileyi. Lineage (NCBI taxonomy): Eukaryota > Metazoa > Chordata > Mammalia > Carnivora > Canidae > Canis > Canis lupus. Next base: position 73,771,988 of record NC_132845.1, read on the forward strand.
ACCAGGAACTAGCTGCCAAAAACAGCTAAGCCCACTCATCCACACAGCTGGTGAGCCAAAAACCACTCGCTCCAGCTCTGCCTTGTAAAGGAGGAGCACTTCACAGCCCCCTCCTCCGCTGCTCTGGAAGCTTTTCCTCCTGCCCTCCATTGAGATCCCAAATAAGACAACCCAAAGCCAGCTAGAGAAAGATAAAGGAAATGATCAAACAAGGCTCCTGTTTCAGCTGCATGGTGCTCTGTGTTTTTTAAAGGAGAGAGAAAACAGAATCAAAAGAATGCCTTTTCTTTTTATTTATTTATGATAGTCACACAGAGAGAGAGAGAGAGGCAGAGACACAGGCAGAGGGAGAAGCAGGCTCCATGCACCGGGAGCCCGACGTGGGATTCGATCCCGGGTCTCCAGAATCGCGCCCTGGACCAAAGGCGGGCGCCAAACCGCTGCGCCACCCAGGGATCCTGAGAATGTCTTTTCTCTTTCAGAGACAAGCACAAGCAGAATCGCCCAGGCTTCTCCACCTTCAGCAGATTTCCCCTAATAGGCCTGGGAACACAGGGAGAGGGTGGGTGTTGGCTCCTCTGCCTGCAGTCCCAGGCCAGGAGCAGCTCAATCTCTTCTGCCACCAGTGTTGCCTAGGCAGGCTGGGGAGGGCTGGAGGAGGGAAGGTGGAGGGAGGAATGGAGGTACAGGGGAAACAGAGGGAGGACAGGAGGGAGGAGGGTGGGAGGAGGGAAGGAAGAGGGAGAGCAGGAGGATGGGAGGGAGGAGGTCAAAGAGGAGGGAAGATGGAGAGAGGGGGAGAGGGAGAAGGACATGGAGAAGGGTGGGAAGAGGGCAGAGAAAGCAGAAGAAGGGAGGAGGGAAGGGAGGATAACAAGGAGGAGAGCAGGGAGGACGGGAGAGAGTACAGAGAGAGGAGGACAGGGAAGAGGGAAGGAAGTATAGAGAGGGAGGAGGGAGTACAGGGAAGGAGGAGGGAGCTCAGGGAGGGAGGAGGGAGTGCAGTGAGGGAGGAGGGAGTGCAGGGAGGGAGGAGGGAGTACACGGAGGGAGGAGGGAGTGCAGGCACAGTGGGTGAGAGAAAGGAAGCAAGGGAGGTAGGAAGGAAGGGCAGTAGTGCTGGGAGGCATGGCGGGAGAAAGGAAGCCAGGTGATCAGCAGCTAGGACAGGACAGGCCCTCTGCCAAGTGCTTTGCATGTGTCCTCTCCCTGAACCACGAAAACAGCCCTCCAAGGTTGGTATTATTTCTATTTGAAAGCAGAGGGAACTGAGGCCTGGGAAGTCCTTTGGTTTGCCTGGGGGTGGAAGGCTAGCAAGCAGCAGAGCTGAAATTATAAGCCAGAAGCGTGACGGTTCTTACAGGCTCCTGCAGCGCTGCCTCCTCTCTGTCTTCCTTCGGGTTTCCCCACATCTTCAGTAGAACCAAGGTCTAGGGGCACCTGGGTGGCTCAGTGGTTGAGCATCTGCCTTTGGCTCAGGGCGTGATCCCAGGGTCCTGGGATTGAGTCCCACGTCGGGCTCCCTGCATGGGGTCTGCTTCTCCCTCTGCCTGTGTCTCTGCCTCTTTCTCTCTCTCTCTCTCTCTCTGTGTGTGTCTCTCACGAATAAATAAATAAAATCTTTTTTTAAAAAAAGAACCAAGGTCTACTTGACATCCAGATATTCTCCCCACTTTGTGCTTGGCGAAGCAGGGCCTCATCCACTGTGGCTTCTCAGCATCAAGGGAATTTCCTCAGCACCCACTTGCACACATGTGCTTTTCGCAAGGTCAGAGGTAGAGGTTCAGAGTGGTGGGGATTCAGGACAGCACGGACTCCATGGGTCTGAAGCAGGCGGAGTGCTAGAACTGCCCCTTGCCGGAGCATCCGTTCCAAACATCACCTGCGCTGGCCGCCAGGCCTTCCACAGCTCCCCATCTACTGGTGCCCTCCCCCACCCCCTTCCTCTCTCTCTGTCAGACCTATCTCTACTTTCTCCTGTCCCTTTACCGCAGTCTAGAATGACTCTTATCCATGTTGCCCTGTTCAGCATCTCTCTGCCCCACTACAGTGGACCGTCCAGCTATGACACAGGCAAGGCAGGCTGTCCAGAGTGCTGAGTCAGATCAGAACCCTGTGTTCTTTCCCTCTCCTGGCACATCTTCCTCTTCCTCACCACTCAATTCCCTCAATGTACCTGCATGAAAGAGATACATGTAAGGTATTACCTAACGTGAAGCTAGCTAGCCTCCAGATGCATGTGGAGTCCCAATTTTATCAGCATCTGTCTGAGAGATTCTTCCAGAAGCCAGGAGCATCAGCCTATGTCATGAAGAGCTGATGCAAAACGGGACAAGGGGCCTCTCCAATCAGCTGCTCACCAGGGATGCCCTGTGCTGCCCTCTGACTGCACATACCCTCCATCAGCTAGAAGGAGGCACCGCCCCCATGTCTCCATGAACTGGCTGTTTGACACTCAAAAGTATTTGGCCTCCAGGGAGAGTAGGGGGCTGTCAAACATGCAGATTCCAGGAGCACCTGGGTGGCTCAGTCAGTTAAGCCTCCAAATCTTGGCTCTGGCGCAGGTCATGATCTCAGAGTTTTGAGATTGAGCCTTGCGTTGGGCTCCGAGCTAAACATGGAGCCTGCGTGAGATTCTCTCTCTCTCCCTCCCTCTGCTCCTCCCACTCGTGCTCTCATTCCAACATAAATAAAGATATATTTTTTTAAATGCAGATTCCCAGGGGCATCTGGGTGGCTCAGTCGACTGGGCATCAGACTATTGATCTCAGCTCAGGCCCTGTGTTGGGGTCTGCACTGGGCATGGAGCCTACTTAAAAATGCAGATTCCACAGCCTTGAACTTCTGACTGATACTTTGTAATCTTAATTTTGCATATATTAATTCCTTCCCACTGCAAAGTAGAAAAGAACTAGAGTCCTACCTAGTCAGATGATACAATTCCTGGAAGTATTTCTTAATCAAAGTTGTCTCATATAAAATACGCAAAATTAAACAAACCCTGCTAACATAGCTCTTGATTATTTTCATTCCCTCATGGGCTGAAGGTATCATCAGAATGGCACCATATTTTCTAAACTGCATTTCTCTCCTGAAATACACGAGCTATTTTATTTGTCTGGCTTGTATGCCTGCCAGCCGCAGCAGAATCATACACCTGGCATCTCTACTCCTCTGTGTTTTCACCTAACCAGCCAAGAAAGAACTCTGGCCTTATGTACTAAAGAACACTTTCTTGAATGTAACTTGACAACCCAATTCAACTCAATCCACAGGCATTATATTTCCATTCAGTGAATTTGTACCTTTCATTCCGCAATTAAGAAGGAAATATAGTGCGTGTACCCCCTATGTGTTACAGCAGGAAGAAAAATGTTTATAGCTGACTTAAAAAGGAAAACTTCCAGCAACCTAAGACCCAGAAGTCAGATCACGAGTCAAGAGTCTGCCCTTCTGTAAGCGGTTTCTGCCCTGGCCAAGTGTTTGTTTGTCCTGCTGCTCTAGGGGGACCTTCCCAGCCGTCTGCCTTCCATATGAATGGGAAACTCAGGGGTGTGATTTAGCCCCAACCCGAAACCCACAATCCAGGCCCTAACTCCAAGATACTACCTGTCTAAATCCATTGCCACCATCCAAGCACACACTCAGACGCTGCTCTCCATCACCAGCTCTTTCATTGGGGGTGTTGCAAAATCTACTGGCAGAGGCAGTTGCCGTTGGCAGATGTGCCAATAGCAGAGCCAGCTGGTGTTACTTTGACCTAACCCGGCCGCCTTTCCTCGGGCTGGGGACAAGCCCGCCTGCCTGACACCTCCGGGCCCAGCAATCGGCCTTGCCTCATCTTCCAGCCCTCTCCTTCCCTACCCCCTGTCGGGGTCGTGTTCCAAGTGCTTTCGGTTACTGTGGCATGTTGCCTGTGAATGTTAAATATTCAGCAATCTTTGGGCTCCTTCGTGCTTTTGTGAAAATAGGTTGGCTTTGAGCAAAGAACAAGCTGAATCAACAGTTTGAATGAAGTTGCAAAGGAAAAAGGCTGCCTATGCCACAGACTACACATAAGACTACATCTTCATGGGGCCGGGGCATCAGGGGGAGCCTGGGGTACATGTGAACCCCCTGGGTCTGGGTGTCCTCGAAAATGAAGAGATTTGTTCCCATCTGATAGGTTGTTCAGGAAGACGGAATGGGACAAGGCGTGTGCTTGGCGCAGTAACTGTGAGCTCCCGTTAGTAACCAAAACACACTACTGAGGGGAGACCTGAAAATTATCCAAAGGAAACCTCCATCTGCAGATATTTCAAATCTGGAAGTTCAAAAAGGGACGCATATGCATGTGGTTTCTACACACACATACACACACACACACAGAGTGTTAGTCTGTATTCCTTTTGTATTCCTTGAAATAAACAATGATTACCATAATAATGGTAATATGTGCCACTAATTGAGCACTTACTGTGTGCCAAGCACTGCACTAGGCACTTTATCTACACTGCATTCATCTTCCAAATAGTCTTTGGGGAAATGACTAGGATCGTCTTGCAGAGATGGGTGGGCATTCGAGACAGAGCCGAGAAACAACTTACCACCCGGTGCCCTGTAGTTGGTAGCAGATCCCAGAGACCGACTTGTGGGCTATCTGACATTCGAGGCCTGGTTTTTATCACTGCCCCACGTACAAGGAGGGAAATGTCCATCCAGCGGGGTCTTCTGTTTCCCAGATGCCGAGCATTATGGAAAAGTGCTAAGGTAAGTTTCAGTTCAGAAAAGGGTAGATTTCTCCTCGTCTGAGCTGCCAGTCTGTACTGATGGCCAACGTGTTCCCACAGAACGACCCCAAATCTATGTCCTACCTAGTGAATTCCCCTCTGCACACGTGGCAGCCCCAATAAACTGCCCAAGGCTCTCTAGTCCAGTGGTGTGACCTCTCTCCAGTGCACAGAGACAGCAAATGTACCAAGGGAGCGTGGGACACTCTCAAAGCACAGCCACATGCCAGGCCTAATTAGCTTATTTTTACCTATGCTGCTCCTCCCAGCAGTGTCCAATCCCTGCAGCCAAAAGGCTAAGAACCCGGCTGCCAGCATCTCTGCAGCGGCTTCTCAGAGCCTGTTCATAATTAATTTTATAAAGGGCCTTGGCTCCCCATTGCCATTCCTTGTGCCTGATTCAGGTAAGATCATGACAGGGATCATTGCCAGAGCTCAGGCCAGTAGAACTAGCACTCGCTGGTATGTGCATGTGTGCACATGTGTGTGCATGTGCGTGCATGTGCCTGTGTGTGTCAGAGAGAGGGACTCCTTAACACACCAAAGAGCTAACAAATGAGGTTCTCATGCTTTTGGGATTCTGGACTGGCCTGAGACTGTGGCTGAGTGCTTCTCATGTGTGTCAGACGCTGCCCGGGGCGCTGGGGACTTAGAAAGTACTCTGAAACATCATCTCTGTCCTCAAGGAACTTACCAGTGAGTGAAGAATCTACACATGGAAATGATAACACAGGTCATTAGGGCTATGAAAGAAATTAGTAGAAGCTGCTACCTGATTACAAAGGCATATCCCACTCAGTCTTAGGAGGTCCAGGAAGACTCCTTAAAAGCTAGAAAAAACTCAGAACCTAAGGGCACCTGGGTGGCTCAGTCGGTTAAGCAGCTGACTCTTGGTTTTGGCTCAGGTCATGATCTCGAGGTCCTGAGATGGACCCCCACAATGGGCTCCCCACTAAGCGGGGAGTTGCTTCTCTCCCTCTCCAACTCCCTCTGCCACCCCCCACTTACACATTCATGTCTCTCCCTTTCACACACACACTCTCTCTCTCTCAAATAAATAAATAAATCTTTAAAAAACAAAAAACTCAGAACCTAGCACAAAGCCTGGCATGGTGTAGGCACTCAAGCAAATATTTTTGGATTAAATTAAGTGTCTTCTACACTTTAACTGACTCCCTGAAAACTAAGTAAGAATTAACTAGTCCAAAGGGGGGAGGATCATATTCGTTACAGCTAAGAATGCTTTTGCCTACATCTAATAGCTTAAACAACCACGGGTTTATCTTGTTCACAGAATAAGAAATTCAGAGTTAGGTTGCTGTTGTATTATTTCAGGGATATCAGGTTTATCAGAAATGACATCTCACGGAATTCTCTTGATCTTTCCCTCATGGTCACAAGATGGCTCCCATAGCTCCAGACATCACATCTACCACCAAAGCCCAAAAAAAAGAGTGTGGCATGGCATCAATACTAGCTTCTCTTTTTAAAGAAAATCTGCACCCCCACCCCCAATCCCTCCAAGTAGGTTTCTGCTCACATCTTGCTCAGACCTTGCTCCATAGCTACTCTTAATCATTGGAGAACTCAAGAAAGATTCACTATGGAACATAAAAATTTTAGGCTCCATAGTGAACGTAAGCATGGGAGATGGAAGTTGGGATGATGGGCTTTTAGATGAGCTAACCACCAGAGTCAGCCATAGCATTTCCAAGTCTATTTTTCTTCAACATTACCTACTTTCATTTACTGTCCATTCAGTCAACTAACATTTATTACATGCCGTCTTTGTCAGGTTCTACGTGAGGCATAAAGTCTCTGCCTGGAGATACAGACATATCATGATAATACCTTAGGGCAAGAATGGTGATGGAAATGGGCAAAGAGAGGATATGGAGAGCTTTTCTGGAAAAGTCTTCACCTTTCTTCATGTGCCTTTTCCCTCCCAGCCTTCTCCCTGTCCAGTTACTCCAGTCTTACCAATTTTTAAAATTATTTTTAAATGTTTAATTGTTCTAAAATATACATAATATAAAATTCACCATCCTAACTAGTTTTAGGTGTGTAGCTTAGCAGTGTTAAGTATGTTCACGTTGTTGTGTAGCCAATCTCCAGGACTCTTTCCATCCTGTAAAACTGAAACTTAGTACCCATTAAACAACAACTCCCCACTCTCCCTCCCCAGGCCCCAAGCAACCATCATTCTCCTCTCTGTGTCTGTGAATTAAACTATTCTAGATACCTAACATCCATGGAATCATGCAGTATATAGGTGGCTTTTTGCAACTGGATTGATTGATTCAGCATAATGTCCTCAAGGCTCGTCCATGGCATAGCAGGTGTCAGGACTCCCTTCTTTCTTAAGGCTGTGTGATATGCCATTGTACCTGTGTGCCACCACATTTGTTTATTCATACACCATCAGTGGAGGAAAAAAAAAAACTATGTTTTAATCAAACAAAAAATGCTTTCTCCCATGCTTACCAGAGCATCATAGCCCTCAGCAACCTTTTTTGGTATACTGTCTCCGTGAAAAGTAAATAACCATGTGTGTGTAAACTCCTGACACTCTGTTTTCTGTTAATCAAAGCCATATCTATTCTTTGTTAACATACCTCATTTGTCAAATGAGTATGTTCACAGTACTTACCTCTAGGGGCTGGTAATCAGATGGTATGTAACTGTGTGGTCATACCAGCTATTAAAATACTCCCAATAGATGCCACCCGGATCCCTGGAGGGACCCTGCCTACCTCCCTGGCCCCCTCCCATCATCCTGCATTCAAAACGTTAATCTGGACAAGTTGTTAAATATTTTTAGTACCCACCCTACTTCTATCATAAAACTGTTGTGATAATGAATTGTGATAACACCTATAAAGTACTTAACACAGTGCCTGAAACCTAGTAAATAATAAATTTTGCTCTTATTACATTCTAATTATTGTAGGACACTTAGAGATCGTGCACTATAAATGACTTAAAAAGAACTTGACAGTACTTTTTGGGAAAACATTCTCTCCAAACACTGTCTAAACCACTCAGCTTCAGGGAACTTGTTCCTCATCTGAGATTTCTGCCTCCTTTGCACTGACTGGAAGGATTTGCTAGAAGTTTAAGGAGACACCGCTGGCTGGTGGGGATTTATCCAGGTGGTGAGGAGAAATGCATAGGTGGGTGGGCATGGCCAGCTTGGCATTCTGAATCATAGACTATGAATCCTGTGTAAATCTCATTTACTTCTCTGTTGCTTTCTGTTCTCATTTGGTCATTGTCTACACATGGGGTGGGGGGTGGGGGGGGACATGAAAAACTAAGAATTTATTTAGGGCTCACTGTTTTTTTTTCTCTGGCTTTATAAACAGTTACAGTGAGTGGTTTGTTTTGTTTGTTTTGTTTTGCTTTTCAGTAAGAAATTTTTTATACCTCTCCCAGGCCATCCACATGCCCGTGTGCACTGTGTAGCACAGTGTTTAACTGCATTCATCAGGGAGCCTAACCCTGCTCGCTTGTTTGCCTAAGTGGTGCCAAAACCACTGACTTGGCTCAATGTTTCATTCTCAGCCAGTGAGCTTGAGGCCTCTCCCCACCTCTGCCTCTCAGAACAAGGACTCAGCCAGTGTGTCCCAAAAACAGTTTGAAGATTTTATTTATTTATTCATGAGAGATACAGAGAGAGAGGCAGAGACACAGGCAGAGGGAGAAGCAGGCTCCATGAGGGAATCCTGATAGGGGACTCGATCCCAAGACCCCGGGATCACGCCCTGAGCTGAAGGCAGACGCTCAGCCACTGAGCCACCCAGGCGTCCATCCAAAAAGGAGTTTTAATTCAAACTCAAATCTGCCCAGATTCATCTTTGCTGAAACTGTGACTTCCATACCTTCCACTCTCTCCTTCTGTGCCGCTGATTAAAATTTTAAAGTTCCCCCAGAAGGTGAGTCAAATCCGTAGAAGGAAACCTGTTACAGAAATGGTTTGGGAGGGCTCTACCAGTAGGTCTGAGCAACAAAAAATCCTACATGCCAGCAAATGCACGAGGGTGGCCTTGGGGTAATAAGAACAGAGAACCTTCAGCCTGTGTGGCACTGGGGTCTGCCCTGCACAACAGTGGGGGCGTAAGGACGGTGGCTGATAAAAGAGCAGGGAGCCTGGAATGATCTGATAAGGAGCAGGTCCCACGGCAGAATCTTAAACAGAGCAGAGACATGATCAGAATGGTGATGGGGCCTCCATTCCATGGCCTAATGGCAGGAGAGAAGCAGAGGAAAGGACAGCCCGGACACACACTGCAACAATCCACTTGAAGGGGACGGATCCTGACCTGTGTTGGGTGCTGGCGGCAAGAGATGCTGCTGAGACTGCAGGGGAAAATTGTAGGGCACAGAGGAGCTGCCTGAACTCAGCCTAGTGGGAAAACATTCTGCTGTTTGTTTGGAGCAGCAAGTCTAGCCCAACCCCCAGAGGTAACAACAATGTGCAAGGTGATAGGACAAAAATGGGTAAATACGGCTAACACTTATCTTTCCGTCAATGCGTCCTGGAGCCGGCTCTCACCAGGAATGTTGCGCAGCCATTAGTAAAAACTAAGCTATATGAACTTACAATTAAATAAATGGTATTGGGGATCCCTGGGTGGCGCAGCGGTTTGGCGCCTGCCTTTGGCCCAGGGCGCGGTCCTGGAGACCCGGGATCGAATCCCACGTCGGGCTCCCGGTGCATGGAGCCTGCTTCTCCCTCTGCCTGTGTCTCTGCCTCTCTCCCTCTCTCTCGGTGACTATCATAAATAATTAAAAATAAATAAATAAACGGTATTAAAAGCAAAGGGGCTAAGTCTTTAAACCTCATCACTTCCTAATTCTTTTACTTCATTTTACTATTACTGCCTTCTATGCTCTTGAGGTCATTCATGTGTGTGGTATCAACAGTGAGGAACTGCTGTAGAGCGGTGTGCTACTGTGCATCTCTTCCCAGCTCTGAGTTTAGTGATGTCAGATTAGTAGTTTGCCGTCAGACATGACGGGATATTCACACCTTGGAAATGGGCAAATGCTGCCTATGGGCTCCTGCGACTCAGGGCTCTGTGATGCAGCCTCCGGCTAGGACGGCAGCTGGGCACAGGCAGGACGTTCCTCCTGCAAGTAGGAGCCAAGCCTCTACAACGCCGTCCTTCGAGAAGGTGATACTCAGTCGTTAGAAGCCTCTTCTATCTGCCTAGTAACCGCTGGCTTTTTGGGATGCCAGGCTTGGAGTGGCAACTGGACATCAAGTGGTCTGCATTTGGTGTCCTCAGAATCTCCAAAGTCTGTCCAGGTCTCTCGTTGGTAGTTTAAAGAGCCTTCTTTAGGAGTGGTTACATGTTCTGCTGCTAACCAGGCACCTACAAAGATTCAAGCCCCTGGGTTAAATTAAGTTCCTGGAGATGCATTGTGGGGGTCTGGCAAAAGATGGCAGGATACTCCCTGAGCCCTGCACCTTGTCAGTTCCCACCAAATGGCTTTCCTGCAAGAAGCCTGGTTAACTATAGTGGAAGGACAAAGGATGTCACCAGAGGGCAGCTTAATAGGCCTTTTTAAAAATTAGGTAGAACTAGGGAGTCTGGGTGACTCAGTTGGTTAAGTGTCCAACTCTTGATTTGGGCTCAGGTTATTATGACTTCAGGGTTGTGAGATGGAGCCCACATTGGGCTCTGTGGTAAGCGTGGAGCCTGCTCAAAATTCTCTCTCTCCTTCTGCTCCTCCTCCACTCCCCTCCACGCACAAAAGGAAGAGCCATTCCAGCCTCTCCTGGGGTTCTGGAATCCACTGCCCCACCAACCCTACCATTATCAGTACCTTCCCTGGGGCCCCCCCTCCTTATCTGCCCTGCTACCTCCTGTTTCTGTAATAAATGACCAACTCTCCTCCATGCCTCGGCCTACCCTATCTGTTCTTCACACGACAGACACCAATCCTTCCCACATGTGAATGTGATCCAAGGCCACTGCCCCCAGCTCACGTTCATGGCTGGTGCACCAGCCCTCCAGGACTCTTTTATTACAGTTGCCAAGCCCCACGCACGTGCCCCACCATGTCTTATTCATGGTGAGACCCTACTCTCAGCCTTTCTTTTGGCCTGGCACACGGTAAGCACTGAGTAAATGTTTGATTGAATAAATGGATGACATCAGAACCTTCTTGTGTTGGCACTTATAAGTATGTAGTCTCCAAGGAGAAGAGGTCAGTGGTTTAAGAGCACGCGCTTTGGAGAGGCTTGGATGTGCATTCCAGCCATGCCACTCACTCACTGTGTGGCCTTGGGACTTCCCCTACTGTGAGAGTTTATAAGCATTCTCTATGTATTAACTCATTTAATCCTTGCCATCACTCTATGAGGAACATACTGTTGTGGTTATTACTATTATTACTTTTTTAAAAAAGATTTTATTTATTTATTCATGAGAGACAGAGAGAGAGGTAGAGAAACAGGCAGAGGGAGAAGCAGGCTCTCCGTGCAGAGCCCGACATGGGACTCGATCCCAGGACCCAGGATCATGTGTGAGCCAAAGGCAGACACTCAACCACTGAGCCACCCAGGCGTCGCCCCCCCCTTTTTTCTAACAGAAGAGAAAGCTGACGTAAAAGAAGTTAAATAACTTGATAAGTACAAAAACCAGGATTCGAAATCTCACACTTAACCAGTAGGCTAGATCTCACACCAGTAGCTTAGCACGAGGCTAGACATGCTCTCAGTGCTCAAGAAATGGGATCCTCCACCAGGCCACAGCTTTGGGGAGCCCCAAAACTCAAGTCAATTGCCCACACCTGGGAGCTCTCTGCCCATCCATCTGTTGCTATCATACAGAACAAAATCTTCTAACATCTGTGTCATTACTTGTCCCAGGACCAGCATTCCTGGGGAGATGTTGTTCACATGAGAGAAGCAGCTCGAGAGGTCATATAAATGACCCCAAATGGGGAAGACAGGGCAAGGCAAGCATCATATCTCTAGAGCTCAATTTCTTCACCTGTAAAATGAGTGGAAATAAAGACACTGACTAACCTTGCACGGCTGTTCTCAAGCTTAAATGAGGTAAGAAATATTAAAATGTTTGGTAAATTATGGAAGCTATAAAAGATATTAGTTCACAGAGGAAGGCGGGGGATGGGGGTTGAGAAAGTGATGGTTCTGGTTTGAGTGGGAGTGATTGTGGGGTTGTTCAGACAGGCCAACCCCTCCCCTCTGCCCTCTCCTGTCTCCTCCCCTGAGTTCAGCCTGAGCAAGGGTGGAGAGAAGCCTGCAGGTCTATCACTAGGTACAAATAAAACTCAGGATTTCTATGCTGAGACTGCTACAGACAATGCTCATATGTCCCATCCCCACACAATTAATATATAGCATTACATCCCAGTCCCTAATGGGATGGCATTTGGAGGTAGGGCCTTTGGGAGATGTTTAGGTCATGAGATTAGTGTCCTTAGTAACAAAAAGAGAGAGAGAGAGAGAGAGAGAGAGAGAGAGAGAGAGAGAGAAGAAGAAGAAGAAGAAGAAGAAGAAGAAGAAGAAGAAGAAGGAAGAAGAAGAAGAAGAAGAAGAAGAAGAAGAAGAAGAAGAAGAAGAAGAAGAAGAGGAGGAGGAGGAGGAGGAGGAGGAGGAGGAGGAGGAGGAGGAGGAGGAGGAGGAGGAGGAGGAGGAGGAAGTGGAGGAGGAGAAAAGAAGAAAAGAAAGAAAAGAAAAGAAAAAAAGGCCCCAGAGAGCTCCCTCACCCCCTCTGTAACTTGTAAAGGACACAATGAGAAAGAAGACCACCATCTATGAACAAGGAAGCAAGCTCTCATCAGACACCAAATCTGCCAGCACCTTGATCTTGCCAGCACCCAGCTTCTAGAACTGTGAGAAATATATTTCTGTTGTCTATAAGCCACCTAGGTTGTGGTATTCTGTTATAGCAGCCCAAATCAGCCCAAATGAACAAAGACAGGAGTTTTATTACAAATTATCTTAAATTGACATGGTTTTCAAAAGCAGATCCAAAAGCCATATAACTATTTTAGTCTTGACACCATCTTGAAAAAGGAACTCCAAAACACAACTCTAACACACATGTATGCATGCGCGCGCACACGCACCCCTCGAGCCATCATTTATTACTAGGAAGAAATGTCTTTTTTTTTTTTTTTTTTTTTTTAGAAAAAAAAATGTCTTGATGAAAACCAATTCATACTCGTCCCATAGAGGAGTTTTGCTTGTTTGCTTGCTTGTAGTGCAGAGCCATTAGTTGCTTGTTTTATAGGGTTGGAATTGCTAGAAAAGCTATTATGGGCAGATAGGGATGGGTTTGGCAGGCTAACTTCACAAGGCAGACCTGAACATTTGCATTTACTGGCTTTTATATGCTTAAGTTCACAAACTAAAGTCCTAGTCAACAAGCTTTTTGCATTTGAATAGATTACTAAGTGTTTATAGGTCTGAGTCCTTCCAAGACAGTAGTTAATTGGCCTCAGGAACAACAGCGGGAGAGTCTCATTATCCTGATTTAACAAAGAAAGACACTCCATTAGGGAAGTTAAGGGACTGGATGCAGGCCCCCACGCCGAGTCTAATCATCATCGTCTTCAGTACCGTTACTGTCGTCACTAATTTTTAACATCCTAGGAGGGCATTCCAACAATCTGTCCTTTCTCTCCAGAAGCTCATAGATCCATAGACCTTTGATGGGTAATAAAACATGACTATTTGTTGAAAGTAACACTCTAATACCTCAGAACTTCATTAGAAGAGAAAAGAACCAAATCCAGAGCCACAAGAGGCTGTGCTGGGTCTCAGTTTCCCCATTGATAGCAGAGAATTAGTACCAGCTGACTATGTCTTCTTTCCTAAGGATCAGCTGGGACACTGGTTAAACATGTCAATTCCCAGGCCCTGCATCAAGGTGGAGAGTGGGGGTTGCAGACAGGATCAGAGGCTGTTTTAACTAAGGAGGCATTGGAGGACAGGATGAAAGTTTCAGGGATTGTCATTGTTCAATGTGGCCCTCCCAGCCGCTGACCCAGAAATATGGTTTATTTTTAGAAGTTTGGACAAAGCCGGAGCCTGACAGATCACTTATCTCAGAATTGAATCCAATGAAGAGCCTTGAATGGATAGCAACACGGTCACCTAATTAGGACTGTGACGAGGTACCTTCTCCCATAGGGCACAACCTACCTGAATGCAGTCAGAAGGGCATAAAGATTGGGCTTCAAATGACCTTGGACAACTTCCTTACCTTCCAGTTTCCTCATCTGTAAAGTGCAATCAACATACAACATGGATAAATCTCAAAAACATGGTACTAAGTGAAAAAGCCAGACACAAAAAGCCACATCTTCTATGATTCTGTTTATGTGAAGTGTGCAGAGTGGGCAAATCCACAGAGATAGAATGCAAATTAGTAGTTGCCAGGGGCCAGGGGGAAACGGGGTGGTGGTGATGAGCATGTAGCGATGGTTGCACATCTTTTATGTGCTAAATGCCAGTGAATTGTACACTGTAAAAGGGTTGAAATGATGAATTTTAGGTTATGCCTATTTTACCACAATTTTTTAAAATGCAATTGACAATAACTTGCCTCCACCCCCTCTCCCCATCTAGCAGGGAAGGAGTCGGAACCACCAACGACAAAGTGATGTCTGGGCGGGTGGGCTGCAGCTACTGTGTCCTCCCTTTTATGGGCTTCTTAGAACCAGGCTGATTGCTTGGATGCCCACAAGGATAGCTCCTTTCATAACCAAATTCTCCATCTGCACCTGCACGTGTCTTTCCCCATTCATTCTTTTCCTCTTTTAAAGTACCAGGAAAAAAATAATAATAAAGCACCAGGAAACTGAGGCTCAGAGTGGCTCAGAGTGGCTCAGATTGGCTCAGAGCTCATAAGTGACACAGCCAGGCTTGAATCCAGGTCAGGAACCAAAACCTGAGCTCTTTCTATTATAATACATGGCCTCCTAAGAGCAAAGGTAGTAACCTTTTATGAATATATGTATTTTTTCTATACTTTTTTACACTCACTAAAAGCTCTCAAATTCTACCTTTATTCTCATCATAACACTGTAGAGTAGGTATTATCTCCAGTAATGTGTTTTGCCCAAAGTAACTGGCCCAGTCAGAAGAGTCCACTTTTCTTCCCTTCAGAGCAGTTCCCATGCAGGGTAATTAGATTATAAACAGAAATAGGATAGGTCCTGTGAGAACTTTCTAGATCAAGGGTATGGAGAAAAAGAAAAAGAAGGGCTTTTGTTTGGGATTTGCTTTGTTTTTATAAACCCTGGATTGCTAGCCAAAAATTTTCCCATCAGATATGGAAATGCTGACCCCTCCCCATTCTGAATCCCCAATTGAACTACTGCACATTAGCTCAATTAAATGTAAGTTTCTCTCCTAAGGAAATTCTGAAAAAGAACAGAAGGAAAAAAGGCAATAGACAAGAAACTCATGGGAGCATGATGTATTAAGTCTTCTTCCATTAAATTAATATTTACCCAACATGTACTATGCACTCTTCTAGGCATATTTAGACACAGTGGTAGATAAGGTGGATACCTGACTTCTGACCACGTGAAACTTGGAACCTGCTGCAGCATTTATTACCTAAACTGGAAGGATCATCTAGAAAGCTTTTTAAAATCTAGACTGTAGGACCCTATCCCCAGAGACTTTAAGTGAAGCCAAGAAATCTGGATTTGGGAAAGCTTTCTCAGTGATAGAAGGAAGATCCAAATCTCAGAACCTAGTCTTTCCCAAACTTGCTCAGGAATAAAAAGCAACTACAGTACTTGATAAACATACAGATTCCCAGGCCTCTCTACCAGGGTGAGGACCTAGAATCAGGATGTTTAGCAGGTAATTCTTAGGATCTCACACATTTGGGAAACACTACTCTGGCAGGCCTAGAAACATCACACACAACTAAATCTCATCCCACAAGCACCAATCACTTCAGAGGGGAACAGGAATGTCCCACAAGGACATTATGGTCCCACAACCATGAAATGAAAACTGTTGCCCTATACCATCAAAAGCCACCATTTGGAAGCACTCCATTCCCACAGGATTCTGTCCCTTGCAGCAAAAATTCAATAAAAAAAGAAGACATGTCTTCTATGCATTTGTGCTATAAACCATAACCATCAAATCAACTTGAAAAAAAAATCTGGTTTCACGTTGTGTCTCTATGATAAAACCTGCAATGCCAAGTTAACCAGAAGACATTTCTCTTGTAAGGCCATGAACCTGTATGTGCCTCTAATGCCTTATAAATAAATAATGGACATAAAAATAGCAATAATGAACTTGGAAAAATACTAGCTAATTTACACCATAATAGAAATACCCAGGGATCTTTAACAATTGAAGGACTGATGCCAGCCTCCCTAATAAATACACCGAGCCATGTTATTCCGCATGTGAGTGTAATTTCTAAATTGCAGTGTACGATTCAGAAGGGTGTATGCTCTCTGAAAGGCAAAGAAGTATTTATATGAATGCTATTACTCAGCTGCATCATCCCCTGATGAGAAAAATCAAAGGAATTATTGGAACAATGTATTCCTTGAGGCCCAGGAGCAAAATGTTTCAGAAAAAGGCTATCATTAATTTTTATGCAGTTGCGGAGATAAACCAATGCTCTATTCCACACGATGCACACATAGGTGTGAGGCTTTTGTGTGAGTGGCCTCACTCCTCATACCTCCGTGTGCCTAAGAGAGCTGCCACTGCTATGCATCTGTGTCCCAGGGAAGACCACCCCAAGGTTGGCTGTAGGTTGGTTGACACCAGGAATGATGGGGTCAGCTGCTGCAGATGAATGGGTCACCACACACCAGAGTCAACTTCCCAACCCTTAAATCTGATATCCTCTGATAAAATCCAAGTTCCTATTCTTGGCCTGTGGGGTCCGCCAAAAGCAACCTCTACTGACCTTTGCAGGTGTATTTTTAGCTGTCTCACTCCTCTTTAACCCTCACCCACCTATTTTCTTATGTTGCGTCTTAAATTCCAATGATTTGGGGACATTTTGAGTTTTCTAACATATCTTGGTACAGTGGTTCTCAAATAGGGACAATTGTGCCATCCCCACCACCACCACCTCAAGGTATCTTCAGAAACTCTGGAAACATTTTTGACTGTCACAAGTAGACATGATACCAACAACTAGCAGGTAGGTCAGGAATGCTGCTGAACATTCTGCAGTCCCCAGGACATTCTTATACAAAAAAAGAATAATCCAGCTCATTGGATTTCATTGAGAAACTCTTCCTTGGTAAATTGCATCAATGGCTCCAAATGTTCACCTGTCCTTATATCCATACTTTAAGCACTTTCATTTTGTACCATTCTCCCATCATTGGCACAGCTTCATTCCCACCCTTTGACTCTGGGCTCAGCCATATGAACTTGCTTTGGCCAATGAAGTAGCAGAAATACAGTATACATGTTTCTACTCGTTCCATCATGCCTCTGTTGGTGTCATGACAAAGACGTGTTAGTGACCTGCTACCAGCAGAAGGATGAGAGACACATGGAATGGAGCCAGTCCCCAACCAAGCACAGTCCACAGGCAAACCCATGAGAAATACTGATTGTTGTTTTAAGCCTCCGACTTTGGGGGTGATTTGTTATGCAGTAACAGCTAACTATTATGCAACAATGCTGCTTCGTGCCTTTAAACCTGCTGCTTAGAAAGCTCCCTACCCTCACCTCCATCTTACTTGGAAAACTGTTACTAATCTTGCACACTAAAACTCAGGGATCCCCTTTTCTAGAAATTCTTCTTAAATTCTTGCAGATAAATAATCAATCCCTCCTCTCCAACACATTTTACTGTTGGACTGGACTATGTGCCTTGACTTGTCTTGCTGTCTTACTAGATAGTGAACTCCTTTAAGGGCAGAGACTTTGTCTCAACTCTCTGGCCCCAAGGCAACACAGCAGTTAGAGTGCAAACTCAGGAAATATTTATGGAATGCAAAGGGATGGACTAGAAGGTTGGGGGAGGGTGATTATCAAGGGCATTTATCAGCTTTGGCTCTCACACTGCAATGGTGCCTGGAACATAGCCCAATCCCGGTGACAAAAGAAGAAACTGTTAGCTCCAGCCTGCAGTCTGGATTTCCCTGCCAATCAAAGTTGTCATGGAGAGGAACAGCCCTGCCATTACTGTTTAACACAATGAAACTGTTTAGAGGAGAGCCTTACCTTCAGGAAATTCCAATGAGCCTGTTTTATTGTTACCCTCCAACAGTAATGACTCCCATGGGATTAAACAGAGTGTAAAGTAATTGCTAAAACATCCCCTGCCGTGGACAGAGAAGGCTGAACAAGACGTAATGCTCCCACTTCACTTGGGAGGGAGGAGACTCATTCGTGGAGACTAAGTGTGTTATTGTAGCCTCACAGTGTAGGAAGAGGGAACCAAAGAGGAAAGATGCAAGGCCATGCAGAAGAAAGAGTCCAGACTTGGGAAACAGACTAGCTCAGATTGAAATCTCAACCACACCTCAGGTCACTTCCTGCCTCTGAGTCTTGGTTTGCTCATCTGCAAAACAGGGACATAAAATACTTCTCCTCTAAAGGTTTGTGATTAAAGAGGTAACAACACACATGGAAACCTGGTGCAGGGGATCCCTGGGTGGCGCAGCGGTTTGGCGCCTGCCTTTGGCCCAGGGCGCGATCCTGGAGACCTGGGATCGAATCCCACATCAGGCTCCCGGTGCATGGAGCCTGCTTCTCCCTCTGCCTGTGTCTCTGCCTCTCTCTCTCTCACTGTGTGCCTATCATAAAAAAAAAAAAAAAAAAAAAGTAATTAAAAAAAAAAAAAGAAACCTGGTGCAAAGGGGCTCAATAATTTTGATTCCCTTTCCTCACATGGAAGTTTGGAGTAGAAACATATCAGAACAAATATGTAATAAAGGGACCCCAGCCAAGAAAGCACAAGCTCCAAAGAGATAGTCTTACCAGAAAATTGAGTAGTAAACAACTCAGTGGGAGTTAAAGGACACTAAAAACCTCCTTTCCCACCAATAGAGAGCCATGTGGCTGGATTCTGGCTGGGAAGCAATAACTCTTCAACCGTCTCTCTCTTGCATAATGGCTCCATGAACAGATGACTTGAACAGTCATAGAAAGTCCTGTGCTCAGAAGGACTTCATGCTTGTTTTAATACTCTGCTGTCACTCTCTTGAGAGTATTTATAATTTTTGGACAACAGGTGTCAGATTTTTACTCTGCCCTGGGCTCTGCAATTAGAAAGGCAGTTCATGGGGCACCTGGGTGGCTCAGTCAGTTAAGCATCCAATGCTTGATTTTGGCTCAGGTCATGGTCTCAGGGTTTCTCTCCCTCTCCCTCTGCCCTTTCCTCTCTCACGCACTCTCTCTCCCTCTCTGAAAAAAAAAAAAAAAAAGCCAATTCTATACTCTTGTCCTTCAATTCCAATGAATAAGGGGTGGAATATCTTTCCTCCAGGAATTCTTGTCTGCTAAAAGATGTATATAGCTCATAGGGACCAGCTCATTGGGAAATTCCAGCCTGAAAGTTCTCAGAGTCATTACTACCATATAAAAATCTCTAGGAGGGATCCCTGGGTGGCGCAGCGGTTTGGCGCCTGCCTTTGGCCCAGGGCGCGATCCTGGAGACCCGGGATCGAATCCCACATCGGGCTCCCGGTGCATGGAGCCTGCTTCTCCCTCTGCCTGTGTCTCTGCCTCTCTCTCTCTCTCTCTCTGTGACTATCATAAATAAATAAAAATTAAAAAAAAAAAATAAAAAATAAAAATAAAAATCTCTAGGAGAAAACATTGTCCTAAAGACCAGGACTATCAGAGAAGATGTCTTCCACTGCAAATAATAGAATGTGGGGTCAAGAGTGAGTGAGATGATGGAGATGTGGAATTATCTCATCTAATTGGAAACCTGGTAAGAAGCTATACCAGGATGATTTGGCATCTCTACGACTCTCATTGCCTTGACTTTGTGGTCACATTATGGCAGTCACCATTCTAAATACAGGTCTTCTCACAGCACCACTGAGAGAAGGAAGGGAAGAAAGGGGTCTTTTCCCATATCTCACTGTTTTTATTGGAGGAGACCATCTTTTCCAAAAGATTCTTTGGGTCTCTGCACAGAACTGCAACAGGTGACCATAGCCAGCTGTATGGAGACCTTCTGGGCAAATACAAATCTGCCACTGGGGAATGGGATGACCATGGCTACCTTACTAAGATCTGAACAATGGTAGATTCCATTATTAAGGAGGAAGGAGGAATGGCCAGTGGACAAATGGCCTTAGATTAGGTGTCTCCCACTTGCATAGCTATCCCCACTTCTAAGAAGCTGATAGGAGCCTACCGTCCTATCAGCCACCACACACCATTCATTGTTGCCCAAAGCACCCTTGGGAAAGGTATTAGGTGGTGAATAAGGACAGTTAATCAGCCCATGAGGACAATTCAAAGAGAAGGTCTCAGGCCACCAGTTTCAGAAACACCCAGAAATTCTGTCACTCAGCCCCAGATCCATGTTCTTGAGTAGTTTCTGTATTTACTCGGAGCTTCAATTCTCTCTCCTGTCGAAGAATAGTAATGCTTACTAGATAAGCCTATGGAGAGGGTAAACCAGACAATTCTATAACATACTCAACAGATGTTAATTCTCTCTTCCCTTGGCATTATAGGCAAAGAAACTGAGCCTAAGAAGAGTTAAAAATTTACCTGAGTTAACAAAGCCAGAGAATGGCAGAGCTGAATTTGAACATAGGCCCTGCTGGTGCTGGGCCTGTGCCACCTCTCTGCTCCCGGAGCATTTTCCCACCCAGCACATTCCAACTTCCCTAGAAGCCTTGATGACTTCTAAGTGTTCAAAAGCTTCTTGTTAAAATGCAAATGGTACCCAGGAAAGGAATCACCATTATAAGCTAGTTTTTACTGGAGGATGATGGTGATCCTGATAAAGGAAGGTCCTGGTGGGAAAATGAGAGTAAGAACTAAACTGAGAGGCCCCACAGGGGCCTTTCTACTTTGCAATTTTTTCTCCAAAATCACACCCAGAGGAGTCAGGCGTGTGTAACCCAGGGTGTCACCACCTCAAAAACATTTGTATTTTCTCAGAGTTGACAGAACAAGGGTAGAAATGTAATGTAGAATTGTGTTAAGTCATATTAAATTAGGGCAGTGTTCAGATCCTGGCATGGAGCTTTAGATAATAACAGTTTATTGATTTGTGAATTGTGTTCAGTCAGAATTAGTCTGTCAGCACAAAGCTGGGTTTTGCCAATGCGATTATTTTCAGCGACACAGCATTTGAATATCAATATCGATAACATTCAACCCCACGGGGAGATACAGACTCCTCACTAGAGTGTTACCCCTGCAATGGCCTCCCAAGGAGCCCAGCACCAGGCCCACATTTCACCATTCACAAACTGTATTCTCCATTGTCTTAGGCCATTCAGGCTGCTATAACAAAATGCCGTAGGCTATGAGGCTTATAAACAATAGACATTTATTTCTCACCATTCTGGAGGCTGGAAGCCAAAAATCAAGGTGCCAGTTGATTTGGTGTCTGGTGAGAACCCATTTCCTGGTTCATAGATGGAGGTCTTCTCACTTGCCTTCCCATGGAGGAAGGGGAAAGGGAGCTTTCTGGCATCTCTTTTATAAGGTACTAATCCTATTCATGAGTATTCAGCCCTCATGACCTAAACATCTTCCAAAATCCCCACCTCTTAATGCCATCACATTGGGAATTAGGTTTCAATGTGAATTGTGGGGGGGGGGGGGGGGACACATTGAGTCTATAGGATCTCCCATCTGCTTTCACCATTATACGGAAAGTAGCAAGAAACCTATAAGCAGTAGGATTTGGAAAAGCCTAAAAGAGGCCAGTTCCTCAAACATTACTCTTCCCTTAATCCAACCCTTGATTCATTCATTGGTGGTGCACGTATTCTATTTCAACTGTTTACTGCAGTTCAATTCTGTCACTAACTACCTGCAGTTAGAACAGACCCCACAAGTTAAGCGTTCAGTCCTCCATAAGATGGTCTTCACTTCAGATGTCCATTGGATTTTGGGGTGTCTCAAGCCACCTGTGCTTTTGACTGATGGTGACAAATTTGGAGGTTCTCATGCCCCCTCAGATTTGATAATTTGTTAGAATGACTCACAGAACTCAGGAAAGCATTATACCATGATTATATTTTGTTATAAAGAATACAGATCCCAACCAGCCAAATGAAGAGACACGAAGGACAAGATGTGAGAGGGTTCCGAATGCAAAGCTTCTGTACCCTCTTCCTGTATACCCTCCCAGTATATCAATGTATCCTCTTCCACTTTACCCTCCCAGTATATCAATGTGCTGACCAACCAGAAGTTCCACTGAGCTCTGGTGCCCAGACTTTTGAGTGAGGTTTCATGAAGTCAAGAGGATTGATTAAGTTACTGGCCATGTGATTGAAATCAATCTTCAATCCCCTGTTGCTTAGAGATCAGACTGGCTCAAAGTCCCAACTCTCTAATCATATGGTTAGCCTTTCTGGTGACCAACCCACATCCTGACATCCTGCCACTACCAGAGAGCCTACCTTGAGTCATCCCATCAACATAAACTCAGGTGTGATAGGAGGAAAAACTCATGAATAACAAAGACACTCCTGTCATTTGGGAAATTCCAAGAGCTTTAGAAGCTCTATGCCAGGAACCCAGACAAAGACAGGACAAATTCTTTATTATATAACACATATGTGCTGCTTTTGGAGCATAAAAATAGCTCAGGAGGTAAGCCCTGGGTCCTTTGAGTCTGTCCTTTCCCTTTCAAGAGGAGACACTGAAAAAACTAGTTACCTTTGTTTTTTGTTTCTGTCTAATTTCTTTTTCCTTTTCTGAATCAGTATTTCTTTTCCTGATATCCTAACACAGTGATCCTGGATCACTGAAATTTTGCCCGGCCAAAATACCAAACTAGGACCTCCCTTCGCCCCTGGCCCCAACCTCCTGACCATAAACACATCTCAATATTAACCACTAACTATTGTTTCAGTGACATTATAAGCCCACAGAAATTTTAAAATACAATACTCATTTTGTATTCCTTACAGCCAGCACCTATTAAACTGCCAAGAACTTATCTGGTGCTCAATAAATACTTGTTCAGTTTAATTAGCTGGTTAATCTGAATATTAGCTATAACATATCCAATTCAAAAAACCACAAACATTTAATGAGCACAAACTGTAAACCAAGCTCTTGAGAAATGAAATAACTGTGAATAAAACATAGTCTCTAGTCCCAAGGAGCTGACAATGGCATGGGGAAGACAAAAAACTAAATTAATTATTTCATTATAAAATTTAAATTCTATAATAGAAGTAGTAGCAAAGTACTGTAGGAACCTTCGTAATGATTATGTTTGAGTTGCAATGTGTGTTGTGGGAATAGGAGGTTAAGAAAGCAAAGGATGGAATTCACAGAAGACAAGGTATCAGAGCTATCCTGAATGAAGGAGTTAGACACCAGTAGAGGAGCCTAAGTAAGTTTCAGGCAAAGTAAAACTGTGTGGAAAAAAGGATGGGGGGGATGCCTGGGTGGCTCAGTGAGTAAGCGTCTGCCTTTGGCTCAGGGCGTGATCCTGGAGTCCCGGGATCGAGTCCCACATCGGGCTCCCTGCATGGAGCCTGCCTCTCTCTCTGCCTATGTCTCTGCCTCTCTTTCTGTGTGTCTCTTATGAATAAATAAATAAAATCTTAAAAAAAAAAAAAAGAAAAGAAAAAAGATGGGACTACAAAGAGAACACACAGAGTCATTTTAGGATGGTTAGATTCTTCTGTATGAAACTGGGGTGATAGGTGTGTTTTTTATGTATTTGTCAAAACCCATAAAGCTTTACATCACAAAAAGTGAACTTCAATGTATGCAGTTTTTTTTTAAGTCAACCAGGTGATGGGGAGATGCTAGGATGTAACACAGACTGTGACAAAAGAACTGAAATGTTTTACAAATGTGTGAAGGGCGTTGGGGAAAAGAAGCACTGATCTAAGTAACTTTGGAAAATGTAAGGCTAAAGACAAATGGAAGTTACATAAATGTTGTACTCCAGTTGGTTAAGTTGTTTCTCACAGGGTTCCAGGTTAAAAATTCTGAGACTATTTTACATGGAAATGAACCAATAAGAAAATAGATGGTGGTTGATTGGAGCCAGGTTTATTGCTATCGGCAAGGGGAATTAAAGATAAGCAGGAAGGAAAAGCTAGAATAAGCCAGGGGGTGCTGGATTGGAGTCAGAGGCATTAGCATGGACTCACTGTTAGCTTGATATAGACACAGATGGACAGATGACATTATAGTTATGTGCATGGACATGAATTAGTATACACACACATATATTTCCTGGTTGTTTCAGTTGGTAGGGTCTAAAAAACAATGACATCCCAGTAGCAATGAGGACACCAAGTGTCCATACCTTGGTTTCCAACACTATTCCCCAAAAGAGGAATTAGGGCTCTTTGGAGTTATGGCTGATTCTAGGGCTGGGGCAGAGAAGATACAAGATGAGTCCAGAATATCTTGCAGTGCCAAAGAGTAAAAAAGTATTCCAAAAACAAAAGGATAGGGACGTATACAAAGAATGTAGGAGTCAATCTTAGATCCTCAATGGTCAAAGCTGTAACAATTTGAGACATAAAATAGTTTGGTATTGGATGATAACCCAAAGTATACAATAAACACCTATGAGTCCATACTTATATGTAAATAAGTGACCAGATGATAATTGTGGGACAAGTCTTCCTTACAGAATAATCCCAAATAATTTACATAAATACCCCCCCTAGCAGGAGATAAAGCTTAATATATCTCTCTCTGTCTCTCTCTCTCTCTCACAACACACACACACACACACACACACACACACACCTTGAGTGTAGGACATACTTAGTGACTTCCATCTAAAGAAAAAAGTATATAAAGGAGAAGAAATAAAAGTAACTTTACAGTAAAGAAATCCAAATCTGGCAAACACTTTCTTAACCAGATGATCAAGGTTAATATCAGAGATGAGTCATGTTAGTAATATATACATATCATGCCATGTGATAGAATGGCACTTTACCTCTGCAGTCTTCTTCCAGAAAACCAATAACCCCACCCTAACCATGAGAAGAACATAAGACAAACCCAAATCGAGACAAGGCTACAAAATACCCAGGACTATACTTCAATACCATCGAGGTTATCAAAACCAAGGAAAGACTTAAAAAACTGTCCCAGACCAGAGGAAGACCAAGAAGGGAATGGCATGTAAGATAACATGGTATATCCTGGATGGAATCTTGTGGAAAGAAAAGAGGACATTGGTGAAAAAAAAACACTGAAACTCAAGCAAAGTCTAAAGCTTAGTTCATTTCTCAGTCATGAGAAATGTACCATGGCAACGATAAAGGTTAACTGTAGTGGAAACTGGGTAGGGAGTTTATGGGAATTATCCCATAAACTGGGATAATCTCATATTTCTTTTAAAGATTTTATTTATTCATTTGAGAGAGAGAGACAGAGAAAGAGAGAGAGAGAGAGAAAGAGCTGCGAGAGAGGCAGAGGAGAGGGAGAAGCAGACTCTCTGCTGAGCAGGGAGTCCAAAGCAGGACTTGATTCCAGGACCTGGGATCATGACCTGAGAGCTGAGGGAGATGCTTAGGCAGATGCTTAGATGCTTGGGAATTATCCAACCTAGCATTGCACCTTTTCTGTAAACCTAAAACTGTTCTAAAACAAACAGACAAAAAAGATTATTTTTTAAGTGTAGGATAAGTTGGAAATACTAAGAAATAAGGCATATGGCATAGAGAGTCTGGTGATGCACATGATGAGGGGAATAGGGTAAGGGGACGGACCACGAGCGTGGCTCCAGCCTGCTGAGTGAAGAGTGCCTGCAGTAGAGCCAGAAAACACATGTCCTCGGCCAGAATGACCTCTAGAGCTGAACTCAGGAGAGGCTAGGGCTGAGCAGAAAGTGGTGGCGGGTAACACACACCAAGCGCTCTCCGATGTAGTCATGGCCAAAATGCCCTGAAATGGTCAGGTCTTCCCTTTTCCATATTCGGTTTGAAAATCATTTCAAACATGACGATTTCTTTCAACACAAAGCCCTTTTTAAAAGTGGTTGAGCCCAGGGCCTGATCCCGCGGTCCTGGGATCGAGTCCCACACTGGGCTTCCCTCGTGGAGCCTGCTTCTCCCTCTGCCTGTGTCTCTGCCTCTCTCTGTGTGTGCCTCTCATGAATAAATAAATAAAATCTTTAAAAAATAAAAGTGATTATGTTACATACAAGAAACAGAAGGTTTCCATCCATCTCTAATTTCAGCCTTGAAATTAGAATTTGCTCCTTCAAGTCAAATTGACAACATCAGCTATGAGTGTTATAATCTTGTAATTGATCCTAAAGAATGGCTGAACAAAGTTCTAACATGGTGGTGAGGAAGGCAGGGACTGACGGGTGGTAAGACCAGGTACAGAGTCAGGTTTCAGAACTGATTGGCAGCAGTGCTGGGGGGCTCAGTCAATTAAGCATCTGCCCTCAGCTCTCAGGTCATGATCCCAGGTCCTGGAATCAAGTCCTGCTTTGGACTCCCTGCTCAGCAGAGAGTCTGCTTCTCCCTCTCCTCTGCCTCTCCCGCAGCTCTTGCTCTCTCTCTTTCTCTGTCTCTCTCTCTCAAATGAATAAATAAAATCTTTAAAAAAAAATAGTGCCTAGGCATAGCAGCCCACAATAGGGTCATAGTGAGAATTGAATGAAAGATTGGGGCACCTGGATGATAGTGGACTCTTGATTTCTGCTCAGGTCCTGATCTCAGGGTCCTGGGATCAAGCTCCACATTGGGCTCCACACTCAGTACAAAGTCAGCTTGAGATTCAATCTGTCCCTCTGCCTTCCCCCTGCTAGCTCTCTCCTCCTCTCTAAAATAAATAAATAAATCTAGAGAGAAGAAAGAAAGAAAGAAAAGAAAGAAAGAAAGAAAGGAAGGAAGGAAGGAAGGAAGGAAGGAAGGAAGGAAGGAAGGAAGGAAGGAAGGAAGGAAAGAAAGAAAGACAGACAATGCCTGGCACATAGTAAGTCCTTGAATAAATGTTACCTTGTAGCAGTAGCCAAGCCAGACAGTAACAGTAAAGGGTAATGTTTACCTACTTAGTTTCATGTATATCATGATTCTAGCTCATACTGCAACTTTCTCAAATTATTGTAGAAATGTTTACAGTTACATACTCACTCATCAACTTGCCAAGACTGTATAATATTTTGCAGTAAATGAGTAATAAAACATTGAATCAATTCATTTTGTCACCAGTTTACAATTTGAGGAAAAAGGCTGATTTAAAAGAGAGGGGGGAAGAAGTGAGTTGGTTATTTCTTTTTATTTATTGTTTTTTCAGATGGCTGGCATTTTTAAAGTCACATTTGGAGAGGAAAAGTCAGTCTCCTAGCTGTGATTTTCCCCATCTTTGTAGAAAAACATGGCTTTCCTAATACCTACAAGGACTCCCAAAGGAAGCTGAGGCGATACTCATTGTGATGTCACAGGCTTCCTGCAGAAGTGTGATGAACGTGGCAGGCCAAACAGAAAGGAATAGGCAAGATTACAAGGTCTGTAAAATATCAGCAAAAACAAGTTCCATCTATTTAAAGGATGACATTTGATGGAAGCACAATGGAATTCGCTCTCTTTGTAACAAAAATTTAAGGGCAGTTACCTTGCAAGAAAAGAAAGAAAATGTAATTAATTAATGCCAGTGGTTTTGTCCATAATGAAGAAGACACAATGTGCCACCATTCACCTCATTTGCATTTGATTCTGAAGACACTTCTCATGCAAATACACCATTTTATTTTAGGTTATTAGTTGGGTGATGGATTGAAACCAGGAATCTTGAACATAGCAGAGAACATTTTCTTCTGGTCCCTTTTACTTGGAACTAGCTAGCATGTATGCAGTTTGGTGTCCTGCATATTGTGGGCAGCTAAGAACTGTTGACAATTTTGACCTTGAGATAAGTAACTAGAAGAGAAAGTAATCATAAATCTTTTTTTTTCAAAGATTTTATTTATTTATTCATGAGAGACACACACAGAGAGAGAGAGAGAGAGAGAGGCAGAGACACAGGCAGAGGAGGCTCCATGCAGGGAGCCTGACATGAGACTCCATCCCAGGTCTCCAGGATCACACCCTGGGCTGAAGGCAGCACCAAACCACTGAACCACCTGGGCTGCCCAGCAGTTGTAAATCTTGAGTGTCAACAAATACTTTTTTTTTTAATATTTTATTTATTTATTTGACAGAGAGAGAGAATACAAGCAAGGGGAGCAACAGAGGGAGAAGCAGACTCCCCACTGAGCAGGGATCCTGATGCAGAGCTGGATCCCAGGACCCTGTGATCATGACTTGAGCCAAAGACAGGCACCTAACCAGCTGAGCCATGTAGGAACCCCCAGCAAATACTTTTAAATATTAGAATGGATGTCAGAGACTGAGGAAAAGTTAGAGCAGGAATTAAAGGCCACTCCGTATCTGTAAAGTTGTGGGTACCTTCATCTCAGGTTCAAGTGGGAATATATTGGCAGGGCCTTCCCCTAAACTTATGCCAAATGTTAACTGTCATCCTCAGCACATGGCCTAAAAAGATATAAGACATCAATAAACAGTCCTCTTTTTGATATTAGTCCCCTTTGTATATAATTAGCAAATACCCTTTAGTGGCTGCTATAGGGGAAATAAAATTTCTCCTCTACCTTGTAGGGTCTCTGGCTGGATCCAAGAATTAAAATGGCATTAGACAGATTAAAAAAAAAAAAAAAGACAGATTAACAGGACAAAAGCAGACAAATTCCATTTAGTAAAATTTTTTAAAGATTTTATTCATTTGAGAGAGAGAGAGAGATAGAGCAGAGCAGGGGGAGGGGCAGGGGGGAAAAGGAGAAGCAGACTCCCCACTGAGTAAGTAGGGTGGGTAGGAGGGGTGGGGCGGGAGGGTGGAGAAGCTTGATACCAGGACCCCCAGGATCATGACTTGAGCCAAAGGCAAATGCTTAACCTACTGAGCCACCCAGGTGCCCCACTATTTAGTAATTTTTATACACATGGGAGACTTCATAAGAAAATTAAAGACCCAAAGAGGCAGTTTGGCCCAAAGCTTATATATTAGGCTGGACAAAGCGTACTAAATTGTGAAAACATGACAGAATAAAGAGGTTTGGGCTAGCACAGTTGAGTGTGGAAAAGTAGCTAGGAACGCAAGGGTTAGTTTAACAAGTCGTATTTGTACAGATTTCTCTCAGATTCCCTGTTTCTGGTGATAAGAATATTTCTTTCCTCCTGGCACAGAGATGGTACCTTTCCCAGGGGAGTTTTGTCTCCTGCCTTCAAGAAAAAAAAGGAAGGTCAGAGTGTCCTTCTTACAACTGCTATTCTTCGAATGCCTTTAATTTAAAATAACCAATATGCCAAAGGGCACCTGAGTGGCTCAGATGGTTAAGGGTCTAACTTTGGCTCAGGTCATGATCTCAGGGTCCTGTGTCAGGCTCTGCTTCTCCCTCTTCCTCTGCCCCTCCCTCTGCTCTTCATGCTCTCTCTCTCTAATAAATAAATAAAATCTTAAAAAAAAAAATCAATATGCCCAAATGGCATTTGGGTGCAGGGGGCATATTCTGATGGCCTATCCTGCCTTCATGCACTTGGGGTAGAACCCAAATCAAAGACAATAAAACAATAAGAATTGACTTGTGACATAGCAACTCTTATTCTAGTTTACCAATGAAGACATTGAGATACAAAAAAAACTGACTTGCCCAAAAGCACACAGAACCACAATTTGAACCCAACTTCCTTTGACTTTAGAGCAGTTCTTCACACCCTTGAATGCCTGCCTCTTTCTGAAGGGGCTGGCAAGTCCTTAGAAGAGATGCTCCCCACCATCCACAAAACCTCCAGGGCAATGAAGGAGGGGTGAATTTGGGAAAGGAAAAGGATGTCAGCAGCCATTCAGAACCCTCTCCATGACCCCCTTCTCCACCAATGCAATCAATATGATCCCCATGAGACCCAAGACCTTGGATCCCAAAGATACATGGTGATAGTTCTGGGGCTGCCAAGGCTACTGCAGAGGTCGGCGGGCAAGATGGTATTTCACATTCAGATAATCATTGTAACACATAAATTTCATTAAGGATTCTGCTCAAACCGTATTTTTATCTGTTTACAAAAGTAATACACATTCATTATAATAAGCCGGAAAACATAAATAAAAAGAAAATAAGTCACTTAAATACCACTACCAAGCACAACTACATTTCCCAGTGTGAGGCATTAATTTGTTTTGTGTTATGTAAATACATACATTAATGGCCCCCCAAAAAAAGAACATAATCCTGTTCTTGCTATTTTATAACCTGCTTGTCAGGTGCTATTTCATCCACCTTTTCCCAAAGCACATGTTTTCCCCCCTGAGTTCCATGATAGCTCATTTGCTAGGGGCAGGCATGCTACCCTCTGTGAGTATGTTTGAACTTCCTTAAGCAGTTTCTAATTCTGAGATGTCAGGTAGTTTCTAGCTTCTTACTCCCAGGATGCTTTCTGTACAAACAGATTTAGCCCAATCATGATTATCTCCCTAGAATAAATTTCTAGATATAACTGCTAGACCACATTACTTCTTCGTATTTTTAAGGCTTTTAATAAATACTGCCAGAATGACCTCCACAGAGGATGCACTTATTTATACTCCCACCTGCAACGTGTGAGAATGCTTTCCTCAAAACAAGTACGAAAAGCACCTCAATTATTGAATGCAAACAGCTCTGTTAATGCAGTTTCACAATCAAAATGTAACTAGATTAGAACAAGGACAGGCTCCTTCTGTCCTCTCTTACAGAGCCTGTCCGCTTCCCAAAACTCCCCATTCTCCTTCTACCTTCCTGTTGTCAAGAGAGCAGCCCTAATTCTACCACTGGTTTGTCTAGGAAAGATGGTGCCCACTCCCCATAGAGCCTGGGATACAGTTGAGGTAATTTAATTTATTGGCTAGATTTTATCTAACTTTGTAAATTCTTATCCTTTTAAAGATGTGATTGCTTTCTGGGTTGCTGACTCAAGGGAACATTCCTTTGAAGGTAAAGGATCTATTAACATATAAAAGAACAGTACACCTGGGCAAATCACCCATCAGCTCAGATAATCTGTCTTCCTGGAAAACTACTTAACACTATATAAAAGTTCACTTCTCAAATCCCAACAGGTTTGACCTCTTTGGGTTCCTCCTGTGATAAGAAAGGCTCATTGATCCTGAAAACCTAAAGAGCCCAGGATCATAGTAAGGAAAGATTGGAAGCTACTGATAAAGTAAGTAGTTATTGGAGTTCAGAATCAATTCAGTTCAGTCTGTTCAAGAAAAGCTAATTTATGGCAGAAAACTATGATTAATTTTAGAATAAACAATGTAATGACTCAAGTGAGTTATTAGTTACTGGAGAGAAGAAGCACATTTAGTAGAACACGACTTACTCAGACATGTAATTCTTTCCTTACCTCAGTAAAGTTAAGTGTGGCAAAAATGCCAGAAACAGCTTTGCAATTGGAATATGCAATTTAAAATAAGTAAAGATTACTCCCAGGTAGTTTATTGCTTTAACTACATCGAGGCATGTCCCTGTAGCAGACAGTATAATGACTCTCATTTCATTTTTGGTGTGTGCCAAATATCTTCAGTTAGTTTTGCTTTATTGGCTTCATGCAATTTATTGCTGCACTAGAATGTGATTGTAATGCAACTAGTATTTTAGTTTTATCTTCCACTGGTAATTTTTCTTCTTTATGGTGACTATACTGTCTGCATTAATACAAGCCACAGAAATTATACAGTGTGCAAACTTGTTTTCAGGCAGCTCCCTTTCTCATGAAGAGCAGCACCATAACAGCCAACTCCCATAACATGGTGATAACCAAGAATTTGCCAGAGGAGAAGCAACAACATGTATAACAGCATTTACAACTCCATAAAGTGATTTATTCGACTAAGAACTACTAGAAAGCCAATTTTCCCATGGATTCAAAAAAGAGGTGAAATGTTCTTTAAGATTGTCTAAGTATTCTTCCAATAAATTCCTGGAATGCAAACCCAGTGCCAAAGGTGTCAGCATTGGGCGAAGACTAGAATCTCTCAGATATTCTTCAAAAACATGTTTTCTTAGACTGCTTTGCATTTATTGATCTGGCCAACTTCACACCACTGTAATCTACTAGAGAATTATTTAACTATTTCCAATTTCCTGAAACTTGGCTAAACAATGTGCCAAATAGGATTTTACCCAGAGTTAGACCAGATCAATAATATATATCATCATATTAAGGGTGGTTTTCTATGAAAGGAAGAAAGAGGACTGGGGTGTTCCAGTCCTGAGAACTCCTTATTCTAGGCAGGCTTCTTTGCAGAGCTGTATAAGAAACTAAATTAAGAAAAAAAAAAAAAAAAAAAGAAACTAAATTAAGTCAGATTAGTCATTTAGCCCTGCTGAAAATGTATCTCTCCACCATGTTCTTTCATCCTGCCTAAATTTTGTTGTAATTTATCCCATAAACTAAGGTATGAATCTTTAAGAGTCCCCTGTTAAAATCCAGATTTCCCAGTAGTGGTAGCACAGCAAACTATTACCAGCAATACTTCTTCTTTTTTTTTTTTTCAGTTTTATTTTTTTTAAAGATTTTTATTTATTTATTTATTTGACAGAGAGAGAGAGCTCAAGCAGGGTGAGCAACAGGCAGAGGGAGAGGGAGAAGCAGGTTCCCCCCATTAGCAGGGACCCTGATGCAGGGCTTGATCCCAGGACCCCAGGATCACAACCCGAGCTGAAGGCAGATGGTCAATTGACTGAGTGACCCAGGCGTACCCCAGTCATTACTTCTTAATAAGATGAGTTTATCAGTTGATACACAAACACAGAGGAGCCATGATGGAATATCATATGGGATGGTTATATTTTGGTGGGGGGAAGGGGTAAATCCAAAACATAAATTCTGCACACAGTAATCTCAGGTAGCACAGTGCAGTGGGGGTCCAGAGGCAGCCAGTAAACAGCCCAGAATAGTGGGTTCCAGTGGACGGGAGTGCTAGGAAATCACAGGAGGGCACAGAAAGGGAAAATACAAATGAATTGTGGTAAAAAATAATGACAAGTGTCAGTGAATATGTGGAGAAACTGAAACCTCCACGCACTGCTGGTGGGAATGTAAATTGGTACAGCCGTTGTAGAAAACAATCTGGCAGTTCCTCAAAAGGACCCAGCAAAGCCATTCTCAAATACATATCCAAGAGAATTGAAAACATATGTCCACACATAAGCTTCTACATGAATATTCATAGAAATGCATTTACAATAGCTGAAAAGTAGAAACAACCCAAATATTCATCAATACTAATGAACAGATAAACAAAATGTGGTATATCCATTCAACAGAATATTATTTAACAAGAAGGAATGAAGTACTGACACCTGCTACAACACAGATGAACCTAGAAATATTATGTTCAGGAAAAGAAGCCAGTTACAAAAGACCATAAATGATTACACTGATAGGAAATGTCCAGAATAGGCAAAACTATAGAGACAGAAAGTAGATTAATAGCTGCCTAGAGCTGGAGTTAGGGGAAGTAGGGTACAACCACTAATGGGCATGGAGTTTCTTTTGGGGAGATGAAAGTATTTCACAATTGGATTGTGATGATGGTTGTACAACCTTATGAATATACTAGTGAACATTGAATTTTGTACTTAAATAAATAAAATGGTTTGTATGTCAATAAAACTATTAAAGGGCCCCTGGGTGGCTCAGTTAGTTAAGGGTCTGACTCTTGGTTTTGGCTCAGGTCATGATCTCAGGGTCATGTGATCAAGCCCCTGGATGGGGTCTGCTGGAGATTCTCTCCCTCTCCCTCTCTCTCTGTCTTTGTTCCTTCCCCTGCTCACACTCGCTCACTCACTCTCTTTCTCAAATAAATAAATAAATAAAATATTTAAAAATAAATAAATGAATAAATAAACAAATAAATGTATTTAAAATATTAATTGTACCTGGACTTGACTCAGATTCCTCTTTCAGTCTCATTACCTATATTTCTAATTAGCTTCAAACTAACATATTCTCAAAGAGTGTAAAAATGGATAGCCTAAAACTTAAAAGGTAAAGAATGTAAAACCAAAAATGAAGTATTCAAATGGATTTGAATCTGAGCTCCATGACTGCTTGGATCCCTGAGGCAGAATTCGCCTAGACCATAGCTGTTGGTTCTTGCCCTGACCAAGCATCAAGTACCAGCCTCCCAACCTATTTACCCTTCTGTCTTGTTGTGAGTAAACACCTATGTCTTCAAATAAGTTCCAGATTTTAAATTTACATTAATAAAACTCTGGGGTCCAAAGGATTTTTTTGAAAAAAGATCATTCACTAGGAAAAGATTAAACATATTCCTGATTGTCATCCAACACATCTGAGCCACCAGGAGAATGGTAATCTGACCTCTTAATTTGAATGTCTGGGAAGAAAAAAATAAAAACTTGACAAAATTAGGGAACTGATATCAATTCCAACAATTGGAACACACAGGAAACTCCATAGAAATTCAAGTTCAAAGCCCCTCATAAATAATTTCATTTGCCAAAAATTTACTGTTAATGGTATTTAGATTTAGCCTTAATGGATTTGGTGGCATGGTTGCCCATAACATGACTTCTGTGAGAAACATAGAAAACCAAGTACTTACTGATAACTGAGAGTTAGTCTTTCTTTCTTTCTTTCT
Organism: Canis lupus baileyi; assembly: GCF_048164855.1. Taxonomy (NCBI): domain Eukaryota; kingdom Metazoa; phylum Chordata; class Mammalia; order Carnivora; family Canidae; genus Canis; species Canis lupus. The sequence continues at coordinate 73,806,602 of NC_132845.1, forward strand.
TTCTTTCTTTCTTTCTTTCTTTCTTTCTTTCTTTCTTTCTTTTTTTAAGTAGGCTCTATGCCCAGCATGGAACCCAACTCAGGGTTCAAACTCATGACCCTGAGATCAAGACCTGAGCTGAAATCAAGAGTCAGTTGACTGAGTCACCCAGGTGTCCCAAGAAAGAGTTAGTTTTTTGGAGCTTACATTCCAAAGATGACTCCTCTATGTTTTGTAGAAACCTGAATTCTCTATAGCTGAGTATAGAAAACTCCTCCACTCTGGCATATCTCATTGCTTTTATTTTATTTTATTTATTTTATTTTATTTTATTTTATTTTATTTTATTTTATTTTATTTTAAAGATTTTATTTACTTATTCATGAGAGACACAGAGAGAGAGGCAGAGACACAGGCAGAGGGAGAAGCAGGCTCCATGCAAGGAGCCCAATGTGGGACTCAATCAGGAGATTCCAGGATCACAGCCTGGGCTGAAGGCAGACATTCAACCGCTAAGCCAGTCAGGCATCCCTCTCATTGCTTTTAAGACAAAGTGTAGACATTTACCCCAATCCTTACTGACAATTCTACACAAAATGACCCTTCAGATTATAGATCTCTCAGACCATAGAGTGTACCCCATCTTCAAAAGGAGCTTTTTTTTTTTAAATTTTTATTTATTTATGATAGTCACAGAGAGAGAGAGAGAGAGGCAGAGACACAGGCAGAGGGAGAAGCAGGCTCCATGCACCGGGAGCCCGACGTGGGATTCGATCCTGGGTCTCCAGGATCGCGCCCTGGGCCAAAGGCAGGCGCCAAACCGCTGCGCCACCCAGGGATCCCCAAAAGGAGCTTTCTGTCACCTGTTGAAGATTATAGACTCATTAACTTAAAGGAATTATGCTCAGAATTCCATACTGTTTTTCTTCTCAGTAAGCCTCTCAACCAAGCACCTTGCATGAAGAGCAAAAAGGTTCTAGATACAACTAATCCACATGAACAACTCTACACTCTACTTCTTGTATATGATAAATCATCTTGAGGAGTTAGTTATGAACAATGTGAGACTTCATAACATATTTATTAATTAGTCTATCATCAGCCTTTGATTCTCTGGACAGGGACTATCTTTTCACTAAACTTGATGATCTTGGCAAATATCCCAGATGACTAACATCACCCAAAGCTCATATCATGATACTATTGCCAGAATTAGAATGGCTAGGCATGATTGTAAGTCAAACAAAACTCAATTTTTAAACAGGATAAATCAGGGCTTTCTATATCCTACTTCATTTCAATTTGTACATATGAGGCAAGTTGGTCCTATTTCAGGTGAATGGGATATCTGCCCTCCCACCATAGTTAATAGGAAGATGGATGAGTTACACAGGGGTGCAGCTTCACAACATGGATAGCCTTAAGGCCCAACTCAAATTGTTGGCTTATCACTGTAAAAAAAAAAAAAAAAAGCAGTTCAAATTTCAAATTCAACTATGCAGAAAGAAGGAAAGCAAAAAGAAAGAGAAAAAGAAAAAAAGACTGATTTGGGCAGAATCCATTGATGTTCAAATGGAAAATACTACAGAGCTTCATCCATCAAGTTACCGCATCCTGTAATCAAAGGCTATGATTTTTAGCTAATTCATCCTAGGGAGCCTATATGCTTTACCACATGGGTAAGGAGGCTTCAGCTGGGACTCCCTGCAGGTCACTGCATGCCCAGGAAGCCGACTAGAACCATGGCCTTCCAATTTTCCTTGCCACAATGTTCCCTTCCTGGTTCTGTAATGTGGAATTATAGGGCCTCAAATGAGAATTTCTCCAGGCTTCCAAGTATATTTCTAACTTCATTTTAAGGAAAATTCTTCTTGTCTACATTTTAAGGAAAATTCTTCTTGTCTTTGCATGGCTTACCACCAGGCAAACTTAAGATAACCCCTGCTGCTTCAGGACAAAAACCATAGGCTTTTCAATTTCTTTTCTGAATAGAAAGCCATCTTTGTTAACTGGGATCTAAAATACATATATACTGATTCCCTGGATAATAGTACAATAGATTCATCCTTGAAAGCTCATACATTGAAGCTAACTCTTTATGATCAATCAGAAAAGGAGAGACTGGTTGGTTGGTTGGTTGGTTGATTGCTTGGTTGGTTGTTTGTTTCTTATTTTATGGATATTGGAGAGCTCATAGAATCACCATGGATTGGAGAACCAGGTTTTAGTTTTGGCTTCCAGAAATAATTCCCAAACTGTACCTCAAAACTGAGTTGATGAGGAAATCATTGACAATGGCCCTGAGATCTGGACACTTCGATTGGCCCCTTGCCTCTTTAACATCCCTGCCTTCTTATAAGTTTGGGACTAAAGTTAAAGTCCAATGTGGATATAACCGATTGGCAGACCCTAAGTCCCATGCCCTGGCCCTAGTTTCAAAGAACACTGAAAAACCAAGTATAGAATATTTTTAGGGTCTATGCAGGGTGATTTTTGCCCTAAACCAAGATTCAAAAAATAAGACATTCCCTAAACTAAGAATAGTATTCAGTTACTGCCTGACCATAATGAATGACAAATATCTACTACAACTACCATTTTGGACCATACTTCCAAAAGTATCATTATAAAACAATTAGTGTTTAAGAATGAGAGTTTATGCAAAGAGCAAGTTAACTATTCTTTTATTTCATTTTATTTTTTATTATTATTTTTTTACTATTCTTTTAGATCAATAATTTCAGTGGTTCAAAAACCTAACTATCCATCAAAATGATTGGGGAAACCTTTGTTCAGATTTCACACAAGGAGATTCTAAGTTAATAGGTCAGAGTCTGGGGCCTGGAATCTATATATTTTTTAAAGATTTTATTTATTTATTTACGAAAGAGACAGAGAGAGTGTAAGCAGGGGAAGAGCAAAGGGTAAGAGATAAGGAGATTCACGTTCAGCACAGAGCCCGACTCTGGGCTTAGTCTCACAACCCTGAGATTATAACCCAAGTCAAGAGTCAATTGGTTTGGGCAGCCCAGGTGGCTCAGCGATTTAGCGCTGCCTTCAGCCTGAGCTGTGATCCTGGAGACCCAGGATTGAGTACCACATCAGGTTCCCTGCATGGAGCCTGTTTCTCCCTCTGCTTCTCCCTCTGCCTGTGTCTCTGCCTCTCTCTCTTGTGCTCTGTGTCTCTCATGAATAAATAAATAAATAATCTTAAAAAAAAAAAGAGTCAATTGGTTAACCAACTGAGTCACCCAAGTGCCCCTGGAATCTATACTTTTTATAAATTCTTCTGGTAATTCAAATACAGTCTTCAATGATTTGGAAACTACTTGTTGAAATCTGTCCTTATACTTAGTTCAGAGAAAACAAACCTGGGTCTGCATTAGTTTTGCTCCTAAAGTCCAAGAAGTAGCCATATAAAGAATCCTCATATTTTATAGTTATTATGGAAGACCCTAAAATTAATAGGTAATAATTAAGTGTGGTTTATCTGTATGATGAACTCTTGCACAGAAATTTAAAATGTTCATTATTAAGAGTATTTGATGGCATGGGAAAATACCCATTATACAATATCAAAAGAATAAAGCATAACATTCGATATTATGTTGTGTCTGCGCAACATGCATACATGCTCTCAACCATGTAAAATAAACGTACACGTAAGTGGCAAAAGTAAGCTTTAATGTGTATACTATACACCTCCCTTCTTCATCCACTAATGAAAAAAAGGCCAGAAACACTAGGAGAGTTTAAGCACAGAAGCTAAGTCTGCAAATATAATAAAAATCCAGGAGAAAGAGAAATAAAAAGAAAGGCTTCAATTACAAAAGAGAAAAGCTATCTTTCGAGAGGTGGTTAAGTTTAGAAGAGAAAGCACGTTGACCAGGGATGGGATTTCTCAGCCTCAGCATGACTGACATTGAGGCTGAGCAATTCTTTCTTGTGGGGAGCTGTTCTGTGTGTTCTTAGCCTCCATGTGCCAGATGTCAGTAGCATCCTGCCCCTCCTCCCCAGTTCTGACAACCAAAAATGTCTCCTGACATTGCCAAATGTCCCCTCAGGGGCAAAATCACCCCTAGTTGAGAGCCACTGCCCTGGAAGTAGCTGAGAGCCAACTGGGGAAACTAAGTAGGAAAACCTGAGAACAGAACCAACTCTGAGCAAGCAGGACTGAGAAAAGGAGGAGGGAATAATAGTGTGGGTCATGTTGTTTGTGTCCAGAAAAAGCCTTCCTGAGGCCAGATTCAACTAGAGCCTCTCCAGAAGTTTATAAATCACACACACACACACACACACACACACACACACACACACACATATACTTTGTTTTTGGGTTAAGCTAGTTTAGACTGAATTTTTTGCTGTTTGCATAATCACCCTCTTTAATGCCCTAAAACTTTTTCACAAGAATCAGGCTTAGTGAAGAAATTGGAAAAAAGAATCAGAATGTCTAAAAACAACTTCAACTGGTTGGAGGAATAGATCAACTTTACCTAGGGTTCCAGGTGGCAAATGGTCACCTGAGAGAAATAAAAATCCCAAGCTGGCACAATTTGCAGGAGTGGAATTCAAGTTCACAGCCACTGATAGGGTGCAGGAACTGCATGCTGGGAGTTTAATATATACACTAGCTTGGAACAGTGAAACTGGAAGGGCAAACATGGAATCATCTGGATAGGACACTTCTGAAGACCAAGGTCATGAGTCACCCAAAGAAAATACATTCCCATTCCAGATGGGCTCTCATTTAAAAATTCTTTAATAGATTGAGATCCTATGTTGGTAGATAAAGGATTTCAAAGTAAGTTGGGAGTCAGCCTCCCATACAGAGACTTTGAAGGAGGTGATTAACAAATAGCTAGGGCTGGGACGCCTGGGTGGTTCAGCGGTTGAGCATCTGCCTTTGGCTTAAGGCATGATCCTGGAGTTCCAGGATCCAGTCCCACATCAGGCTCCCAGCAAGGAGTCTGCTTCTCCCTCTGTCTATGTCTCTGTCTTCTGTGTCTCTCATGAATAAATAAATAATCTTAAAAAAGAAAAGAACTAGTTAGCTGTTAAATTTCTCACCCACATCGAGGAGAGGACTTGGAGATTGGTGGATTTCTTTGGAGTGTTGTTAATGCTCTGATGAGGAGAGAGAGGAGGGATGTCAGACAACACGGGCTAGTGTCTGACTCCCACCTGAAATCTAATGTGTACAAAGCAGTCTGGTAAGCCATGGACAGACAGGCCAGAGGAAAGACAGATACTCTAAGTTCAGCCTGTTTTCCCAAATGTGCAGGGGTAAAAATGCATATGTGTTTCCCATCGACTGAATGTGGGCCAGATAGAAGAGTTGACATAGGTTCACAGCAAGGTGTAAACAGACTTCATCAGAGAGAAACTGAAGGTACCACCAGACCCTAGGAGCTGTGAAAAAAAAACATGAGACAGCTGAAGGCATGTGCAACCACCCAGATGAAGGGAACATTAGACAAATGGGAAAGGAAGTCTCAGAAGAATCCACAAACATACTCAAGAGAAACGAGTCAACTTTAAACACTTGCCAGGCTCAGTTAGCACTGAGCCATCTAATTGCAGTACCACTTGCTTAGGAATGTGTGCCTCCCCTCATCTTTCCTCCAGTCTCAGGGGATCAGAAACCATCCTCAGAAAAGAACTGAGGAAAGAAAGAAAAAAGGAAGGAAGGAAGGAAGGAAGGAAGGAAGGAAGGAAGGAAGGAAGGAAGGAAGGAAGAAAGGAGGGAAGATGGGAGTGACCAAAGAAGGGAGAAATAATTCAGCTATGCCCCCTCTCCAGAATAACCTGCTGCAAGAGAGAGGTAAAGTCTTGGCCTTTTAAACACGGAGTATCACATGGGACTGGATATGAGACTGTGTTTTCAATGTAAAGTGACTATAGAAGTTTCTGTTTCCTAAATATGCCTAAAAGGCATGGGGCCTGAACAAATTTACAGCCAAGGGGAGTTGAAGACTAGTCCAACCAAAAAAATTTTAATAGGTGGCAGAAATAAAAGTAAACTTCAGGGCACTTGGCTGGCTCATTCAGTGAGGAATGTAACTCTTGATCTTGGGGTTGAGTTTGACCCCCACGTTGGGTGTAGAGATCACTTAAAAATAAAATCTTAAAAAAAAAAACAGTAAAAGTAGCTTCCTATTACATACTTTTTCAAAGTACCAGTTTATCTTTACAATTCATATAAGGAAACAAAGCCTCACGAGAGAGAGACAAGAAAGGCAACAAATTGCCGAATGTATGTCCTTAAGAAATTTAGATAATGAATCAATCTTTAAAAACAAATCCTTAAAATAACTTTTAATTTTTAAATATAAAGGAATAGAATTTATTAGTTAAGACTGAATATTTATTTAAAAAGAACAGGAACAGGGGTGCCTGGCTGGCTTAGTCAGTAGAGTATGCAGCTCTTGATCTCAGGGTTGTGAGTTTGAGCCCTAAGCTGAGAGTAGAGTTTATTTAAAAAGAAAGAAAGAAAGAAAGAAAGAAAGAAAGAAAGAAAGAAAGAAAGAAAGAAAGAAAGAAAGAAAGAAAGAAAGAAAGAAAGAAAGAAAGAAAGAAAGAAAGAAAGAAGAAGAAGAAGAAGAAGAAGAAGAAGAAGAAGAAGAAGAAGAAGAAGAAGAAGAGGAAGAAGGAGAAGAAGAAGAAGAGGCGGAACACTTGAAAAAAAAACCTAGCTAAATACAAGTTTGAAAATGAAAAATATAGTCCATGAAATAATAATCAGAGGGTTGATCGAATGGCAGACTAGACACTGGGGAAAAGAAGTTGAGTGAACTGGAAGATAAATCTTAAGAAATCATCCAGAGCTTCTCTGAGCAAAGTTGCTGCTGTCCCATCACCAGTGGGTTTTCTTAGGAGCTATTCCTTCACCTATTTTTCCTCCCATTCCTACCAGTTCAGATCAGCCAGGTCCTGCAACTGGGAAGAGTAGCGTGCTATTTCCTCTGAAAGCAAGGACTGTATTTCCTCATTTGGGCTACTCCATGACCAGACCATAACTCGTGGCCGTAATGAGCAGCAAGACCTTAAGGAAGGCAAGAATCATCTTGTGAAGTTTTATAGTTTTCAGGCAGGAAAAGGCTGCTTTCCTCCCACAGAGGAGACATTCTGCTTTTGCCAGCCCAGAGTTATGGGAGAATCTGGGGAGCCCAAGATTCTCAGGGCTGTCTATTCAATTGTCCTAAGGCCCGAACTCAGAGTCCTCTCCTATCCGGGCCCTGCCTTTGGCGTAGGAGGCCTGGTGGGGTTGTGCTTTCACTGTCCTTTGTAGCTCTGCTATCCTCACAATTTGTGCCTGAGCCTGGGTATTAGCACCACCTGCCCTCTAACTGCAGGAGATGAATTGCTTTAAAAACTGCCTTGAATATTACTCAGCCATTAGAAACGACAAATACCCAACATTTGCTTCAACGTGGATGGAACTGGAGGGTATTATGCTGAGTGAAATAAGTCAATCAGAGAAGGACAAACATTATATGGTCTCATTCATTTGGGAAATATAAAAAATAGTGAAAGGGAATAAAGGGGAAAGGATAAAAAATGAGTGGGAAATATCAGAAAGGGAGACAGAACATGAGAGACTCCTAACTCTGGGAAATGAACTAGGGGTGGTGGAAGGGGAGGTGGGTGGGGGGTGGGGGTGACTGGGTGAAGGGCACTGAGGGGGGCACTTGATGGGATAAGCACTGGGTGTTATTGTATATGTTGGCAAATTGAACACCAATAAAATATAAATTTATAAAAAAATAATAATAAAATAAAATAAGGATGAATAGCACACAATTTTTTAAAATTAAAAAAAAAAACTGCCTTGGGGACCTTCACCCTGTGCCTGAGTTGACAGCTGAATTGAGCCGGCTTTTTCTATTTTCTGGGCTTCTGTATCAGTCAGAGTTTGATCAGAAAAATAGAACCCCTAGAAATGATCTAGAATACGGGATTTATTACAGGGATTCAACCTCATGCAATTGTGGGAGCTGGTTATACAGTCTCTGGCACAGCTGTAGCTTCTGTATCCAGTGTTAAGACTAAAGAAGGCTGGGCAGACAGTCTAGCCCAGGAGTCAGAGCAACTGGAGGAGGAGATTTGGTTAGAGCTGGAAGAGCTGTGGGCTGGCAGTTGCTTCACATCCACGAAGTGAGCCAGCAGAGCAGCAACAATGTCTGTGAGCTCACCTTCTGCTGTGGTCTAAATGTCTGTGTGCCCCGCCCCCCTTCATATGTTGAAATCCTAATAATCAATGTCATGGTATTAAGAGACAGGACCTCTGGAAGGTGCTTAGTTGAGATTAGGTTTCTTATTTTAAAAATGAATGGCTCTCTTATAAAAGAAATCTACAGAGCACCCTAGCCCTTTCCACCATGTAAAGATACCATTAAAAGTCCTCAACCTAGAAGAGGGTCTTCACCAGACCATGCCAACATCCTGTTCTTGGACTTCTGGACTTTAAAACAGTGAGAAATAAATTTCTGTTATTTATAAACTACCCAGTCTGTGTTATTTTGTTACAGTAGCCTGAGCAGAACAAGACACCTTCTCATTGTGAAATAAATATGGCTACATTCCAAATCTCACATGGGTCATGTGGCCCAAATTAACCAGATTGTGCAGGAAAGGGGATTCTGAGAGAGGTAGTCCCTAGCTTAACTCAGTGACGTAGAACATACCACCTTAGCACCTAAAGCAATTAACAGGAGTCAACCAGTATTAAAATCCTTATAATTACCATTGTCCCCATATGACTTGATGTTACTGTTGATAACAGTATATAATGTAAATAATGTTGTGCCTTCCACTTGCCCCTCAGGCCACTGTCCTACTGATGAGAGTCTAGTAACTGATGCTCCTGGATGTCAGGAGTCATCACATCTCTTACCCCATTGCCCTCTGACCATAGAGAGATTCCAATTCCAGAATTCAACCTGAAGCTCTGCTTTCTAGACCATTTTGGCCTGGATTTCCCCCTGGGAAACAGACCTTGAGACAGCGGCTTGTGTGCAGGCAGCTAATTTGGAAGGCAATCCCAGTGATGGGAGTGGTGGGTAAGGGGGAGGGAAAGTCAAGATGAGGGTGAATCCTTGAGTTTCTCACCACTGTGGGAAACTGGGCTTGAACCTGTCAGGATCTCAGAAAAACCATATAAGATGTGCCTCAAAAGTGATCATAGGGGCAGCCCCGGGGGTGCCTAGTGGTTTAGTGCTGCCTTCAGCCCAGGGCATGATCCTGGAGACCAGGGATAGAGTCCCACGTCGGGCTTCCTGCATGGAGCCAGCTTCTCCCTCTGCCTGTGTCTCTGCCTCTTTCTCTCTCTCTCTCTGTGTCTCATGAATAAATACATAAATAATCTTTAAAAAAAAGAAAGAAAGAAAAGTGATCATAGGAGAGGGGCACCCAGGTGACTCAGTGGTTGAGCATCTGCCTTCAGCTCCGGTCATGGTCCTGGGGTCCCGGGATCGAGTCCTACATCAGGCACCCCATAGGAAGCCTGCTCTCCCTCTGCCTATGTTTCTGCCTCTCTCTCTATCTCTCTTTCATGAATAAATAGATAAAATCTTTTTTTTTAAAGTGGTCATAGGAGAGATGCATGAAAAAACTTTGTATGGATAAAAGGAATATTTATCTACCTTCTCCCAATCCACATTGGACTAAGTTTGTGCCCTAGAGTGTTGTCTCTCTCTTACTTTCAGGACGCAAATCCTAAGTGCCAAGGGGGTTGGTTCTATTGGCATCCCATGGCCCCGCAGCTGAGCCAGGGACATCATGTTTTACCTGCACAGACCTGGTGGCCATGGCAATGGTCAAAGTGGAAGGTGAGGAGTGAGCATGTGAAATGGGACAAAAGTGTTGTCCAAGACAAAGAGGAAGAGGAGAAAGAAAACGAAGAAGATACAAGGAGGAAACAATATTTCACTAAAAGTTCTGGTCCCTCAGATAATGCCTGATTGGCTAAAAAGCAGAAGTGCCACAAGCAGAAGGTATTGAGCAAGCAGTCCCCATGGACCCTCAGGCCATCCCAGCTGCAGGTTGATAACACATGGGAGGCCAGTTCTGGTCTACACATACCCCCTCAAAAGGCTTCTCCAGGTGAGCTATCACCTTGCTCTCCTAAATTAGACTAAACTCATCCATAGCCAAACCCCCAGATGAAAAGTGACCCATGTAAATAAAGGGTCGTAGTGCTAAGGAAAAGCACCAGATGTCTAAGTGGCTCAGTTATACACATTGTATTGGCTAAGGAGGAATAGAGAGAGAAATAAAGAGAGAAGGAGACTACTCCTGCTATGAAGCAAGGGGTAGGGGACTGGTTCCACAGGATGGCTCAGAAGAATAAAGATCTAAACGCCCTCACCAGTGAATCATGCCAAGAGCACTTCGTCACAGCTTGAACTCTTCCCTGACATGTTCCCATTTTTGATTTTGTCTCTAAAGAGCAGCTTGGGTGAAAAGGAGGGGGCTAGGAATGAGTTTATTTGAGAATGTTGACCTAATACACCACATATAGAAAGCGATTCCCTTTTCTCCTGCAGCCACCTTACAAACATTTCCAGAGAGGGCAACAGCTCCTACAAGATGTGTAATCCTTATCAACACAGCAAAGATCACATGGCTGTTAAGATAAAGGTTTGGCAGTTCCAGGGTGGGCTTATCATGGTTTAGCAGTAAGCGAGTTTTGTTGCTTCGACTGCATTTAAAAAGTTCATTGATTTGTAGCTAATACCAAGTTGTCATAGTTTCATGAGTAACAGCTTGTGGTTTGCAGAATCAAAGCCTTTTCCTGAATCAATAATAGCAGATTCACTGAGGTGGCCAGAGCACCTGCAGAGAGGGGAGAAACCCAGGTAGAGAGAAGGAGTAAATTTGATCAGAGCATAAATGGTCTATAAAAGAGGAAAAATGAAACTCTCTTTCCCAAAGCAGCAGAAATTGAGCCTTTTATAAATTCAAAATGACCTGTAAAGAGACCATTGTTTTCAAGAAAGTTACGGATTAAATACGTGTAAACACACGTGTAATAAATGGACTCTAAGAAAGGAAAAGTCAAATTGAATATTTTTAAAAAGGTTATCAATAAATAAAAAAGGTTATCAATTGGTTTAATCCTCATTAGGCCAACTTTTCCATACTGTGACCTTGGCACAACTGAATATTTTTCTAGAACCAGTTTCTTGGAAAATAGTGACCTGAACTTCTCTTCATTCCTTAGGGGAAAATAGACACAGGCAGGCAGACACACATGCACACACACACACACACACACACACACACACATACCCATACCTATACACACCCATTATATTACCCCTGACCCCACTAAAGTGTATTTCAGATAATATCTTAGTATTATGTGACTTTCATAGCATTCTCTCAGCCTGCTCTATTTGAGCTTCATCGTATCCATGTTGGGCCAATAGAGCTGTTATTTTTAGTTCCTTTGGAAGGAGGAAAAGATTGAGTCTTAGAAGGATTCAGAACATTTCAGCCCGATTCTCCTAGCCATGCCCAGGGCAGACATCACTAATGAATCAAGGAACTCTCTCCTAAGAAGCTCGGACTTAGCCTCAGAATCCTCTTCGAAGCATACCTCCAGGCAGCCACTAGAAGTTACTAGAAGATGGACTGAAGAATAAAAGCTGTCTGCCATCCCAGACCCACATGATCTGCCCACAGTCATGGGACCACTTCAGGTAAAGCCAAAACACACACATCTCTCCTCCCAGGGCTTCTTATGAACAATAGAACACTTTCACCTCCATGAGGTGGGCTCGCCCTGGCTACAAGCTATGGCCACCAGAGTTTTTAGTTGCCTTTCTACATACAACTGCCAAACTCCATTCATGCTCACTGTTTAGGAAGGTTAGGACATAACAGAGAGCTCCTAGAAACTTTGAAATTACGTACGTGGTTCACATCATACCTCTATCGATTCTGTTGCTCTACATGATATGTAGGTGCCAGAATCTTTAAAAAATGGTATTCTTTAATTTAAATATCTATTGAGCCCAAATAAGTGAATAAATAATTTCAGAGCATGATAAATGGCAGGAAACAGATGAAGCAGGGTGGTGAGAGGATAAAAAAATGACAGTGGTGGAGACAGGGTGAGCAGTAATTTCAGGTAAGGTGATCAGGTAAGGTCTCTCTAAGGAGGTGACACTGGAATACAGACTGGAACAAAGTGAGGGCCATGCCACCTGAAGATCTGGAGAAAAGGTCTTCCACAGAACAGCAAGAGGAAAGAAACAAGCAATGCCCGATTAAGAAATAACATGGGGAATATGCAGGATGTCACAGAGGCCACGGTAAGGACTTTCAATTTTATCCTAGGCATGATGGAAAGCCTCTGTAGGCTTTATAACAAGTAAGTAGTGAAGCTAATTCTGTTTTAAAAGATTACATGACCAAATGTTTATTTTTAAAGATCACTCTGGCAGCAGTGCGAACAATGTACTCAGTTGAAGGGTTGAGAATAATTGGCAAAAAATCAACCTGGGGTCGCTCATGACAATACCCCAATCAGAAGGTAGAAAGATGAGTCTGGTGAAGTAGTCCATAGATAAAGACTGATGCGGGCCTCAGTAGCTATCATAGGTTCAGGTTCTCCTAGAAGCAGATGTGAAGACCAGATCAGACATGCAAGAGTTTTATTGGGGGAAATGCCTGCAAAGGATGAAAAGGAGGAGGCAGAGAAGGGAGAGAGGGACTTTAGGCCTTAAGGAGGTCTGGTACCTGTGAAAGAGTGATGGAAGGAAGATTGGACAGGAAGAGTCTTTGATGACAATACAGTTCCAAGAAAGGTTTGGCCAGAGCCATCGGGAGTCTTCATGCCAGAGTGGCCAGGATTGGCCTTGCCATACTTTGTCATTTACTGGGAAGAGCCTGTGGGAGACAGCCTCAGCAGGGATGTGGGGGTGGATCCAGAAGCACAGCAGCTGGAGCGATCAGTCAACCATGCCTGGCACAGCAGAAGAGTTCAGCAGCCAATTTTCACGGCCACAAGAGCAGCAGGAGTACGGAAGGACCCACTCCCTGCCTTCTCGGGGACTTAGCTCCTGCATCTCTGTTCTGTCCATCTGTACATGAGCATGCTTTAGGAAGTTGCATCTTAGGAAAGCCTTCTTTTCTTGATCTCAAATCCTCCTCTACATAATGCTCTCTTCCATCCCCCTACACATCCAAGTTTCTACAAAGAGTGGTCCCGCTACCAAAGATGCCTCTATGTCCTCATCCTCTTTAGTACTCAGCAGTCCACTCCTCTCCCCTGCTCCTCCCTCAGCCCCAAGGCTTCCCTTGTGAAGACCATAAGCGACCTCCATCTTGCTAAAGCTGATAATAGAGACTCTACAGTTCTCTTCTTCCCTGATTTCTTAGCAGCATTTTATAAGGTGGATTACTCACTCCTTCTTAAAATACTTTCTCTCCACTGGTTTCTGTGATGTCACATCCACAGATATTTTTTCTATCTCTCTTACTCCCTGCTGGTTCCATACACATCTAAACCTTCTCACTCTCTTCTCCTTCTGCCTGGAAGAGCCTATTGCCTTGCTGTATGTATGATGGGAAGCCGCCTTGACATTGCCTTTCATCCTCTTTCCTATGGGGCTTAAAATGAAAACCCTCTGTTTAGTTCTCCAGGTTTTACCTCCTTAGAAATCATAAATCCTTTCTTCTCTCCACAAAATCTGTCCCTTGTGAATGGAAAGGATTTGCTTTTCCTATTTTTATTAGGTAATATACAGCTTTGCGCAGTGGCAATATCATAGCCAATGAGGTTTATCCAAGGCACGATTGTTGCTATTAGGTAATAGATTTTCTAAATTTGCTTAGCTTTTTAAATTCTTATTTTTCAATTGAGATATAATTGACATATAACATTGCATTGGTTTTAGGTGTCCAATATAATGATTTGACATATGTATATACTGTGAAATGATCACGACAGTAAATTTAGTTAACACCTATCTCCACGCGTAGTTTTATTTTTTCTTATGATGTAAACGTTTAAGATTGAACCTCTTGGCAACTTTCAAATACACAATGCAGTATTGTTACCTATTGTTGCTTTACTGTACGTTAAAGCTTTACTGGGGTTTACTCATTCTCATAACTAGCAGTTTGTACCTTTGGACCACTTTCACCCATTTTGCCCACCTCTCAACTCCCACCTTTGGCAACCACCAATTTATCCTTTAGGTCTCTGAGTTTGTTGTTGTTTTCAGGTTCTGCATATAAGCGAGATCATACAGTATTTGTCTTCTGGCCTGACTTATTTCACTTAGCCTAAACCCTCAAGGTCCATCAATATTGTAAAAAATGGCAGGATTTCCAATAGCTTTTCTTTTTATTCTATTAGGTAATATATTTTAAAACCGAAGCTAATACTTAACATCTTTTTTTTTTCCAACTATGTCTGCCCTCCCTTGAAGCAATGGGATACCTCATCTTCCATGAGTGGAGAGTGCAAATTGTTGAGAATGAAATCTCTCAGCGCCAAACTGTCCATAAAGCATGTCCACCTGTGTGTCTCAGTGGCAAAACAAAATGTTACATACTTAAAACTTGTGATTCTCCACCCCCTCATATTCAAATCTGCATCACCTCCAGTCTCCCTCAACCAGGAGAATGGCTCCTCCATTCATTCAATTGCTCAGGTCACAAATCTGGGAAACAACTATATCAACTCATCCCTCTTGTCTACTTCCTCCAGTGGGAAACTAGATCTTGTCCATACTGCTCTGTCCCCTCCCCAATTTTCTCTCCCCTGTGTCCACTTCTCTCCATCTCCACTCTACTGTCCAACTACTAGCCATCATTATCTCTTCTCTGAATTGCTGCAATAATCTTCCAATTGGTCCTCCTGCTTCCACTCTTTCATCTTTCCAATCCTATCCCCACACAGCAGGCTGAGAAATCTGACAAAACCCATCAGATCTCTCAGACATCTTACTTTATATCCTTTCAATGGTTTCCCACTACACTTGCCATAAGATACAAAATGCTTGATATGACCTCCAAGGCTCTACAAGTTCTGTCTTCTGCCTCCCTCTTTGGACTTACAGCAAGCTACTTTGCTCCTCAAGCTCCAATACTGGCCTTCCCATGGTCTCTGAATGCTCCACTCACTTTCTTCCTCTGAGACTTCACACATGTTGATCCTTTATCTTCCCAACACTTGTTCCTTTGCCTTCTACTCAGCTTTCTACCTGAGATTCCTCAAAGGGGCTTTTCCTGAACTATCCAATCCAAATTAAGTCCCCAAGTTACTCTCATGGCACCTGTTTCTTTTCCTTCATATCAGTGATTGTTATATGTGATTATTAAGTCATGCATGAGATTTACCTGTTGAATGCTTCCATTCCCATAGAGTTAAGAGCAGAGCAGGGACCATGGCTATTTTGCTCATTGGCTAGCACAGTCCCTAGTGTATAGTAGAGACTCACTATCTACTGAACAAATAAATGAATGAATGGTCTAGGATAGGTAGAATAATAAATCAAAAAGGAAGAAGATAGAATCTGAGGGAAAAGGTTAAAGGTAAAGAGTAGGCAAAAGAAAAGGAATCAGAGAAAGAAACAGAAAGATCAGGAAAAAGGTAGAATCAGAAAGAAAAATAAGATTTGGGATTTCTAAAGAACTACAACTCAGAAGACAGGGCACAGAGTTTTTACTATATGCCCCAGACAGAAAATACCAGTGCCGGCAAGGAACAGCTAGAGCTATCACACACTGCTGATACAAGCATAAAATGGTACATGTCCTGCTTGGCAATATGAAAGATAAGCATATGCATAATTAATGTACCCACAATTCTACTACTCAGTTTTGCCCAAAAGAAATGTGTGCACATGGGCACCACAAAAACATGGACACGAATGTTTATTGGAACACTATTTATTACGGTTAAAAACTAAAAGTGACCCAAATGCCCATCAACAGTAAAATGAACAAATTGTGACATATTCTTACTATGGAATACTACATAGCAATGAAAATGAATGAATTACATGACACACAATGAGTTGGATGCACCTCACAAACTAATTGTTCTGTGGAAGTAGTCAGATACCAAAGAGTGTGTACCGTATGATTCTATTTGCGTAAAGTTCAAAATCAGGCAAGACTAATCCAGTGTTAGAAATCAGAATAATGGTTTCCTTTAGGGAGATCATGTATTCACGATAGAATGATAGAGATGAAGCACAAATGGGGCTCTGGGAGATGGTATGTTCCGGGATGTGACTACCAAGTGAATTTAGTTTGCGACTATTCACTTGACTCACACTCATGATTTGTGCACTCTATGCTTGTAATACTTCAATAACAGCTTACTTCAAAAGACAACTTGGTAGTCTTCTATTGAAATTGCTTAGCAGTGCCTAAAATAGATTATCACTGAATCTTTTCAGGAAATGGAAGTGTTGGTGTGTATGCCTGAGTGTGTATGTATGTGTGGGTGTTGAACATTGAATATTCTTCAGGAATGCAGTCAGGTGAAAGGAAACATCAGATTTATTATGCTCTCTTAAATAACTTGGCTATGTGCCATAGTGTTTCCATAGAAGTTTCTCTATCCATTGAGAGTCAATCTACTTGTACTGTTAGAAGGATCGTATGTAACCCCAACCTATACCACATCTATCAAATTCCATTTTACCCTTTCCTTTTATTCAGTTAAGTCATTCAATCACTGAGCATTTTCTCTGCACCAATCCCTGTGAGGAGTATTAGGGATTCAGAGAAAACTATACATCTCCCCTTCTTATCTCTATTCTTAGGTCCTGAGGAATTCAGCAGGGATGCTTGCCAAGAGCATCTAAGCCAAGGAACAGGATCTGGGGCAAGACCATGAGAGACTTCCACCTAAAATAGCTGGAAATTGTATAATCAGAGGGGCAAGGGAAGCCAGAGTCCAGTGGGAGGGAGACTTGGTACAAGGAATCAGAGATGGCAGACAAGCTGACTTCAGGAAACAGACGCTGAAGAGATCAGGCACAGGTCAGGAAGTAGATGGAAAGATGGCCCAAGAGATCAGTGGAGAATAAAGAGTGTTGGTGGGTGGGATCCACACTGGGTACATCGATAAGGAGTGCATTGTCTCTTAGAAATTGAAAAACAATATGAAACTTACTAAAAGTCCGGCTGCTTTGTGTTATCACCACACACCAGCAGTCCTAAAAAAATGTTAGTAAAATACTCCTAAGAGCGCTCGCTAGAGTAGTGGTTGTTAAGAGTGACAAACTGGGAGCAGCCTAAGTGTCCCTCACCTGAAAAATAGATGAGTGAGTCTAAGTATATTCTTACAGGGGAACGCTGCACAACAGGGAAAGCATATCAACCAGCACTCTCTGTATCCACTTGGGCAAGTCCAAAGCATAATTACTAGTTGCATTGTAACCTAATGCCACTTACACAAAGTTTCAAAACACATAAAACAAGGGCTGTGTATGGATCATTGTAAAAGCCCACCAAGTGCATAGAATGGCCAACATGGGGGGAGTGATGATCCCTGGAGGTGGGGAGAAAGGAAAACAATCAGAAAGGGTACAAAGGACTTTGTTTTTTTTGTAATTCTTTTAAGCCCAAACCATGCATCATTATTTTTATTATCTGTTCTTTTTTCAATGTGTCAGAAATATCTCACAATATAAAGAAAAGACTTTGACACAAACTACCCCCTCCCCAAACACACATAAGAATACTTCTGCCTGCCAGGAAGAACTGTGTCTGTCTGACCCTTCACCCACCAGTGACCCTTCCCCACCAGGGAAGGAAAAAAAGAAGCTGACACACGTGAAGGTGTCAAGAGCCCATTGCTATTGGTGGCGTGAGGTGGGCAAAGGGCCAGGTAGACAAAAATCTGGCTTTCTGAGGAAAAGTCTCTTGCAGTACATTATCTGGACAAGACAACATGGTCTTAATGCTGATGTAGGGTAAAAAGGTTACCATACCTGTGATAATCTGCTCCCAAACACCAGGCCCAGACCTTGTTTCACGTAAGCAGGCAGGGATGACTCAACTCTAAACAGTTCTAAATCCGGGAAACGGCGTGCCCATTATAACCAGGCACCGTGACATTTTGGAATATGTGTTGGTAAGGCTCTCCATGTTAAGTAGCTTTTCAAGTTGTTATTAGAATCACGTTAGCGCAGCACTGCAGCAAACGTCCCACGTCCACAGATGATTCTTTCCAAGAAACCTATTGGTTTGCTTTTCTTCTCTTTTCCTTGTGAATAGCAGCTGACAGACAAAGGGGAGCTGGTCTGGGCCTTTGATGCCAATGCCAACTGAACAATAGCCCTGCTTGTGGCAATCACCCTCTTTGTTCAGCCAGGAGAATGCTGAGGCTGTTGCTCATTGGGTCTCGTGTATGTGGGTGGCCAGAGCAAGGTGCATTTGGCAGCCAGATGTAGATTCTGGGTGGTATGAGCTGACTGTCCACAGAGCTACAGCTTGGGACTTGGCTGGAACTCCCCTGACCAGTGCAATCAGAGAGACCAGATGGACTCGCCTTCTCATCCTTTGAAGATGGTCCTTTATTTAGCTACAGGGAAGAAGCAGCCAACCATCTGACCTGGAAAGCATTCTCGGGCAGCCTGGTTCTTTTTGTGCACATCTAAGAGAAAGGGAAAGTGCACTGTTGAAAGAAAAATTTAGGGACAGCCTTTGCAAGCCACTGAGGAGTTTGCAAAATCACACGTACAAATGGGCACCAGAGGTTCAATTAACCAGTGGGAGCTTCCCATTTATTTTCCTGGGGCAGTTCCACTTAGAAGGCAGATGACACTTCAGGGAATTTGTCACCATTTCTAGGGGCTCCTGTGCTGTTGCTGCTACAGCTGAAATGGCTACTACTGCCACCAGAGCCACTTCTAGCCACTGGAGTGCTCCTCCCTTAGACCTCCCTCCTTAGAGGAGCAATATGGATGTGGCTGGTGAACTGGGGCACAGAGGTTTTGTTTGTCACATCTGTTTGTGCCGCTATCAGGCAGAGATACTGAGTTATTATCACAGTCCCATGGGGACCCAGTTGTGGCTCAAGTGAGCTGCAGCATAGAGAGCTCTGTCCCTGCCCACACTGGGTCATAGGGTTTCTCTAAAATGCAGCTAGAGCTGGGCCCTCCCACCTAACAAGTCCTTGGGGTATCTACCAACCACCTTGTGTTTTGAGCTCTGTCCCTCTAGGCCAGTTTCCACGGTATAGCTTCACACTCTCTCTGGCTAATCCCCTTTAGATACTCTACGTAGCTGGGTGGTATTCCCGCTTTGGATGAGGGTTTCATCCCTAAATACAAACTCTGCCCATAGAGTCTGCTCTGGGATCTGGCTCATGAGACACTAGGATTGGAGGTGAGAGCACAGGGCTACTATGCACAGTTGTACCAGCTATTCACTGCACAAGGTCTTCCAGCCAGGATGGTGAATGGAGGCTGAAATCAGGTCCTATGGACTTTGACTATTTCTACTTCATCAGCATTTACCTAATGGGTGCAAATGCCAGTGCTTGCTACTTTCTGTTTCACTTGCTTAGATTAGCACATCTCTCTCTCTCTCTCTCAATCTCTCCCTTTTTTTTTTTTTTGAAAGCTGTTACCCTCTTAGCTTTGACCTTATAGTTCTAGTGGGAGCTGCCAATCTTAGTATCCTAGCCCCCAAACACCCGGTCTAGAGGTAGATGCATGGCAAAAACTGAGACATCAGAGTCCTTCCCAAAGGTTTTCAACTAAGGGCAAGGGGTCTTTTCTCAGTAGAGGGCCACGGTGGAAGAACGTGAGTCCAGAAGCACCAGGGACCGAGTTTCCCACTGTGGGGAGGAGACTGGGGTAAAGGATAATGGAGCCAACATGTAAAGAGACAGAAAGGCAAGAAATGGGGAGTCCTCTGTAGGCCCTAAAGTCCTGACTCAGGGCATCACTGAGATCAGTTGCACAATCCTCCATTCCAACCCTGCCTTCTTTTATGAGCCAACAAATCCTCTCTGGGCTTCATCAGTCTACCCCATTTCTATCCCTTGCAACCAAGAGAGCCCTGCTAGACACAGTGCCCAATAAAGATCTTAAATACTGGTTCTGCTGGGAAAAACAAACAACTAACATTTTTTGAAGGTCTAATATGTGCCTACCACAAACCCGATGCTTCTACAAATTATATCATTTTAATTCTTTTACAAACCAGCAGTAGGGAATATTAATCTCCTTGCTTTTCAGATGAAGAAACTGAGGTACAACGTGGTTTTCCAAAACCCACATAACCTAGAAATCTTCTAGAAAATTCATTCTTTTCTATAAAACGGGCAATAAAAAGCTTTGAAGTATTCACCAGCATCTTATGAAAGGGCCTTCCCCATGGAGATAGCCTCAGTATCAATCATGCTAGAAATTCCAGATATACCACATTTTATATATCAGGTGTTGAACACTTGAGTGGTTTCCACATTTTTGTTTAAATTTATTTGTTCATGAGAGACACACACAGAGAGAGAGAGAGAGAGAGAGAGAGAGGCAGAGACACAGGCAGAGGGAGAAGCAGGCTCCATGCAGGGAGCCCGACATGGGACTCGATCCCAGGTCTCCAGGATCATGCCCTGGGCAGAAGGTGGCACTAAACCGCTGAGCCACCTGGGCTGCCCTGTTTCCACATTTTGACTACTATGAATAATGCTGCTATGAACTTCCATGGACAAGTTTTTGTATGAATATAAGCTTTCAATTTTCTTGGGTATATATCTAGTAGTGGAACAGCTGGGTTTTATGGTAACTGTATGGAACTCTGTACCCCAGTTCACCAGCCACATCCATATTGCTCTGTCTAAATTTTTGAGTAACTGCCTGACTGTTGTCAAAGAATCTACATTTTTATATTGCCACTAGCAATAGATGAGGGATGCATTTTTTCCACATTCTCACCAAAGCTTGTGATTATCTATCTTTTTTTATTATTATTATTATAACCATGGTAGTAGATGGGAAGTAGTCTTTCATTTGGGTTTTGACTTGCATTTCCTTGATGGATAAAGATGTTGGGTATCTTTTTGTGTGCCTATTGGTCATTCATGTATCTTCTTTGTAGAAATATCTTTTCAAGTCCTTGGGTTACTTATCTTTGCAATATTGAATTGTCTGAGTTCTGTATATGTTCTGGATAAAAGTTCCTTATAAGATATATGATTTGCAAATATTTTCTCCCATCTTTGGGTTGTCTTCACACTTTTTTGATAGTGTCCTTTGAAGGACAGAAGTTTTTAACTTTGAAGTCCTATTTATCTTTTTTTTTTTTCTTTTGATGCTCTTGCTTTTGGTGCCATATCTAAGAAACTTAATCTAGGCAAGATCACAGATTTACTCTTTTATTGTTTTCTAAGAGTTTTATAGTTTTTGTTCTTACATTTAGATCTATGATCCTCTATGAGTTAATTGTGGCATATGTGTGAAGAAGGGATTCCACTTCATTCTTTTACATGTAGATATCCAGTTGTCCCAACACTATTGTCAAAAATACTATTCTTACTCAATTATCTTGGCATCTTTCAAAATCAACTGACAATAAAAGTACAGAGTTAATTTCTGGATTCAATTCTATTCCATGATCTATAAGTCTATTCTTCTGCCAATACTGCATTATCTTGATTACTGTAGCTATTTTGTAAGTCTTGAAATGAGGAAGTGTGACTTCTCCAAATGTGTTCTTTTTTGAGATTGTTTGCATTTCTAAATGAATTTTAGGCACAACTTGTTAATTTCTACAAAAATGAAACTGGGATTTTGGAAAGCTTTGCCTTGAATCTGTTGATCATTTTGGGGAGTGTTGCCATCCTAACTACATTGTCTTTCAGTCCATGAACATGGGTGTCTTTCCATGTATGTCTTCTTTAATTTTTTCATTGATGTTTTATAGTTTCAATATACAAGTCTTGCATTTATTTTTGAAAGCTATTCCTAAGTATTTTATTCTTTTTGATGCTCATATAAGTGGAATTCTTTTTTTTTTTTTTAAGATTTTACTTATTTATTCATGAGAGACACAGGGAAAGAGGCAGAGACACAGGGAGAGGGAGAAGCAGGCTCCCTACTGAGAGCATGATGCAGGACTCAATTCCTGGATCCCGGGATCATGACCTGAGCCAAAGGCAGATAGATGCTCAACCAGGTGCCCCATTGTAATTATTTTCTTAATTTTATTTTTGAATTGTTCATTGCTACTGTACAGAATATAATTGATACTTTGTGTATGATCTTGTACCATGCAAGGAGAGGTCATTTTGCTTCCTTCTTTTCAACCTGGATGTATTTTATTTCTTTTTCTTGACTAATTGCCTTGGCTGGAACCTCCAGTACTATGCTGAATATCAGTGGTGAGAGCAAACATCCTTGTCTTGTTCCTAATCTTAAGGTGAAAGCTTTCAAACTGTTAGCACTTAATCAGGTTAAGCAAATACCCTTTTATTCCTTGTTTGTGAAGTGTTTTTACCATGAAGAGGTGTTAAAATTTTTTAAGATTGATGTATTTATTTGAGAGAGAGACAGAGAGAGAAAGAGAGAGAGAAACTGTGAGGAAGGGAGGGGTAGAGGGAGAGGGAGAGAGAGTCAGACTCCACACTGAGTGCTCCACACCTCCTCCACATGAGGCTTGATCCCAGGACCTTGATATCATGGCCTGAGCCAAAATCAAGACTCAGACACCAAACTGACTGAACCACCCAGGTGCTCCTGTTAAATTTTTTTCAAATACTTATTCTGTGTCAATTAAGATGACTGTAGGTAGATATTGTTATTTTTATTGTAGAATATTACAATGATTGATGTTTGGATGTTAAACCAATTTCTCATTCCTGGGACAAATCCTAGTTGGTCATGATGTGTAACCACTTTTATGTGTTCCTGGATTTTAGTTTTTAGTTTATGTTTAAGAATTTCTGAGTCTATATTCATGAGAGATAGAGGCCAATCAATAATGTTCTTTACTTGCATGGTTTTTACCTGGTTTGAGGTAAGGTTAATACTGACTTCATAGAATAAATTTTTAAGTGCTCCCTTGTCTCCTATGTTTTGGAAATGTTTGTGAATAATTGATATTAATTGTTCTTTAAATGTTTGATAGAATTTAGAAGTGAAATCATCTGACCCTGGGCTTTTCTCTATGAAAAGTTATTAAATTACTAATTTCATGCTTTCTTTCTTTCTTTCATGAGAGAGAGCACAAGCAGGAGGAGGAGTAGATGGAGAGGGAGAAAGAGAATCACAAGCAAACTCCATACCAAGTGTGGAGCTGGATGCAGGGCTCAATCTCACAACACTGAGATCACAACCTAGGCCAAAATCAAGAGTCTAATGCTTAAGCAACTGAACCAGTCATGTGCCCCACTAATTTCATTTCTTAATTTGTTATAGGTCTATTCAGATTTTCTAGTTCTTCTTGAGTAATTATGGTGTTTGTGATTTTCCAGAAATTCATCTATTTCATCTAAGTTATCTAATTTGTTAGTATATAGTTGATCATATATAATCCTTTATTCTTCTATTACCCTTTTTATTTGTCTAAGGTAACTAGAAATGTTCCCCTTTTTGTTCCTGATTTTAGTAATTTGAGACCCCCCCACCTCCAGTCACCCTCACTAGAGGCTGACCAACTTTGTTGATCTTTTTAAAGAATCATCTTTTGGTTTTGTTGATTTTCTGTATCATTTTTCTATTTTCAATTTCATGAATCTCCACTCTCATCTTTATTATTTCCTTCCTCCTATTTACTTTTAGCTTCATTTATTTTTCTTCTTCCAGTGTCTTAAGATAGAAGGTTGGGTTATGGATTTGAGATCATTCTTCTTTTTAAATATAGGTATTTACAACTGTTGGTTTAGCTCTGAGCACTGCTTTAGGTGCAATCCACAAGTTTAAGTATGTTATCTCTTTATTTTCATCCCTTTCAATGTACTTTCTTTCTTTTTTTTTCTTTAAGATTTTATCTGTAAGTAATCTCTACACCCAACCTGGGACTCAAACTCATGACCCCCAAGACCAAAAGTGGCACACTTCACTGACTGAGCCATCCAGGTACCCTTTAATGTATTTTCTTATTTCCCTTGTGATTTTTCTTCATCTAGGAGTGTGTTGAGGCACCTGGGTGACTTGGTTGATTAAGCATCTGCCATCAACTCAGGTAGTGATCCTAGGGTCCTGAGATCGAGTCCCACATCAGGCTCCCTATGGGGAGTCTGTGTCTCTGTCTATGCCTGTGTCTCTGCCTCTCTCTCTGTGAATAAATAAATTAAATCTTTTTAAAAAGTGTGTGTCCTATAGACAGAACAGAGTCAGTTCTTTTTTTATCCAGTATGACAATCTGCCTCTTCTTTTTTTTTTTTAAGATTTTATTTATTTATTCATGAGGGACCAGAGGGAGAGAGGCAGAGACACAGGCAGAGGGAGAAGCAGGCTCCATGCAGGAAGTCCGATGTGGGACTTGATACCAGGTCTCCAGTATCACGCCCTTAGATGCTAAACTGCTGAGCCACCCGGGCTGCCCCAATCTCTGCTTCTTGACAGAATTATTTAATCCATTTATGTTTAATGTTATTACTGCTATAGCTGAGTTTACATCTGCCATTTTACTTTTTGTTCTCTATAAGTCTCCTGTCGTTTTTGTTCTTCTGTCCTCCTCTCTCTTTTCTTTTGCATTAATTTAACATTTTGTGGTGTAACATTTAAATTCCTTTTAATGATTCTTTGACTATATATAATTCTGTTATTTTCTAATGGTTGTTCTATGGTTTCCCATATACATCTTAACTTATTAGAATCTACTTCAGATTTATAGTAACTTATCTTAGTAAGAAATAAAAACATGACTCCTATATAGCTGTATTCCATCTTCTACATTTTATACTATTATTGATATGCACATTACATCTATATACATTACAAACCCAACAATACATTTCTATAATTATTATGTTACATAGTTATGTTTGTTAAAGAAGATGAGAGAGGAAATATGAACAAGTATTTATAGAGCTTGTTATATGAACCTTCTTACTTGCCATTTCTGATTCTCTTCATTTGTTCCTTGTGCATTCAAGATACCATCTGGTGTTGTTTCTTATTCTTATACAGCTTTGCTCCCACTTGCCTCCTTTGTGCTGTTATTGTCAAATATGTTACATTTTTATGTGATATCAACCCAAGAATACAAGTATATGCATGTATGTGTATAGTTTTATACAATTGCTCTTCAAATAAATTAAGAGAATAAAAAAGAAAAATATGCATTTATACTGTCTTTTATAATTCCATAATCACCTTTATTGGTGTTCTTTCATTTTTTGTGTAGATTTGAACTACTACTTGGGGTCATTTGTTTTCAGCCTTGCAGAAATTTCTTTAGTATTTCTCATAAGACACAGATCTGGTAGCAATAAATCCTTTTGATTTTTGTTTATCTGTAAATATATTTCACGTTCATTGTTGAAAGATAGTTTTACTGGATGTCAGAGTCTGGGTTGACAGGCATTTTTCTTTGAGCACTTTGATTGCATCATCCCACCACCTCTTGGACTTCATGGTCTGATAAGAAGTTAATTATTAATTTCATGGGGGTTCCTTTAAACATGAATAGTTTTCTGTTGCTGATTTCAAGATTTTCTCTTTGTCTTGTCTTTACCCATACCTAAGCTAGAGCTTCCACCTCTAAGTGTAGGCTGTGTGGAGAAAGAGAACTCAAGATCCTTCAGTTGCTCTGGCCTGGATTAGAGCTTCTGTAACAGACAGCTGGGAGAGGTGGAGGAGGATGAGAAATGCTGCAGTCTGCCCCTCCTGGGAGATGCAATAGCCCTTGACTGGGTAAATGTTCTTCACTGTACCCGCCCAGAGTGGACCTTTTGTCACACTGAGCTGAGGGGTTGGTTGGGAGACAGGAAGACGAAGCATGTCATGGCTCAAATGCCACAGAGTAACTATTCTTAATGTGATTTTGTATGTTTTCTTGAATAAATGTTTCTTTGTTTGCTGTATGCCTTTTAGACAACTTCCAGAGTCTTCAAATTTTTTTTTTTATAATCTTTACTTATTAATGGTTGTTTTGCTAGGAGAGAGGATCCATGGAGCTCCTCATACTGTCATTCTGGAATCTGTTTCTGGCACACATTGTTATGAAAATTGCATAATTTTGGGTAGCCTGGGTGGCTCAGCAGTTTAGTACTGCCTGCAGCCCAGGGGCTAATCCTCTCCCTCTGCCTGTCTCTCTCTGTCTGTCTCTCATGAATAAAAAATAAAATCTTTTTCTAAAAAAAGAAAATTCCATAATTTTGGGGCACCTGGATGGCTCAGTCAGTTGGCTGTTCTACTCTTAGTTTTGACTGGGGTCATAGTCTCAGCATTGTGGGATAGAGCCCTGCTATGGGCTTATACTGGGCAGAGTCTGCTTATCCCTCTCGCTCTCCCGGTGACTCTCTCCCACTCACATTGCATGCATGTGCACGTACTCTCTCTATATATATAAAATAAATAATAAATATATAAAATATTTTTAAAAGAGAAAGTTGCATAATTTTACATCTTTCTTTTTTGACGTGGCTTAATAATTTTCTATATTATTATAAACTCTTCACAAATGTCATTTCTAGTTGTTGCACTGTAGTCCACCAAATTGAATATACCATACATTAATAACTTTATTTAGAACAGTTTAGATTTACAGAAAACTTGGAAAGGTAGATTTGTAATATATGCTATTCTCAATTTTACCTATATTAACATCCTACATTTACTCTACAACTTGCTTTTGGCTTGCTCCTCATTTTTCAAAAGCTTAAGAAATGACATGGTGAACATCTTTGTACACAATATTCTTTTGTATATTTAGCTATTTACTTGGTGTAGATTTTTTTCAGAACTGTAATTACATGATCAAGGGATTTTAGAACATATTTGACTCTCTATGATCAAAGTCTCTAACCTGTATCTATTACCAAAATTCTACTTGGCATCAGAGTTTCCACCCTATATGTTATGATTTCTAGTTTTATTCAGGTAAAAGGTGTGTCTCTTAAGTACAGCCCCTGGCAAGGGATGACTATGAAGCTAAATGGTTTGCAGGAATTGACTGAAGTCCTAGGTAATGATCTTGACACCCCCAGCAGACATATCCTTACCATGCCAGTCATCCATACTGATCAGCCTAATCGCTATTAAACATATAAAAGGGCAGTTAGCCTTTTAAATCTGACCACAAGATAGAGAACCAAACAAACATTACTTAAATTTGGTTCTATGTGGTGTCATGTTGATCTAGATAAGTGGTTCTCAAGTATGATTCCCAGACCATCAGAATCACTGATCTAGAGAGGTCAGAGAGTGAGGGCTGACACCAATATTCAGGTGTAGGAATCAAAACTTTCAAACCTTAAAGTCTGACATGCTTAGCCTCACATCTGGTCACAAATGTTGTGTGTGGCTGCTGCAAGTATTTTGACTTTCCCCAATTGATAAGATAAAGGACAGAGGAAGGATAAAAGATCAAAGTCATGATAACCATTTGGGAGTGATCTTATATAGGGAAAAGAGGTGATAAATCACCAATATTATAAAACCACTCTTTGGTATTCAGGCCAAGCTAACAACGGCTGGAGGGAGGTTGCTAGGGCTCAAAACACATAGCAGGCAAGCTCAATGTTCTCTCTGAACTCGGGTTTGAGAGCAAGGTCTCACTACTACTGTTCACTCTGGTCTCAAATAACCCCTATTGTATATAGATTTGGGCTAGAGACTGTCAAATTAGAAGGTTCCTGGAACTCATTTCTCAATCTTGAAGGTCACAGAGGCTACTATAGTACCTGAGTAACACTGGCCAATGGCCCACAGTGAGTGATGCTATGACATCAGGGAACTGGTCATAAAGCCTAGGAGAGGCATCCTCGCAGATGGCATGAGCATTTTTGAGGTGCCACAGAAAGGCTGCAACAGGAAGCTTTTCCCACACCTACCCCAGTAGTGCTAAGGGATACAAGTGTCATAGTCTCAAAAGCAGAGCTTAGTTTGCATGCCCTGCCTTCATTAAAAAAGCATAAATGCTGGGGAATTTTAAATACTTATAAATACTTCATAGTATAAGGAACCAAGCCAAACTCTGGTGGTTGAGGGGTTTCCCTAGAGTTTATAAGCTCTAACTTTTCCCTCACACTGGTACTTTCAGAGTAGGGGTGGGTGGCTGGCTGTGGGGCAGGCTGATGGGGTAGAGGTCAAGCAGCCCATGCAGTGGCCCTAGAGCCTTGCCCCAGCACTGACTGCTGGAAGTGGTGGAAGTGGTGGGGGAGGGAAGAATAAAAGAATTAATCATGCCTAGATCTAAAGGTAGGAAACTAGAGGCCTTATCACCTGGAGAACACAAGCTCAGCTGGGATCCCCTCTCTGAATTAAAGTAGGGCTCACTCTCTGATTTATGACCATGTGGTGAGGAAGGAGGAATGTAGGTCTCTAGAAGACCTCAAGTATGGGAACTCCACTCCTGAATGTGCAAAGTGAAAATTTTTTTCTAAAATGCCCAACTCCCACTCCTGCCAGAACTTAATCATTATAAGGAACCACTCAAAAAAGAGGAAACAGCACCTACCTTTCTTACTATAATCACAAATGCTTCCCAGATCTTACCAACTTGGGGTAGAAATGATATTTAATTAATAGGTAATGCCAACTGTATCTACTGCCAAATCCTGCCTGAATAATTGTTAGACTTCTGACCTTGTCAATCTGACCCTGTTCTCTCCGTATTATGATCCCCCAGACTGCTCAGGAGGTCTTCCGGTGGTCCTGAGAGAGCCTGGCCCACTGCCTGAGCCCTGCTCCAAACTGTGACTTCAGCCTTCCCCTCGGGCCAAGAAGTCTGGCAGGCTGCACATGGCCGCCCACAAATAAAACTGTTCTGGGACACCCTGCTACTCTATCATGAGGAGCAAATAGCTCTTTGTCATTTGTCTTGTTTGGTCTGGAGACTGGGTGAAATTAAGATATCCAGGCAAAAGAGCAATCTGGAGTTCAGAGACCAGATAGGTCAGTATGTAGAATATTTTTAAGGACACAAATATGTACTATGCAAAGTGGCATTCCTAATAGTTGCCTCTGATAAATAATAGTATGCTACAGGCCTCTGTGGTTTCAACACAGCTTTAAAATTAAGACACATAATATAACCTGCATTTGCAATTTTTTAATTTTTTTCCCTTAGAGTTAATCTCAGATTGTTAGAGATGATAATGATTATTGTTCGCTTGGGTAGCTCTGGCCTGGTAGAAGATTGCAGAAGGAAGTAGACTAACAATAACATTAGCCCTTTATTCTGGGTTCAGGGAGCCCTGCCAGGGCCGGGGGTGAGGGTGGGGGATGGAGGATCATTGGGGAGGAGGTGTTTTGGAGAAACTTGGCCACATTCCTAGGAAAAGAACATGTCATCAATAGATTGATCAATTCCCATGGTGGTATTGGTTAGTTATTTAAAAATACATATATTTTAGGGTGCCTGGGCAGCACAGTCTGTTGAGCATTCAACTCTTGGTTTCAGCTCAGGTCATGATCTCAGGGTCCTAGGACTGAGCGCCGTGACGGGCTCCGCACTCAGTGTGGAGTCCGCTTGGGATTCTCTCTCCCCTCCCTCTGCCCCTCCACTTGTGCTCTCTCTCTCTAAAAATAAATAAATAAATCATATATATATATATATCATATATATATAAATATATCAAAATATATCATACATATATATTGTTTTTTAAGACTTTGTTGAAGTGCTTTTGGCTTAAAGTAGAATGCATAACTGTTTACACAAATCAAATAATTCAGAGGCAATCCCACCATTTTGTGTTTTGCCATTTTTTCCTACATTTATTTAAACACATGTGAGCATATTCCCATACATAGAAGTTTTTTTCCACAACACAGTTCAAATCATTTAGATACTGACAGGTACGTCTCTTATGCCAGGAAAACAAATACAGTAGTGTTCAGAGTTGTAATCAATAGCCAGAGCTATCATGTCAAAAGATGTCTACTGTGTGACAGGCACTATTCTCAGCTCCCTAGCTGTCACCTCTTTTATATTTTATAACAAACTTATGAGACAGGTATTATTATTCCCATTTTACAAATGAGAACATGGAGGCTTAGAGCAGTCACTCATGTCCGTGGGGTCTGTGAAGACAGAAACTCTGATATTTTGTTCACCACAGTATCTCAGCACGCAACACACTGGCTGGCAGGTAGCGGAGCTCAATACATAGATTTTGGCTATGCAAGAGTCGTGTGGGTTCGTGTGGACAGCCCGTGGTGGAGACAGCCCATGGTGGAATAAGGTTTGAACCCAAGGGTGCCTTCCCTCAGCTACTACATTACACCAACAGCCTTAAGGTGGTGATGCTGAGGAGAGGCTCCAGAGTTCTGCACATTGGTCTCCCCTTAGTACATGGGAATCACAGCGAAGCTCCCCGTTCTGAGCCTGCCCAGACTCCAGGCAGCATGGCATCTTCCAGGCTGCACAAGTAGAAGTACATCTCTGGTGGAGCTCCTTCTTCAGGGTTCTCCCCCAAGGTATTAGGTTTTATTCCATCTAACGTCTCTACCAAAATGACTCTGGGTGTTCACAATATCTACCAAGGCAGACAAACAGCAAAGCTTTCTGGAGGCTGGCCAAGGGTCAGTGCTTCCACCTTGCTGATTGAAGAGAAACAAATGAAAAAAATGAATAGATGAACAAGCTCTGCACCCACCCACCCCCACGGAGTCTCAAGCACATTCTCTAGAGTAGCTCAGTTTGCTCCCCAGATGGCAGGGTCATCTCACAGATGAAGATACCAAGGCTGTGAGGTACAGTGTCCACAGCTCCAAGGGGCTGATCCCACGTGGTCTGGATGCTTGCACAGGCTGCTCCCACTGTAGGCATCCAGAAAATGCCTTCAGGTTTCACCCAAGAGCTCAAGGCTGCAGTCTGTGGGCTCATGGGGTACACTGGGTTCATTTGCTCTGCTGCTAACTCCAGCCATTGCCTCTCTAGGTCTCAATAGCTAGAAGGTAAAATAGCCTGAGAAGAAATTAAAGACACATACATGAGCTATTTTTCCAGTATGATATTGCAAAAAGATGCCTCCAAGGACATATCTGGTTTTATTTTTGTTTGTTTGGGTTTTGGTGGCAAAAGCTTTGGAGAAAAACAAAACAAAACAAAAAACATGAGACTGAAGTCAAATTGACCAACTGAGATCCAGAGAGAAGTAGGGCCTGGCTGAATGGAAGAGGAGGAGCAGCCAGCTTCCTGGAAGGAGCAGGATAGAGAAGAGCTTTGTGATTTAGGGTGAGGAGGAGGGAACTGTCCTGGAGGGGCAGGGTGCTGAGGAAAGAGGCAAAAGCAACATCCAAATGGCCCCCCAGGTTGCACAGCGGGAGGGCCTCTAGAGGTTGCACCACCCAGAAAAAGGAAGGAAGGCTCAACAGGAGCAGTATCACATACAGGGAAGGCCAGCAGCATGGGATGTGAGAAAGCTTTCCAGCAATGCAAGTTGGAGTCTCTGGAAATTGGAATCTTGGGTGGAGGGCTGGAGTCCTAGGGTCCCGGCAGCAAGATCAGTTTTATTCCTGCACGGGAGACTCGCAGGAAGGCAGACTTTCCTGAGCGTGCCAGAGAACAGCACTTTTTTTTTTTTTTAAATTTTTTTATTTATCTATGATAGTCACACAGAGAGAGAGAGAGAGGCAGAGACATAGGCAGAGGGAGAAGCAGGCTCCGTGCACCGGGAGCCCGACGTGGGATTCGATCCCGGGTCTCCAGGATTGCGCCCTGGGCCAAAGGCAGGCGCCAAACCGCTGCGCCACCCAGGGATCCCGAGAACAGCACTTTTACTGTTGTCATGTCAGTTTACACCCAGCTTGTAGCTGCAGGCTGAGAATGCTGGCGGGAAAGGGAAGGCACACCATTATCATTTTTTTTTTCACAATTTCCCATATTATCTCAAACTGATTCATTAAAAAAGACCAACATCTTAAAAGCTTCAGTGGAATCTAGAGTCTGTGTTTGTTTCTGAACTAAGTCATTATCTGAGGCTTGATGGTACATTTCTGGAGCCAACCCCATGACCAGTTTCCCTCCTGTCCTTCCCTACCCCAGCACACACATGCATAGCCCGCACCTGACCCATCTGCCCCTGGGATTACATTTTCTTAGCTCCCGCAGTCAGCCTTGTCCGAATTAAGTGAAACCCACCAGTCCCAAGGATGTTGCTGTGCTGTTCCCCCACTCAGCAGCTTGTTAATACTGAAGAGGAGGGTTGCATTTGAAAGCAAGGACTGCCTTTATCTTATTGTGATGCTGTTCTCTGATTCTCCTGCCACTGCTTTGAATAATCGGTATTTGAAAAAAAAAAAAAAAAAGGAAAGAAAGAAGAAAGAAAGAACCAGTTAACCTCTCCATTGGCCTTCAGCTGGTGGCTCCAATGAGCTGTCACAAACAGCGTTCCGTAACAAATGAGATTATACCTCTCTTCATTATCCACCCTTTTCAGCGCGTACAGTAGCAGCGCTGAGACCTTCAGGGATCACATCAACCAAATCCCAAGTTAGAGATGTTTAAATTCAAAAATCCACACTCGGTTGCACCTGTTCTTTCCCGGCTACCGTGGTGAATTTGGGGTTTACACAGAATTCCTTGAAAATTTATTTTAAAATAAATGGAGGCCTGTTTTGTGATTGAAAAGTTACTTCAACATGCATCCGAGACAGCACGGCCACAAATGGAGTGTAAATGCAACAGGATCCCAACTTGAGATTTTCGTTTTAGCCCAGCGCGTTCAAAGCAATAATCTACATTGTGTCCAGCCAAGTGGTGAGTGACTATGTTAGGAAGATTAACGGATTATTTTTTTTAATCCACTGGAACTCAAGCCATGGCCCCTCTATCAGTAACATTAAGAACTATAATGGACTGAATTCACATATCTCTTTTCTTCAAGATTTTCAAAATGTTTTTGCCAAATGTAACTGACCAAATCACAGATTAATTTAAAGAGATCAACTGGACAAACTCCTTATTTAAAGAAGACGTTTGAGGCCCAGGGAAGGAAGTTCAATGACTTGGTCCAGATCTCGCATCCACTTCCTGACAGAGCAGAACTGAACCTCAGGCACTCAGGTTCTTTAGTAGGCAGGGGGTGCTTTTCCCCAACACCCCTGCTACTGGAAGTATGGTCTTGGACCTGCTGCACCGGTTTGTCAGAAAAGCAGAATCATAGGCTACACTCCAGACCTGCTCTACCCAAATCTGCATTTTAGCAAGAGCCTTCTGGGTCTGTGGGCATGTTAAAGTCCCAGGAGCCCTGCTTCACAACCGTCACTGTCCACAGCACTGTGACCTTTGCACTTGACATCAGACCATTTTCTGAATATGCCCAAGAGTAGTCCAATAAAATAAGTACAGTAATCATGCGGAAAGGACAATCTTTATTGAAAGAAAAGTGTTACAGTGACATCTGATCATAGCGATGGAAGGAAAAGTTCAGAAGAGGATCCTTGCGGAATTTTTATGGAGAACTTACTCTGGGCACCTGGGAAAACAGGGTCCCTACCCTGAACGAGCTTATAATCAAGTAGGAGAGAGAAATCTAGAACCCTGGGAGCAAAAACAGGCCATTAACTTCTAAATCAGGATGTAAAGTTCAGAGAGAATTTCCAGTGGGTCACTCCTTAATTTATCCTCCTTTCTGTTGTCAAAGAGAAATTTCTACACTGCAATTTTGACTCTCATGCTTCAGTGACCCACCGCCACCTGCAGGGTAAAGTGCAATGTCCCCTGAATAGTTCCTGCAGCCCTCTTTAGCCTCGACACCCTCCTTTCTGTCACCACTTTTCATGCCCCTCTGCCTCAGCAACACTTAGCTGCTTGCAGTTAGCTGCCTAGTCTCCCGTGCCTTCGTTCATCCCGGGACCACATAAGAGGCTTCTCCCCTGCATTCACTTCCCTTCCGCATCCCCTTATCAGGCTAATCTTTTCTCATCTTTATGGTCTTTTTTTTTAAGATTTTATTTATTTATTTATTTATTTATTTATTTATTTATTTATGAGAGAGAGAAAGAGAGAGAGAGAGAGAGAGAGAGAATGAGTGGCCGAAGGGGCAGAAGGAGAGGGAGAAACAGGCTTCCTGCCCAGCATGGGGGCTCTATACCAGGACCCTGAGATCATGACCTGAGCCAAAAGCAAACGCTCAATCAACTGAGCCATTCAGGTGCCTCATCCTTATGTCTTTGACGACCTGCCCTAGGAAACATCCTCCAAGATTTGGTTAGGTCTAGCTCCTCTGTGTTCACATTATGCCCTGAGTTATAGACTGACTAAATGTTTGTGCTCTCCCAAAATTCCTTTGTTGAAGCTCCAACTGCAAGTGTGATGCTGCAATGGTATTTAAAGGTGGGGCCTTTGGGAAGTAATTAAGTCTGGATGAGGTCAGGAGGCCTCAGGATGGGGTCAATACCTTTACAAAATGAGAAAGAGACACCGGAGCTCTCTCTCTACACTGTGAGGACACACGGCAAGAAGGCAGCTCTCTGCAAGCCTGAAGGGTGTTCTCACCATTAACCAAATCTGCTAACACCTTGATCTTGGACTTCCCAGCCTCCAGAACTATGAGAAGTGAATGTCCATTGTTTAAGCCACCCTGTCTGTGATATTTTGTTTAAGGAGCCTGAACAAGATTGAGACACCTGGTATTCACCACTATCATGGCTGGCAGATTTTTACTCATCTATCTTCTCAAAATGGCAGGCTTCTTTAGGGTGGGGAACATGTCTCTCACTCAATATTCCAGAACATTGGGCTCAGCACATAAAACACACCCCATAAATGCTTGCTGAATGAAAAAAAAAAAAAGCGTGCAAATAAATTTGTCCATGCATGAGATGAAATTTGAGCTGGGCCTCAATAGATTTTAAAGGCTAAGGAGTGGGTTGCCTGAGTGGCTCAGTCAGTTAAGCATCTGCCTTTGACTTGTGTCATGATCTTGGGGTTCTGAAACAGAGTCCTGCATCAGTCTTCCTGCTCAGTGGGGAGTCTGCTTCTCCCTCTCCCTCTGACCCTCCCCCTCCCACTCGTGTTCTCCCTTTCTCTTTCAAATAAATAAAATCTTTAAAAATTAAAAGTGAAAAAAAAAAAAGGCTGTGAAGGGATGAGATGCTTGGGTGGCTCAATCAGTTGAGTGTCTGACTCCTGGTTTTAGCTTAGATCGTAATCTCAGGGTCATGAGATTGAGCCGGGTGTCGGGCTCTGTGCTGACCCTGGAACCTGCTTGAGGTTCTCTCTCTCTCTCTCCCTCTGCTCCTTCTCCCACTCTTTGCTTACACATGTAGTCTCTCTCTCCTAAAATAAATAAATAAATAAATAAATAAATAAATAAATAAATAAATGCAGGCTATGGAGAGGAGGACAGGCATGAGTGCAGGCACAGAAACAAAGATGGTGGTGAGTGTGTGGAGAGAACACAGGAAGTGAGAAAGATAGCAAGGATTTATCTAAAAGCAGGAGGAGAGAACATGAGATTTGAAGTTAATCAAAAGAGGTTGACTTTTTATTGGTACTGCTATCAATTTAAAAAATATTTTATCGAAGTATAACATAGATACAGTAAAGTACATGTACACTAAGAGCATGGCTTAACTAATATTACAACATATACTATTACAGGCTGAATTTTAATAGCTCCCTGCCAAAATCTGTAGTCTGAAGTCCTGAATCCCCCAGTACTTTTGAATGTGACTGTATTTGGAGATAGGGTCTTTTTTTTTTTAATTTTTTTTTTTAATTTTTATTTATTTGTGATAGTCACAGAGAGAGAGAGAGAGGCAGAGACACAGGCAGAGGGAGAAGCAGGCTCCATGCACCAGGAGCCCGACGTGGGATTTGATTCCGGGTCTCCAGGATCGCGCCCTGGGCCAAAGGCAGGCGCCAAACCGCTGCACCACCCATGGATCCCCAAGGAGATAGGGTCTTTAATTAAGTTTAAAAGAGAACATTAGAGTGGGCCCTAATCCAATAATGAGATCTTTAGATCTTATGATTATCCTCATAAGCAAAGGAGGTTAAGACACAGTCATAAGAACAGATCAGACACAGATACACACAGAGGGAAGACCCTGTGAAGACACATGGAGAAGATAGCCACCTACAAGCTAAGGAGAGAGGCCTCAGAAGGAACCCAACCTGCCCGTACTTTGCTCTTGGACTTCCAGACCCCAGAACTTGAGAATATGAATTTCTGTTATTTAAGTGCCCCCATCTATGGTGTTTGCTATAGCAGCACTAGGAGACTCATACACAATGGAAGCACCATCCAGATTCTGATCATAAATATTCCTTACACCCCAAAAAAGGAGCCTGCACTCAACTGCAGTGACAGTTGGATGCCATTTTTGGCTCCTAAGCAGGAGAATTGCCCAGGCAAAATGGAATTTTAGGAAGATTAGCAAGGTAAGTGGGTTGCATAGAAGAGGATGAACTGGCAGCGGGGGTGGTAGGGATGAGTAGGGCCCAGAAAGAGATGGGGCTTTGGGGAAAGGTTCAGAATCTTGCCGGAGTCAGAGAGTTGGTGAGAGGTGGTAGTGAAGGGAACTCAAAGTCATTTTAAAGGGATGGGAAAATAGAAATGGAGAATAAGAGGGAAGAATCACAGGGGACTCCAAAGTCTGGGTCTAGGAGACTGAAGTGAGAAAGTATTGGTGACCAGTGTCGGATGTCTGGGGGAAAACAGTCAGCTAGCGTGGGAACTCATGAATGCCACACTGGGTTCACCGGGTTTGGGTGGATATGACATGCCCAGATGGTGGAAGTGCAATCAAGAAGCCTGAGGCAAGCCAAGAGAGGATGGTAACATGACTGGGGTTAGAGACATGGACTGTGTGTGGCAAGAATGAAAGCTAACACAGTAACAAAATAAAAAGAGCAGGTAATGTGTATTAAGTGCTTGCTTACTACCTGGAAGGTGTCATGCTAAGGGCTTTTACATAGGCTATCTCATTTAATCCTCACAACGGTCCTCGAGGAAACATTCTGTCCTTATCATCTGTTTGACTAAGAAGGAAACTGAGGCACAGAGATTTAAATAACTTGTCTAGGGCAGCCCCGGTGGCTCAGTGGTTTAGCACCGCCTTCGGCTTGGGGTGTGATCCTGGGGACCTGGGATCAGGTCCCGCGTCGGGCTCCCTGCATGCATGGAGCCTGCTTCTCCCTCTACCTGTGTCTTTGTCTCTCTCTTTGTGTCTGTCTGTCATGAATAAATAAATAAAATCTTTTAAAATAAATCAATAAATAAATAGCTTGTCTAAGGTCAAACTGCCAATAAGTGGTAGATCATTTTTTATTTTATTTTATTTTATTTATTTGAGAGAGAGACAGAGATAGTGAGAAAGAGAGAGAGCACAAGTAGAGAGGAGAGGGAGAGGGGGAAGCAGACTCCTCTCATCAGGGAGCCCAAAGTGGGGCTCAATCCCAGGACCCTGAGATCATGACCTGAGCCAAAGGCAGACACTTAACCAACTGAGCCACCCAGGTGCCCTGGTATCTGGTTTCAAACCCAGGCACACTGACACCAGTTCACCCAAGTTAGTGTCTTTGGAGCAAAGAGGAGCCAGCTGAAGAGGAGAAAATCCAACCTTTTATTTTTCTATAAGATTTTATTTATTCATTTGAGAGAGAGAGTGTGTGTCTGTGTGGGTGTGTGCGTGTGAGTGCAGAGGAACAGAGGGAGAGGGAGAGGGAGAGAGAATCTGAAGCAGTCTCTGCAGTGAGCACAGCGCCCAAGGTGGAGCTGAATCCCATGCCCCTGAGATCATGACCTGAGCAGAACCCAAAAGTAGGACACTTATCCAACTGAGCTACCCTGGCGTCCCTGATTTTTTTTTTTAATCTCCTGGTCTCCAAATAAACTAGCTTTGTGCTATTCTATTCTGTTGTTTAAAACTCCTCAAGCTATGGTGCTGATGTCTTCAGAAATGAAGGTTGCCTTCAGTAAATTTCTCCTGATGCCTAACCTCGAACACCCTGGATGCATTTTAATAAAGGACTCTGCCTTCCCTCCATTCTGCTGCCCAGGGAGTCTGGATCAGCTGCCTGGCTTTATTGTTACCTCACATCCTTGAAAAACAGTATATTTACTGGCAGCTGTTCCAATTATTTAAAAATGTGAACTTCTTACACTTTTCCTGTGCTTCTGGCAGAAGCTCCTCCTCCCACAATCACTTTTCTGTAGGACCGCTCAGGTTTCTTCATCTCTCTGGCACGTGAACCCCAGTATAGTTCACAGTCCCTCCAGGTCTAGGGGAAGACAAGATTACATTTCCACGAATGTGCTTCCATGCCTATTTTGCAATTTCAGAGTTGTCCACAAGCCTGAAGAAATATACTGAAGCAAATAAAAGACACTGACAGGTGCAAAACTCTGAATCAACAGGATTTAGCCCAAAGGGTCTCTAGGTCTTTCTCTTCATACAATTTTGTTTCCTCTCTCTTATTGTATTCCAAATCTATCTCTCTGTGCCTTATTTTTTAAATCTTTTCTTGATAATTATGCATTTACAAAATGGTACCTCATGTGCACCCAGAAAATGTGCAAACTGTTTCATAATTTAAAAGATTTTTATTTCCTGAGATCTGGCATGTGTGGTTAAAGTACATGATTTGCTCGGTGTTTTAGTGGAATGTGTGCCTAAAAGGCTGGAGCCCCATTCAGAACCAACAGCTGAAAGGAGGCTTAGAGAAGCCAACCATTATGTCTGAGGTCCTACATTGCCATTATCAAGTTTTTGTATTTTTTTTTTGAACATGAAAAATCCATTCCTTTTAGTGGTACAGCAGGATTCTTTGGAAAGACAGAAGAGGGCCATTCAGGGAAAACAAAATGTTAAGTCTAGAAACATTCTGGATTCCTAATTGTTGGGTTCCCCCCCACCACCACAAGTCATCTGAGAGACATTTCTTGCTCCATATCAGGTGTCTGACCATGGATACCATAACTTAATTAATTATTGTGGCTATTTATAGATATGACTTGTATATAGAATGTTAATAGTAATCATACCAACAATTACTAGTAACAAGAATGAATTAAACACATGTTGAGCTTTATGATTTACAAAATAATTTCATTTGTTTAATTTTAGTTTAGGCTTTCCCAATGACCTGAGGTAGGCAGGGTAGGTTTGACTATTTTCATTTTATAGGTAAGGACTTTGAAGCACAAAGAGAAATCTATTAGAGTTGGAAGGGTAAAGTCTCCCAGGCTGCATTTGCTTGTAGGAGAATGACTATAATCTCAAGAATTGTGATTTATCTATAGAGTTTAAGTACTTAAACTACTTGTACAGAGAGTATCTATGTAGTCAACTGAACAATCTCAAGACCCTGTGGCTCCCTATCTTGTAGATTAAATCAGCTGAGAAACCTTCCATCACATTTACTACCTGAAGAGTCCAAATTCGATGTGTGTAGTTGTCTGATAAATTTCAAATTTGAGGCTAAAAAGTCCTCAAATTTTCAGAACATGATACCAGAATATGGCTGCCTCATTTAGGTAATGCAGTAAAATGGCTTTAATGTATTCTTTCCATGATAAGTGTGGGCGACCCATTTCCTTTTATGAGTGTCAATAATTCACATTTACATTTGGATTGCACCTGAGTTTGTCAAAGCATATTCTCTTGTAATATTTTATTCTGTCAGAGACCCTATAAGCCAAGTTGGCTTCACAGTAATACTCTCATTTTTCAGATGAGAAAACCAAGGTACAATTAATAAGAAGGTATTCAAGTATTTGTGGTATGACTACTGTGTAGCAGGCACCACCCTGAGTGCTAGGGGTAGAATGATAAGAAAAAGCAAATATGATTCTATCTCTAATTATTTACAGCCTACTATGGGGAATGGATAATCAATTAATTTTATCAATAAATGTAAAATTTCAACTGAATGCAATATTGGTTTCATCTACATATTCCATCAAAACACTGTACCAGGGGATCCCTGGGTGGCTCAGCGGTTTAGTGCCTGCCTTTGGCCCAGGGCCTGATCCTGGGGTCCGGGATCGAGTCCCATGTCGGGCTCCCAGCATGGATCCTGCTTCTCCCTCCTCCTGTGTCTCTGCCTCTCTCTCTCTACGTCTATCATGAATAAATAAATAAATAAATAAATAAATAAATAAATAAATAACTCTTAAAACAAAAACAAAAACAAAACACTGTATCAGTCATGTGTTTCAAAAATATGTCAGGTTTTTAAAAAACATGCCAAGTTTTTTTATGAAAAGGGGAAGAGGGGTGTCTAGGTGGCTCATCAGTTAAGCGTATGACTTCAGCTCAGGTCACAATCTCAGGGTCCTGAGATTGAGTTCCACATTGGGCTCCCTGCTCAATGGAGAGCCTGCTTCTCCCTCTCATTCTGCCCCCTCTCCTTGCTCATGTTCTCACTCTCAAATAGACGAATAAAACCTTAAAAAGAAGAAGAAGAAGGAAAAGAAGAAGAAAAAGAAAAAGAATAGAAGAATACATTATGCTAGCAGCCTAGAATATGGGGATTTGACCTTATCAAGTAGACCTAGCATGGCTTTCCTAGGGAAGTAAAATGATCTGAGGAAACAGGAGGTGGAAAGGTCAATGTTCCAAGCAGAGGGAAGAGGATGTGAAAAGACCCTGGGGTAGGAGGAAGCTCAATATGACAGTTGGAGGTCAGGGTGATTGGATGGCAGAGCATGGAAGACTGCAGCTCAATGTGAAGATTACCAAGTTGCTCCTATGCGAAAGATTTTCAATTTTTATTCTAATCACAATGAGAAACTGTAAGAGATCTGTAAGCATGGCAAGAGGCAGGCACAATTTGATCTGTACTTTGGGAAGACTATTTCAGATTTTGACATAGAGGACACACTGATGGAGGCCAAGATGAATGTGGTTGAAAAGTTAAATGAATATTTCAGAAGTCCAAGTGAAAGAGAACGGACTGTGGATGGATGTGAAAATGGAAACCAGATGAATTTGAGAGATTTTTAGCCATTAAACTTGATGGGAGTGGATGACAAATTGAATATTTTGGGGTGAGTAGGAAGAAGTAAAGGGTGACCCAAACATTCCAGGCTTGTGCAACTGGGTGCATGGTTGTACCATGGAAAGTGCTTTAAGAAGTCCAGATTTGTCAGATGAAGATCATGAGTTTGGTCTGGGATTTGTTGAGATCCTGAGACCTGAAGATAACCAACAAAAGGGCCAAGTAAAGTTGATTTGGGGAAAGTGGAACACAAAGGTCTGGGCTGGAGATACAAATTTGTGAGTCATTTTCATGCAGAGCCATCGATATGGACAGGACAACATTCCCCAGAGAGAGATTATAAAGTGAGAAGAAAAGAGAGTCCTAGAAAGAGCGTTGGAAGATTCAATATTTAATAGGTAGGCAGAAGAAGAAGACTCTATAAAGGAAAGAAAGTGTCCCAAAAGCTAGGAAGAACACAGGGAGACTTGGTTTATTGGTAGATAAACAGATTTTTGAATAAGAATAAGGAAATTGTCAAGTCAAGTGGTGCTGAGAAGTTAAATACTGTAAGAACTAAAAAATACATCCATTGCTCTAGGGATATAGAGGTCATTGGTGACCCTGAGAAGGAGAGTCAGAGCCAGAATGCAATGGACTGAAGATAGTGGGAGATGAGTATATGGAGATCATAAAATAGACAGTAATTTTAGTATTCGGTTTCAAAGCATACTTTGTGTCTAAGGCACATGCCATCAAAGAATATTACGCAAAAAATAAAATGAAAGCCAGTTTTTAAATGGAATTTGAAAATATGTCATGAGTTTTCCTCACCTGCCTCTTCTGCTACCTTCTCCTCCAGACACTCAAACTATTCTCAATCCAGTGTGACTTTCCAGGATGACCCTACATCCTCTGGCCGGTTGGCTCCCTGTCTCCACGACTTAGCACCCCATACCGCTTTTAGAGAGCTCTCATGTTGGAAGAGGACCTGGTAAACTAACCCTCATTAAGTTGAAAGTGAATAATAGCTGCTGTGCACTGACCCTGGGTTTGGTTTTTTTGCTAGGGACAATTCCTTAACAAGTCTGAGACACTGGAGCCACAGACAAGCAGGTATGGAATAGAAGATAGTAGTGTGGAAATAACACTAACTTGCTAGATAATCCCCATGAAGTGGTGTCATCTCCCTGGGACCCCCATTTTTCATTTGTTAGTTCTGGGATTGAATTTTATCTCCAGGCCCTGGATTATAACTTTCAGTCCTGTAGCAAATGTGGAACTGGCCCAAAGCATGGTTCCTTGGGAAGGGAAGAAGGGAGAGGAGGAATGCCAAGACAGAGAGAAACAGGCATTCCTCCTGCCCCTAGGAAGATGGTTTAAAGTTAGGTTGAGCTAGAATAGAATCAACTGAGGTGTATGAATCAGAGGGTATTTTAAGTGCTCAGAAAAGTAATTTTATAGAAAAAGAACACCTAAAGGCAATCTTCGGTAAAGTGAGGAGTCCTTTGTAGAAAGCATAAATGCTCCTGGATTTATCCCTTTTTTTTTTTTTAATTTTTATTTGATAGTCACACAGAGAGAGAGAGAGAGGCAGAGACACAGGCAGAGGGAGAAGCAGGCTCCATGCACCGGGAGCCCGACGTGGGATTCGATCCCGGGTCTCCAGGATCGCGCCCTGGGCCAAAGGCAGGCGCCAAACCGCTGCGCCACCCAGGGATCCCGATTTATCCCTTTTTAATCACCTAAATGTTCATCTATAGGATTCCACAAGGCACTAGGTACATTTGTGCCTAATAACAATGTGTAGTAAAGAAATGGTCAAAATGCTCCGATAAAGATGAATGCTTCACTTCCTCTTTTAATTCTTTCTTACACTGCATTTTGCTTTGAGAACCACTTTTCCCTTTGCACTCCAGCTTTTGAAATAGGTCCTTACAAAGTCACTTCATGCAATAGACAGTGTAGAAGTGCTGTTACCAGAAGCGGGGTGTGACACGCATCCAAAACACCTCTTCTAATTAAGAACCAAACTCTGGGAAAGGTTGGATGGTGCATACAAGGTGAGCAGCTCTGCATTTGAGCTCCAGTTTGGAGAAAAGACATTCCAGTAAGCTTTGTGAGCCTTCCCTGTTTCTGACCTCATTGGCTTCCCCTCCCAGAGCTGGCCAGCCCTCTGGCTCTCCATTATAGTCACCACTTCCTTCACTTAGAGAAGACAAGCTGTCCAAGTTAATCAATTAGTTAACCTTCTGCATTAACACAAAACACATGGTGCTCCATGCTTCATTAGTACGGACAAGGTGTTCCAGTCACTGTGTCCCTGCCTAGAGCATGCTGTGGTGGCTGGCCTCAAACAAATGCCTTCATGCTCTGCACCTTTCTTAACATACAGCCTCAGCCCACAGCCACTCTGCTCACTCAACGAACCTGGACAAAACCTTCTGATCTCCTGCCAGCAGCCACTTCTGTGTTGATGAATACTTCTGTCTTGCTCTGTGCCAGGCCAAACTGAGCTGGCCTCCTCTGGTGTTTTCTGCCCATCCAGAAGA
Source organism: Canis lupus baileyi (assembly GCF_048164855.1). Taxonomy (NCBI): domain Eukaryota; kingdom Metazoa; phylum Chordata; class Mammalia; order Carnivora; family Canidae; genus Canis; species Canis lupus. The sequence continues at coordinate 73,850,164 of NC_132845.1, forward strand.
GCAAGGGCTGTGCAGCTGCACAGATCTGTCGGCCCTGGGCCGGCACTACAGATGAGATGATTAAGGCAGATAATGATGAATGAAGAACATCACAGGTGAAAAATGACTTCGTTGGAATCCTTATTGATCTGCCACCCGAGGTCTTTTTCATGTGGAACCTAAATTTGACATTTCAAATTGAACCTGACTCTTGTAATTCCAGACCTGGCGGAGTGATTTTAGGTGGAGTCTAAAACATTGCGTAGATGGGGAAACTAAGGTTCCAAGCAGGGAAATGGCTTCCCCAAAGTAACACAGAGAGCCAATGGCAAAGAAAAGTCTAGGACTCAAGTCATGCTCAGGTCAGTACCCCAGGCTGCAGGACCATTTCCTTCTGCAGGATTCAGGTTCTGTCCCTGAGTTAATGTTGTAGACCCACCGGTATAAAAGACAAGATCAGGCCATACTAATCTAACCTGGGACCTTGGCTCCAAAAAGGTGGTAAAAAGAAGATGGAAAAGAGGAGGCATGGTGCTTGGAGAGAGGAAAACCAATCTTTTCTTTTTTAAAGATTTATTTATTTATTTATTTATTTATTTATTTATTTATTTATTTGAGAGAGAGAGAGAAGGGCAGAGGGAGAGAATATCCATGCAGATCCCACTGAGTATGGAGCCAGACATGGAGCTTAATCCCATAATCCATGAGATCAGGACCTGAGCCAAAACCAAGAGTCAGATGTTTAACTGACTGAGCCACCCAGGTGCCCTGAGAGGAGACCAGTCTTACAGGAGTAGCCAAGAAACTGCTACTCACCCTTAAATACATGATCTGGTGAAAGGCCCAAAGTGGTGCCTCACATACATAGTCTCCTTTTGGAAAGAGTTGTCCTCCCTAAGAGGCATTTCACTTTGGGATTTATTTCTCAAAGAAGTGAAGAATATGAGAATGGAACAAAGCTCCACCAAGTGGGACTTTTCCCATTCCAAGGCAATGAGGAATAGTACCCCTCTTAATGGAACAATCCAGGAAAAGTACATGGGATGGGAAGAAATATAGAATATAGACTGCCTGGAAGCATAGCAAAGCAAGTCCCTCCCACAGAGTATGAAAGGTCCAGATTCCCTAGTGCAAATGCAAACCACCCTGGGAGCCCTTACCGGCACCATCTTAGTGATCAGTTGGCACTCTGGCATGTATTACCAGCACAGGGTTCCTAGCCTGCAAGTAAATGGACCAAGGAACAGGGCTCCATGATCAAGGCTTGGCAAAGACTCACTCTGTCTGCTCCATGCAGCCCAGACCACAATTGTGGAGCAGTGATACATGGAAAACAAAGCATCACCTCATCTTCCTATTCTCACCAAAGTTTTTTGGATCCCCTTGCTAAGAGAAAGAAACCACTGAAGAGAATCACCAGGAACTCAGCCATACGATAAACAGCCTCAGTGCTCATTTGTACCTTCAAAGCAATATACACAATGTGCCAGGTACTGTGCCAAGCACTAGACTACAAAGTTGACAAAGGCATAAACATGCCTAAGCTGGGCAAAACTAGCTGGAAAGACAGATGCCCACACAGCTAACTCTAATCAAATGGACTATGCAAAGAGAAGGGAAATGAACTAAAATTTGCTACTACCCTACTACAACCCAGGAACTTTAATCTATTCCATCATCAACTCATTCAACAGACGTTTTTTAAATGTCTGCAGGAGCTGTGCTAAGAATACAAAGATTAATAGAAAGGATCTTTGCCCTTGAAGGAATCACATGCTACAAGGGAAAGATAAATGGGTAAACAATATGTGAAAGAAAAATGTTAGAGTTACTATTTCAGAAGTCTGTGCATGCACAACAGATATTTAAAGGAGTCAATTCATAAGCATCTCAAAGTGTCCCAAGTTTTACATCAAAAAACTTTACTTTGACTCACACGGTACGGTTCTAGAACAAGCAAAACTAACCTGCTATGAGAAAAAGCGGAACAATAGTTCCCTTTGGGGAGATGATGGTTCCTTCCCTTGACTAGGAAGGGATATGATAGAATTTCCTGCAGCTCCCTTGACCTCTTCCTGCTAATATAGTTTCTACATCTTGATAGGGATTTGGCTACACAGATACACTCATTTGTCTAAACTCAAGGCACACTTAAGATTTGTGCATTTGTTGCTTGTAAATCTCACCCTAAAAAGAACCCTAAACAAATATTGAACTCTACATAATGACATACATGATGAAGTATTTGGGGGGAGGTACACTGATATCTGAAACTTAGGGTAAGCAGGTGTACACTATAGAGTGCTTTCACCGTTTCTAAAAGTTTGAACATTTTCAAAATTAAATATTAGGGGAAATATGAATCTTGAAAGCTAGATAGATATTCCTTGGGAAAATGGGATGAGAAAAGACTAACCTAATCCCATTTCCAAATTCCCAATCCTCATCTGCTTTGCTGCCTCCTCTAGAGAGCCTAGAATAGCTAAAATATCTACTTAGCTCCTTGCTGCTCAGCCATGAGCAGTTAGCCATACTACTGTAGCCAGGTGGCACAGTTCTGGCCAATGAAGCATTAAGAGAACAATTCTGCTGGTTCTTCTGGGAAAGCTAATGCTTAGGTTGGTGCTCCCCTTCCTGATGTGAATACAAATGTGATACCTGGATTTGCAGCATCCACTTGTGACCATAAAGGCAAATCTGAAAGGATCAGACTTCTGCCTTGACTTTATTGAGCTATGGAACCAGTGTCAATAGCAGCCCATCTCCAGATTTCTTGTTGTGTTCGAAAAATAAACCCTTATTTGTTTTAGCCTCTGCTGGTTAGGTTTTCTGTTACTTGCAGCTAAAACATTTTGAGCACAAGGCAGATGTATAAAACATTGTAGGTTTCAGATAAGTGTGAGTAATCTGATCGCTGGATTCAGAGTTTGGGGAGAAAAATTGAGGAGAAGGAGATGTAACCATAGAGGTAGGACCTGATCCTGTAGGACTCTTCATGCCATACTAAGGGCTTGGGATTCTTTGAAGGGAGTAGACCATTGGAGTAACCTGATAAGATTTCACTTTAGATCAGTGGCTCTCAAATTGCATAAGGATCAGAATCATCTGAGGTTAAAAGTACATATTCCCAAGCCCCATTTCCAGAGATCCTGGAGACAGGAGATGTTGTTCATGCCCTGCACATATAGTCTCCTTTATCTGCAGCTTCTATGACCAGCTCCTGGCACACAGACAGCTTCCTGTCTCAATACCTCTGTGATTTTCTGGCTGATGGCTTTCTTTGGTCATGGAAACATGTTGCGTGCACCCCCAAGGCAGACCAGAGTGTCAGGGAATTAATCCTTCTAAGAGTAGCCTTCAATCAATGAGGAACTGGAGCTGGTGGATAACTACTCCACCTTCCTCACCTATTGGTGGGAGAATTCTGAAGTATATGTCCCATGGTCTCTAAGTCCCCAACTCAACTGGGGTTGAGTCTAGTTGCCCACAGTGATAACTCTCATTAACATACATTTGATTGTCTTTTCCTGCCTGCCTGCCTCCTTTCCCCAAACCCCACCAGTGTGATTACCTCTGAAATCAATTCTAAATTCTAAAATCCTTGTCTGAGGCTCTGGATGACACTGAGTCAAAATGCCAGAGGGGCAGAGTGGTGGGGATCTGCCTTTTAACCATCATGACTTTTTAAGCATTCAGATATGTGCACTCAATCTCAGTCCCTCATCCACAAGCAACTCTCCCTGTTGATGCTGTCAGACAAATTTGTAGATCAGAGTGAAATTCTTCAGTGACAAGCAGATTTTTCAGCTGAGTTGAGACCAAGAGATTTAGCAAATTCTCTAGCTAATTCAGTTAATCTATGAAAAGTTTCCAAACATAAGCACTTTCCATGGTAAGACCTAACTACAAATCAGCTTATGACATTGAAAATGACAATCAGGAGATTGCTAAAACCCCATTAAATAAATAGATAGATAAATAAGTAGAATCATGAATGTTCCTCACCTCATAATACCCAGAATAATTTTGTGTCTAAATGTTTTAATATTTAGTATTTATTCACATAGATGGTTTCATTTATTCCTGTAGTCAGTTAGGTGTTTAACTTTCACTGAAAAAAGAGAGGGCAACTAGATCTTATCAGCTGAAGCATTCATTTTAATTGTGTTTAGGGGCCAGGTAAGAGCTGCACCCTATTCCTTTAACATTCCCTTACTAGGAGAAGAGATTGGTCAAAAATTTTTTTAAAGATTTTATTTATTTATTCATGGGAGAAACAGAGAGGCAGAGACACTGGCAGAGGGAGAAGCAGGCTCCCTGCAGGGAGTCCGATGTGGGACTCGATCCCAGGACCCCGAGATCATGCCCTGAGCTGAAGGCAGACGCTCAACCTCTGAGCCACCCAAGTGCCCCTGTCAAATACTACTATTTGTCCTCCAATCAGGATCCTGGGAGGAAGAGCTGGTGGGGAAGAAGTGGGGCCAGAGCGGGTCGCTAGGTTTCTCTGATGAGGCCATCCCAATGCCTTGTGCATCTGCCCTCTTCTTAAAAGCCCCAGTAAGGTGACCAAAACAGGAAGGATGGTGTCCTTTTACTGTAAGCTGCAGCTCATGAACTTACAAAAGCAACATCATTTAAAGATGTTTCCAACTACAATTCCAATGGGTAAGTTATTCACAACAAATAAGCCTTTTAGACTTGCTGGAAATACCAGCATCTCACTGAGAGAAGCAGCACGCACACCCCACCCCCACCCTCCCACCCCCATGCCTCCAGGCTGGCCCAGCATCATGTTTGGTAGGGCAGCCTGGTCTCCATACTTTTGTCAGGAGGGATCACAGCATTGTTACCCTGCTGTGGCCCAAAGGTGTTATACTTAATGCAGCTGAACACAGGGTGTTAGAGAGTCTTCCAATCAGTATCTTCAGGAGTTAGATGGCTCCCTTGACCTCTCCCTGCTAATATAGTTTCACCTGCTGTTCTGGGGGGGATAGGAAGATGCCAGCTGTCAGAAGTAAGTGTGGGCTACAGGTATGGCTGCTGACCAATAGGGGATAAAAGAATGCAAAAATACTACTGGATCAGGTTTTCTTTATCTTAACAGGAGGGACATAAGGAAGGTCTGTGTCTCTACGCCTTAGATTAGCGTTCACTTAGTGTGTTCTTCAGTCATTAGAAAGTGAGTTTCCACTCTGAGGAAGTACACGGTGCCAACCTAAAAGTCTCAGGAAAAGCTTAGGAAGAGGGCATTTGAGCATAACAGGAACATAAGGAGCAATTTTATGAACACCTTGGGTTACTAGGAGAAAGATTTCTTTCTTCACGGAATCACTTTTTATTGCACACCAACCACAAACATTCCTTTGACTATCTACTTTCTGTGTGCCAGGTGTTTTGGGGGTAGTACAGAGATTCCAAGAGGTAGAGGGCACAGTCTCAGCCTGGAGAAATCCACAGTGTAGTCAGAGAGAAATGATGAGGACCTGGAAGATAAATAACAGTCTGAGCATGTATATGGTGTGTGAGAAATGGCAACAATGTGGGTCAATAGTATTATTTCAAGGTTCACATGGCAATCTCTTGATAACATGACAGGCATGCCCCTTCCTTAGGATATGTTATTACTGGAGGAGTACAGAGAAGGTGAGAACTTAATTGCTTAGAGTAATTGTGATGTTCGCATATAAATACATAATGATACTATTGATCCTGGTTGCCAACTCTCGGCAGAAGCAGCAGTGAAACCTGATGGCATTTTGCACCAGGCAGCCCCGTTTCTCTGTTTATCAGAGAGCCACAGAGAGAACTCAGAAGTACTCATTGCTCCTGGGACATGCCAATGAGCTAAGGTGCTTACCAAATGGAATTAACATCAGTAAAGATCAAGCAAGTTTGAGCAGTGGTATACAGCAGCCCCAAATAGGAAGGAAATTGCACCTTTTATCTCCGGCCATCAAAGTGCCTCACAAATCAATATTAGAAGCCGCATTTTATAAATTACACCATCACGGGAAATTGTGAACTGTCATGAAAGAAAAAAGTTTATCTTTTCTTTTTTCTTTAAAGAAACCTATTCATTGGGAAATTCGGGAGCTAGTATTTACCAAAGAAATATTTATATTAAAGCAGTGAATACTCTGTTTATTTACTATGATTATAAGGACTCTGTCATTTCTTAAAAGTTTTGATTAAAGTGGGTTTTTTTAAAGTTTTGATTAAAGTATTTTTAAAACATTGACAATAACAACAATATCTCCTGGAAAATAATGAGTTTCTTCCTGTTAGCTGTCGAATTATTTACTCCCATAACTGAATAATAACAGCACATCAAAGCCGGCAGTAGTAATTAAATGATTTGTGAACATAGGTTAACAAATTAGTGCATCATGATGTGTAATTGTCTAATTAGGGTAAAAATGCTAGTCTTACCTAAAAAGACTGACAAGAGAATAAAACGGGAAGGAACAGCTAAAAAGCATCATGCAAAAGATGACAATGTATGTAACAATGTCATTTTTCTGCTTACTGCTCGAGAGGGGCTGAGAGAGTCTTTTCCAGATTTTGTGTTCAAATTATACACACTGGTTCAACTACAGTCAGTCAAGAGAAGAACAAACAACCAGATAACTGTGGGTTCATTATGTTCTCGGGGCTTAGGAGAGGCTGAGGAACTGTCCACATGACTTCAAATAACTGAATTATTTCTAGTTTTCATAGGACACCCACCAGCATCCCAGGCCTGTGAAGGCACCTGAAAGAAGTTCCTTTGAATCCTCTTCCAGGGGCACCTGGGTAGCTCAGTCTGTTAAGCATCTGCCTTGGCTCAGGTCATGATCTCACAGTCCTGGGATTGAGCCCCACATCGGGCTCCCTGCTCAGCAGGGAGTCTCTCCCTCTTCCTCCACCCTTCCCCCCAGCTTGTTCTCTCTCTCTCACTCTCAAATAAATAAATAAAATCTTAAAAAAAAAAAAAGAATCCTCCTTCAGTCATGTCAGAACAATGTAGGTTTAAAAAGAAAAACAACCACAGGGAAAAAAAACAGTACTTAACTCTTACAATTAAGCATTTTCTATTTGCCATCCATTTATTCAGGACATATATATACTAGGCATCTACTATATGTCAAGCAGAGCACTAAGTTTTTTTTGAGAGATGTGTAGATGCATAAAACACAGTTCTTCTTTCAAAGAATTTTCTTTCTAATTCAATAAATAAGGTACACAGCCTGTAAGACTATAAACTTGAGGTGGTAGAAACAAAGTGCTCCCGGATTTCAGAAGAGGCACCGATAACTTCCATCCAGGGAGATCAAGTGCTTGATCCTGACTGGTGGCAGGTGATGGGAAACCTTTGCAGACAGAGAAAATGGCCTGCACAAAGCCACATGTATCATGGTGTTTTTTCTCCCACCAGTTGGGAAGTTTAACTCTAAATAGATCCTAGAAAAGAAGCCAGTTCTGTGCTTATTTCCATTGGCAGTGGAAGCTTGGGCAGCTGAAAAAAAAAAAAAATGCCGTCCCCACAGCCAGAAGTTAGTAACACAGCAGGGGCTTACAGAATTCCAGAATTCTTTTAATCCTCTGTGATCATTTAAACAACTGAACCTTCTAAATATGTACAAATCTTATATTTGAATGGAGTTAGACAAATAAAGAGGTCTGTGAAATGCACACGACACTCTTTCCAGTCTTTAAGCAATGCCTGCGATATTGTAGGACAATCCTGGCCCCAGTTAGAGCTCTTAGGGACTGGGTGAGAGTTCCCTGACTCCTTCCCTGGTCCCCTCCCCTTGAACACAGCCTCCTTGCAGCTCTGGAAACAGCCTCAAGTTGCTGGCTAAACACACAGTAAGAATGTGTTGAAGGAAGTTTCCTGCTTTCCCTGTTCATTTCAAGAACCGCCCACTGCTGTCGGACCATGTGTATGCGCGTGTAAGTGTCAAGGTTAGAGGAAAGATCAAACTCCCGTTATTAATCCAAGTCAGGGCAAAGAGAAAGAAACTATCAGCAAAGAAAAGTGAGTTCTTTTTTAGGCTTTTGCTCTGAAGAGTAAAATTTGTTTAATTAAACGCAAGTGAGCTACTAGCCATTTATACAGTCTCAAAGCTCAAATCTAGTTTTGTCATTCATATCTTGCGTTCTGGCCACTGTTGTTCATCTCTCCAGCCTAATAACTTTAGTCAAATTTCTTTTCTTTCTTATTCTTTTCCTTTTCTTCTTTTCTTATGTAGTCTCTACACTCAAAGTGGGGCTCGAACTCACAACTCAAACCCCAAGACCAAGAGTCACATGATCCACCAACTGAGCCAGCCAAGCACTCCAGCCAGTTCTTCTTTTACTTTTTACATACAAAAATACTTGGGCACACCTTTAGAAGAATGTATTTTCTGACATGAGTTACCTGAGGAAATAGGTATGTAAGTAACTTGGGAGTGATTCAAATGGGGGCTAAATGTTTGTAAAATAAGATTTTTTTTCATTGGAAAGGATGATTGGAGGGGGAACCAGGCATGAAGTAATGCTGTCCTTTTGGGGGTAAGGAACACCTAGCGCAGATGGAGCTGTTAGCATACATCACCATGACTGCTGGCTGATGCACTCCAGTCTGCCTGGTAGGGCCTCACAAGCTGTCCCTCAGAAACTGAATGCTCATTGGAGAAAGTGAGCCTGAGACAGTGAAAGAACTGCTATCATTTCTATAGGCGAGTGGGATGGCTACAGGCCCTACTCAGTCACCATCCTGCTAGGGACATCTTGTGAAAATCACTTAATTTCTCTGGTCTTCAATTCTCATCCAGGAGGAGAACATTGAATTAAATGAGCTATAATAAGGGACACCACATAATTAAGTGTAAAAATCAGGACATTTTTGCCAGGACAAATGCTAAACTGGACAGGAAATCTGTGTGGCAGAGCAAGATGCATGAGCACCCCATCTCAAAAGTCCCCTTGCACACTGAGCCTGTGATTCTTAAGGCCCCTTCTCCTCCAAAAACTTTAAATGACACCCTCAAATTTAAAGGAAAAACAGACACAGTAATGTAACAAAAATAGCTAATTTTGGAAAAAATACATATAATTTTTTTAGGGAGATAGTGGTGAGAGGGGCAGAGGGAGATATAATCTATCATCCATCCATCCATCCAATTTGTACACAAATATATCTGAAATAAAAGTAAAATATCTGTAATAAGCAAAAATATACCAAAATATTGTCCAAGAACAAAGCAAGACTATTTAGCCAAAATTACAGTGAATTAAGCACTTAAAGCTCAATTTTCAATGGTTTCTATTAAATTTCTAGTCTGTAACATAAATTATATTAATATTGATTCTGATATAAGTTCTTAAAACTTCAATCTAAGACTTTGCCTAGACTGAGAATCTAAAATGCACAACACTACCCATAACAGGTACTTAGAATAATGTGTGCTTTTGGCACCTCTAATTTCCAGAAATCTAATGTGGTGGATGGAGTAATTGGTTTGTGGTTGGTTTGGGAATTTGCAGTGCCATCACCCACTGAACATTTCAAAGTGGGAAGTTTAATAATTTATCTTTTGTACAAATTGCTTTTCTGACAATATTATCATTAGAATAAAAGACTTCCTTTGAAAAGAAAGTCTGGAAATATCTGAAAATCACAGCATAAGGAAGAACATTCTAAGAACCAGAAGTTTCCAGCAGTGAAACAGACCTATCCACCTATAAGGAGGGAGCTGCTCATCACCAGGAGCATTTCAGTGAGTATTGAGTAGCTTAGGGTCATTATGGAGACAATTTTTCATTAGATAAGAGGCCAGACGAGGTGATGTCTGAGCTACTAATCAGTTCTGAGCCAGTTTTGTGATCTTAGGATTCTGACTCTGAATAAGTAGTTAAGACATCATCTAACACCATCCCATAGAGCAGCACACTTGACACAATAACATCTTCCTGCAGAAAGCCACCACCCTAAGTGTCCTGTGTGTGCTCATACTAAATTGCTTTCCTGCTGCTTGGCCCAGAATGAAGCTGAGTTTTATTTTGACTAAAGCAATTTTAATGCACCTGGGAGAAACAAAAAGCTCTAATAACACACCTTAGGTCTATGAAAAGAACACATTGCTCCATAGCCAGTGCATAGCACACTGGCACACATAATAAAAATTCTACCTCAGTCATTTAATATTTAGTGAAAGGCCAGAGGAAGTAAAATCGGAGCTGGATTCAGTTCAACACCCGGGTCAGTGGTACAATGTGGGCAAATGATGAGTGTTTCTGTTCATTTACATTGGCAGATTTCCAACGCTGCTCCACATCTGTATGGCTAAGCCTCTCCTGGCGGGCAGCAGGGCAGGAAACATGCAGTGCTCTTCACCATGTTATGGTGCCACTTCTGGGGCAAACAGGGCTGCTGAGTGGCCAGAGCACTTCCTACAGCAAACTCTGCCACTCAAGGAAAAACCCAGTGCCGTTCTGGAACTGCAGAGCTATCCTTCATAGGGAAACTGAGCAGGAAGAGGAAGTATCACACAGGAGGGTGAAGGGGTGAGCTAGAGATAATTCAGCAGTGTTTGGGGACACAGTAGTTTTTGGGGGCTGCCAAAAAACTTAGAGAGTACTCTGCTTTCCTTTACAGAGCTGGACACTGGAAATTCACCATGCATTTTTGCTTTAAAACAGGGACTGGGGTACCCAAGTGGCTCAATGGGTTAAGTTCAGTTGGTTCAGCATCTGCTTTCAGCTCAGGCCATGAACCCAGGGTCCTGGAAATCAGCAGGCAGTCTGCTTCTCCCTCTCCCTCTGCCCTTCCCCCTGCTCACATTCGCACATGCTCTCTCTTAAATAAATAAATAAATAAATAAATAAATAAATAAATAAATAAATAATAAATAAAATCTTTAAAAAAAGCAAGGATTCATATGAATGCCAGTTAATCATAAAATAAATATATATATTTTTAAGTGACCTTAGACATCTCTTACAATGGTCTTCCTACAAATGTTAAAGGTAGAGGAAAACAAGCCTTAACTATTCTTTTTGAATCTTATCTCTGAAACTGGCTAAATAAATCAGTCTGTAATCACCTAAAATGTGGCTTGAAAACTAACTGAACAGAAGACAGGTAACAAATTAACTCTACAAGAATGAAATGTACTAAACTGATAGATTAATTCAAAGTCAAGTACAAGTATTTGTAGTCTTTTGTGGGACTCAGTTGGTAGGATACAAAGTAGCCATTATCAGAGGACATACTTGCCATAGCCATATCGTTTATAGACATACAGTGGAGACAACACCCAAAGCATTTTGTCCTGAATAATAGAGATAGGATCCAAAAGCTTAAACAACTGACTGTTGATGTGGCCTTGGGTAAATCATTTCACCTGCTAATTCTTGCTTATAAAACCAAAATAATAAAATCTACTTATAGGTTGGTTACTATAGTGATTAAAGTTTATAATTATTTGAAAAATTTGTCATGCGTTTAAAATGTACCAGGCACAAAGGATCTAAGTAGACATTTCTTCAAAGATATACAAATGTCCAATAAGCATTTGAAAAGATATTCAATATCATTAGCCATCAGGGAAATGCAAATCAAAACCACAATCAGATACCCCTATACATTCACCAGACTGGCTATAATAAAAAAGACAGATAATAAAAAGTATTGGTGAGGGTGTAGAGAAATTGGAACCTCATACAATGCTAGTGGGAATGTAAAATCTTGCAACCACTTTGGAAAACAGTCTGGTAGTTCCCCAAAGGTTAAACAGAGTTATCATATGACCCAGCAATTCCACTCCTAGGTAAATACCCAAGAGAAACAAAAACATATGCCCACACAAAAGCATGTACATGAATGTTTATAGCAGCATTATTCACAATAGCCAAAAAGTAGAAACAACCCAAATGGCTATTACCCGATGAATGGTTAAAATATAGTATTGTCTTACAATGGAATTTAATTTGGCAATAAAAGGGAATGAAGTATTGATACATGTTACAATACAGATGAGCCTTGAAAACATTATATTGAGATAAGCCAGTCACAAAAGACCACATGTGCATCCATTTATATGATATATGCAAAATAGGCAAGTCAACAGAGACAGGAATTAGACTAATGGTTGCTTGGGGCTGACATGGAGTTGGAGGTCGAGTTTTGGAGGTGACAGCTACGAGGTACAGGTATCTTTTTGGGCAATGAAAATTCTAAATTCTAAAATTTATCATGATGATAGTTGTACAAGTCAGTGAGTATATGAAAAGCCGTTGAATTATACACTTTAAATGAGTGAACTATATGGTATGTGAACTATATCTCAATAAAGCTATATATTCTTTAAAAGATGTGCCAGGCAATTTGCTAGGTGCTCAATATGTAATGAATGTGAAATGCACATGGTATGTGCTTCATAAATACAATGCAAACACATAATGCCTCATTTACCTTGAATACAGAGGGAAAAGAACTTTTAAAAGAAATACAAGTGCACGTGAAATATAAAAGCCCAAATTAATGTGCTAATTAGGAATAAAATAACCATAACTAAAGCATATCAGCACACAGTATCGTACTGGGATGTCATTAAACTGTACTTGAGTGTACAGTAAGGCAAAGCCTTTAGTGGCAATAATCTTTGGTAATACACTATTGAGTCATCATGTTATTTAAACAGAAAGCGAAGGCCATTATAAACTACACCTGAGAATCAAAGACAAAGAGATAAAATGACAGTTTCTTGCAAGAGAAGAGATCTGAAGAGAAAATCATGCCTGTTCTTCTTTACCCATCTTGGCTGTCATATTCTGAATGCACACAGTCCCCCTATTTTTCCATCTCTAGCACATAGTCACTGTTAATACAAGAAAACAGAAGTCTTGTCTTTCTCCATCCTGGCATTAAAAAAAATGCATACTTCCCTAGTCCTTAACCTTCCGCATTCTCCTATTAGCCCCAGGAGGCTATCATTTTACAGCCTAAAAGCTAATGCAACCCTCATAATTACTGATGAGCATGGGCTCCATGGAAGAAGTCACCATGCTGCAGTAGGGCAGTGTGAACAGCCTGGGAAAAGATGCTGACACCTGCCAGAGATTTTAGTGGCATTCTTGTCCAGGCTTGACATTATAGATATAGTAAGGCATCCTGGAGTAGTCCATTAACACAAGCAAAGGCAGTTTTGTGCAGTGCTTCAAGTGGCAGTCATACATCTAGTATGTGTAATTCTGGTGTTGTCTCGACACCAGTAAGGACCAAACTCTGGGTGAGAAGCTCATGTGGGTTCATGAAAAGTTCTCTTAAAAATGATAGAAAAAGGGCAGCCCGGGTGGCTCAGTGGTTTAGCGCCTGCCTTCAGCCCAGGGTGTGATCCTGGAGACCCGGGATCAAGTCCCGTGTTGGGCTCCCTGCGTGGGGCCTGCTTCTCCCTCTGCCTGTGTCTCTGTCTCTGTCTCTCTCTCTCTACTCTCTGTGTCTCTCATGAATAAATAAAATCTTTAAAGAAAAATGATAGAAAAAGAAAAGAGGTCGCTGGGTGGAGATCTGTCCACAACAGCAACAACAAAGAGTTGATGAGAGAGAAGAAAGGAAGAGAGGATGGAAATAGTGAAATCTGTTAGGACATTTAAAAGTCACCAGGGGGGATCCCTGGGTGGCACAGCGGTTTGGCGCCTGCCTTTGGCCCAGGGCGCAATCCTGGAGACCCGGGATTGAGTCCCACGTCGGGCTCCCGGTGCATGGAGCCTGCTTCTCCCTCTGCCTGTGTCTCTGCCTCTCTCTCTCTCTCTGTGTGACTATCATAAATAAAAAATAAAATAAAATAAATAAATAAATAAATAAATAAATAATTTTTAAAAAAAAGATTAAAAAAAAAAAAAAGTCACCAGAAAGGGGATCCCTGGGTGGCACAGTGGTTTGGCGCCTGCCTTTGGCCCAGGGCGCGATCCTGGAGACCCGGGATCGAATCCCACGTCAGGCTCCCGGTGCATGGAGCCTGCTTCTCCCTCTGCCTGTGTCTCTGCCTCTCTCTCTCTCTCTCTGTGTGACTATCATAAATAAATAAATAATTTAAAAAAAATAAAAAAATAAAAAATAAATAAAAAAATAAAAGTCACCAGGAAGATGGCTGGCTCAGTGAATGCAGCATGAGACTCCTGATCTCAGGGTTGTGGTTTTGAGCCCCATGATGGGTGCGGAGATGGCTTAAAAATAAAATCTTAAAAAATTAAAATAAAAATCACCAGAAAGAGAAATGTTAACTTAGGCACCAAAGAGAAAAAGGCCTCTTTTCAGAAAATGAAGTGGTAGCAAGAGAAAGTAATTCTTAAAAATCTTAAAATGTTAAGGAAAAAATACTCTGGTTAGCAAAGGACAGAGATGGCACTTCAAAATACTAAAGAGATTCCCAGTGGACATAAAAGTAGTCATGTTGATACGACAAGGGAGTTGGATTTGTGTGCCCAGATGAAGGCCATGACAAGGACTGATGTACAGCAGTGGAAACAGTGACAGGACACAAGTGAACCAGGTGATAAAAAGGCCAAAACTGGCTGCACAATGAATCTGGCTAACAGAGAACAGTCCAAGAAGACAATGTAAAATCAGACTCGATTAAAGTAAGAAAGAGAACAACTCTGATGTTTCCCCAAAGAAACAGATTTAAGCGAAATTCCAAAGCATTTCACTTAAATAAAACTGGAAAGCATAAATATTCAGTTGGGAAGAACAAAAACTTGAAAAATAGAATACAAGTTCTAAGCCTAAAAACACCCAAAAAAGCAAAGAAAGAGTTTTCAATTTACAAATTCGATTGTTTTCATTCTTTTTCACTAATGGTTTTCTTTGTTTGGCTTTGAAACCAGCCAACCCTTTTCCACGGAAGCAATGTGATAATTGGCAGTTAAGTTCCAAGAGTGACCCACAAAAGTCTGTTTAACTATTAAAACTCTACCTACCCAATAATGTTATGAGAACCAGCCTGAGTCCTGAGCCCTGGTTGAAATGAACGGCAAAGTGCAAGAGAACAGAGGAAGAGAAACAGAGAAAGGAAGGACTAGGAAGATAAAGTAGAGGAAAAGCAATGAAAAGAAAGACAAAGCAGAGTTTTCTCTTGACTGGAGCAGAATTTCCAAGCCTGAGGTCCCTGCCAGGTGTTAGGAAGCTGCTGGACTCATACAGCCTCCTTCCTTCCTTCACTTCTCTAAAGGATCCAGTGTTTTGACATAGGACTTGCTGTAGGTCTTGGTGTACAGGGGTTGGGTAGCTGTTTGTAAATTTGAAATTTATGAGATGGGAATTACTTAATAGAATAAAACGTTTTCTTCAATTGTATATAGGGAAGTGGTATTATAAAGTATAAATAAAGTATGGATGAAGACTAGTTAAACCTTTTCATATGCAGAAGTACTCACAATGTAACACAGTCCAACACTCTACACTAAAGGGAGAAAAATTGTATGATTACTCAAAGATCTCTAAGGGGCATGATAATTTAGGGATGTAGACAAATGACAGATATATAGGAAAAAAACATGGAAAATCATCTTGGAAATTAAGATATGGAAAGAGTCAGGCAATGGAAAATATAAAAAGCAAAAACGTAGGAATTGAGTATGACATTTGCATAAGCAAGAAAAGAAGAGTCAACTAACTCTGAAAAAGAATTACTTTCAGGAAGAACATAGAAAGAAAATGAAAAGAGATACAAAATCCCACTGATCAGATAAATTGAAAGACAATTGTTAGAAACTAAAGTAAAAAGAATAAAAAGCTGAAGCAGAAAAAAAACTCTCAAAAGGACATAGAAAGTGTTTAAGTTGTTAAGGTATGTATTACATTTGCAGGAGAAGTAAACATATCTATAAGAGGATTAGATTTTTTTTAAAAGCGTAATTTCCCAATTAAGGGCTTCTTATTGGTGACGTTTCAGGGAGAAAAGAATGTATCCAAAAGGACAATGAATGATCAGATGGTGAAACTTAGTTGAATTTTTTTTTTTTTTAACATACTGCCTCCTTCAGGGTCATTACACTTCTAAATTGCATAGGTAAAGAAAATAGCTACAAATGAAAAACTTTGCTTAGTAATGTCACTTATTTTTAGCTGTCTAGAAGTTATTTTTATTCACCTTAAAAAGCTCAGCAATTTTCTGATTTATCATCAAGAGCATTGAATTGAATACTTTATCACATGTAATTGCTGGATGCCTGCACCCAGAAGACAGAGTTGAGAATGCAGAGTCAACAAAACCAGGTTCAAGCCCAGCCCTGTCACTTAAGGAAGAACACTAAGTAATTGAACCTCCATTCCTTCATCTCTTGATAAAATAAAAAGTCTTGAACTAAAGGAAATTTATGACCTCTTAAGTTCCTTCTGGGTATGCTTATTATTCTCAGAAGGATAAATTAATGTTTAACTTACTCTAAGTTATTATTGCAATGTTGTCTTTAAGATGGTTTTATAATGCCTGATTATTCAGTAAGATTTATTGACAACCTAAAATAATCCAAAATTTATAGCTATAGTAGGTAAGAAGAAAGAGAATAGATGGATTATGGCTTCACAGGCAAAATATTTCTGCCATTATATGCAGAAAATAGTTGGGTATCCTTTCAAAATTAAAAGCACAGAAATTACATTAAGAACATGCAATTTTATATTATTTAACATGGAATATATATTACTATATTAACAGGTTAATAATAGCTAATTAATATTAATAATGAATTGGTATTAATCATAGTTAATAAGATGCATAAATATCAAATAATCTTCATAATGACACTATGTGATTTTTGCTGTTATTGTCATCATTTTACAGATAAATGTAAAATTTACTCTGAGGCTTGGAGATATTAAGCAACTTATCCGAGATCACACAGATTTTAAGTGGTAGAGCCCAGAGCCATTTACTGCCCCAAATGGGACACTGTTGCATATACAATATTTTGTGATTTTTTTTAAGTTTTTTTTTACTTTTTATTTTTTATTTTTATTTTTTTTTAATTTCACATTGTTGGGGCACCTGGGTGGCTCAGTCAGTTAAATGTCTGCCTTCCGCTTGGGTCATGATCCCAGGATCCTGAGATTGAGCCCTGAATCAATCCTTGCTCAGTGGGGAGCCTGCTTCTCCCTCTCCCACTCTCCCTGCTTGTGTTCTCTCTCCCTCTTTCTCTGTCAAATAAGTAAGTAAAATCTTTTAAAAAAATAAAACAAAATTTCATAATCTTGACCATGATTCTTTATAAATTCATTTCAATAGATGGATTTGTAGGGATTACATGGTATTCCATTGAATGAATTACAATATTTAAACATTCTCTAGCTTGGGGGCATTTAGTTTGTTTCCACTTTTTCACTCTTTGTGTGTGAATCTTTGCATACATCTCTAAATTTTTCAAAATACATTTTTAGATGTAGAATTGCTGGGTCAAAAGACATGAGTATTTTTAAGACTTTTTATATTACTAGCCATGTATTTCATTTTATCCTTTTACATGTAATGTTCACTCCTTTGAAGTGAGCTAAGAGGTTGTTAATTAAACTCTTTGTTGTTTGTTGTTAATAGTTCCTTTTGTGGTTCTTATTCTGCCACTTAAAAGAGAAATTCAAGTAGGTGAAGAGATATTTCAGGAGTTCCCAGGAGATAAAAGGATAGGAAGAGAATTTTTGTTTTCCCTCATCCATTGTGGAAAATTACAGAAACTGACAGAAAAAGGACAGGAAAGAAATTGATTCCCTCCATGAGTGTAGTACTGGGACTGAACAATACAGAAGAAAAATGAAACATTAAGCCCAAGTATTTTGAAACCAAACCTTTTCATAACTGGAGAGATCTAGCTGTCTGCCGAAGATATTTTAAAACCCTAGGTACTCAGAATAGAGGTTCCTGGGGGCAGGACTTGAGTCAGGATTTGACTGAGAAGATGAATGGCTGGAATGCTAGAAATATTGTGTGTCTAGCTCTACATGGTGGTTATGCGCGCGCGCGCGTGTGTGTGTGTGTGTGTGTGTGTGTGTTTATAGTCATCTAGTTTAAGATCTGTGTACTTTATAACATGTATATCATACCTCCAAACAAACCATCTCAGATTCTTGACATCATGTACCAGACATCTGGGGTCAACTAGATTTTCACTTTACTTCCAGGTATTTTTATATGCTTTTACTATTATTCAAGCTCCCTACATCTTTAGGCAGTAAATTCATAAACACAGTAAGTTAAACTCTGGCAAGCTGTCAGAATTTTTCTTCCTTTTTTTTTTTTTTTCCTTTTTCTGGATGAATCCTCCATTTTCAATCCCTAACAGATATTTAGGTAGCCTCCAATTTTTTGCTATTATCATTGCTTATACATAAATTTTTGTGTGTATCTTTAACTATTAACTGAAGATAAATTTCTGGGAAGCTGTCTTTCAGTGATCTGAAGAGGAGATGACATGCCAACCTGGTACCAGCAGTTATCCAGAAGTTAAATGGGACACCATAAATCTCAAAAGAATAAAACTTTGATCAAATACTGTTTAGATCACTTGGACCATCTCAGAATAAAAGGCTCAGGATATAGCATTACATTATCTTTAAAAAATATTGCAGTTTGGGGCATCTGGCTGGCTCAGTTCATACAGCTTGAGACTGTTGATCTCAGGATCATGAGTTTAGCCCCATGTTGGGTGTAAAACTTACTTTAAAAAAAGATAATAAGGGCAGCCCAGGTGGCTCAGCAGTTTAGTGCCGCCTTCAGCCCAGGGTGTGATCCTGGAGACCGGGATCGAGTCCCACATCAGGCTCCCTGCATGGAGCCTGCTTCTCCCTCTGCCTGGGTCTCTGCCTCTTTCTCTCTCTGTGTCTCTCATGAATAAATAAATAAATCTTTAAAAAAAACTTTAAAAAAATAAAAAATAATAAAAAAGATAATAAAATAAAAAATGTACATAGTGTTTTTTTTTTTTTTTTTTTTATGATAGTCACAGAGAGAGAGAGAAAGAGGCAGAGACCCAGGCAGAGGGAGAAGCAGGCTCCATGCACCAGGAGCCCGACGTGGGATTCGATCCCGGGTCTCCAGGATCACGCCCTGGGCCAAAGGCAGGCGCCAAACCACTGCGCCACCCAGGGATCCCCCCATAGTTTTTTTAAATATTGGAGTTTGGAATAACCCAAAAGAGAATAGTGAGCATCCAGATATTCTACTTCTCCTAAGCATACCCAGGTCAAATTTCCCTCTAGAAACTCAATCTCAGTCTTTAATTTTGAAAGGACAAAACATAAAATTTGAGGAATTTTCCAAAATCTTAGATACTTTAGAAAAAGTGGTTTTTTATAACTTCTGATAAAAATGTATCTCTCATCAGCTCCATTATGATATAAAATCATAATCCAAGCTCTTTTTTGATTTGGACTGTATTATACAGGCAGTATTTTTATATTGCTGAGTAATTACTTAGTTGCAGGTGTGTTTACTTTTACATAAGACAGGACTGCTTTCTTGCTGCCCTTTAAAAACCCATTCCTTTTGTTTTCTAGAACATATATTTTGGTTGGCAGCAGCAACTCAAATCTCGGGCTCCATTTGCATTTCTCCAATGTCTCAGTACAATAGTGTAGACATTTGTTTGTGAACACAATCTTGTAACATATCTGTATTTTTGGTTGGAATCCAGTTCATCTGTTACAATTTAGTGATGTTCTAAGCTTTTACTTCCATTTCTTAGACCCCAAAATGACTTCATGTCTTGGCTGGGCTTCAGAGTTTCAGCATACACAGACAGATCCAAACTTTCTTATTCCCCTCACCATGTTGAGCTGTTACCAGCAGTTTCTGGGGCAATGACAAACATCCAAACTGGCAAACTTCAGAAAAATCAGGCTTTTTTTTTTTCAGGAATATTTTGCTTCATTGTGACAAAAGGCCAACCTGTTCCCCTGTCTAAAATATGCAGTAGTTATTTTAGCTTCTGAAATTTTCCATTCTAAGACTTTATATTGAGAAAAAGGAAAAAACACACACACAGACACACATACACACAAAACAAGAGTTCTATCAACTCTCCAAAATTTAGTAATTGTGTGGTACTCTGAAGCCTATGACATTGTCTCTGTCCCATAGTCAAGAGTATATATCTCTTCTCCCTACAGTCAGCCTGGCAGGAAAGGGTTCTTCTTTGAAGAAAATAAACAGCTCCAAAAAAAAAAATCTGCAGATGCCAGCATTTAGGTCGTATCAGTGACAAAGCCAACTTGGAGCTTCATCAACCTGTGATGAAGCTTTCCATGCACCAACCTTCTCTGGAACCTGGTATTTAAAATAACAGGTTATTATCAGCTTATTATTGCCGTATTCTTTGATATGAACAGACAGCCAAGAAACCAGATTTTTGGAGGAAAATCTCAAAATGAAAGAAATCAAAGTGAAAAACACAGGTGGAGGTGTGAGGGTGAGGCATGAATAAGGAAAGCAAAATAAAAAGAGTCAGAGAATAAAAGGAAAAACAACGAATAGCCTTAGAGAAAGGAACCGATACGATACATGCAGAGAAGAATGGGATGCCTTAAACACGGACGGGCAACAATAGGTCTTAGAAGTTGGGAAGCAAATTCAGTGGATGAGTTTGAAGACAGAGTTGAAGGAAACTTTCAGAAATTAAGACAAAGAGACAAGGAGGTGGAAATATGAAAGAATAGAGAAGACAGTAAGAAGATCAGTTCAGGAGTTTCAACATATGAATAATTTAAGTTCCAGAGAATGAAGAGGAAGAATTATAAAAAACCAAAACAACCTAGCTTAAAAGGGTCTGAGTTAATAGGCACTGTGCCTAATAACAACAGATGAAAAAACATTCCATGCCAAGATATATTGTCATGAAATTTCAGAGGACAAAGTATGAGAGTATTCCGAAAGCTGGTAGAAATTGGAAGAACAGTGAGGTACTATTATAATGGCCAAAATCCAGAGCACTCACCAATAATACCAAATGCTGACGAGAACTTGGAGCAACAGGAACTCTTATTCATTGTTGATGAGAATGCAAATTGGTACAGCTACTTTAGAAGACAGTTTGGCAATTTCTAACAATACTAAACATACTCTTAGTAATGATCCAGCAATTTCACTCTTCAGTGTTTACCCAAAGGAATTGAAAACTTACATCAAGGCAAAAACCTGCGCACAGATGTTTATAGCAGCTTTACTCGTAATTACCAATACTTGGAAGCAATCAAGACGTCTCTCAACAGGTGAACGGATAAACTGTGGTACATCAAAACAAAGGAATATAATTCAGTGTTGAAAGGAAATTAGCTATCAAGGCATGAAATGACATGGAGAAATCTTAAATGCATATAACTAAGTACAGAAGCCAATCTGAAAAGGCTACTTACTGTATGATTTCAAGTACATGCCACTCTGGAAAAGATAAAACTAAGAAAATAGTAAAAAGATCATTGGTTGTCAGGGGTTGTGGGGAAGGGGAAAAGAAGGATGAATATGTGGAGCATAGAGGACTTTCAGGGCAGTTAAAATGCTCTGTATGACACTATAATTATGGATACATGTTATTATACATTTGTCCAAACCCATAGAATATACAATATCAAGAGTGAACTCAATGTAAACTGTGGAGTTTGAGATATGATATGTCAATGTAAGTTCATCAATTTTAACAAATATACTACTCTGATGGGAGATGTTGATCATGAGGAGGCTATGCATGTGTTACAGCAGGGGGTATAGGGGAAATCTCAGTACCTTCATCTCAATTTTGCTGAAAAAAATCAAACTGTTCTAAAAAAGCAAAGTCTTTTTTTCTTGAATTTTAAAACACAAAAACCTTTCTGAGAGGGAAAAATCAGATCCCATCTAATGGATTGAAAATCCCAATGGCATCAGATTCCACCAAAGCAAAATTGAAAGCTTAGAGCAAATGAAGCAATGCTTCAATATCCAGAAGGGAAATGATTCTCAACCCAGAATTTTGTTACCAGGTAAACTATCAATTAAATATGAAGATAGGATAAAGACATTTTTAGCCATTCAAGAATTTTAAATATGTCTATGCACCTTATCCACTGGATAACATAGAATTACCATATGATCCAGCAATTTTACTTTTAGGTATATACCAAAAGAATTGAAAACAGAGATTCAAATAGATACTTGTACATGAATGTTCATAACAGTATTATTCACAGCAGCCAAAAGGTGGAAACAACCCAAGTGTCTATCATCATGTGGATGGATAAACAAAATATGGTATATACATACAACGGGATATTTTTCAGTCTTAAAAAGAAATGAAATTCTGATACCTGTTACAACAGGGATGAACCTTGAAAACATTGTGCTCAATGAAATAAGCCAGACACAGAAGGATAAATATCTATGATTCTTCTTATATGAGGTTCTTTAGACTAGACAAAATCATAGAGATAAAGAGGTATAATGGAGGTCATTAGGGGTTAGAGGAGGGCAGGGAATCCCAGGGAACTGATGGAAAAGTTCTGGAAATGGATAGTGAATGTTCTTAATGTCACTGAATTGTACATTTAAAAACATGTAAAATGGGGATGCCTGAGTGGCTCAGTTGGTCAAGTATCTGCCTTCAGCTCAGGTCATGATCCCAGAGTTCTGGGATAGAGTCCCACATTGGGCTCCCTGCTTAGTGGGGAGTCTTGGGGAGTCTGCTCTTCCCTCTCCCTCTGCCCCTCCCATGGTTTGTGTTCTTTCCTTTCTTGCTCATACTCTCTCTTTCACATTAATTAATTAGCTAATTAATTAAAACTGATCAATATGGTTAATTGTATGTTATATATATTTTACCACAATAAAAAAAGTAAAGGTTGTAAAAGGAAGACAGTGTGGGATCATGGAAGTCTACTTAGCATTACCAAATCTTCAGGATTTTTAAGAGTAGTCAGTTGTCAAGATTAGCATAGACTATCTTTGGGGTTTAATTTACAAATTGTAGTAACATTGTACAAGTCAAACAAAATAATCATGTAATCATGTGGGCTCAGTTGAGACTTCTAGGAAGTTACACGAGCAGGTTATTATGATGGGGAAAAGACAGGGATTGAAGAAATCCAGATTCTACACACAGCTTTATATTACTGTGGTGGTTCATTACTTGTTTTCCCAATCTGTAAAATGGGATCATTAATAGCTGCTGTCTCATTCAAAAGTGTTGGACTAAAGACAATACTGTTCATGTGGTACAGTCAACTTTTTGAAAGATGTTTTACATGACCCTCACATCTGGTGTCATTGTGTTGGGTAAACTGACAAAGAAAACATCTTGAGTATTTTGTTTAAAACTGGAAAGCTATTCTCACACTTCATACAGAGAGATACAGAGTGTTATGTTTGAGTGGTGAGGGTTTTATTGAACAAGTTGGGATGTTGGATTTCACAGGCTTGTTCTAGTATTTAATATGTCTTTTATTAGTCATTAAGAATCTTGTTTTATTCTTATTATTTGGAAAGACGCTTGGATAGCCAGAAAACAATTCTTCAAAGTTCTAATGAAATGACATTCTTCAGCTCATTCTTCATCTGTAAAATGAAGATATGCTCTACCTTGTACACGTGACAGGCTAATTTTGAGGATTTGATGAGGTCCTTCTATTAATTTATTCATTTGGCAAATAGTCACTGTGAGTTTGTGAGCTATGCTGGGTACTGAGAACATAAAGCTCAGCAAGAGAAACAGGGTCCATACTTTTCCTAAAGCCTGCAGTTAAATGGAATAACTAATGTATATATAAAGCACAAAGAACATTGTCTGGCACCTTAGTAGATATCAATAAATATTAGTTTCCTAACTGGGATGGTTAACTTTATGTATCACTTTGACCAGAGTATGGAGTGCCCAGATATTTGGCTAAACATTATTTCTAGGTGTGTCTGTTGAGGTGTTTCCAGATGAGATTAGCATTTGAATTAGTAGACTGAATAAAGTAGATGGCCCTCCCCAGTGTGGGTGGCATCATCCAATAACTTGAAAGCCTAAATAGAACAAAGAGGCAGAGGAAGGGAGCACTCATTCCCTGCCTGACTACTGGATGGGACATTGGTTTTTCTCTTGCCCTTGGATTGGAACTTATGTCATTGACACTCCTGGACTTGGACCAGAATCTGTACCAATAGTTTCCCTTGTTCTCAGGCCAGACTCTGGTGGAACAATGCCACTGGTCTTCCTGGGTCTCAAGCTTATAAATGGGGGTCATGGCACTTCTCAGTCTCCATAATTGCATGAATCAATTCCTATAATAAATCTCTTTCCATGTGGGTCATTTTGGTAAGCAGAACTGGGTGTACATATACCTGGTTTCTTATTTAGTAGGGTCATATTGCCCTTATTTATTTCAATCCTAGGCCACCGTTACTCATTCTGTAAATATAGAAGCTATTCTTCTGTCCTATAAAATGAAACTCCCGTGAAAGAGCAAGTTATTCAAATGATCTCCCCCAGAGAGCAGGGAAATACAATTTTATGCCCCGAGCAGAGAGGACTCAAAAGTTTACCAAAGTCCTGGGAACTTAAATTGTAGGCAGGGATAATATTGCTGTTCATCACTGTCTACTTATTTTCTATTTAAAGAGTTTTATCTTCCTAGTAGAGGGGGTTGGTTTAATAGAGTGTCAGGGGAAATGTCGAGTGAATGTATTGATTGTATGATGATAAATGGGGGCAACTTATCTCTTAATCTTCTTCCAGGTTTTCCTAGCTGAGGGTGAATAAAATTATTTTTAATATAGCCAAGAAGGTCTTTTTTTCATTGTCTTGGGATTCTGGTACCATACGTGTGCCTGAATGACTTCTCTTCCGGGAAGATTAAGAATTTGTAGATTGGCACCAGGTGGAAGATATTTTCATACATGATTCTTTATGCCTTAATGTCAAGTTCCATCGTTCAGCTAGGAGCAATGAAGTTATGCTAGGATAATACTCAAGGAAGGAAACAAAGAAATAATACAGTATTCACATATCAAACATGTCCACATTTTACAGAGATGATGGTCATAACACCAGGAAGGGGGAAAGCAAGGATTTTCATTAACAAGGGCAAGAGAAGTTTTCTACGGCACTCTGCACATTGTATGCATAATAGAAGCTACCTGAAGAGATAGGAGGAATGAGACTGTTTAATAAAGCAAATTAATTTTATGTCAGATTGCATCAGCCAAGATGAAAGATTTCTGGGAAAAGTGGTACAGAAGACTGCATTCTTACTGTTGTGCATCACCTCCCTTTGCTTGCTGAGACAAATGCAATGCTGAAAAGGTTTTTACTCTGATGCTCTAACAAGAAATGTACTTCTATCATTCCCAGAGTGGGCTATCCATGACTCTATTCAAATAATAGGGTTTACTTGCTGCTAAGGTCACTCATACTATAATGTTTTTATTGTCCTTCTGCTCTATAGTCCCATTTTCACACAGGACTGGTAGAAAAAGAGAGGGGCATAATGCCACTGTCACTCTTTCCCTGCAGTTTAGAATGTTCTTGCACATGACAGACATCCATGCAACAGCAGCTTTAGCAGGAAGTGAGGCTTGGGGTTCTCAATATGGATCCAACAGCAACAACAACAGAAATCCACTGCTGGGGACTTTTTTCTTCGAATTAGATACTAGAGTGGAAATACTTGGAGCACATTTGTATCTCAAGAAAGCTGGCGGTGTTTGAAATAAAAAGCATCATAGAGGGATCCCTGGGTGGCGCAGTGGTTTGGCGCCTGCCTTTGGCCCAGGGCGCGATCCTGGAGACCCGGGATCGAATCCCACGTCGGGCTCCCGGTGCATGGAGCCTGCTTCTCCCTCTGCCTATGTCTCTGTCTCTGTCTTTCTCTATCATAAATAAATAAAAATAAAAATAAAAATAAATAAAAAAAATAAAAAGCATCATAGATTGTAACAAGCAGAGTGGTAGAAACTACCACTTTTTTAACTCAGAAATTAACTAAATTTCTAATTTGAAATTCCATTAAGTTGGGGTGTTGAGTGGTGCAGTCAGTTAAGTGTCTGATTCTTGGTTTCAGCTCAGGGCATGAACTCAGGATCCTGAAATTGAGCCCAGCCTCTTGGGATCTGTGCTCAGCATGGTCCGCTTGGATTCTCACTCTCTCCGTACCTCTCCTGTGTGCACACTGTCTCTCTCTCTCTGATAGATAAATAAATCTTTTAAAAAAAGAAATTGCATTAAATACTAAACCACATCTCAAAACTGGTCATAAAAACGTTCATTCAGTTCATTCAAGGGGTGCCTGGGTGGCTCAGTTGCTTGAGTCCGGCTCAGGTCATGATCTCAGAGTTGTGGGATGGAGTCCTATCCTGGGCTCCTCGCACAGTGGGGACTCCGCAGGAGAGTCTCTCTCTCTCTCCACCTCCCTCTGTCCCTCCCCCTACTCCACCCCCTCGCTCACTAGCTTTCTCCAAAATAAATCTAAAAAATTAAAAAAAAATTTTTAAGTTGTTTTTTTTTTAATTTATTTATGATAGAGAGAGAGAGAGAGAGAGAGAGGCAGAGACACAGGCAGAGGGAGAAGCAGGCTCCATGCAGGGAGCCCGATGTGAGACTCTATCCCGGGACTCCAGGATCGCGCCCTGGGACAAAGGCAGGCACTAAACCACTGAGCCACCCAGGGATCCCCTAAAAAATAAATTTTAAAAAATTCAGTCAAATTTGAAAACGAAACA
Organism: Canis lupus baileyi; assembly: GCF_048164855.1. Lineage (NCBI taxonomy): Eukaryota > Metazoa > Chordata > Mammalia > Carnivora > Canidae > Canis > Canis lupus. The sequence continues at coordinate 73,876,827 of NC_132845.1, forward strand.
TCATTTCCTTCTAGACGATAAAGTTAATCTGTATTTTGTCCTGTCACTTTTATAGAAGGAAACACATGGCCTCAAACTTTGCTTTCTGGCTATGACAATTTCCTATTATAGGTTTGTATTTAGTTAGTTTCCAAAAATCTCATATGCTTAAGGTTTTGGAGCCCTGTAAATTTCTGTTCTGTATTCTCATTTTCACAGATTGGTAGAAAAAGAGAGATAAATTGGGTAGTGTGAAAAAAGTAAAGGCTTTTTATTAGACTGAAGTAGTTTGGAAAATTCTAAATTGACTATCGTGGTTGATGTTATTTTTATGGAAATAATGAAATGAGAAAGCCTAAAATAGTGTGCATATATATATATATATATATATATATATATATATATATAATTTTTTTTTATTAGGTAAGTTCTATCCTCAATGTGGGGCTCAAATTCACGATCCCAAGATTGGGAGTCACATGCTCCAGGGGGCATCTGGGTGGCTTACTTGGTTAAGCATCAGATTCTTTTTTTTTTTTTTTTAAGATTTTATTTATTTATTCATGAGAGACAGAGAGAGAGAGAGGCAGAGACATGGGCAGAGGAGAAGCAGGCTCCATACAGAAGCCCAACATGGGATTCGATCCTGGGACTTCTGGATCACGCCCTGGGCCCAAGGCAGGTGCTAAACCACTGAGCCACCCAGGGATCCCGAAGCATCAGATTCTTGATTGTGGCTCACGTCATGTTTTCAGGGTTCCGGGATTGAGCCCCATGTCAGGCTATGTACTCAAGCAGAGAGTTTACTAGAGATTCTCTCTCTCTCTCTTCCTCTGCTCTTCCCCCTGTGTGCACATGTACTCTTTCTCTCTAAAATAAATAAATAAATAAACCTTAAAAAATAAAAAGTTACATGTTCCACTGATTAAGCCAGCCAAGCACCCCAGGAAGCCTAAAATAGTTAATAAAGCACAGGTCTTCTGGTTTCTAGGTCCAGGTCTAACAGTATGTACCTGTGTCACATTGGGCAAGGCACCATACACCTCTGGACCTCTGTTTACTTATTTGGATCTACTCAAATGGATATCTTTCACTATGGCATCTCTAATGATACATAAAATGATATATTAAAATACACAATAGGGCAGCCTCGGTGGCTCAGTTGTTTAGTGCCGCCTTCAGCCTAGCGCATGATCCTGGGGACCGGGGATCGAATCTTAAATCAGCCCACGTCAGGCTCCCTGTTTCTCCTTCTGCCTGTGTCTCTGCCTCTCTCTCTCTCTGTGTCTCTCATGAATAAATAAATAAAATCTTTAAAAAAAATAAAAAAATAAAATATACAATATAAGGAGTACCCAGATGGCTCAGTTGGTTAAGTCTGCCTTAGACTCAGGTTATGATCCTGAGGTCCTGGGATAGAGCCTCACGTTGGGCCCCCTGTTCAGTGGGGAGTCTGCTTCTCCCTCTGCCTCTGCTCTTCCCCCTACTTGGGCTCTCTCTGTCTGTCAAATGAATAAATAAAAGCTTTAAAATATATATGTATATATAATACATATACTTACCTAATTGAATAGGAGAGAGAGGGAGAGACGTATGTCTATAAATATACATATCTCCTGAAACACATGTACATACCAATGTAGTCTCTAGAGAAATGTCCTGCTGGCCTGCTGGGCTGATCCTGCCTCATTTTACAGTGATGCTTAAGCCCATGCATTTGGAGTCTATTAAATTTTCTTGTAGCCTGAAGAAAAGCATTTTGGTTTGATATATTAACTTTTGGACTTCCTTTCCTGAGAGATGTAAGGTTTTGGTTTACCATCTTTTCCCCAGTTTTTTATTGTGTAACATTTCAAACCTTCAGAAAAGCTGCAGGAATATACAATGAAGAGCCATATACCCTTCACTTCAATTTACCAGTTGTTAACATTTTGCCACATTTGCTTCCTCTCCATTTCTATTTATCTTTCTCTATTCCATTTCTGCATATATAGGCATTGCCAACCTATTTGAGAATTTATTGCAAACACCATGACACTTCATCTCTAAATACTTTTACATCTTAAGAAAAAGGGAATTCTTCCACATAAGCACAAGACAATTCCTTGAGATCTTTAACATTGATTCAACACTATTTTTAAAAGATTTATTTTTTATTTGAGAGAGAGATAGCAAGTGAGTGTGCCAGGGGTGGGGGTGGATAGAAGGGTGGAGGGAGAGAGAGAATCCCAAGCAGACTCCCTGCCAAGTGCAGAGCCCAAAGTGGGACTCTATCCTACAACCCTGAGATCATGACCTGAGCTGAAATTAAGAGTCTGAGGCTTAATCGACTGAGCCACCCAGGCATCCCATTGATTTAATACTATTACCTAAAATATTCTCTATATTCAAATTTCCCCAATTGTCCAAATAATGTCCTATGCAGCTTAATTTATTTATTTTTGTATTGTAGGATACAATCAAGGATTATCTGTTGCATTCACTTGTCCTATCTTTACCCTCTCTTATTCTACAATTTCCCAGTCATTGTTTGTCTTCTTTTCATGACATTGACATTTTTTAAATGTTCAGACCAGTTGTTTTGCAGAATGCCCCTCATTTTAGATTTGTCTTGCTATGTCCCAATGATTATATTCAGGTTAAATATTTTTGGAAGGAATATTATATACATATTGTTGTGTCCTCAATGCATTACATCAGAAGTATATGATATCATAATTGATGATGCAGTGCCTGATCATTTGGTTAAGGTGGTAGTTACAGGTATCTACAATGCTGAAATTCCCCTTCCCCTTTTAATTAGTAAATGATCTTGGATGTGACACTAAGACTCTATGAATATCTTGTTTCCCAAAAGTTTTGGCATCCATCACTTTATATAGCCACAAACAGCGGCTATAAAATACTATGTTTTAGTTGTCCTCTACAAAGGTGGATTGGGATAATCAACAGATTTCTGGCAGAATGGAGGAAAGAATTGGTCAGTGTGGATTTGACCACAGATAAATCCTGGTATGCGTGTCTGTGCTTGCATGTGGTGAAGGTAGAGGTACAGAAACTATGACATGTTATTAGAATTTTCAGCAGTATTAAGTGAAGGCTAAGATTGGGGTGCCTAACATGAGGATTATATGAAAAGGAAACTTTTGTTAGGTGTTGAGCAGAACAAACACATTCTACTATTTCCGTCTCTGTAGTTCTCCATAATATGAGACAAAATCTAAAACATGAGGAGAATGGTACATATAATACAAATAATGTATAAAAATCTCTCTTGTTCTTTATGGTGAAGCACATCTTCCTTTTTTCTTTATTTTTTCTCTGCCCCCATCCCCTATTTTGGCCCCATTATATATATTTGGTTGTAATAACACTGTTTCTGTTGGATAAAATTATTGATAGGAAATTAAATTAGAAATTAATAATGTAGAAGTAAAAGTTTATATAAGATTTTATAGGTGGTGAAGTGCTTGATTCCATGTGGTCAAACCAGAGTAACAAAAAATTCGAGAATGTCTCTCTTTTTATTTTGAAGAAATGTACCACAATGTGTCTACATTTGTTTTCTTCATGTTTCTCTGATTCATGGGAGTTAATTTTCAACAAAAGCAGAATTCTATACTAATGCGTAAGACTAGCTATTAATGATAGAGAGAACAAAACAATGTTGCAATAAAGCAAAAACTTTCTGCACAGAGGAGCAAAAATAAATAATAATGGCAATAATCATGATGATGATCAAGAATGCTAATGAGCTTTGATAAAAGACTCTGGAAAGCAAAGGTATTCTAACAATAATACATACTGGAAAAGAGAGCATGGAAGGTGAGTTGTGTAAGAAATTACATTTTCAGTGTCAAGAACAATCTAGCATAGGAAATGAAGAAGTAAGACCACAAAACAATAGATTCCATGTATACAAGCAACAGAAATGACAAAGTGCTAGCAGAGATTTCTTTGCCTTGCAGAATTATGCTAATATATGTCTTTTTTTGTTACCTTTATGTTTCTCTAACTTATCAGGAGATTCGAACCCAAAACAGGCAGAACAATGTTTTACTATGATGTCACTGTTTTAGGAAAAAGAGCCAAAAATTTGAAAAGTAAGCTTTCTGCAAATACAAAGATGTCATTGTTGCTGCTGTTGGGCTTCTAGAATAACTGTATGATTGTTAATTATTAAAATAGATATTAATAGTGGGTACAATTTGTCTTTGAATAGGAGTGCTATGCCACTAAAACACACACAATAGAGATTATAAGATCAACAAAGTGCAGAATATTAGAAAGACTTACTTTTAAGCTGCAATATAGCCAAGATATACTGTTAAGAATTATCTCACGAATGAATATTGAAATAGCCATGTTTTATTGGCTTTATTTAAAACTATCTACAAGTTGAACAACTTTTAAGCCTTTCTTTTTCCTTTTTCTTTTCCCTTTTTTTTTTTTTTTTAATACTTCTGCAATTTGCTGGAGCAATGATTTCCTTTCTTTCTTTCTTTTTTTTTTTTCCTTTGACCTACAGTGGCTAATATGATTTTGGTGTTTCAGTAATTATGTCAATTAATGTGTGCTGAGAGCAATTTCATTTGTTGAAATTGATACCACGTAAATATGCAGTTAGTAGAAGGTTGTCTCTTTAAGATTTTGTATGCATTTTTACAAGATTAGTCACAATATGGACGAGTAGAGTCTCAAGCATAAATAATTTCTAGTTAGTGATCAAACTGATATCCAGTTTATATCCTGACAATTGAAAATAAAATTACAATTTCTTTCCACCTTATCCTACCAATCAAAGACATATTATTGGATTATCAACTGTCACAGTTTGCACAACATGGTCAAGTTTTAGCACTGAATGTTCTGTATCTTGGGAAACCCTTTGGATCTAAACAAGGCAGGAGAGTCAGCCACCTAATACACACACCTTTTTTGAAAAGGAATATGATACTTACAAAGCTCTATTTATAATTAAATAAATTTAACATATAGGAAAGCAATTTAAAAATAATTTTCCATCCATATTACTACTAAAATAAAGTGACAATATATGTTGTTGTGTTCTGTCTAAACTTTACATAGACAATATAATTTAATAGTTCTAAAAGCAATTGTCACAAGGTATGTACAATTCTGTTATTAGTTAACAGATAAATACCCTTACAAATTCTAATAAATCCATAAGGTTCCATGTTATAAGTTAATTATCCTTTATTGTAGAACATTTATGTTGTTTTTCTTTTTCCCCCATCATAAGTGATAATGTTGTAAATATTCTTGTATATATAATATCCCTCTTTTAAATTTAAGAAATAAAACTTTGGAGAACAACATACATAGGGTAGAATTGTATCAACAACACATAAACAGCTTAAATTATCAATATTTTCTTCTGATAGCTCATTTCTTATCAGTTATCCTGATATTTAAATAACAATTTCATGAAAAATCCTGATAATATGAGCCCATCCTAGAACCTGGGCAACATTCTTTATCTGAATAGTTGAAACAACAATGTGTTTATTTGTTCTGAACATCAAGAAATTTTCATTGCAAGTGAAGATGTTGTTTTCTCTTTTTAGGATTTTTCAAAAGAATAAAGGCACTTGAAAAATGAGATCACTGGATATTCAATATTTCAAAAAGAAACTCTATTGGGTCCCAAAATTTAATTTACAGAGGTATCGAGGAGTTCAGAGATACTACCAACTGGTTTTTAAGGACAGATGCTTGATAGGAGCCTGTTTTAATACCAAGTCCGACAAAATCAACTATCCCTCGAGGCCTCATTTTAGGAATTCTGAAGTAAATTTATGAAAATCCAAAAATTTAGTCTTCATCTGTACTATAATTAAAACACAACCACCTGAGTCTACAAAATCTAAACTCAAAGACAGGACGGATAAATCATCAAGCCAGGTAACATTTATTGAGTACTTGCTATTGCCTGCACAGTCCCTACCCTATAGAGATTACCAAGTGATTAGAAAAGATCACAGGATGTGTATATAATAACAAAAATTATAGAAGAATAAGTTCTATAACAGTGACGTAAAAAAAAAAGACGTAAAAAGCCTTGTCTCCTTGTGCATCTGCATTATTTATAATGACAAAATATTGTAAATCATTGATAACGTCATTCTAGATATGTCTCCTCAGGCAAGGGAAACAAAAGCAAAAATAAACTATTGGGATTACATCAAAATTAAAAGCTTCTGCACAGCAAAGGAAATAGCCAATAAAACTAAAAGACAGCCTACTGAGTGAGAGGAGATATTTGCAAATGACATATCTGATAAAAGGTTTCTACCCAAAATACATAAAGAACTTGTAAAATTCAACATCCAAACAAAAAATAATCCAATTTAACAAAATGGACAAAAACACGAACAGACATTTACTTCAAAGAAGACATATAGGGCAGCCCCGGTGGCTCAGCGGTTTAGCGCTGCCTTCAGCCCAGGGCGTGATCCTGGAGACCCAGGATCGAGTCCCATGTCAGGCTCCCTGCATGGATCCTGCTTCTCCCTCTGCCTATGCCTCTGCCTCTCTCTCTCTCTCTTTCTGTGTGTCTCTCATGATTAAATAAACAAAATCCTTAAAAAAAAAACCCAAAGAAGACATAGATGGCCAACAGACACATGAAAAGATGCTCAACATCATTCATCATCAGGGAAATGCAAATCAAAACCACAATGAGACATCACCTGACACATGTCAGAATGGCTAAAATTAACAACACTGGATGTCTGCATGGCTCAGTCATTTGGGCATCTGCCTTCAGTTTGGGTCGTGATCCCTCTCTTCAGGGAGCCTGCTTCTCCCTCTCCCTCTGCCTGCTGCTCCTCTTGCTTGGGTGCGTGCTCTCTCTCTCTGCCAAATAAATAAAAAAAATCTTTAAAAACAAATAAATAAAATCAACAACACAAGAAACAATAAGTGTTGAGGAGGATGTGGAGAAAAAGAAACCCTCATGCACTGTTGGTGGGAATGCAAGCTGGCACAGCCACTGTGGAATACAGTATGGAGTTTCCTCAAAAAATTAAAAAATATACCCTATGATCTAGAAATTGCACTACTGGGTATATACCCCCAAAATAACAAAAGAATTCAAAGGGATATAAGCACCCCTATGTTTACTGCAGCATTATTCAGGATAGTCAAGTTATGGAAGCAGCCCAAGTATCCATCGATTGATGAAGGGATAAAGAGGATGTGGTGTGTATATATACACAATGGAATATTATTCATCCATAAAGAAGAATGAAATTATGCCATTTGCAACAACATGGATGGAGCTAAAGAGTATTATGCTCAGGGAATAAATCGGGCAGAGAAAGACAAATACCATGTGATTTCACTCATATGTGGAATTTAAGAAACAAAATGAACAAAGGAAAAAAAGGCAACCCCCAAAACAGACTCTTAAATATAGAGAACAAACAGATGGTTACCAGAGGGAAGGTGGGTAGGGAGCTGGGGGGAATAGGTGATGGGAATTAAGGAGCTCACTCATTATGATAAGCACTGGATCATGTATGGAAGTGTTGAATCACTATATTGTACACCTGAAACCAATAGAACACAAAACGTTAACTACATTGGAATTAAAAAAAATGTAAACCGCTAAACGTCTGTTGAAAAGGTATAAATAATTCTGTTATGGAATAGCCACACATTAAAATAGTAGGCCACAGTGAAAATAAATGCATAGGAACTATATGTATCAACAACTTTCAGAAATAAAACACAATATAAAAAACAAGTTTTAGAAAAATACATATAGATTGATATCATTTAGATATATTTTAAAATATGCAAAAAATTCTATATGTGGTTTAGGAATACTTCTAATAAAGTAAAAGTATAGAGAAATGAGTGCAATAATAATCATACAATTTAGATAATGATCCTCCCGGGGACAGTGGGGAAAAGGAAGTGGGAGGAGGGAAAACACAATTTCAGAAGAGGGAATTGTGAACACAGGAGGATTCAAGGATTTTGGATTTTTTTTTTTTTTAAACAGGCTCCATGCTCAGCCTGGAGTCCAACTCAGGACTCAAACTCATGACTCCGAGATCAAGACCTGAACTCGAATGCTCAACCAACTGTGCCAGCCAGATGTCCCTGGAAATATTTTGTTTCTAAAGCCATGGAGAGAGTACATGATTGTTCACTCTATTAATCTGAAATCTATAATAATAAGTAAAATGCACAGAAGTTAAAATGCCACAAAAGTAGAGAAGAGGCCATTAATTCTGAATGGAAGTAACAATCAGAGTAAGCTTTTTTGGAAGAGTTGGCCTTGAGGGATAAATGGGTCTTGATGGGTGAGAAAACATTCAGCAAGTTCAGATGGCAGGAAAGGAGGTTCTGGGCTGATGTACCAGCATGGCCAAGGCATGCAAGTCTTCTAGGCAAGAGCTTAGCTCGGGATATGTAGAAACATGCTATATAATAAAGGAGGTTGATAGCGTACCTGGGACCAGACCACAAAAGGGCTTGAACACAGAAATGTAAAATTATTATTATGTGTTACTTTATTATTTTTTTTAAAAAGTTTTATTTAAGTAATCTCTGCACCCAATGTACAGAGATCAGACTCATGATCCTAAGATCAAGAATCACATTCTCTTCCAACTGAGCCAGCCAGGTGTCCCAATAATTATTATGTTTTATAAATAGAAGCTTGCAATTATGTCTGGGCTATAATTTATTATATTCTTCATGTAATTCCAAAGGATTGATAGTATTTTCAACCAGGATGTTATCTATCCTGAATCTGATCCTTTCAGATCTATATTGCTCTTTAAATAAGAATTTTTTAAAAAATCACAATTTATCACAAGTCATCTACCAAGTCCAATAGAGAAATTGTTCCTCAGGGTATAATCCTGTAATAAATACAGAGGTCTTCCACTAAAGTCATTTAAAGTTTTTTCTTGTGATTATCCTACACTTTTCCATCTGATCATGTTAAGTAGAAAGCATTGAGCTGAGAAGGGAGAGGAAGACTGGTTAATTTTGTGGAAATCTAAAGCTCATTAAAATTTGACAGAAATACCTTTTTATATGATCACCATTTGGTTACCAGCAGTTATCTTTCATTGCCTTCACAGAGCAGTGTCTGAAGACTATGGGTTGATCCACGTGTCATTCATCACAGGGACCCAAAAGATCCAAGTTTAGTGTACAATATTATGGAAAGTGGCACATTTAGGATGTTGAACCACACATTTCCTCCCCCCACCTTTTTTGGAACATTAAAACTGCGGTTCGAAAAACAACTTACAATGTAGAAAAAAAAAAAATTAAAACAGCAGGCGCTAATTAGGGCAAAGTTACAACAATGTTCTTGCTGATGGGCTACGTGCCAGTTAACGCAAGCTATCACTTCTCCCCGGGAATACTTATTATTAAAAACAACTTATGAGGGTTAAAGAAGGGATATTAAATGAATGTGTGAGTCTCCTTGTTTGCTCATTTGGAAATGGCATAAAGATAGATCCATTAACCAGCTCAGTTCTACCTTGGTCTCAGGGCAGACGCACACGCAAAATAACAAAGTTATAAACCACCAAAGCATAGACCTGAAGCTGACTTGAGTTAAAAATCAATCTTCCTAATAAATTAAATTCAAATACTATATACTGGTATGTAATATCAAGAAGGATGCACTAATAATTGCCGTGTTGGCAGAGTGCAAAGTGCAAGACTTCAGAGGGATATAAAAATTTAGCAATTTAGAAAACTTGATACCAAAAATAACTATCACCACTTGGAATGCTCAGAGTTTAGCTCAGTCATCGAGCTATGATAATACTCTCTGACTAGTCAAGGTTGAATGTTCAAGATACAGTTTGAGTATTAATCATTGATTCGAATAAAAGATGGCACAGCTGGAGAGGCTCTCCTGCGTTAAGTATTTTATTCCTGAACACAGATTAAGATTTTCCTTTTGTGTTTTCCAGAACCACTTGAGTGTCTTCCCTACTAAACAAGCAACCTCTTATGGAATTATTTCTTCAGCTTTACTCTTTATCAACTACAGTCTTTTGGCAAGGAATTTGCCTAAGCTTTTGCTGATACGAATTATGAGCTCATTCAAACTGCCCATTTCAAGTTAAAGCTTTATCTTTCATTCTGCCTGGTAAGAAATCTGATGATACGCTATGCTTTATTTATTATTCCATTGTGTGTTCACACTGTGTGGTGTTGTGTGAATAAACCATAGTTTATTTATCCATTTTACCGTTGATGAGCATTTGGACAGTGCCATTAATTCATGAAAAAACTCAAGTGTTCTATAAATACTCATATGTATACAAACAATACCCCCCCTCATACATAGCATTTAACATGTTTTTGAAGTTATGCATATACAGAGAAGTGCATATATCATAACAGTACAGCTTGATGAATTTTTACAAACTGAATGCACATGTGCAACCAGCACCAAGTCCAAGAAGCAACATGATCAACTCCTCAGAAGCCCTATTTATGCCCCTTTCCAGTCATCAGCCCCCTTTAAAGGTAACTACGGTCCTAACTTCTGCTAGCATAAATGAGTTTTGCCTGTTTTTGCACAACACATACTCTTGTGTGTCTCACTTCTTTCACTGAGCATTATATTTATGATATTAATATATGTTACTGCATTTGGAATTAGATTGTTCATTCTTAGTGGTGCATAGTATTCCATTATATGAATATATCACCAATTATTTCCCCATTGTTCTACAAATGAACATTTGAGTTTTTTCCAGTTTAGGGGTTATGATAATACTCTGAGCTGTTTAATATCTTTCAGTACACATTTGACATTGGTATATCCCTAGGAAAGGAATTGGTGGGCCATGGAGTGTTCATATGTTTAACTTGAGTAGACATTGCCAGTTTTCCAAAGTGTTTGTACTCTATCTATACATAGCATTTGATTTCTTGGGGAATCATTCTGAGGAAGGCATTCAGGATAACAATTAAGAGAACAAGTTGTGGAATCACTCAGGCCAAATTCAGCTTACGATGAAAAAGCCATGCTACCTACGCTTGACTATTAATTAATTAATTAATTAATTAATTAATTAATGTATTTATTTTTTGAGAGAGAGAGAGAGAGAGAGAGAACACACACGTGGGGTAGGGCGGAGCAGGGAGAGGGAGAGAGAATCTTAAGTAGGCTGTATGCTTAGCATGGAGCTGGAGGTGGGGCACCATATCAGGATCCTGAGCTACCGAAATCAAGTCTGACACTTAACTGACTGAGCTATCCCGGAGCCTCTTTGCTTGACCTCCTTAAGCCTCAGTTTACTCAACCCTAAATATAATAAAACCTTACTCAAAATTCATGAGAATTAAATGTTATAACTTAGAACAGACCTGGCACACAGTAAGTACTTAGCTTATTATATGGTGGTTATTAATCATTACAACATTAATCATGTTGCTCTTACAACATAGATGATATGGAGAATTAGAAATAGATATGGGCAACATAATCCACAAACAATTTTAATTCTCTGATGGAAGAAAATTGAAACTCTGACCCAAAAGGCATTACCAATTCCAGTGAGCATTGCACTTGGACCCTGAAAAAAAATCATTTAAACATTATCCCAAAATGCATTTGCAAATTACTCTTCCTAGAGGCAAGGTTCTTGGATGCAGTGCATTACCACCTTTTTTTTTTTTTTTTCCCCCTACCAGACATTACTCTTTAAAGACAGGACTGCCAAGGGCTACTCTGGGAAGTCACTAATATTATACTTTTTATTATATTTGCCAATTTCACACCTTCCTCAACCCAACCCCTATAGTTGTGAAACGTGACTGTAACTGCAAGTTAGTTCTTAGTTTTCACTGAAACTTATCAGTATGGAAAATGTCTTCCATATTCCCAAAAGCCCTAAGAGTGAACTCAGATCCTTCCTTTAAATGACAAAGAACTCGCCTTTTTTTTTTTTTTTTTGGTAGGCGTGAACTTGAAAAACTTAGTGTGGATTTCAGCAGGTGCTGGGACAGCATCCTAGAGGTTAACACAAAAGTTACACTCTGTCCAGAGCCACAGCTAACTGCTCCAGGGGCAGCAAGCTCAGTTATGCTGGGTAGATAGTTTTAGAAGGAGGCACCATGTTCTTAATAAATTGAATCAAATTCCATATATTGGTCGCTTTTCTCAAGAAATAAAGCACAGCATCTACTTGAAAACATATCCTTTCACTGGGTGTTATTCTGTATGTTAGTAAATTGAACACCAATACAAAAATAAATTAAAAAAAAAAAAAAGAAAACATATCCTTTGAGAAGGCCAGTGGTAGACCTGAAAGGGAATTTTTTGAACATTTAATTGAAAGTTTGATTTACAGATGAGAAAACTAGTCATTTAAGAGTCTTTGCTTAAGGTCAGATGGTCTCCTCCCTGGGCAGGCAGAAAGCTTATTCACAGTTCAGTGGTTGCCTCTCTCTGCCCCTGTAACTTGTTTCCTGTCATCCTCCCATCCTGCCCCTCCCCCCCACTCCACCTTGGTTTCATAAAGATCCAGAAAAGAGGATGCTGAAGGAGTGTGATTTAAGGCAATGGTCATTGAACGGTCAGAGAGTGCAAGGTGAGTGAGGCTCGCCTGCCTTGCTACAACCCAAGATCGGAGGAGGACCCTCTGTGTTTTGCGAACCACTGAATTCCCAGCACCTAGAACTGTGCCTGGGACACAGCAGGTCCTTAGAACTATCGAATGGAGAAATGAATGAGCCAACCAATCTCGAGTATGTCAGGTTGTCATGCCCCTTCTTTACCACCTCCTTCGGGTTACGCTAGTTAAACGCGTAGGTTTCGTAAAGAGGCGAAATGAGAAACGATGTACGAAGGGTGTAGTAGGGCGCCCGACCCACTGTGAGCAACTTAACCATGTCAGTTCATTTCCTTTTTTCCTCTCTAAGTGCTCTTGGGGAAGAGGGGTGAGGTGACGCGGTAGCGGTGTGTAGGCACCAAGCGCGGTGGGGAGCTAGCGGGCTGGTGGGAGAGGGCTGCCGGCATCCTTCTGACCCGTGCACAGCAATCCCACTGCCCCGGAAAACGCTCAGCTCTTTTACCTAGAGGCTGGCCTCTTGTTGATCGATTCTGGGCTGCAGTCAACTCTTCAATACAACTTTTATGCGCCATCCGCTACGCTGCGGCGGCAGGAGGGGCGCGAAGGGAAAGGCCGGGAGGCAGCGGGCCGCGGTCGGGAGGCGTCCTGCGGGTCCCGCGGGTCCTCGGGCGGGGGCGGGGGCGGCCCCGGGCTCACCCCCCGCGCGCGTCACGGGCCGCGGCTGGAAGGCGCGGAGGGCCCCGGGGTCACGGGGGCGCCGGGGCTCTCGGTCACCCGTTGAGCGACCACGTGGGAGAAAAGTTTCCAAGTCCGGCCGCGGGGCCCCGTCCGCGCCCCCAGCGGAGCCGAGGCCCGCCCTCCGGCACTCGCCGCCTTCTCCGTCGCCTGCAGGCGCGTCTCCCCCGCGGGGAAGCCCCGGTCGCGTCCCTCGTCAGGATCCCCGCCTTCCCTCGCTGCGCAGGCCGCCCAGGAGGAGCACCCCGAGCACCCCCCGGGCGGGCTGCTCCCGCGACTCCGGCGGGCCCGGGGCAGGCCGGGGGCCGAGGGACAAGCGTCCGGGAGAGGCTGCGGGGGGCGCGGAGCACACAGGGGGCCGTGGCCCGCGCGCGCCCCCGCTGTGACCCGCAGGCCGGTCGCCGCTCCCACGCCCCGGCCCCGGCCGACCCCGCCACCGCGCCCCGCCACCGCAGCCCGCTGGCTCCCGGGTCCCGGCTCCCCTCCGCCCCCAGTGCGCAGGCCCGGCCGGCCCAGCGCGCATGCCCCGGGCTCGCGAGCGCGGCCAGCCCCCAGCCTTCTGCTTTCCACACACTCTACAACTGGGGAGGGGGCGGGGGCGGGGGCGGGGCGGGGGCGGGGGCGGGGGCGGGGCGGAGCGAGCCCAGCGGGCCACGTGATCCGGCCGGCCGGGGCCGCGGGGGCGGGAGCGCGCGCCGAGCGAGGCGCGGGGAGGGCGGGGGCGCGTGCGCGCGCGCGCGTGCGGGCGGTCGCGGGGCTGGGCTGAGGCGGCGGCGGCGGCGGCGGCGGCGGCGGCGGCGGTGGGCCGGCCGCGGAGGGGGAGGAGCGGGAGCTGCGCGAGGCGGGCGGGCGGGCGGGCGGAGGATGGGGCCGTGCCCGGGCTCCCGCTGCAGCCGCCCGGGGACACGCCGTGCACCCTCCGGCTCGGGGCTCTCGCGGCGGCGGCGGCGGCAGCGTTAGCGGCGGCGGCGAGAGCGGCGTTCCCGGCGCTTCCCGGCGCTTCCCGGCCGCGCTTGTCCCTCGGGCTGGGCGGAGAGGAGAGGAGAGGCGAGGAGAGGCGGCGGCGGGCGGCGGGCGGCGGGCGGCGGGCGGCACCTCGGAGTCTCTCCCGCTGGAGGTTTCTTTCTGCTCTCCTCGTCGACTGACTGACTGCTCGCCCCCTCCCTGTCTTGAGGAAGGGTGACCTCTTCTCCGGGACTGGAAAACAAATTTTTTTTTTGTGAGGGGCGAGCGGCGAGCGGCGAGCGGCGAGGGGCGAGGGGCGGGGGGCGGGGTCGGCGCCGGGGTCCGCTCCTCCTCTGGTTTCGCCGTCGCCTCCCCCCGCGCCCCCCGGCCCCGGAGAGCGGGCGAGCCCGCAACTGCCCCGGCCTCCGCCGCCCCGTCCCCCCGCCCTGCTCGTCCGGCGCGTCCCGTCTCGGCCTCTCGCCTCCTGGCTGTTCCAGGATTATGCTTTCCTCCCCGGGGGGCCTCGTCCCTCTCAGGTCGCTCGGAAGCCTTGGCCTCCCTCGGAGGCATCCCTGCAACCTTTCGGAGGCCGGGAGTGAGTTTTCCGCGAGGCGAGTGTGAGAGGCGGCGGGGGTGTTCCCGAGCGCGGGGGGCGGGGAAGTTCCTGTGCCCCCACTTGGCCGCGACCTCCTCGGACCCGCGGCGGGAGCGGGGCCGGCGTCTTCGGGGGCGGGGGCGGGGGCGGGGGCGGGGGCGGGGGCGCGGCGGAGCATGGCCGCGGGGAGGGCTCCCCGGAGCCTCCCAGCCTCTTGATCAAAGCATTCCGCTATTCTGATTTATTGCCTGCTTGGGGAGTTTTTTTTTATTTTTTTATTTTTTTATTTTTTTTGCCTCTGAAGGAGACCTGTGTGTTCAGCCATTACTTTGCCGGGCGCTGCTCACAGGAACCCCCGACCCGCGGCGCCGCGGGGAGCCCCGCACTCGGGCTGCTCGCCGCTCGCCCTCGCCCTCGCCCCGTCCCCCTCCCTCTCTCCGCCCCCTCCCCCTCTCTCTCTCCTCTCTTTCTTCCCCTCTCTCCCTTCTTTCGGCCGCCGTCTCCCCCGCGCCCTCCTCGGGGCGGAGGGAAGCCGAGGAGGGGGAGGGAGGGGTTGGTGTCAATTTTTTTGTGTGTGCGGCCGCGGCCGGAGCCTGTGGCGGGCGGCGAGCGGGGAGAGCCCGGCGCGGCAGAGCCATGGATGGCCCGACGCGGGGCCATGGACTCCGCAAGAAGCGGCGGTCGCGGTCGCAGCGAGACCGGGAGAGGCGCTCCCGGGGCGGGCTGGGGGCCGGCGCGGCCGGCGGCGGCGGGGCCGGCCGGACCCGGGCGCCCTCGCTCGCCTCGTCGTCGGGCTCCGACAAGGAAGACAATGGGAAGCCCCCGTCCTCCGCCCCGTCCCGGCCCAGACCCCCGCGGAGGAAGCGGAGAGAGTCCACCTCGGCCGAAGAGGACATCATTGATGGATTTGCCATGACCAGCTTTGTCACTTTTGAAGCGCTGGAGGTAAGGGGGACCCCCTCCCCCCGGTCTCCCTTTATGCGCGACCCCCCTCGGCGGGGGCGCCCGGCTCTGCTGCCTTCCCCGCCGCGCTCCGGTCTGTCTGTCTCGCCTGCCTGTCGAGGCTGAGGTCTTATTGTTGGGGCGTGGGGGGGTGGGGTGGGGGGACCTGGGGGCGCGGGCAGACGGGCAGGCGGCAGGAGGGAATCGCAGAGCCGTGCCTGGTCTCCTCCTCGTTCCCTCGTTTTCGCTCGCCTTTCCCCTGCGCCCCCTCCCTGCACCCCCTCCTCAGCAGATGGGCAGGGAGAGAGGGGTTCAGGCATCACAACAATGCGCCCCCCTCCACGGAGAGCTCTGCCCCTACTCCTTCCTCTTCTCCCTCCCCAATCATGGCTCCTTGGCTGGTGGAAGTCTCTTTGCTGGGTTTGGGGCGCCCGTGGACGGTTCTGTGTGTGCTTCCCACAGAACCATATGTCCGTGTGTGTGTGTCTGTATAGTATATACCTTTCCTGGTTCTGAGTGTCCTCGGGACTCGAGACTGATGGGGGTTTTGTGGTTTCTTTGCCCCCCCTCCCCTGCTTTTTTTTTTTTTTTTTTTTTTTTTGGGTGAAGCTGGGGAAGGGGGCGTTTTCTCTTGGTTGGGAGAAAGGAGGGAGGAGGGGAGAGAAGAGAGGAAAGGATGGAATGTCTCTCTGTATTCTATGTGGGGCTCTACTACAGAAAGGGTTAATTGTAATATCATCTATACACATAGGCACATTTGTGTGTGTGTGTGTGTGTGTGTGTGTGTACAGGAGCAGTTTGGTTAAAGGACAGAAAAAGGTACACCAGGGAGGACTGGTGGGAGGAAAGAATAAAATCCTAGCTGGCATCTGAAGGGCTTGTCACAGAATTGTCCCTCTCCCTTTCCTTTTTTTTTTTTTTTTTTGGTGCTTTCTTTTCTTTTTCTTTCTGATTGGCTTTGTGTGTGTGTGTGTGTGTGTGTGTGTGTGCCTTTCTTTATTCCTTGGGCACCTGCAGCGTTCATTTCCAAATCCACATTTTCCTGCAGCTACAGGCTCTTGGGGGGTGGGGTGGGGTGGGGGGTATGGGTAGACCGGGACTGTCCAGGGGCCTGGGGTAAACTGTCTCTACCTGGAGGGATACGATTTGGTGCTGCCATCAGTCACTGGCCTTTACAGATGTAACAACCCCCTTTCCTCCCCCCACCTCCCTGTCCCCACCCCCAACACACCACACGCACAGAAGGCTTTGAGATTCTGCAGAGTTGGTCCCGCTTTCTTAAGCACAAAACCCAGATAGGAGTTGGTTTCTAGTATTTCATGCACCTGATGTGATGATTTGAGGTTCCTGAAGGAAACTTTTCCCTTACCCTTTGGCTTTTTTGCTGTTATTATGGTATTGTTCGAGATGATCAGATGTAAGCTTTGTTAATGACAGCTTAAATCTCACACTCAGTAACTGCACAGGTTTAGATTGCTGGTTCTGTGCGTGTGTTTGGGTGTCAGCTTTAAATACTAAAAAAGGAAGCCTTCATGTCAGGGTTGTTCTTTCTGTTTGAACTGCTTTTTGGTTGGGGGCTGCTGGTGGTGATGGTGGCCAGTGGCTGGGGAGAAAGGGAGGTTGGTGGTGGATGGTGGCCATAGATTTTGAGGTTAGTTATTGAATCAGTTACCCTTTGGTTCTAGAGCTGGTGATTTATTGGCTAAGATGGACCTTACACCATTATTTTGAGTGTTGAGGCTCACCACTTATTAGGATAATTCTAACTGTGGCTTTAACTTTGGCAAGGTGGGAGGGTACTGTACAGTGTGACCTCTCTGTTTCTTTCTGTTTCTCTCTCTCTCTCTCTCTTTAAAAAAGGAATTGAAATGGCAGCATGTATCCTAATAAGGCTGCTAGAATTTGGTTCACCATTGCTATCTGTGGTGGGCTTAGGACATTATTTGTAAGAGCCAGTTACAAGTGGTTCTGCTTTCTGCATGGTTATTGTGGGTTGCTGTGTGGCCCCTCAAGTAAGTGAGCAAGAGGGGCCTGCATTTTCCCAGGAACATTTTTGAAGGCCAAGTAGAGGTAGATATAACTTACGCAAATTTTTTATTGTTTATACTGTTTATTCATTCATTCATTCATTCATTCTTTCATTCATGAGAGACACAGAGAGAGGCAGAGACATAGGCATAGACAGAGGGAGAAGCGGGCTCTTTGTAGGAAGCCCCATGTGGCACTCGATCCCCAGACACTGGGATCCTGACCTGGAGCCACAGGAAGACTCTCAACCGCTGAGCCACCCAGGCAATCCCTATTGTTTATACTTTTAATAAACAGATGTTTGACTGGGCTTGAGATGTGTACATCCATCCCTTTGGCTCTTGAGAGAAAATGTGCCCATTCTGTTTTGTTTTGTTTTTTTTTTGGGGGGGGGGCGTTAAAAAACTTAATTTTTTAGGAAAGATCAAAATCAGAGTGTGGCATTAATAACATTCCTTTCCTTACTGTGATTATTTTTTCTGCTGCTTTTCCAGATTCAAAACCCAAGTTACTTTGGTTAACTGAATGCTGTGCCACCTTCATATCTAAATACCATCTAGAGATCTGTGTGTAGGTCTAAAAGGTCTAACTTTTTAAAAAGTTTCCTTAAAACTTTACAGAAAAATTTAAACATAATCGAAAGTAGAGAGAACAGTATAATAAACTGATATACCCAGCACCCAGGGTCAACAGCTACCAACTCGTGGCTCATCTTGTTTCATCTGTAACTCATTTACTCCCCACTCTGAGATGGGATATGAGAAATAAGTAAATATTTCTACATGTATGTCTTAATGCTAATGACTCAGAAAGAAAACCCACCAGACACTCTGCAGTACCATTATCACACCTAAATAAATCGACAACTGTCCGCTCAAAATATTCTCAACTATCCTGTTAGTATTTACATTTAGGAGGGCTGGCTTTTGTAGGAGCGATGTAAATAAACTTCTCATATTAAAAATACACAGTGGGGAATAAAAATCATCATGTATGTCTGGTTCTGTGGGAAAAGTTGGATCTGTTTGCTGCTTATCACATTTGTGTCCCTGTTGGATGGTCAGACATATGTGTATAGTGATCATTAAATCCTCTGGTGTCCTACTGTTCTCAGTTTACAAGATTTACTGAACTATCACCACGAAATGTGAGGATTTATTGGGAAATAGGCAAGTAAAGTATGAACTTGGACAGAAATATATGTTAATGGAGTGCTTGTAAATGTTAGGAATTATTATAGATGCCAAGAGTTACCACAAGTACCTAATTTGTTTTTGTGCCTTGTGTTTAGAAATGAAATCAAATGACACCACGTATCATCAAGGCTGCTGCTAGTATGATGTGATAAGAAACCAGAAATCTTGGCTCGCACAGCTAAGTTTTTAGCTTATGCTGGTTCAGAATAGTAGCTGGCAAACTGTAGAGTCGTGTACTTAGAATGTTAGTGGATTCATTATTTGACTCCATGATTTTGTCCTGAGTACCTGATTTCAGCTTCCCTTTTAAAGGAGAGGCTCCTAGGTCGTGATGAAGTGGCTGATAAAAACTATTTCGATTCAACTATGGTTTTACAAATACTGGAGTAAAGGCAAATGAGAGAACCTGCATTTTTATGTTGATTGTTTTTCACTCTTGTCTGGTTTTTATTTAAGATGATGAAAGCTGTAGAAGTAGTTTGAGAAGTCCCACACTTTATAGGCAGTGAAACTGGCTGAGGTAGTTTCATATTCTGCAGGGACACTTGTCTCAAGTAATTATGCCCTGAAGTTCAAGTATATGATTGTGAAGAGTCTTATGATAAAAGATAAGAGGGTAGGTGAGGAGGCTAAAGTTGAACGCGGTGTTCTTTTTATTATGCATTTGAGAAGCAGAATTACCATTTGGATACGGTATTGTTTATTTGAATATTCTTTGAATATTCAAATATTGAGGGTGAATATCCCCAGATATTGTGCCTCATTTTTTTTTTTAAAATGGCTTTCAGCCAACAAAGTATAAATGGAAATGTTGGGGTTCTAGTACTGTATGTACCCTGATGTGCCAGATAATACTGCCTTTCAGTTCTTACTTGGGTTTCTTTCTGTGTAGTCTTGATTAGGAAGCCACATGAACACCATCGCTGAAAATTTCACTTTGTAAATCCATCATTTCCCCTCTGTGTTATGCACTGGGTTTTAAGGGCAGCCTCCTTCTATAAAACTGACCAAGGGAAGCAAAGATGAAGTTGGTAGGATTAGCAGACAGGAAGCCAGTTGGAGTTTTGCAGACTAGCGAAAATGAAGGCACACTTATCTTTGGTGGTTAGAGGATCAGACCAAGACTTTCATGTGGTCTTCATTTCCTAGTTGTTTCAGGGTTTACCTACACATTGGTAGCATAAATAGACTGTACAGAATTCGGTGTACTTACAACATAACATAATTTACTATCGTTGAATCTCACTTATTTCAGTTGTTTAGAAAACATTAGTCATGTTCCTTCCATCAGCAAATATTTATGGAGTGCCTAGAAAGAGAGGAAAAAAAAAAACCACCCCTAAAATATATGTAGTATCTTGAAGGAGTATGTTGATAAATTAAGTCCAGTACTTCTAAAATAATTTTGAGACAGGCCCTCGAATATCTAATACCAACTAAGTGCAGTGAGCCTTCAGAGAAAGGGTAGTGAGATAGACTGAAGTGTTTGAGAAGGCTTTTTTTGAAGACTGGGCCTAGAGGTTGAAGAGATTTGGATAAATAAGGAGTGAGGGTTGGGGAGTGCATTTAAAGGACAGGGAATAGTGTGGAAGCACAGAAACAAGAGGATTGAGAAGATGCTATTTGATTAGGGCTTGGTGAGCATGGAAGCGCTGGTAGAAATGAGTTACAGAATTATGTAAGTGGACCCCTGTGCAGACCCATGTTCCTGGGTTGGCCTTCCTAACTATTGAGAGACTTTGGGAAATTACTCTCTAAAAGCATAATTTTCTTCATCCCTTAGTTGAGAGGTTTAGACTGCTTTTACAGCAAAGATCCCCAAGGTGGAAGGGAACCTAGCTCTGCTGGATGCTCATAAATCGTGTTCCAGATTAAGGGGAAAAAAAAAATGTGATCAAACCTCAAGTAATTTTGGAATTGGATGGGCAAGACAAAATTAAACAGGTGACTTGTTCTGCCAGAATTAAAAATCTTTTTTACTATGCAAATGTGAATTTTGAGTATCAGATAAGTAAGGCAGTGCTTTGTGCCTTATCTCCTAAACTTTGACCAAAGGGCACTTTTATTCTTGGCATTGTAATCCACAATCTGATATGGTGAATGCTGGAAAAGATCTCTTAGGTCCCCTCCACATCTCAGGACTTGGTGGTCTCTGAGTACAGGGTGAGGGGGCTGGTGATAGACGACCTGGAAAATCAGGCACAGAAGTTTGGAGTTGGAATGGAGGCTACTGCTTAAGTGAAACTGCTAAGGGGAAGGGGAGACGTATATAATGATGATCAGTCCACTTCTCTTGCTCCCTTGTCCTACCTGGTGTCATTCTTTCATTGATGTTAGCAACCCCTCTATGAGGAGAGTGTTGGTAAGTGATTCTCATTAATAGTCCTTTCAGTTTGATAGCAGCCCTGATGCCAGCGGTTCTGATGCCACCAAGCTGTCTTCCAGCCAGTGTGTTTTATTGTCTCTTAGTCCTTTCTGATTTCCTGTACTGCTGCTTTTAGCAAGCTGGGAAAGAAGGTTGGATGGCAAAGGAGGTTGACAGTGATGTTAAAATAAAGGTTTCAAATTATTTGCCTTTTGCTCGCTTATGCATGAACTGGTAGTTCAAGAAAGGTTAGAACCCTTCTGTTAAACAGCCAGGGAAAGCTGTAGAGCTGTTTTGGGTGGATTTTTCACTTTCTGTCTTTGGAAGTTTGGTTTGGGACTACAGAGTAAATGGGTCAGTTGCAGCATTTCACTTCTAAAGTATGCATAGCTTTAGGATCTAAGGAGTTTCTAAGGGGTGAGAAAGTTTTCATAAAAGGAAGAGTGGGAAGAATGTGCCTGGTTACGGATTTAAGTATTTTACTGTATGTACCGAGTTTGAGTATTTTACTGTACAAGGCAGAGCACCAGTTCAGGTGTATTTATGTGAGATGAGGTTGAAGATTGTGATATGATGGTTCCGTGTGGCTTGTGTTACTTGTTGAGATTTGGAAGTAGGATAGGATATAAATGATTTACTTAAAAAATAAATCACAAAGTTAGTGATTAGCCTTTGATCCACTGACAGTATTCTCTTGAAAAGGGGTTAAAAAAAAAAACTGAGCATTCACCATGATTCAAGGAGGATTGAGGATGATGAAGAGATTCTGTACACGTCTATACAACAGTATTATATATAGTAAAAAAAAAATAAAAATAAATGGTGATTATTAGCTTGAGAGAGCTTTAGGATTAGATATGTGCCCAAACATAAAATAATAGTTGAGGCCAGCTGTTAAGGAATCGTTAGGTCCCCATGACTACAAGATTTGGAAGATTTTGGACAGAGGATCTAGTAGCACTTCTTGATGAGAGGGGTATGTGCATGTGTGTCCTTATGCAGAGGGTGGTGGATGATGGGTTTACATTTTATTTTACCCCTATGCTCTGATTAGTTAAATATACTAAATGTAGCCTATGTTAAGGTGCCCCATGCTATTTTTTTCCTCCTCAAGAAACAACACTTTTTTTTTTTTTTTCAGGGTTAGGATTAAACCTGATATTCTGTAGATCTAGGAGAAAGAACTTGGTAATGGGTTAGCAACTGTTCATTTGAGAAAGTTCTAGAAAAAAAAATGAAGTAGATTTTGAAATTAAGATTTGAAAACTCTCAAATAATTGAAGTTTGGAAGAGCAAGATGGAAATTAATTTGGTGAAACCCAAGACCGGAGAGGATCACAAACAATTTAGGACATTATTAGCTGTGTCAGAACTGTTTTTATTATATAATTTGTACCTGTTTCATAAGTAGATGCATGCAGATTCCCCCCCTCCCCCCAAGAGGGGCATAGAATTATAAGGCTGGTGAGAACCTGAATTTATCTTTGTTCTTCCAGGTCTGAACTGTGTTCTTTCATTTTTTTCTAACAAGCCTGCAGGGCAGGGAGTATGCTGTCAGTAAGTTATCATTATAAGGTCACAAAGAATAGGTTCTCTTTATGCTGTTAGTAACCCAGGAGGGGGGGAGAGTGGGTTTTTACATAGTCTGGATTTCTTTGCTTGCTTAGGAGGAGACTAGGCAAGTGTAGGCTTCTGTGGCTTAGTCGTCTTTAGGTCTCCGGTTCCATCCTTTGCAAAGTGACCTGTAGCCTATAATTAAATTTTATAAATTGGAAAGCATATTTCTTGCTGCTTTCTTTGCAGGTGTTTTATTTTACAGATTAGTGTATACAACAGTTTCATCGTGGGTTCCAGTTAGATTCTGTACCTACCCAGTCCGTCCTTCCTTCCTTCCTTCCTTCCTTCCTTCCTTCCTTCCTTCCTTCCTTCCTTCCTTCCTTCCTTCCTTCCCAACTTCCTTCTTTTTCTTTTACTGAGGTAGAACTATCGATTATAAATGCAATTGCTAAAAGCTAATGGATTTAGGAAGTTGTAGATGAAAGGTGGAAACTTTAAAATTGCACACTTTTATTATTTGAGTTTCACCTGTCTGAAGGACTCTGATGTGAGGGTAAATTGCTTGCCACAGTTGTCTAGGCTGTTACAGCTCATCATTCTGATTTCTCATTCATATCTGAACTCCAATTAGAGTTTGCCTGAGCAAACACAGATTACCAACTAATACATACAAATATATTTTTAAAGACTTGGCCTGTCATTTTGGCTTGCTACTGTACCTCATGGTGTCCTATCTCTTTGGTACCTTTTTTAAGAGCCTTGGAAAATCCACGTGCAGTAAAATGGAGTCACGAGAAGAAAAGGGACAAGCCCACAGTTTGTAAGTAATGAAAAATGTCTAATGCAGGTTTGGATTCAGTTTTGGCAGAAAGCCTTAAAATTGCAGGCACTTTGTGATTGGTATTAACTGAGGCATTTTGAAATGACCTGGGCTAGATACTGAAGCACAGCCTGTGAAGACAGATTGTGACTCTTGGTTATATGGGTGAAATCTGATACTTTCCTTTGGCAGAGATATCTGAATCTGGGATAGGGTTTAAGTCAATGCCAGGGTCAAGTTGTGATGATACCTAGGGGATGTCATTTTCCTTGTCTCCTCACACCTATCTGCCACGGTGGCACACAAACCTCCCGACCTCATTTTAGGTTTCTGCAGAGTTTCTTTCTTTCTTTTTTTTTCCTGCAAAGTTTCTGATGGCAGTGATATTTTAGAGCTTGAAAAGAGAATTTAAGAGAGTCCATTATTGCAGTTACCACTCGGTAGTTACACTGAAGCAGACATTTTCTGGTTGTTAGGGTCCCTGTTTAATTATGCTTGCTGGATAAAGGTTGCTGGTTGTTCAGTGAATATTTTTCTTTAGTAAAAAACTGAGTAAGAAAACACATGACTGGAGATGTAAATGAAACAGGGGTCGAAGATTAGATTATCACTTGTTTTCTAAGCCACATGCTAGACATTCCAAGTGTTCTACCTATTTTCTCTGTGCATGTTCAGCTGATGAAAATAACGAAGGTCCTGGATTATGCTGTTGTAAAAAAACGATTTTGTATCATTCAAGTGAAATTACACTTTCATTGGGGCAAAAGGGGAAAGAGGTGTTTACAAAGTTGGCTCCTTGCTCATTGCTTATAGGGATCAGTTTGATTCCTTGTCAAAATTACATTTTGAGATTAAAGTGCGCTGCTACCTCTTTAGGAGGTATTATCCTAAAGTTAGGACCTCAGCATTTTTTTAGAGCAGTCTTTTAATCCATTTCACTCTGGCCACTGTTGGCTGATGTGCTTCCCAAGCTTGGGAGTGGCATTAGAGGCACAGATGTTGTCTCTAGTCCTGTAGTTCTACCTCTCATTTTGCAAATGAAAACACAGCCCAGAGGGGTTAATTGGCCTGCTCAAGATCACACTGGGAGTTAACACTCTCACTGTCACCCACTGAAACTAGGAGACTGCTTCAGCTTCATTGTTGGGTTCCCAAGGACTGGGCATCTAAGGAGGAGGGTTGTTTTGTTTTGTTTTGTTTTGTTTTTAAAAAAACAAAAATATAATGCAAATGGGGATGAATGCCTATGATTGTAAAGCTTCCTATTTTTTCTGATTCAAATAATCAGAAAATCAGGTTCTCAGTATCAAGAACCTTTTTAAAAGCATTCTGCTTTACCCCAGTGTATCACTCTGTAATTCGTTGGCCTTTCTCTGTGGGTGCATTGGTCTTTTTTAAATCCCCTCCCCCTCTACTCCCCACAATGAGGACGTAGATGAAAAAGTAAATATTAGGATAATGATATGAAGGTTTCTCATTCTTGAATGTCCAGTGGAAGGATGCAGCAATTATATGGGCAAAAGATGCCTTAATATGGGCTACTTAAAATTTTCATGTGTTTTATTTGGATATAGTATTTTCTTCAGCCTGGTAACCCAGAGAAACTCAGAGCCACTTAATGGCATTGGTAGCAGAATATTTGAAGTGAATTTAGGAGAATAGTTAAATTCTCAACCAAACTTTTCTTCTGAAGAAGAAAGACTCAAAATATTAAATCCATATGACATGTTGGCTAAGGCATCTTGCCTGTTTATTGCTGAACCAGAAAATTTATAACAACTGTTTGTCATGTGTATATATTTATAGCTATTCATATAATGAAAAGAAGTTTTCATGAGATTGTAATAACATATCAAGATGGATGTAATTAAAACAGAAGCAGATTGACACCCTGAATTAAATGCAAACCATAAACCAGGATACCTGAGCATTGTGCCTCACATATTTGCTGAAGGGGGCAGTCAGCCAAATATGCAAATAAAAAGACATTGATGAATTTCCTTGGGTGTGTGTGTGGTTGCAGAGAACCCAACTATTTTATTAATCTTTTATCAAGCATTGTTTAGGTTTGCAGCAGCAATGGAATGTATTAATTTGGCAGACCAAATAGCTTAGGACCAGAAAGTAGGAAATAATAAGGACACATGATTGATATACTGCTATAAATAACACATGCGACTGACAAAGGGGCTGAGTAATCTTTAGATCTGTGCTTGATGTCATTAATGGAGTTGTTAAACCAGGATGTTTGGGTTGAACTTCAATCAGGGAGGCTACCTCCCATTTAAAATGCAGACCTATCTCTAGTTGTACTCAGAACTGATATGTTGACAAAATTGGTGTAAGTCGAATTTTTATAAATTGGATCAAATGCACCAAGGGAATCTTACTGTGAAAAATATGAGGTGTTTTTATTTTTTATTTTATTTTTTAAAACATTAAGCTTAGTATTCTCTGCAGGGAAGCTGGGATTTTGGTAGAGTGGGTCTCTTTAGATGGGCATTGCTTTCCTTGAGACATTTTTCTGCATGTGTTCCCTGTGTTCCTGGAAGAAAGTGATTGTGAGACTTGCATTTTCTGTTCAGGTTTCATACCTCACTTGGTGCTTCCAGGAATAATTGGTGGTGATTTGAGTAAGCCCGCATCATTCAGATTTCAGAGGGTGGTTTTCAAGTGTGTACTAAGGGTTTGTGGCTATGATTATGGAATATGATTTTCATATCTGTTCCATGGAGGAGTCCAGGCATGTCATAATCACTTTAGAATCATAATTTTAGGGCAGCCCTGGTGGCTTAGCGCCGCCTTCAGCCCAGGGCATGATCCTGGAGACCCGGGATCGAGTCCCACGTCGGGCCCCCTTCATGGAGCCTGCTTCTCTCTCTGCCTGTCTGTCTCTCTCTGTGTCTCTAATAAATAAATAAAAAATCTTTAAAATAAATCATAATTTTATAGAAACATCTTACCTATAATTTTTCGATATGTCAGTTTAGTTTTAAAATTGTAAAGATGCCAAATGCAGGGCTGTATTGTTATTAGGGAAGTTGGTGACATCTGTTATAATCTTGTTAACCAGGGGAGGAAAATGCTTTAATCAAAACATCTAATTATGCCCTCTCAGCTGATAAAAGATCTTTTGCTAAATTTTTGGAATTGGCCTTAATGGAAGAAGCTGGCCTCCACAGGAACTGTGAAGTAAATTTACTCTTTTTATTTTGAAAAACTCTTATCCTTCACCATGGTGACATAGGATGTTTTCATTTTGTCAAATTGCTTTTATACTGTGTGTTGAAAATAGATATTTTCAGTAGTTGTTTAAGCCAGCATGAAGTTTTTGTTTTTGTCCTCCTTCTCACCCCTATAGTGTGTGAGGCCCCAGAGGGAGTTTATATGTCCAGACGTGAACTAGGAGGAAATGTGGTAGCTGAGAGCCACCCTGGGGGGCGGGGGGCAGCGAGCAAATGATAATTACAGGTGAGAGGCAGGGGGATAATTCAGCCTCTGTTCTGGGAGGTGTGATTTCACACCTGAATGTGGAAACCTGCTATGTTAGACAGTTGTGTTGTTTTAAAATTAGCTTTATTAGTCTAATATAGAACTGGACCAGATTGTTTGAGGTCACTTTTAGTTGAGGGAATATAACTGTTTTTAAATATTGATTCCAGAAGTATTTCCTGCATTTAAGAGTAGTTACATACAGTATTTGAAAATATCAGAAATTGTTGAACTCAGCCTATCTACATTGCTTCTAGCTCCCTTGATCACTTCTTAAAAATTGTTAAATATTTTGACAATGCAGCTTACCACTTCAAATCAGTCATACTTCAAAACCTGTTCAATAAAGCCATCCTTTTATCTATATTTCAGCCTACAATTAACTTTATCTGCAGCTATTTTGTTTGCAGAATCACAGATGATGATGATGATGATGATGACATTTATTGTTAATCTTAATGCTGGGATATGGATTGGGTCAGAGAAATGCATTATGTCGTAGTTTTGAGAGTGTTTCATTATTTTGAAATGATTTTCCCATGGATTGAGATCTTGGGGCCAGCCTAAAGAAGTTTTTGAAGCATTGACCATGACACAATGTACTTTGTGTTTTATTTGGGATCTGGGGGGAAGTTCAAGTGCTATTAATTTTTTCTTGGTCTGTGATATGCTCTATAATGGCTTATTGTGTGTCACTTGGGAGTATGACAAGAAGCTTGGAAAAAAGAGCCAGAGTTTTTTTCCTCTATATTTCTAATATATTGTTTTATTTTCTTCTATTTTCTACCTTGAGCCTCTGTACTTTCCCTACATATATCATCCTTGGGATATTTGAGGCTCTTAGGATTTCTGTTTCCTTTATTCAGTAATCCATGCGTACATTGTAGGTATTCAGTGCTTATTTAGAGTTAACCTATTTCCACAAAAGTTCCATGAAAAGATCAAAAGGGAGCCACTATTTACTGAGTATTTACCCTGGGCCAGGAATTGTGCTCAGAATTTTGCATCCATTATGTCAGTGGAGCTACTTCATGATAAAAAGGGAAAGACATCCCTATTTTACAGTTGAAGAAACTGAAGCTCTGAGAGGTTAAGTCAACCTGCCCCAAGTCAGTACAAGAGAGGCAGGGAATGCAGTGGTTTATACCTGACCTGAAAGCTTGTGCTCTTTAACCCTTTCTACCCTTCATTTTGTGAGAGAGTCCCAAATGAGTCTCTGGTAGACCACATTTCTTCCTTGCTCCTGAAAATTGTCTTGGTTACAAAGGATTTTCCAGATATAATAATAGGATTTAGAGAGGAGAAAGTACTTCACCATTTTTTTGGAAAATCTTTTTAAGTGCTGGAGCTCACAGTAGGTGGCTGCTACTCATATAATACATTTGCAAGCATATTTGTTGTGGGGGGGGGGTTTCCTCCTGTCTGTCTCTCTCTTTCTCCCCCTCCCCCTCCCTTTCACTGTTTATCCTTGTATTAAAAATCTGACCTTTTCCCAGGTCACAGTGCTCAGGTAGATTTTAAGACTTTGTCAAAGACCAGGGTCATAATGTTGAGGATTACCGTGTGCCAGTCCTTATACTAAATCCTTTCATATACTTAACTCACTAATTTCATACAACAGCCCCCTGAAACAGAAGGGTGAAATTAGAGAAGGGACTGGTAACCCTCGCAACAGGTTACTGTAGGCATAAGCTTACTTTCTGCTAGATTCCTAAATATTTTGTCTTGTCTGCTTTTAAGCTCTTCTAGGAACTAACTTCCCTTGGCCATGAAACAGACCTTATTGCTAGGTTTTTGTTTTTTAACTAATATAGGTACTCTCTTCTTCCTGATGGAAAAACCCTACTAAATAGTTCTTTGCATTTCTTGATAACTGTATCTTGATACCTGGTAACAAACGGTGCATTATTTCCTCTGTCATTGTTTCCTGTCATTATTCTAAGCACATTTGCAAATTGTTCTCCATTCCCCATTCTACCCTGTAGAGGTTTGTTTATACTACAAAGAGTATGCTAATGAATGTAACTGTTAGATTTGCTTCTTATGGAAATCCCAACTGTGATTAGAGTACTGTACATTCTTGTGAAGCCCCCTCCTCTCCTCTGGGCGGAGATGGTCATTACAAGTTCAAGCTCTAGGACTTTAGGATTCAGACCTGGCTGATGATCATCCCTTGAGGAGGAGTAAAACACACACACACACACACAGACACACACACACACACACACACACACACACACACTTCTACTGGGCCTGAAATTTCACAAGATTTCTTGGTGAATATGAAGATTAGTCAAGTTAAACACTTCTCTGAACGATCTCTTTTTGGAATATAGGAGGCAGTTTTTTTCTTGGAACCATCTTGCTCTGAGACATGCAGTATTGGCTCTCTCTCTTCCAACTGCTTCTGTGAGCACAGTTATCCTTTTGCACATCCAAAATGGCAATAGAGTAAGATTTCAGGTTTTAGCCCAGTTTGTGATTGTAGGGGAGACCCAAGTCAAAGCCTGTATTATAGAATTTAACTATAAAAAGCTGGTGTAATGGGAGCCATACCTTCAAGCTCAGGGTTTTAAAAGTGATCTCTTATGCCTGAATTTTATATGTTTGTAAAATATGAGTTCTGTATTACCTCTAGGGCCTGTCTCAGATTATGAACACTTATGGAGGAATTATGTATTTTTAACTTTTCCTCGTGTTGTTCCTTGCCCTTCTGGTGGTTTGTAATACATCCGTGTACGGGATACCCTTTTTGAGTAAAGGATAGAGATGGGTGTCGGTTTTGCCCCAGGACAGTGGGTGCCCTCTGTTTACTGTTTACAGATGAACATGACTTTAGCTTTTGTGTTAAGAAATTTCTACATCTGCTGCCCATATTTCATCCATAGCCTTATTTCATTTAATATGGTGTACCTGGGATTAAGGACAGAGAA
Organism: Canis lupus baileyi; assembly: GCF_048164855.1. NCBI lineage: Eukaryota > Metazoa > Chordata > Mammalia > Carnivora > Canidae > Canis > Canis lupus. The sequence continues at coordinate 73,907,007 of NC_132845.1, forward strand.
ATATGTGTGCTCAGGCTGATTTGGAAATTACACTGTTGAAATACAGCCCATATGGCCATTGTAAAATGGTTAGTACCTCGTATAATTGCCTTCCCAATGATGTGCTTTGTCATTACTTCCATCTTCAAGAAGCACTCCTGTAGTATGCTGACAGCAATGGCGTCATTAGAAAACATACGGACATGCAAAGGCATTACATTGTCTTTAGTTTAAGGATTAGATTACAGTGTTAGAGGATGGGTCACCACACTTCTTGGTTAGTTTGGCGCTGCTAGTCTGGATGCTGTAGATTTGCAAAGGTCCTGTTGACTTGTTTGCTGAGTGTACTTTATTATCTTCCCTGTGATTTTGAGGTGGTCTTTTAGCTGTGCATAAGGCCTCATAACAATATTGTAGCCAGTTGGCTTCTCTGGAGTGTTTCTTCCAACTGTTCATGACTCCTGCAGTTCTTCTCTAGAATGCTCCCTCCATCTCTGTTTTCCTTCTTGTAAGGTCATTAGATGAAAAAAGAGATGAAGTAGTGGAGTCAGGAAGCCACAGGTAGCTTCCATATTGCCCAGATTTATATCCTGCATTGTATAACATCTGTCTCCACGTGAGTCCTGAGGCCACCATCTTTCTTCCTTACCACACCCCCTTCCCAAACTTAGAAGCAGTGAGAGGCAGGTCCCAGAGGCCCAGGGACCACGTGACACAGCATGGAAAGAGACACCCTCCATTTAACCCCTGTCCTGTGGAGTTGGAATTTCCCCCTCTCCCCCCCGGCCATTCTTACATGCCTACTGTTTGGTTGTAGATATTTTAGGGATGCCTCAGTTCTGGGACATGGTATGCTTTGAATTTTCAGGTACTTTATGCAGCTGTCAGTAACTAGTAAGTGAAGTCACAGAATGGAAAGTCATTCATCAAATTTAATGTTTCCCATTGGAATCTAACAGAAATAATGTGGACTGGGAGAGTTTTTGAGCAATGAATGACTTTGGAGATCGTTTGGTCAGAAGTTGTGGGAACCTCAGGGGGATGCTGACTCAGCTGAGGGGAAGCCCAAACCTCATTTAACCAGAGCTCCAGCTTTACCTGTTTTACATGTTAGGATAAGATTTTCTTTGGGAAGTGAAAGGTTAGTATTGAATCCTTTCATTTATTTTCTTATTCAAGAAATGTTTATCTTTCACTTCTGTGTGCTAGGCAGTCACTGTTGTAGGCACAGGGGATGCTATGGTAAGAGAAACATCTATAATAGAGGTTGTATTCTAGCAGGGTGGGTGGCATACAGTAAATTATAAACACGTAAATATATTTGATGGTGATGGGTCTTTCAAAGCAGGATAAGGATGTGATAGTGAGAATCCTAGGTGCATGCAGATGTGTGATTTTACAGAGGGTAATTTAGGTGGGGCCTCTCGAAGTGGTGATATTTGAACAGAAATCTGAAGGAAGTGAGGGAGCAAAAAATGTGGATAGTCTAGGGCAGAGGATTCAAGGAGAGGGAAGCTCAAGTGTGAAGGCTTTCAGGGAGGAGTGGCATGGTGTGTGGGGAACTGTAGGAGGCCATGGTGGCCACAGTCCAGCAAGTGAGGAGGAGGGGTCAGAGATGAGGGAGCGGCCTGTAGGAACTTTTAAACCAGTGTGATTGAAGAAGTTTAAAAACAGCTGAAAACAATTGTCCAAAGCCCTCATTTCCCAACTGAAAAAAAGTCTGAACTTTCCCACGATCACCCAGCTGGTGTTAAAACAAGCCCAGATCTAGAACTCAGATATTGTATTCTTTTATGGGAGCTTCCCATTGTACCTTACTGCCACCATTACAGGACTTAAGAGTCAGGTCATCTGTCTTGGAGGCCAGAAGACTTGTCTCCTCTCCTGTTTATCAATATCCTTTTTCTGAACATGAGAGACTCCTAACTCTGGGAAACGAACAAGGGGTGGTAGAAAGGGAGGTGGGCGGGGGTGGGGGGAGGTGACTGGGTGACGCGCACTGAGGGGGGCACTTGATGGGATGAGCACTGGGTGTTATTCTATATGTTGGCAAATTGAACGCCAATAAAAAATAAATTAAAAAAAATCCTTCTTCTGAAAGACATGGTTCAAGAATATATAGAATGCCAGTGTCCAGTTTTCATCAGTTGGGAAAAAGTTTTAATTTTCAGTGTCAGAATCCACCATTATTTGGGTCATTGTTTTAATAACAACAGTGATAATAATGGCTAATATTTAGCAAGGGCTCAGTGTACGTGATGTTCATTGAACCTGGAACATTATTGCATTTAACCTTCACAGTGACCCTGTAGGTAACATATTCCTCATTTTAGAGATGAGAGAGCTCTGGTTCAAAGAAGTTAAGTAACTTTCTTACTTAACTTGTGTGGCTAGACTACTGATTCTAGTGTCTTACTACCTCCCTGGGCTGGTCGTCTTTGATGAACTTCCCCTGCAATATGCTTTCCCCACCCCAACCCCAAGAGCTGAGCCCTAGGAGTATTGTCACAACCTAGTTCCACATCTGCAAATGTTTGATTATATAGAGGATTTCACAGCCAGTCGGCTCAGTCCTGGCAACTCTCCTTCTTTTAGGTAGATTACTGGTTAAGCAGATACCTTCAGTTTTTCTGAGCTGAATTTGACTGGAGTATTTTTCAAGACCTGTGCTGTGAAGTGTGTTAACAGAATTTAGGCCAGTGTTTCCAAGTCAGCCGACCCAATTGAATTGGTCTTGATTTTGTTCTCTGCTGGTGAAGTAAAAGCCCAGACATCACTAGTGACTATACTCCTTAGGAATGTAAAAATCTTTTTAGTATTTGTACTTTTGAGGACCAATGTATGGTGACTTTGCTTTAAAATCTAATTGTATGAAAATATATATATATATGTTTATATAAAATATAACATAACCAATGCCCATGGACCCACCATTAACTTTAACAAACCTAGGCTTTTTACTGTACTTTTCTTAAAATTGTGGGTTATTTTTAGTGTGTACTGTCTGAAGGGGAAGCGAGTCAACTGTAAGGTTTAGAGCAGAGGGTTCTTACACTTAGTTGCACGTTAGAATTCCCTGGGGAGCTTAAAAAAGTCCCCATACCCATGGGAGAGTGGAGGGACCCCCCCCTGCCCCATCATCAGGACTTTAGAAAGCTCCCCCCGAGATTCTGTTGGGCAGTCAGGGTGAGATCCTCTGTCTGGAGGAAGAGGGCCAGTTTTCTTCACTGGTTTTTCTAAGATGCTTGGTACGAAGCCCTGTGATTAGTGAACTGTACTTCAAGTCTTTTTAATTTTCTCTCATGAACTTTTTAATGTGCTCTGCTTTTCAAGACTCTGAGGGGTGACGTCCTGAGGTGCTCTTCCTCTGATGCTGTCTTCCTCATACCCTAATGGAGATAAACTGGGGATACATTTGCGTTATTTGCTAGAAAGCATTTAGAGACTAGGAATGAGGGATTAGAGAGGGACCTGAGAAGTCCAAAAATGTTGGGAGCTATGGTAGCAAGTGGGATGAGGTGGAAGTTATTGTAAAACTGCCTTAGAAGTCATTGGAGACACAGGGTTTCATTTAGAAAACTTGGAGTCACACATATCTTTACAGGAAGGCTCTGAGACATCCAATGGTAGCTGAGAACTTTTTGGCCTGAGTTACAGCTTTATCAGTGATGTGGGTTAAGATATAAGAAGTAAGGTATCATCTGCCAATAGAGTGGCCAGCTCTCTGTGGACACATCTGAGACTGTGACATTTTTCCGAAGTATTGCCAGCTCTTGATTATTTGGGGCCTGATTATCTCCTGTGGACCTTAGCTTTCTGAGACACCTGCACCCCATCCAGTGTACCCACATCCCTTCTGCCCACTCATTCATTTGATAAATAGTTATTAAGTTTCTCTTTCTTCCAGGCGCTGTTTTAGCCATTGGGGTTTGTAAACAGAGCCCCTGGCATCAAGGAATGACGTTCTTGGGAAGAGGGGTGTTACATTCTGCTGTCACATTGTCCTTTAGGGTGCCTAACAGAGAAAATGGTGTAGTGGTGGAACTGTAATCCTGCCTTAGAAGAGCTCTAGGAAACCATTTGTCAGATAGGAAGTGTTTTTGCCTAATTTTGCTTAAATTAAGTTTTTTGGTTCTTAAAATTATTTTGGTTACAAACACTTTCACAAGTGCATTTCTTCGAGAGGCTAAATGCTGGGACATTATAGTTGGGGGGACTTTTGGAATCAGTTGAATTTTATTAGTTACCAGCTGAAATGAGGAGAATTAAAAAGATGTATAGCATAAGGGTTAAGCTTAGGGAAGATACTGAGGAAATGATACTCAGTTCTCTTTCTGCTTTAAGTGGAATCCCCTAATTCATCTGTTTGCTCATAAATTTGAAGGAAAGGAAGGTAGAGAGGGAAAGTTTATTTCTAGGGTTCTGTCCTGGGCCAGGATATCAGGTTGCTTTCACTGGGAGGACTTAATCAGAAGTGAAACTTAAATCTGTCACCATCTTCCACAGCAGTCAGGGAATTGGGCACTAATGAATACCATTGGATCCTTGATAGAGGGAATGCGTTAGAGATGGTTTTTTGGAGTCAGTCAATAAAATGGATCTTGAGAAGAAAGGTACATAAAGTTTGAGGGAGAAAATACCGAAAAAGAAATCTTACAGCTTTTGGGTTAAGTAGAGGAAGGAAACAATGGTATATGGGATTTTCTTGCTGCATCCTGTCTTTACCAGATGTAGTTGTTGACTAAAGAAGGAAAAATAAATCTCATCATATAAAGGACTCTTTATACCTGTAAGCTGTTTGAAAAGAATCTTCTAAAATAATAAGAAAGCAAATATAGGTTTTTTTTTTTTTTTTCTAATCAGTTTTTGGAGTGCTAAAGTAGACTTTGCAGTGTATGAAAGGGTGGTTAGGAAATGAGATTTTTTTTTTTTTTGTTGTGGCTCAAAGGATAATAGTACTTTCTTTTTCCAGTTTTGGCTTTCCTGGGGGCGGGTGTGTGTGTGTGTGTGTGTGTGTGTGTGTGTGTAGAAATCTGTGAGTCCTCCAGGACTGTGGCCAGGTGAAGAGAGTTCAGTACTTTTGTGTACCTACCCACAGGAACTTATTTTGGGAATAAGGGCAGGGACTTTCTGAGAGTTTACGGAAGTGAAGATTGCACTAAAACTCTTGTAGACTAGAAGATCTTTTTATTTCTCCTTTGATTAGGAAGGATATGAAAGCACTTAATTATATGTCAACTTTATCTCCACCATCAACTCAGTATTGGTATATTCAATAATACTAATGAGAACTAGCATTTATCGAGTGCCTGCTATGTGCCAGGTATTGTGGCAGTTGCTTAAATCGTTTTGTGTAATCCTCACACAGAAGTCATCCTATGTGGTAGGTAAGAGCCCTGTTTTGGAGGAGAGGAAGCAGCTGCAGAGTTTACACCCAAAGTCATGCAGTGTGTGAGTGGTGGACCCCATACATTATGGCTTCAGAGTCTGACTTGAACCACTGTTCAAGTGGACAGGACTAAATAAATGCTTCTGAAGTGTTTTATTCTGATGCTTTTTTTTTTTAATGGGGCTTTTTGACTTGTTTTTAATCCCTTCCCCTTCTACGCAAGTTTTTAGAGGAATTAGTACTTTCCCGTAGGCTGTCACCTTATTACAGATGAGAAAATGGAGATCTAGAAAATTATGTTATGTAACTGCTCTGTACGACCTAGTGAGTTGGTGGTGGGACTGGGATATGCAACCCAAGTTGTCTTAATATATAGGTCACTGGTTTTCCCACTGCGCTATATTGGTTCCATTAAAAAAGTTTTTTTGAACTGAACTAAAAATTCATATACTTAATTTGTGTCACTCCTGTGGATGAGCTAAATTAAAATAGCTAGGTACTGTGTGATGTTGCCCTAGGGAGGAGGGTGGTAGGCATTTTAGAAACTAACATTTGCCTGTGTGGTTATTTGACCTAATCCTGAGGACGTCTCTCTAATCTTTGGTTCTCATACTTAAAAAAGTGGAGTGAAAGTATTTAGAGGAAATAAATACAAGAGCCGTTCTCAGACTTGAGTTTTGCTTGATCTGAGGATTCCTGGAAGGGCAAGTGTTTGCTTTTTCTTTTTTTAGATTTAAATTTAGTTGTATCCCACCGGAGGGTAAAGTTAAAAAAGACCTAAATGCACGCCTTCTTTAGTTACATTTCCTTGTCTGGCAAATAAGATTTTAAAAGGAGGATGGAAAGAACCACCTTGACTCTTGGTGTTTGGGTTTTTGTTTTTGTTTGTTTTTTCTTTGGGTACTGTGATTCCTTTTGTTGTAACCTCTTTCCTAGGCTAATTCTTTGTTTAAAAACAAGTGCTCTGGTATTCTAAAACAAATTATCCAGCAGGCTCCCTGATTGTGCTCTCCGATAAAAGACCCCAGGGTAGTGCTCTTTCTATCTTTGAATTGCTGTTGTCTGTGCATGCCCAAAAGCAAAATTTAGTTTGCTGCCCTGCTCCCAACCCAGATTAATGTGATTATCTAAAACTAGAGAATATGAATTCGAAAGCGGAAATGTGGATTTTGTTTAACCCTTCCGAAGTGCCTGATGGGAATCTGGTCTATAGTGGGTAGCAGAGTTTTGTCTAGGGTTAGAAACTTTGGGCTCTAGCTGTCTTTGAGTTTTTAGATACATGACTTTGGTCTTGTCCTAAACTTCTGGAAATCTAAACTCTCAGTGCCACAGTGATGATGATGAGAGTAGGGGTAGGCTCCCTGAAGTGCTGTGGAAAAGCACAGTCTCAAATTTTGCCAATGACTCCAAATCCCAAGTGGCCACAGAGGAGTAATTTGATTTCACAGTTTCTAGTCTTAAATTTTCAGGATGAGGTTTGCAGTAGGAGTAACTTAGTGATTACAATTTAGTATCAGCTTCCTTTTAGGAAAGATGTAATTGTGGGAAGAGTATTCACGAAAGCCTTATTAGCCAGGTGTTTTTTTTTTTTTTTTGTATTTGATCTGCGTACCCTTTCCATTACTTAAAGCTTCTGTAAAATTTTTCTAAATATTACACTTTGTCACCCATCTTGGGTATGGAGAATTGAGATGGAGTGGTTTCAGATTGTTGGGAAACACAAGTTCTTCTTGCCTTGTGCAGTGGTTTTGAAACCTGTGGTTGCACATGTTCACCCCCAGGGTAGCTTGTTAAACATACAGATTCCTGGGCCCTATTCCTCATCTACTGAAAGTTAATCCCTGCTGTGTGGCCCTGGCACATATTTTTCACAGGCCCCCTCCCCCAGGAGTTCTTTTACAGCAAGCCCCCTGCACAGACGTTTTGGAATCACTATTTTAGAAAATATTTTTGAGTGTTTTCATGGGGCAGAGGTAATAGTAGTGGTTTAAGATAATTTTTATACTACCAAACCTTTTCTGAAAATAAAACATTCATGCCCATTTAGTTTTAAAACCTTATATATTATGAAGTAGAACATTTCCTGAAATCAGTATAGTGTACAGCTCAGGGAATTATCACAAAATGAACACCCAAGTAACCAGGACCCAAGTAAGAAAATAGAACATTGCCAAAAATATTTGATTTTTATTACATTTCTTCAAATTTACGGTTCCATCACTTTTTTTCAAATCCTCAAAATTAGGCACGTAAGTAAAGATTGATAAAACATTGTCATAAGGTACAAATGAAAAAAGCATTCAGAGTTTCTGTACTAGTTTCTTCTTAATTGTTATCATTTCTGTAAGTTTTGGTAATGTTAAGTTTGTATGGTTTACCTTTGTTTTGATTCGGCCTTTAAATCAGTTCCTGACAGTGACTGCCTATTAACGCTTACAGCATATATCAAGATTAAGCTCTAAGGTCTATCTTTTCTGAAATCTAATTCACTGAAAATATTCTCATGATAGTTTTGAAAAATGTATAAAGACAGATTTCCAGTGCTGGCAGTTACAACTCTAGTAAACAAATGAGTCTTGTCATTACTCCCCGAGTAGCCTGGTAAACATGTCTCAGTAGCCAAATGTACAGGAGGAAAGATGCCTTCTTAGTTAACAAAAATAAAAGAAGTCCCACCTTTTTCTCTTTCTACCCTCGAATAATCTCTTCTCCAGATCCTTGCTTGCCATTCAGAGCATTTCAAACCAGAAGTTCACGGAGGGCTTTCTTTGGAAGGAGATGCTTGTGGTAAAGGGACCTGGAGCAAGTCCTGTGCTTGAGCTGAGTTCATGTGAAGGGATAGCTGTCCTCTGCTGCAGGCTGTAGTGACTAATAATTACGTGCCAGCCGCTGCACATCTGTACTTCCCGGGCAGGCACATGGATTCTATGGATGTAAGAGCTGTCCCCCTCCCCTGCCCTACCTCACACTCCCCCATCCTGGTTATCTCTAATATCAACTGAACAGGTGACAAGATTCCAGTCACACTGCCTGAATGGCTTTCCATCTTTCCAAAAGTACACCAGAGGCTTGTTTTGTTACAGTACATTGATTACATAAATATTCCTGTGTGCACAAAGGAACTGAAATCTGTTATGGCACTCTGCAGTTATCTGTCCATTAGTAGCAAAGAAACTACTGCCCATTTTCTCCCCTTGGCCCTTCTTTTTATCCTCTTCACCAGGTCGATTCTCAGAGGTGCAAGTAACATAAATTATCTGACCTCTGCTTTCAGGTGCATGTGAAGCAAGAGGGGGTAGTGTCATGCACTTTGGTGCTGCATGCCGTTGGGGCAGTGCCCAAGGTGTATGGATAATAGAGCTTGAGTGATTTAGATTAGAAGATTCTTTCTTGCTTTGGGTTGTAGGATCTTTGTCTCTCCCCTTCAACTCTTAGCGCAGGTAGATTCAGGAAGGTCTTTCAGAGGAGCTTGACTCTTTTTACAGGAAATGGTGCTTCTGGTGTTGAAGTAGTTCTGTGTGTGGTGTCAGATGTGGAAGCCACACAGCCTGTATGACACTTGGTCCCATTGTGCTTATTTATGTACAAGTACCCTTCAAATGGCAGTGACCAGAGAGACTCTTGCCATTTGGGCAGATACCCATAGTGGACAGTGGAATGACAGGAATCATAGTCATGGTGGTGCTGGTGGGTTCCCTTTCTGGTTTTGGATGGGGGTGGGTCTCTTTAAAATGAATGCATGCAGATGAAAAACTGAGTTAGTGTTACTTGTAATCCTTTACATCTGAGGTGTGTTCAAGCACCTGAGGAATAAGGAATGATTGGTACCCCAAGTGTGAAGTGACCAGTACTGTTCCTTTTCATAAGAGGCATTATAGAAAGGGTTTGGACAGGGAAAGGCAAGGGTAGGAGGAGAAAGCATGAGGTTGGAACATAGGAAATGAGGCTTTGGAGAAGATGCTATGAACATGATTTCGGTGTGAATGAAGTGTTACTTGAAGAGAAGTGTGACCACAGGGAGGTGTTGAAATGTTAGCAACTCCTAACATCTACTGCTAAGAGGTGACCCCTTTGACAGAAGTGAAACGGGTGCCCTTTGTGTAGCTGTGACATTAAAAAAACTGTGAGGAACCTTGTCGCTGTGTGGCTGGCAGAGACACATACATAGGGAGAACTGTTAGAATAGGTAAAGTGAAATCTCTTAGTGTGTGTCTCTTCCAACTGACTGTGGGTAATTAGTTGGAAATGACATTAACCTGAGCTTAATTGTAATTTTGCATAGTAACAACATACCAGCTGTTCACTGTATTCTTTCCTGGTGGTGTGATTTAATTATTTTTTGCTATCTTTTAAGCTCTAATTTTATGTTGTGTTTCCCTTTAACCTCTCCTTGCTGCCATGTCCACAGCCCCCACAGTTTAGCAGTAATACCATTTCTGCTGCTTTGGTGCCCACTCTGTACTGAGGGCTTGGATTGCTCTGGGTTTTGAAAACCAGTTGGCTTTTTAAAAGGCCACGTTGGAAAGTTACCAAGATGAATGTGGGTGATTGGAAACCTTGTTGTGTTTTTGGGATTCTCCAAAAGGTTTTAGTGTATGAAATAAATAATATGGATAATTCCATACCTATCAAAGGTGCTAAAAATATCAAGTGAACAAACCAAAAGGGAAGTTAATTACTGAACAGTGATTGCTCTGATATAACCAATTATTGGATCATTAAATGTTTATTACCTTTTATATGCTCCTTTCCCCCATAAGGGCAGTTTCTTTTTTAAGTCATTAAAACAGAAATGGGATTTAAAAAATTCTGCTTAAAAAATTTCCACGAGACTGAAGTATTAAAAAGGTCTTGTGTGATCTGACAGCTGAATAGCCTGTTTTTCTTTGGTCTGTTGAATTAGTAATTAATGAAATGTATTGCCTGAGCAGAGAAAATAAGATTAGTTTTGCTTAGGAAGAAAACAAAAGCAAAACATTAACCCCTAAATACAGGTTAATATTAAAGTGCAATATAGAAAGTGTAAAAAGAGTTGAGTTTCCTTGAATGATAAGATGCTCAGTGGTAACTCATTTAATTAATTCATTCATCATTTTCTTGAGCACCAACATTATGTTTACAAGGAATGGGGTTATATAAATACAGGGAGGCAAGGGGCCCCCCTCCTGGAGACTAGGTTTGTTCACAGAGCGGTTAAACCAAATGCTTTATTGTTACCGAAATGTCCAAAGCAGTTGTGTTATTAGGTACAGGCACATTCTGTGGGGCAGGGGTGGTAGTTATGAAGAAAGACTTCACTTTCAGAGGCCCATTGTATCTTGTGGATGAAGAGCAGGGGGAGGGTGTTTGTGAAGAGTGATCTTGCTTTTGGAGACCATGGTATTGTGTGGATTAACAGCAGGTTCTCTGGAGTTCCATCCCTTGTTGGTTCACCTCCCAGCTTTGCAGCTTATTAGGTTTGTGTCCTGTTACCTCTGTGTCTTCATCTGTGAAGTGGAAAAATAGTAATGCAGGGTTGTTGCGAGGATTGAGTTATTAGGTGCTGCGACCATGTACAGCACATTTTGGATGGTGGTGGTGTCAGTGCTGGTGTCATTTTTATGGGATAATGCAACAGAATTCTTAGGGGAAATGGCAATTTAATTGGATGCTGAGGAGCAGAAAGATGTTTTAGACATTTCTTGTATTGTCATGTGTAACCACATACTTAATTTATAATGCCTACAATAATGTGTGCTTATGTTGCACCATTGTCAAAAGATTACAAAGGGCATTTATAACAGTTTATTCTCAGAACAGCCCTCTGAAGCAGGAAGACTGTTTATGCACATTCTTTGGAGGTGTGAAAGGCTGCAGAGAGCAGGGCACTGCCAGTGACCATCCTTTAATTGAGGTGTGTTTGGAGCCTGGGTTTATTGTGGGTAAGTTAGACCAGGAGATAGAGGCAGCTTTTTAATCTTCTAAATTTTATTTTTAATTCTTAATTTAAAAGAATTGTATTTGTGAGCAAGTACACTGAATCACCAAGATCTTTTCTGTTGACTTTAGCATTAGTGAAAATTTATTCTTAAGGTAGCAGCTCACAGGCAGTTGAATGTTGAGTAAGTTTATAATGATGTTAATGAACATTTGTTGAGCACTTACTCTGTTATAGGCACTGTTAATTGTCATAACACTCAAGTTCTTACTCTTACTATCCCCATTTTACAGATAAGGAGCAAGGCACTGAGATACTCAGTGACCTGCCTGAGGTGGCGCTTCACATCTCATGACTGAACTCTTAATAACATTAGCTTTACATTTATATAAACTATTTAATTTTTAAAAAAATATTTTATTTATTTATTCATGAGAGACACACAGAGAGAGGCAGAGACATAGGCAGGAGAAGAAGCAGGTTCCCTAGGGGGAGTCCGATGCAGAACTTGATCCCAGGATCCCGGGATCGTGACCTGTGCCTAAGGCAGACGCTCAGCCACTGAGCCACCTAGGTGCCCCTCAACCATTTCATTTTGTCTTACGTTTTACAACAACCCTTTGAGAAAGGTGGATCATCTCCATTTTGTAGGGAGAGAGGGAAGTAGTATATGAAAAGCTAATGGGGTGTGATGGTGAGCTTCCTTGGGACTGAACACGGGAAAGTGGCTGTTTTATACAAGATGTACTACTACAAACAAGGCACTACTGGGGCTCCAGACCCGTAAAATGAGATGATGACATTCTGCTCCATGGGCTCATACAATGTTAGCTGTTAGAGCAAACTTTGAATCTGTACAGTTCTTTGAGTCTATGTAATGCTTGCATAGTTTGAACTTAGACTTATTATGTCTTGAGCCCACTGCTTTCAAGACATGCCACCTTACCTAACTTTTCTCAGCATATTTTATTATTTATAACACCGTGTCCTAGTTCTTCCCCTCTTCAGGGTTGTTTGGAAGATAATACTCGTGAACTAAACCACTTAGCTCTAAGCCAAAGGTATGTAAGATTCTCATTACTTGGTTCAAACCAGGGGTCACACAGAAAGCTGGGCCTAGGCTAGAACTCCAGCCTGACTCCCTTGAGCTCCAGTTCCCTACAGCACATGTGCCATGTTACTGGGATGAGGAAGTTCTTACCACAAGGAGATGTCCTGACTTCCCAATAGAAACTATCAGTTCTGATTCTTTCTCTAGACTTACCATGTTGTCAAACTGTATGACATATAGGGGCTCTAATAAGGAGTTGGTTGTTTTCGTGAAGTAATTTCCTAAAATAACTGTGGACAGTAGACTGTGAGCAACAGGAGGGCAGGGACCTGTTGTCTGCAGTTTTCACCTTGTACCGGGGGTGGGGGTGCTAGGATACTGGGATCTAGTGCACAGTCTGGGATCTAGCATCATTATTGTGTGAAGGAAGGGAGGAATGAACAATCTTATTGAGCTGTGGAAAATGGGAATGCGAAAGGGAACAGGATTTTAAAATTTTCAGTTTTGTACGGAAGAGGAAATGGAGGCACCTGATCAAGTTGGTTTAGCCTAGTCTCTTAATCATGAGATTTTACAAATTGGGTACAATTTGTAAAGTGTTGGCATATGTTCCGTTAAAAACATATTTTTATTATTGTAAAGCAGAATTTCATCCAGGTCAAGAATTTTTTTCTAAATTAGAGCATATTCATTCCTTTTTTGTGGTTTGAATCTGTGGTGTCACAACTTGTCAGGAAGGTTTAACAAAGCTGGTCTTCTAACGAGGAGTTCTCACTGGCTGCTGTAAGCTTGTAAACTAGCTACGAGTAAATGTCTGGTCTGGTTGTGAATCACAGTGTGACCTTTCAGGGAAAACAAAACAAACAAACCACCAAACACACTAATCAGATTTTTAAAAAAAGTATTAGGATTGTAAACCCTGGCACTTAACAGCTTGTCAGGCCCGCTTGGAGCATTTTGGGCAGTTTCTTTGTTTTTGTTTGTGCAACACAAGGATTTATATATCCTTCTTTAATAACACATTGGGAAAAAATTAGTTTTCCTTCGCTGAGTTAAGGATGGTTTCCTAATCATCATGAAACTTTATAAAAACAGATTTCTGAATACCACTTACAGAGCTACTAAATCTGAATCTCTCTGAGGGTGAGAGCCAGGAATCTCTTCTGAAGAGCACTCTGAGTGATTCTTTGATTAATCATATTTTGGAAACCACTAAGAGAGCTGTAATACTGTTTTTAAAAATTCATCCATTCTTATTCATTTATCCATGTCTTGAGTAGATGACGATTAGTTACTCACAAGGCAATGATTTTCATAAGACTGGGCATGAAAATCAGAATTAGAACACAATCCTTGCTCTCCCCTCTCCGCCCCTGCATGGGTTCACAGTCTGGCTTAGAAACTTTTTTTTTTAACTTTTGGTGGGGTTTTAAAGGATTTGCAAACTTCCCAAAAGTCATGGGCAGGAGATTTTGTGTACACACGTTTTTCTAGCTTTCATCAGACTCTCGAAGGGGTCAGTGACCCATAAAAGGTTAAGAACCCAGGTCTAGCGCTTGTACAGCTGTTCTGGAAATTGTGGAAGAAGGCACTGTTTCTGTTGCCACCTACAATGTTTTTGACCTTTTGAGAGGCAATAGCAGTTTGAGGATTGCACCTGTTTTCTGCCTCAATTAAAATATTTAAAGACCCACCCCTGGGGTGTGGTCAGAACAAGACCAAGGGGTATGGAAAATAGCAATTTGGTGAACTCCATCAAAATTTTTTTTTTAATTTTTCTATTTATTATTTATGATAGTCACACAGAGAGAGAGAGAGAGAGGCAGAGACACAGGCAGAGGGAGAAGCAGGCTCCATGCACTGGGAGCCCGACGTGGGATTCGATCCCGGATCTCCAGGATCGCGCCCTGGGCCAAAGGCAGGCGCCAAACCGCTGCGCCACCCAGGGATCCCGAACTCCATCAAAATTAATGTTAAAGAGCTTTTCACAGTAGAGCAGCCTTGTGGTCAGTCTCATTGAAGAATTTTTTAGCCAGGATACATAGGCCAAGTCCAGCCCACTCTTCTTAAAATACATAATTAGCTGAATTATCGATAACAGCTTTCACCCCATGGATATACCTAAAGACTAACCTATTTATGTTGCATTCTATCACCAGCATGTCCGTTGAATTGCTTAATTCCAAAATAACATTACCAGCCATCCTGCTCACTCATCCTACCTTAGCTTCTAAAATCCCCAAGTAACACTGTTCATCACAGAACAGAATTAGATATTAGAGAAGTCCATCTTGAACTGCTGTAGAAGGTTTCCTTACTAAAATACTAGAACCCCTTATGTATTATATTCTTATCCCTAAGGATAACTTTGTAATTCAATTTTAATTAAAGTTCTGCTCTTCTCTTCTTGTGACTTCATATGTTTCTTTGGGGAACAAAAATTCTTTAAATCTTGCAGTTCTGGTAGTGCTACATTTTAGGGTTGGATAGATTTGGACGAAGAGGGCAGTCAGTGGAATTAAATATTAATGGGTAAAATTCTTTGTCCATTTATTTGGATATTGTTCTTTTGGGGCCAGGAGGGAGTTAGAGGCCATTATTGTCACCAAAGTCTTATGACATTTTTGTAGGTAGTTCAGCTAGCTGTCTGTATCACCTGTTTTGAACTTTGGTATATACTGTCTTGCATTATTTGTTATTTTTTGAAAAGTTTTTTTGTATAAGTCAATTTTTAACTTACTGGACAGTAATTATGTGTTCTAGATCTTTATAATCTTGCTGTTATTTACCACACTGAACATAACAGTAAATATTTGATTGATAGGATGTGTTTGATTACCTTTGAGTCCTGGACCCTTGAAATACCAGAAAATGGACTAAATCTGAAATAAGAACTTGATAGATGCTTAGAAAGATAGGAATGTAAAAATGAGTTGGCAAGTCTGTCCCTTAGGCTTATTCTATATTCTGTTATTTTTTCAATGTTCATATAGAGCTGACCCAGTTTATATTCTTTAGTTCTTTCAAACCTTAAGCATTTAGAATTTCCATTACAAACAATTTTATATATACACAATAACTTTCATTTGACAAATATTTAAATGGAGTGAGACTTGAGAATTATCTTTTTTTTAAAGATTTTATTTATTTGAGAGCAAGAGAGAGACAGAAAGAGAGAGTGCCAAGTGATGGTGATGGTGGCGTGGTGGGGAGGAGCAGAGGGAGAGGGACAAGCAGGCTCCATGCCAAGCACTGAGCCCAACGCAGGGCTCTGTGTGGGACTCCATGCAGGGCTAGATCTCATGATCCTGAGATCTTGACCTGAGCCAAAATCAAGAGTGAGAAGCTTAACTGACTGAGCCACCCATATGTCCCTATTATTTCTTTTAAAAAGAAAGGAGGGGATCCCTGGGTGTCTCAGTGGTTTGGCGCCTGCCTTTGGCCCAGGGTGCGATCCTGAGTCCTGGGATTGAGTCCTGCACTGGGCTCCTGGCATGGAGCCTGCTTCTCCCTCCTCCTGTGTCTCTGCTTCTCTCTCTCTCTCTCTCTCTCTCTCTCGAGTAAATAAATAAATAAATCTTTAAAAAAAAGAAAAAGAAAGGAGATCTCATGACAGACTTGATCCCTACAATAAATACCTGCTAATTAAATAGATAAATGGATGTTACCCTTAGCCTGTCCTAATGAAGTACACTCTCATCAGTTGTATTTGGGTGGAGGGAATTTTGGAGGCTTTTAATGAATGGATGACTGTCATCAGTTATCTTGAAACTTAGGTTTTGTGGATTTGAAGGAGAGGAATCAGAATTGTGAACGAGTTCATCACAAACCCTGCTGTGTGACAAATGGATCTGGGAACATTTTTCATGTAGAAGTGGGTTAGGGGATACCTGGTGGCTACCTTAAAGTATTGGCAAGGTTGATTTCATGAAGAGGGATTTAGATCCAGGTGGTCATTCCTACTCCCATTAGAGGCACAATTAGGTATTCCATATAAAAATAAATTTCTAATACTGCTCTCTCAATGTCTTGAATTGCAGTTGCTGAGGACATTCAAACACACTTATCACTCACCTGGATTATTGTGATGGGGGTCAACGCCAGGAATTAGTGACCTTTGTGGTGTCTCCATCCAAAGAGACTATACTATGATTATATGATTTGCAAGGCAAAATGTTCTGAGTAAATCTACTCATGGTTCAAAGTCTGTATCTGCTCCTTATACATTCTTATTCTTTTTAAAGAACTCAGGCATAGGTACTGTTTACTTAATTTCATGGTCATCATGTGTATTGAATTGGAACGAAACTAAGTTTATATAACCCTCCAGGTATACAGGTCTCTGCTCACAGTCTGAGCTCTTAAACGGTAAGGTCATTCAAAAGCATCATCTTGGCAAATTCTGTATTGACTGTGTGCTTGCAAATCAAAATGGGAATTGAGTTTTACTCATTTGGGATATACATGTGTTCATTTCAAGTCACTGAAATGGCATCTTTAAGGAAGATGTTCATGCTTTATTTACCATAGGACTCCCTCATTTCTTTCCTTGAAAAAAACGGCCAGTTTCAAGGCTAAGAAGGTATTTTGTGATGGTTGGGATATGCCTGAGAGTAATAATTTGGTTGTCAGTTACATACCGCAATTGTTGACCTAGCCTGGTGATGCTTTGTTAGAGTAAATGGATAGTTTGTAAGATGAGGTGGCTTTTGTTTTTTTTTTTTGGATGGGGAAGGAAGACGGGGTAGTGTTGTGCACTCCGGGTCAGTCTTACTAGGAATGCTGAAATGAACTCTTCAGCCCAGAAGTACCAGAGGGCACTGTGGATTAATGTTCTGGCCCTAATTCAGCGTCCCATCTTTTCAGATACTTGGCACTGATTCGTTCATCTCTGAACTGAAGTTTTAAGGATTAAGAGGAGAGAGAATAGAAATGCATCATTTTCTCTGCCAAAGGAGGTACTTACACTAGGAAAGGAGGAGGGGATGTTAACAAATCAAGCCTTGGCAAGGAAATCTGTCATGAATCAGCAATGTCTTGGAAAGCCTCTGTAGCTGTATTTTTCAAAAACTAAACATTTGCCACTACCAACACTTGTCTCTCGCTTACCTTTAGGATCGGCTTCGGGTCCCTCTGTGAAGGGAATGAATGCTTTTTTGCCCATTTTGACAACATTAGGTAATTAATTTACAACTAGCTCAATTAGACTTCGGCCCATACACTGTGTGCGTGGCCTTTTAAAGAGCCTTTGTTTTGATGCTAATTGAACTGGTTGTAGCAGAGACAGCCAAACAATTTACATTTATCTTTGGCAGGACGCAAGGGCTCTCCCTTGGTATGGACAGCTGCATTTTCTTTTTTCCTTCTACCAAGTTTGGTACTAAAATGTTGTTGCTTATTTTAATTTTCTAATTTAAAAAGCTTTGAAAATGACAAAAGCCACATATTTTATTGTAAAGAAAATAAAGATCATGGGTATCCTTTTTTTTTTTTTTAAAGATTTTATTTATATATTCATGAGAGAGAGAGAGAGAGATTGGCAGAAGCAGGCTCCACGCAGGGAGCCCGACGCGGGACTCGATCCTGGGTCTCCAGGATCAGGCTCTGGCCCGAAGGCGGCACTAAACCGCTGAGCCACCCCACCCGGGCTGCCCGATCATGGGTATTCTTAATACTAAGAGAAAACCATTCCAGGTTTTTGATATTATAACCAGTATTTGACATATAGACTTATTAATAAATCTTTGTTAAGTTCTTTAATTATTAATTTCAGAGAAATTACTAGATATTCAGTTACTTGGATAGAGGCATGCATGCTTTTAACTTTTTTGGTGTGTACTGCCAAATTGTACTTCTCAGAAGTTGGACCAGTTTTCACATTAACATGCAGTAATAGTGAGCTTTATGTTTATTCTTGATACATAGTGTGCCTTATAGAAAGCCTTGACTCAGAGATGAGTTAAATCCTGATCAGCAATTTTGCTTTTTCTCCTAAAATTTATTTTATTTTATTTTATTTTTTTTTCTCCTAAAATTTATATCAACCTCGTTAAGTCTTCTTTTTCTAGCATTAGGTGAACAGTACAATAGAGTTTTGCTTATTTTAATAAGGCTGTATTGTCTTGTTTTGAAAAGGCATAGGATAAAAAAGCAAGTGGCTGCTTCATTAAGATGGAAGGGGTTCGCTTTTCCCCAGGGAAGTACTCTGAAACAGCTCTTCTCATATGAATAAGAACCGACCTAAAGAAATAGACTAAAGTCAAAACAGAAAGTGGATGGCTTTGCCCAGTGTATGAAAAGATGTTTGTACCTTCTTGAGGTAGCAGAGGCCTTGGTTAGAGGAGCAAGATTGTAAACTCTGGCATCTCCGTTAGGGGTAGCCTTGGAGAAGCCATCACACACCTCGTCTAAATATTAGAGTATCTGCTGCTTTGTTTTAAAGCTCCCTACCTGTCTAAGCTGCTGGGCTAGAATTCTCAAGAGTTGATGTTGAATCTTATTTGCTGTATTTACAGTGTCTGAATGTTGGACATGCAGTCAGATAAATATCAGGTGCTCATTGTTCACTGGATGAATAAAAGAATAGATATGCAGGAGAAAGATTGACATTTTGCTCAAGAGCAAGTTAACGATCCAAGCAGAAGTTAGAGCTCTCTCATCACTGTCTTTCCCAGATTCTTATGGTACTAGGATTGTGTGTTTTTCCCAGGGGGGTACTTTGTACGATTATATTTAAAATCAGTAGTAAAATTCTCATTTTATGCATAGTGCAGCTTCTCTAACCTCTCCCTTTCTTCTCCAGTAACATCAGCCACAATTTTTTTTTTAAATTCAGCACACTCTTAACTCATATTTCTGTTTCCCTTTCTTTCTTTCATATTTTCACCTCTCCATTTTCATTCTCAGTTGACATTTTAATTTACTCCAAGCCGTATTGCCATCTGGATGTCAAAATGCGTTGAATTGACCTCGTATCTGGAGATCCAAGTGAAGGTCTCACCTGCCCAGGAAATGAGGGATTTACCCAGGAACTGAGGCAGGTAAAGCAAAGTCTTCTCCCAAGGCCAGGTGCTGTTGCTTTACCAACCTGTACTTTGATTCACGGTGGGGTGCAGATGTGCCTTGTTTTCCCATAGAAAGCAGCTCCTGAATACACTTTCAGTTTCCTGTTTGGAACTTTTCATTTTGCCAGTGCCAGATAATGTCTGGAGCAAAAGTTGGTTTTAGGGCAAACCAGGAGACGGGGGAATTAAAAAGTTTTAACATTTCTGTATTTTAATATTTTCCTGTGAGTACAACCCTTTCCCCTTCTTAGTGAATTATTACAGAGTTTTATTAAAATTGTAAGTTCTGGAAATTAGACACGATGGTAGTTAGGCCAACATGGGATACTGTACTCTTAGGTTCCATAATATTTCATAGTACATCTCTTTATTGTATGTTAAATGATAGGGAAGTATAATAAAATGTACCCAGAGAGTACTTATCTATTTTACGTCCTGTAACATTCAGTACTTGATGCAAATGTAGCAGATCTCGACTCAAAAAAGAACAAAACTGGTTATAGCTCAAGAAAAGGATGGCAAGTTCTTTGTTGATAGCCTAAGTTCACCAGCATCACGGACTTTGAGACACTCAGAGGCCATGGCAACATCTAGTCCAACTGCTGCTTTTACAGATGGGGAAAGAATTAGCCACACTGATCCAGGGTCATTCAGCAAGTTAGGGAGAGAAGTGTGGGCTAAACCTAGAACCAAAAGCACAGTCTGCTTTTTCATATTCTGAGTACAGTGGACACATTTAGCCTAATCTCTCTTTATTTTATTTTTTTTATTTTTCTAAGCTTTTATTTTTAAGTAATCTCTATACCCAACATGGAGCTTGAACTTACAACCCCAAGATCAATGAGATCAAGAGTTGGCGCACTCCACCAATGGAGCTGGCCAGGCGCCCCTAGCCTAATCTCTCTTTAAAAGAGCATACTATTTGATGTTTTGTTGGCTTGAAACCTGTTGTTGTGCCCAAGGGCCCCCAGTGCTACCCTGCTGCTTGTTTTTACTGGCAGCCTAGGCCATTCCCGGCTTCTTTGAGGACGGCTCTGGCTATGACAAATGAAAGCCGTGTTGTGACAGTGCTTAGAGAATGGTCTCTGATGAAGCAGCTTCTTACTTTTTACAGTGAAAAGATAGACAGGGAATTGTCATTTCATAACACTATTGACTCTTGGTGGAGAGAAGCCCAGGTGGCAGATGGTCACAGCAGCGGCATTGCTGTCTTGGCCATTTCTTGCAGCCTTACGTAACTGATGGTCTTTGGTTCTCAATCTTAATCTGTATTCCTGGATTCACAGTATGATCTTGGTTAACACCTTACCTCTTCAGCCTCAGTTTCCTTTTAGGAATTTCAACGGGGTTTAAATGAATTATTTCTAAGGTACCTTCTAGGTCTTGCATAATTATTCTGTGAAAATGAATACCTTTGTAGAAGCTAATCCACACGATCAAATAACCAAACATGAATTTATAGCAGTCCATTTTATTGCTGTTTTGATTGGTTTTCATGGGAATTTAGAAAATGTCTACAGACTTTACTGTGATCAAGCTGCTAGCAGTTATTCACGGAACACACACCAGGTGCTCGGGGCTATAAAAGAAATAGTGTCCAGCCTGAGGGAGACCAGAAAGAGTTCTTTATCTCCCAGGCTGGGAATGGAGGGCATTCTTCCCTGCTACTGGATTTAAGCTCTTGTGAGTGCAGGCCCTTTGTCTGTCTTTCATAGTGCAGGGGCTTAGTAAATATTGGTTTCATGAATGAAACAATGAATCCACTTGTCAGTCTTGCTTGTATTTGCTGAAGATGTCCCACTGAGATTTATTGTTTTGTTCCAACTTTTAAATACTGTTAACTTGAATAAATTTTTCAGAAAGTATTCTTTACCTTCTATAGAAGAATGGGACCAAGATATGCTGAGACTAAATGAAAAATCCATAAATACTACATTCGTTTCTTCGAAATTTAATAGTAGCATATTGAAAGCAATGAGATCTCTGCCTTAAAATAACTTTATTTGACCCAACATTTCCCAAATTTATTTGAACTTAGAATCCTATCCTTTCCACTCCCGGTGGGATAGTTGTTAATATCTTGCAGAGCTCTGACCAGTGTAAGAGAAAAGTTGGATTAGACAGTAGCAATATGGAATAAATAGTAGCAGCAAGGTTTAAGAATAATTAACACTGATAGAGCATATATGTTAACATGCAACCCTGGGTGAAATCATGGTAGACCTGTTTTTTTTTTTTTTTTCCCCCTTCTGTTTCTTTTAAAAATGACTGTGCTTCATTGGAAATTGAAGTTTAGGTGATAGATTAAAGGAAGTTACAAGTGACCTGACAGCTATTTATAGTTATGGAAGTTGAATGGTGAAGTTTTAACTTGTGTCAAGGGCTGCCCTGCCAGGTGCTGCAGGAAATCATGGTGAAAGGAGTCTATGTCTGCTCCTTCAGGAGCTGGCTGTCCAGTGGAGACAGACAGACAGACAGACTTGTAAACAGATGATAGCAATAATATACTCAAATGTGTAATGAGCAGAAATAGGAGAGAGAAAGGAATGGTATTTTCCCCCCAAATTTAAAACAGAGTTGCTGTTTATATAATAAGCCAAAACCAAATTAACTGGAACCCCTCTAGGTCTTCCAGACAAAATTCTGCTTATATAGATCCAGACTCAATAACTATGCTTCTTCATGCTCTCCTGGTTCTAGAATTAATTGCATCATCTATAATCCCATCGGAGCCTTGCTTACACCCATCATAGGCTTTATCACAATCTATCTTGTATGGGAATGATTTGAGGGCACAGCAGGGTCATCTCTGTCTCTCCGTGTCCAGGGCCTACAGGCACAGCATGTACCACAAAGACTGTGATATCAGCTGTTTTGCTTAGACTTGGGGCAAGGCTTTGAAACTGTGAAAGTTACTTTCCATAAATCAGTAAATGAAAACAGGTTTTACAAACCATAGACTGAGAAGGTGGTAGTGTTACTGAGAGTATGGCTCTTTTCCATAGCTTTTTTTTTTTTTTTTTTTTCTACCCAGAATGCCTAAATGTGACTTAAGTTTCAAGAAGGCAGTTGCATTTTTGTAGGAGCACAGTGATTCTACATCATGAAGTGTTATTTCACGGGAACATTTTGTAATCATCCATTTTTGCAGGACTTTTATATCCTGTGTTTTACCTGGACTGTCTTAAGAATAAGTTCAGTTTGATACTTTGTTTCCCAAAGTATTGTTTGTGGTTGTGTTTGTTTTTTTATTTTATTTATTTTTTAAAGATTTTATTTATTTATTCATGAGAGACAGAGAGAGGCAGAGGGAGAAGCAGGCTCCATGCAAGGAGCCTGATGTGGGACTTGATCCAGGGTCTCCAGGATCAGGCCCCAGGTTGAAGGCGCCCCCCGGGCTGCCCCGGTGGTTGTGTTTGATGCCTAAGGTCAAGGTGTTGATTGATGACATTTCCTGTTAAAATATTTGTAGCCAATATGCAATTTGGGGCAGAGCCATTCCCAGTATGGTGCTGTGGAAATGACGAAAGGAAGCCAGCCTGACTTACTTTCCTAGTTCATTTTCTTTTGTGACTTGGGCAAGTTTCTAGCCTTCCAATAACTGAGGGAGTTGGACCAGAATTAGCACAGCCTCTTCCAATGCTGACATTCCATGATTTTCTGAGGAGGATTCAATTCCCAAGAAGTTTAAAAGTGGATACATTTTTAGGTTAAATGGCTTTTTCATTTACTCCCCCCCCCCCCCCCCCCATTTTGGAGCAGTAAGTCTACATGTCACAGAGTAAAACCAGATTCCCTGGAATTCTCAAAAGACTGAAGTTCTTACTCTGTTTTTTATTTGGAGGGGAAGAAAAAAAGGACAGCAAAACAAGCTTGTCTGTATCCATGAATCAAGACAAATTCATCTCATTTTTTTATATTCACAGCGTACATCCCCATATTCACTGAGGTGCTGCAGAGTCTTCACTAAAGAGGAAATACGTGGTTGGGTTTGCTATCCTAAATGTAGAAAGAATTATGTGCGATATGTTTTGAGTGTTTTCATCTAGAGTTGAGACAAAAGGTTGTCTTGGTTGGAGAGGCCTTGTTATGGGAAGTTGGCTTCCAGCTTTATGATGAATGTACTGTGTATCCTTGGATATATCACTGAACCTTTCTGAATTTTAGTGTCCTCAGTGGACAGAATGCTATCATTCTGATTATAAATAGCTCTGTAATTAGACAATCCTAGACATTTATTTCAGGCTCCTTCCTGTTCTTTTCCTTACCAGATTAACAACATCCCCACTTCTACTTCCACACAATCCCAGACAATTGTTGATTTGTGAGGGAAAATAATTTTAAAAACACTTCAAATGGTACGCTCAAGAAAATCATCTTGTGTTAGTTATCTATTGCTATATGACAGTATTACCACAAACAGTATTTTTGTGGCTTAAAATAACCTCTGTTTATTATCTCACAATTCCTGTGGGTCAGGAGTTTGGGCACAGCTGCTGTCAAGATGTTGCTCAAGACTGGAGACTCATCTGAATGCTTGTCTGGGGATGGATATGCTACTAGGCTTGCTCAGATTGTTGGTGGAATTCATTTCCTTGCAGCTGTAAGCCCGAGGGCCTTGTTTGGTTGCTGCCTGGGGACTCCCTCTGCTCCTTGAGGCTGTCCACACTTCCTTGTCCCGTGAGGTTACCCCACATGGTTGCTCACTCTTCACTGACAGAGGAGAGTAGGGCAGATGCAGATACTACAGTCTTTTGTGATGTAATCATCTGTCATCTTTGCTGTATCCTACAGGTTAGAAGCAGGTCAGAGGTCCCTCCCACACTCAAGGAAAGAGGATTGTATAAGAGTAATGGACACCAGGAGGTGAGGATCATGGAGGTCACTTAAGAGTGTCAGCCACACAATGAGACAGAAGTCGTGTTTAAGATTTATTGTTTATATTTTCCTGTGAATGTATGCCTAAACATCTTACTTCATCTTATCTCAGTAAACATTGACTGACTAAAAATCCTGTTCAGATAAAGCTACAGGTCCACAACGTCTTTATACCATGCTCTTTAAAAAATTTTTTATTTCGTAGATACTGGTGAAAGCAGGGTTTGAAGACCATTTTTTTGCTTGCCTGCCCAGCACAGCATTTGCAGGTGTTAGGTACTGTTTGTTCGAGGATTGTAGCAGCATTGAGTTATTTTGAAGAAGATCTCTGCCACAGACTAAATTATGCTCCCCTCAGATTCATATTTTGTAGCTCTAATCCCCACTATGATAATATTTGGAAATAGGCTTTTGGGAGATGTTTAGGTTTGGGTCAAATGATGAGCATGGAGCCTTTGTGATGGTTTAGTGTCCTTATAAGAAGAGGTACCAAAGAGCTTTCTCTTTCTGTCCTCCATGTGGACAGAGCAAGAAGACAGCAAGAAAGTGGCTGTCTGCATGCCAGGATGAGAGCTGTCATCAGAAACTGACCATGCTGGCACCTTGATTTTAGACTTCTAGCCTCCAGAACTGTGAGAAAATAAATGTCTGTTATTGAAGCCCCCCTCCTGCGCAGCCCCCTGGCCAATGGTAGCCCAAGCTGACTAATACAGTCTCCCCACATCACCTTTTTGTTCTGTCTGGGAGAGGTAGACAAGGAAGTACAAAGCTGGCAGAATGACAGTGGCCCCCTGGTAGCCCCTGAGCTACCAGGGAGAGTGCTGTTTAATTTCAACCATTTCTATTCTTTATTGACCTTTAGTAGTAACTGTTTGTGGAGGGCCCTTAGATTCCCCCCCCACCCCCCCGGGGCAAAATGATGATCCAAAATCGATGTGTTTGGTTTTTGTTTTGTTTTGTTTTTGAAGATTTATTTGTTTATTTTAGAGAGGGGAGGGCCAGAAGGAGAGGGGCTGACATGGGGCTCAATCTCATGACCCTGAGATCACGACCAGCTGAAACCAAGAGTCAGACACTTAACCAACTGTGTCACCCAAGTGCCCCAACATTTCCTTTGTTTTTAATTATACTGCCAAACAAGAGCATCTAATAGAAATAAAATGTTGCCCGTGAAAAGCCTTGATGGTGGGGACTTACAGTGAGTTCTTAATCTCTTCCTGAGGCTTACTTACCTTTCTTTCTCATTCATTCTTTTTTTTTTTTTTTTTTAACTTTTAAAATTCGGTTGTGATGCAGAGGGCTCAGTACTATTCTCTTAGTTTTCTGACTTTCTGACTTTGGTAAACTTACTTTATCTCTTTAGGTTCTCCCTTGGTACAAGTGGGATGTTCATGTGTATCTGAAAGAAGGAAATAGTTAAAGCTTTCTGCATGTAATAGGAGCTCACTGAATGACAGTTTGACTAACTGTAGAAGAATGACTAACATGTTACATTTATTTTTCAGTTTCATTCCTCATACGAGCAGTGGTTTGGTATAATACATTATTGATCTCAGTGAGTAAGAGAATTGGGGAAAGGAACCAAGAAAATCTCACCATCTTCCTTCTGCTTGAAAACAAATCTTGAATTCTTGAACAAGGATTTAAAAAAATATTTTAATAATAGTTATCAAAATCATCAAGAAATGAGGGTCATTTTTTGACCTGGCATTTAATTGTAATAGGACTCAAAAGTGATTTAGAAGAAGGATTTAGGATTTGAGAATTCCATCCTTTTCACTTTACATGTTAGGAGGCTGAAGGCATCACACACTGGCATATAATCATGTGGAAGAGAGAGAACAGGAGTCATAAATCTTATCTTTTATACAAACTCAGCATTTTCAGTAATTTCATTGAAATAAACGCTAAATAAATTTACACCTATGAAACCCATCTTGGGGTTAGGCTGACCCCCAGGACATGTGGCATCTCTAGGCTTGGAAAGGATTAGGAGTCAGGAGGCAGACCCTCAGTGTTCAAAACTCAGCTCCTGAATTAAAGGAGGATTGTGTGGATTTTGGATGCTGGGAGAAGGAAGGAATGGAAAAGAGACTTCTAGCCGGGGCTCCTGCTGTTCCCTCAGAGGATTTAGGGCCTGTAAAAACACATTTAGGCCTCTGAATGGCAACATACAAATAGCAGTGACCCTAATTGAAAGGGAGGAGACCAAACTGACCAGAGGTCAGGACTTTACAGTGATGACTAGTGGCCTCAGGCGTGTGAGCTGAAATGGTCTGGATCTCCCCACACCCCCTCCCCTTCTTGCCCTTCCCTCTTTCTGGGCTTGGAAATCCTGGAAGGAAGTAGGAGGGACCATTAACTAAGATGTGATGAGGATGGCTTCTGAGTGGACTGAGATTTCATAGAAGGGGAACACCCTTCAAGCCTCTTTTAAAAGTAGTATGTTACAGCCTGACTGCTACCCATAGTTTGCCAATTACCCAATTATGACACAAATTTGTACCTTTTCTTTTTTTTAAGTAGACTGCTACTATTCTTCCATATACAACGATTTTAGTCACTGTACATCTTGTGTCTTTAAATAATGTATTAGGAACATTTTCAAGTCTGTAAGTGCTTTTTTAATGAGAGTGTGAAGATTTTAATGGGACTAGATTGCTTTTCATGACATTTCAGAGTGACTTAATTGTAACAATGTTGAGAGGCTGTATTTTAAAGTTTGCTAAGTATGTCTGCTGTGGATTATAGTCAGACACTTTAAAGGATGGGTGGATGGATGGATAGTGGAACCAGATAGCTTTTTCCTCACTACTTTCCTCCAATTATTAGCTCTTTGCAAATACTGTTGCACCAAAACAGGCACAGGTCAGGGTTCTTGGGAACCTTGTAATTTTGAAATAGGAACAGAGGCTAAGAATTGAGACTATGGGGATGATTTCAGAGACAGGTTCTTTAAAACTTACTTCGGCAGCTGTGTTTGTCCCAGGGCTGTTCCTATCTCCTTTTACGGAACGGGGAGGCCAGGCTCTCGTCGACACTCCATGTTGGTTCCCTGAGCTTGCTTTCTTGTCTGCTCACTTAAAAAAAGGTACCTGTTTTCTGTCTCATTTTTTCAGGTGTTTTAGTGAGTGTTCCTAAAATACTGTCACTGCAGATAAGAGCCATTTATTTTTTTAATGATGAGAATTTTAGACTCTTTGTGAAACTCAGTTTTTTCTTGTCTTCAAAACAACAGAGTTATTCAGAGGTCTTTTCCTGTACAAATGTTCTTAGGATTCTGGAACCCGTGGCCCATTTCTTAAAGATCAGATGGTCAGACACTTCCAGCACCATTCTCAGTAGGAGTTTGTATTGGTTTCCCAGGATTGGGGCTGTGGAGACAAAGCACCACTCATTGGGTGGCTTAAAGCAAGTGCAGTACATTTTCTCAAAGTGCTGGAGGCTGGAAGTCAGAAATTAAGGTGTCAGCAGAACCATGTTCCTTCTGAAACCTGTAGGAGAATCCTTTGCTTCTTCTCAGCTTCTGGTAGTTTGTGGGCAGTTTCTGGTCTCTGGTGGTCCTTGGCTTGCAGCTGTGTGACTCCAGTCTCTGCCTTTGTGGTCACATGGTATTCTTCCTAAGTGTGTCTGTCTTCATGTGGCCATCTTTTTTTTTTTTTTTTTTTTTTTAAGATTTTTATTTATTCGGGATCCCTGGGTGGCGCAGCGGTTTGGCGCCTGCCTTTGGCCCAGGGCGCGATCCTGGAGACCTAGGATCGAATCCCACATCGGGCTCCCAGTGCATGGAGCCTGCTTCTCCCTCTGCCTATGTCTCTGCCTCTCTCTCTCTCTCTCTCTATGTGACTATCATAAATAAATAAAAATTAAAAAAAAAAAAAAAGAATTCCTTTAAAAAAAAAAAGATTTTTATTTATTCATGAGAGACACATACAGAGAGAGAGAGAGAGAGAGAGAGAGAGGCAGAGACACAGGCAGAGGGCAAAGCAAGCTCTATGCAGGGAGCCTGACGTGGGACTCAATCCTGGGTCTCCAGGATCATGCCCTGGGCCGAAGGCAGCGCTAAACCGCTGAGCCACCTGGCTTGCCCCTTCACGTGGCCATCTTGGTAGAACATTGGGAATGTGAGATGAAGGGCCTACCCTGCCCCACTGTAACTCCACTATAACCCCTCTTAACTAATTCTATCTGCAATAGCCCTGTTCCTAAATAAGGTCATGTTCTGAGGTACCAACAATTAGGATTTCAACATCTCTTTTGAAGGAACAGACTTCGACTTATGATAAGATTCTATTTTAAAGAGCATGCAGAAGAGTCTGATGTAGCATGTATTCTCAAAGCAGGGTTCCTGGCCTGCCTGCATGGAGTTCATTAGGAGCATTAAAGAAATTAGGAATGTATATGTATACAGATGGTTTAAAGAAAAAAAAACTCGTGGATCCCTGGGTGGTTCAGTGGTTTGGCACCTGCATTCGGCCCAGGGCCTGATCCTGGAGTCCCGGGATCGAGTCCAATGTCAGGCTCCCTGAATGGAGCCTGCTTCTCCCTCTGCCTGTGTCTCTGCCTATCTGTGTCTCTCATGAATAAATAAATAAAATCTTAAAGAAAAAAAAAAAAGAAAAAACCCCCCAAACTCACATACTCACCACCCAGCTTAAAAAATAAAACATTATCAATACTTTCAAAGACCTTGGGATGATTGAGGTAGTTATTTAAAATCTAGATTATCCTCTGAGGGGTAGGTCAGTCACAGAGATTCAGAGCAGCAAGAACTGTAAGAATTCAGGAATTCCAACCCCCCCACCATCTTTCCTTTAAGTTGGTTTAGAAAACTTAACTTTGGAGTAGAATGGGATGGGATTTTTTTTTTTCTATTGTGGAATAGCAAAGATGCATGAAAAGGTTTGTGACTTTTTCTGTAGTATAGTAAAATAGTTATTATTATTAGTTCTTCTTCTGTTTGGTGTGGTTTCCTGGAAAAAAAAAACAACAACAACAAACAAAAGAAACCTCACCTATAATTTTCAGAATTAGTTTAGACCTGTAGCTTAGAGATACTTACAGTGGTACACACTTGGATTTGTGGGACGAAGATGTGGATGTGTGAAGGTAAGGAACCTATTACTGATTATGCTCTGTATAGTCCTGTCTTTCTCCTGTGAATTTTGTGAAGATTAATATCTGCTGGATAATTTTAAGTTTGCAGAACGTCTTGAATTCCTTGGGGGAGGCTGTTACATAAATGTAAATAAATTATGCAGCACCTGAACTTGGTTGTTCATCATTTTTTATAGTGTGTTTTAATTAGGAACTTAGCACTATTTAAGTTGAATGGCTGGGGAAAGGCCTTAATCACTCACACATGGTTAAATAAGTAGGCAGGAGCAGAGTTTAGGCTGGAACTCATGAAGGAATAAATGAGCAGGACCTTTTCTGGAAATCAGTCATTTTCCATGATGCTCATTGAGCTAAGCTGTGGGTTAATGTGTCCTTCCATGAGTATATATGGTGCTGTTAGAGAATCAGCTTCTTTTTTTTTCTCTTTTTTTTCTTAATCCTATTTACAGACTTTCAGATACCTTGGGCTTCTCTGGTTTTCTTTCTAGAGTGAGTGGGAATTTTTTTTTTTTTTTAAAACAAGTTTATCTTGTTGTTCCTAGCTGTCTAGGTAACTGAGGAGAAAGACAGCATCTGACAAACCACACTGACTTCTGGTATGCTTTGTTTCTAAAGCCAGCCCAAGGAACTGGGTGCCGGAGTACCTCCTTTTGTCTGTTACACAGAGCTTTGTTCCAATGGGTGACAGCATTCCAGGACTCCTGAAGAGAGGAACTAGGAGACAGTTGCCACCACCCCATGGTCCTGTTGTGCCTCCTTGGTTTGTTCAGAGTCTCATGCTTGTTTTTTGCCTTGTTGCTTTGTGAACAAAGTCACCTTATCTTCTTTCTGATGGCTGACCGCAAACTTGTAATCTTTGTCACTCATTCACCATATCTACTAAGTACCTAGAAGGTGTTAATTGGAGGCACTTGTGAATCACACAGAGTTCCTGATGCTATGGAGGTGTCTGGTGGAAGGCAGACATTTAAAAAACAAGAAGTCAAAACCAATAGCCAAATAACTCTAATTGGATGAAGAGTAAAAAGGATGATCGTAGGCTCTTTGAGAGTCCTGAGTTTTGAAGAGTGACAATTGAACAAAAGCTGGAAGGATCACTGAGAACTAGCAAGGAATTGGGAAAGGAAGGGAATATTGTCTTCTAGAAGTATACTGTAAAATTACTGTTTGTTTCTCTGCCTTTTTTCTTATCCACATAGTTTTATTTAGTAGCACAATTTCAGCCATCCGAAGTGGGCCAATAGTGTAGTGCTTTGTCATGACAATTAACTCATTAAATGGGGCTCTTGACATGATATTTCTCTAAATTGTGTTCTAGTAACCTTTTTGGAAGCCTGGTGCTATCTACAGACCCTTGTTGTGTGGCTGGAGTGGGTTAAAGGCTTGGGAAAGATACACTTGAAGAAGTCCTTTTCTGCACTCTTTCTATAAGAGAGTATTAGTATATCTTACTGTTTAGATACAATTTCTCAAACTTCTGACATCAAAATCACCAGGAGCCTGTTAAAAATGCACTTTTCATAGTCTTTTTATCCCAGACCTGCTGACTTAGACTCCTAGCAGGAGGACTCCTGGCCATTGTCACACACTCTGTAGAGAGCCACTGCCATGACGGCATGGATTGCCAATGGGTCACTCAGGGCTGAAAGCGGAGCCTTTCATCATTTTAACCCCACCAGGCCCTGTTTGATTACCATCTCTCCCCACCAGTGTCAGCTATGTAATTTGTGAGGGCCAGTACAAAATGAATGCACAGAGCCCCTTATCGAAAAATTATTAAGAACTTCAAGAGGATAACAGCAGAGCATTAAGCCAAATGTGGCCCCTTCTGAGTCATGACCCTGGGAGACTGCACAGCTTGTAAGCCTAGGAAGTTGGCCCTGCCACCACTTCTCTGCTTTTTTAAAGTGAACTGCTTATTGCTCCATCTACTATGCCGTCCTTGGCCTTTGTCCCCTGGCTCGCACAGTATGAAATGCTATTTTTCATCTCTTCATCTCACCCAGGCTTATGTCAGTTTCTGCATGTGCTGGATTAGACTCCTGTGTAGATTGCCACTGCGAGACTGTGACCTGTGAGGACCTACTTTTCCTTATCCTTGAATTCCTTGCCCTTAGCTGAGGCTCTGATGCTGTTTCCTTATAAGTTTGCTGAGTAAAATACTTTCACTGGAATGCTCTTCTGAACACTTCATTAGGTTATGGACTACTACCAGCAGTACAGATTTGGTTGAGCGAGGTGTTGGAGGCAGTGTTGCCCCGGCAGTGTTTGTGAGGAGCCTGAGACAGGTTTAGGGCATATCTGGCAACTTGTGTATCCTCTGCATTTTTGACATCTTTTGGTAGCTGCTACCCCCTCTCTGGTAACCAGGGCTTCCTTTTTGGATTTCTCACTGACTTCTGAGTTCCTGGGAACAACAACTTTTTCTAAGCCATTTCAGTTCAAACGCGCTGGTAGCAGAACTTGAGGGAACGTTACTTGAAGTAGGAAGGTGACCATTTTGCTCATTGGTTAGTACTTGAAACCAGACATTCCTGGATGTTAGAGTTATTAGTATGTTCTGGAGAATCCCCCAAAGCTGGATAGACTTGATAAATGAAGTCATGACTCCTCTGTCAGCCAAGAATCAGATGCTGCCTGGTATATGTAAAAGGACTGAGTAGTCCTGCCTTGAGATAACCAGGGGTAGCTATGAATTTGGACAAGAGGTCTGTGAAGCCTCTTCACCTCAGAGATGAACAAGGAAGTAGAAGTTCAGAGAACTACACAGCATATTCAAGGCTGATTCAGATACTTAGTGTCTGAGCTGGCACTAGAATCCATGAATCCCATTTCTCCTGAGGACTCCGTAAATATTTGTTTAAAGATGGTTCTGTTCTTACTTCGAGGATTATCACCTGGCCTTGACCTTGATGAGGTTAATGGGATGAAATATGTACTTCCCCTTTGGAATTGTTTTGAGGAGTTAAAGTAAACAGATTGTCTAAAACTGTACTATCCAATTGAAATACATGAGCCACATAGATAATTTAAAAGTCCTCAGTAGTCACATTTTTAAAAAAAGAAACAGCTGAAAGTTTAAATAATTTAACTCCAATATATCAAAAGTTTTAAATTCTTTCAACATAAATATACGTGTACTTATTGAGATGTGTACATGTAAATATTGAGCTATTTACTTCCTTTTTTTCTACTGTAGGTACTAGATGGCATGGTGTAGGTCTAAAATATACTAGCCCGTATATTTGATTTTTATTTTCTCTTTCTTCATATGCTCCTTTAACATATGAGCTTGTGACTGCCGTGATGAGATAGCTCTGAAAACTAGAGGGTTTTGGGATGTAAGCTGACTTACCAGTTTTGTGTGCCAGACTGAACTCAGAGTGCTCTATCATGGATCTGCTCTAGACCTTCATCTTTCTGCTGGGCATCTGAGGTAGCATTTGCAGCCTCTTAGAGGACAGAAAACACCATGTATGGAGATGTGCTGTCAATGAAGGAGAATCTCTCAGCTGTTGAGTCAGCCTTGGCTTTGACCTGTCTGCACAGAAAGCTTGCTGCTAAATTAGACCTTTGCTCTTCTTAGAGGGAATTGAGAAGAAAGGTGTGGATTTTGAGTAAGATTACTAATCACCAACATGTGAAATGTTCCCTGTGCCATTTAATTAAAAATCTAAGAATCAACTAGATAGTATAATCATTTCGTAGCCTAGGTAGATCATAGAAAGTAGCAAATTAAGTCAGCAAAAGACCCAAATGCATATTTGTCAGGTCTGCACTCATTTCTAGATGAAAGCTAGCATATATTTGTTCTGCAGGGTATGATTTGAGTGGAGATTTTTCCTTCATTTTTTAGATCACTGCTCAAAGTCCACTGACAGAATACAGGAGACAGCCTTGATTAGATTAGGCCAGATTGGATTAAATCGAATGGTTAAAGCCTTTGGAGCCTCCAGCTTGTAGGAGACACCATAATGGCCTTCATAGCATCCCTAAATCCTATTAGGTAAGTTAATCTTATTGAAGAATTTAGGTCTGCATAAAGCAGCATTGCCCTTATACTCTCTGGCCTTTAAGGTGAGCTGACAGATACTAACTTTCTTGGAATAGGTTGGTTTTGTTGCTTTGGGGCAAGTTATCCTAAATAAATTTGAAAGTAGATACCTGCACTTGGTAAAGAGAATATTCTGTGTAGAAAAATATAGTGTCTCTTTGGCTTGGTAACTGTTAGTGTCTGTGACAGGGATGTTTTTAGCTTTGGTTGAGGGAAAGAGAGTCAGGAGAGATGTGTCTAAATAGTTGTAAAATCGGCTGCTGTGTCATTATAGCAGGTGTGGGGGTGGATGGTTGGGTAGGAGCTTTATTTTTTAGCTTTGTGAAATCATCCCTTATAGCCCATATCCATTTTAGAGGTTGTCATTAAGAATCATGTGCTGAGTATATGGTATGGTTGAGACACTGTGCTAGATGTTGGGAATAAAGTAAATAATCTTGGAACTTGGTTGCTAGAGGCATCTTTATCTGTAATTTTCTGGGTGTGTTTATAGTTTTGTTATAAGTGTGAATTGGCTCTTGCCTGTTTCTGCAGATGCAGTGACCATATTTTTCTGAAGCAAAACATCCTTTTTGCCGCAGGATTCTTTCCAATTTGTGGATTTATGGACAGGCAAAGCTTTACAAAGGCATATAAATTATGTCACATTTTATTATGAATATATTGTCTTTTGGAAAAAGAAAAACATGCAAGAAATTGGGACTGTCCAGCTCTGAGCATATGCTCACTGCATGCACAGTGAGGATTGGTTGTGGCATGGGAAAGAAGAGGCAAATCTGACTTCATTCTTT
Source organism: Canis lupus baileyi (assembly GCF_048164855.1). Lineage (NCBI taxonomy): Eukaryota > Metazoa > Chordata > Mammalia > Carnivora > Canidae > Canis > Canis lupus. The sequence continues at coordinate 73,941,248 of NC_132845.1, forward strand.
GCTAAAGGTAGTTTGGTTAGACATAGACGGCTTCAAACCCACAAGTGACTATTGCATACTGAATTGCCCTCCAGAGATGCAGGAAGTTTTTTTCCAGGCATCTTAAAAATAAGTTGCATAGTGCAGCCCCGGTGGCTCAGCGGTTTAGCGCCGCCTTCGGTCCAGGGCGTGATCCTGGGGTCCTGGGATCGAGGCCCATGTCGGGTTCCCTGCATGGAGCCTGCTTCTCCCTCTGCTTGTGTCTCTGCCTCTCTGTCTGTGTGTGTCTCTCATGAATAAATAAATAAAATCTTTAAACAAAAATAAGTTGCATAGTATCTCAGCTAGGGGCTGAGTGTCCACCATTGAGATCCTGTGAGTTCATTAATGTACAAAGTGAGGCATCTGATGGTGCATCTGGCTACTTGTTGAATAACTATGGGAAGATGCCGGCTATCCAAGGGGCTGAGGAGACACGGTGACCAGGGGACTTGCAGTGCTGTCGGGGAAGTGGGGACTTCCTTCTTGATAGAGCCTAGAGGACTTGTTAGCTCAGAATTATTCCCCCATCTGGCTTTGCCTGTTCTGAGGCCAAGAAGTGAGTTAAGCTTGTCTCTTTGTTTCAGCTTTTCTGGTGGGGCAGCCCTACATCTGTGTCCTGTCCCCAAAGACTAAAGAAAATTTCAGGGGTGGGCCAGACATGGAGTCTAAAGAACAGTTATGATAGATTAGTGGTTTTGATTTGCTTTTAGGAAGAAAAGTGCAACTAGCCCTTTAGATGAAGATAATATCTTTCTCTAGCCCTCCTCTGTATCAAGTGTACGGTGTTCTCTTCCTGTATAGCACTTGTATTTTCAAGAGCCAGGGTCATTGACAGAACACTTCTCACTCTTGAGTTTCAGAGCATAGCAGAGTACACATGTCTGAAGCCAGAAATGTAATTTTCTCTAAGTGTATTAAGAATTACTTTAATTCTCTGTATGTGCATGCACATGCTCACACAATTGTGGGTTTTGTTTTCAAGCTCCTTGAGTAGAAATAGCCTCCTTTTTACTTTTATTGATTCTTGATTGCATACTTCTCAGGGTTACTTTTGTTAGGAAGCAGCTGGAAGCATGTGGGCTCATTTTGTCCTTGTGACCTTTACTCCTGTGACCCTCTGACCTGAGGCTTACCCTGCCCACCCTCTCCTCTGCTTCAGCCCAACTTTGTTCTTTTGGGTCTCTTGTTCTCCTCAGTGAGGGAGACATCCTTGCTTCTCTCTGTCTCAGCTTACTATCCATTTCGGTTGAGGCAGTTCCTGATGGGAAGAGGTTGGGAAGGGATTTTTGAACAAGGAGAAAAATTGGATCTGGTTAGTAGAACTTTATAAAACTTCTGTATTCTATGCTAATAGTTCCCAGATGCTTTGGGATTACAATATGAAATGTTGGTTTGGAGACCTCTGAGAGCTGCTCTTACCAGCCATCAGACAGTCCTTCCCACTTTTTCTCCTGTCCCATCTCTTTTCTTTCTGCTCAGTTCGCCTGAAAGAGTTCAATAATTCTTTATAATTCCACTCTTTCTCCACTCTTTTAAAGTCTTTTTTATTTGCTTCCCACCCTAGCTGCTTCCAGTCTTGCTTGGGCTAGCTACTAGTCTTGCTGAGTCCCTTTGGGATGGAGGAGAAGCTATCGTCCTTTCCATAGTTTGTTGACACCCCCAAGGGGAAGAAGGGTACAGACCCTTACATGTCCTGCCCCAGGTCTTCACAGGAAACAATAATAATGTCACAAGCTTATTGATTACTTAAAATGTGCCCAGCACTGTGACAAGCACTTTACAGGGATTATCCCTTACATTCAAGCCAGCCTGATAAAGTATGTGCGCTATCACTGTTTTCATTTTACAAATGGGAAATTGATGCCTGGAGAGGCTCAATAACTTGCCACTCTGTACACAGCTGGAATTGAGGCAGAGTCAAGGTTCAAACCAGGCAGCCTATTCCAGGGTTCATGTTCAGCTTCACAGACAGGAGGGCTGCGTCTGTGTCAGCTTTCCTTAGCTGGGATACCTCCCCTTTTTACACTGACCTATATGGTCTTTATATTTTCAGTTTGCTCTCAAAATGTTCTGGATTGGTTTTGGATGATGGTAACTGTGTGTTTTAAAGAACCAGAGATAAAAAATGTTAAGGTGGGCTTTTTAAGCCATAGTCTCTCTCTCCTGTGTATTCAGGTAACAGGACTCCTGGCAAGGAAATAAGGCCATAAGTGCTCTTGCTTTGGAAAGATTAGCTAATTGGTAGAGGTGGTGTTTCTGTGGTTAATTTGTGTTCTTGTCGCAGTAATACGTGAGCATCCACAGGCGTGGAACGTGCTGTCCAGCAGTCCCGTAAAACAAGGCACTCTTCGGCTGAGGCACCAGTCGGTGCACCTGAATAACAATAGAAAAGCTTGTTGACCATTTGGCACTTCACAGCCCAGTAATTAGAAACTATAAAACAATAATACAGACATGAAGCAAATCCTCCAGTTAATAAAAAAAAAAATCTACAATCCTGCTTTGTGGCTGAGTGCAAAATCACAACCGGCTGCTTATACAACAAAGCAAACACTTCAGGATTTTGGCAGCTGTTTTACACATATAAAAAGCTCTAGGCTCTCTATTAATTTGGGGGCTATCATATTTTTTAAAAACTGAAAATAATTGTCTGACTTTCTTGTTTCTTACTAATTTACTGCAGCTTTCTCAAATTATGGTCCCTGAACCACAAGTATCAGCATCATCTGGGAACTTGTTAGAAATGCATTTCTTGGAGATGGGGACCCACCCGAGGCCTATTGAATCAGAAGTTCTGGGGGTAGGGATCAGTAATTTATGTATTAACAGGTCATCCCGGTAATTCTGATGGTACTTTAGAATTGGAGAAACACTGGAGAGTGGATAGAGGAATTCTGAGAGTGAAGAGTGGGGTTCGCTTTCAGCCTCACCCAAAAGGTGAGCACCTGGCTTCTCTGACCAGAGGGGAGACAGCTAGCCCCAGAATATGTATAGTTCCCCAGCTGCCCGTGAGGGAAGGAAGTGTGCCTTTGTGGGGGCCTGGTTGCCAGGGGGGCTTGCAATGTGGCTTATTACCCATCTGTAAGGAACTGTTTCAGTGCTTTTTTTAAAAAGATTATTTATTTATTCCTTCATTCATTCATTCATTCATGGAATATATATATATATATATATATATAGAGAGAGAGAGAGAGAGAGCGCGCGCGCGAAAGGGAGAGAGAGAAGGGCAGAGATACAGGAGGAGGGAAAAGCAGGCTCCATGTTGGGAGCCCAATGCAGGACTCGATCCCGGGACTCCAGGATCACGCCATGGGCCAAAGGCAGGTGCCAAACCGCTGAGCCACCCAGGGGTCCCCTGTTTCAGTGTTTTCTTCACTGTCTGGGTGGTGCTTTTAATGTCAACTCCGAAAGGCCCAGACTGTACTAGACAGAGGAGAAGAGACATGGGGACAAAAACAAGGACCATCTTATTTCTGAGGCCAGGCCTTCACAGTGCTGCTGATGGAAGGTGCTCCCCTTGGTTAGGAACTGTCAGTAAACGCTGAAAGTGAAGAGGTGGTGGCAGGACAGGGTTCTTTTCTCTGGATGTTCCTCATTTCACATGTATGCCTTCAACTGTCTTGGCAGACAGGATTTGTTTAATTTTCTTTGGGCTTCCTGACAGTAGGCCCCTCTGCCCCTTCCCCACTGTGTGGTGACCACAGAACTGACACAAGTTGGCTCCAGAGCCATTAGATGTCTGTGCACAGCTGACCGCTGATTGCTTGGAAAGGCCTCCTGGGAAATCCGAGCTTGCTGCCAGGGTGAAATGAGTTCTCGACTGGGGTTCCCACAAAGGCTCAGGTTCCTCACACTCCTTGAATAGTGTGGTTGACAGTCTGTTGGGGACAAGTCCTGATGACACAAACAGAAACACCCATCCTCCAGTTTCTTGGTTTTTATCCAGATTGTTAATTTTGCTCCCATTTATTTATTTTTTATTTAAAAAAATAAAAAGATTTATTTATTCATGAGAGACACAGAGGCAGAGACACAGGCAGAAGGAGAAGCAGGCTCTTCGCAGGAACCTGATGCCGGACACAATCCCAGATCCCAGAGCTGAAGGCAGCCACCCAACCACTAACCCACCCAGGCGTCCCATTTTGGTCCCATTTAAAAAGATGTTTAGCTCACCATTTTTCTGCCTTTCAGATCATTAAATTTTCTTGTTCCCTTAGGGGAAAAAAAGGAGGGGCATAGGACCAGTTGGTCAATTAGTATATCCTGTTGTTTGATTTAATTGCCCAGTGTAGCACAGGAAAGTGGCAAGGGTCAAAGGGTGAATGAGACATAGCCTCTGTCCTCTGGGACTGACCAAGGAAAGAATACCAGATAATTGAGTTAACTTTATTCTGTTTTCAAATGGGAGAACTTGCTTGAAAACCTGGATTTGATGTTGGATCACAAGCCCAGCGTCAGGCTTTTATTTTTTATTGTTTTGAAAGGGATTGGGTTTATAACCACAGGTACTTCAAATAAAGGGCCCTTCAAAGCCTGATGCAATCAGATGTTAAGATACTAGCAGCAGATGTTTACTGTCACATTAAGGGAAGGTCTTGGCTATTTCATGAAGTCTTGGGTCGCTCAGACATCCAAGGAAGGAAAGTTAGTTGCCAGCACATCTAAAATTCTGGTGTAAATGTCAGATGTTTGGACCATTCATTACTGTAAAGGCTTATTTTGTATTTTACTGTAAGGGATTTGTGGCTTGTTGGCTTTTAGGTGGTGATAGTTGCTGATTCTCTTTCCCTGTGATGTTCAGGACTCATGGAGAAGCCAGAGGCACACACAGGGGCCTTTACTTCTTGGTCATCAGGAAGGATGGTCCTTCTGTCAGACACGGAGTAAGGGAAGGGGGAAGAGGGAGCCAAGTCTAGCCCCTTAGGTTTTCATGAGTGTTGGAGCCACTGGGACAGAAAGGCTGACCCACTGTCCTCTCCAGCCTGCCTGCCCTTCATCTTGTTTTAATTAAATACACAGCTGATGATGTCAGTCTGGCTCCTGGCTCCCTCAGCTTCCCCCTTGGAACAAAACATTCTGGCAGACAGTTGTGACAATTAAAGTCTGAAGACCCAGGCTTCATTTGTTCTGAGGGAATTAAAATAAATCTGCCTAAACATCTCCAAATGCAGATAAAACCTAGTGCTGATTAGAGGTGACCCTCTAATAAACCTGATTTGATTTGGCAGAACCACTGGGGTGCAGGCAAATATTTGAGACTTTGGCCAAGCTGACTTATTCCATTGACCTTTCACTTGGGGACAAAACCTGTTTGATTCTTTCTGTCCCAGAGTACTTGAAAACTATTACCTGTGACAACTAAAGGATTTAGGTGAAATAAACAGGCGAGACCTGTGGACTTGCCCTTAAGAGTCTCAGTCAGCTGCCACCTGGGACATGCTTGCTTCCTGGCGGATCAATGGAGAATGGATTTTGCTAGAGGTTCTGGCCCGGAACGCTAATTAAAAAGGACGTTCTAAAATGCACCCAGGCTTGTTCTGATAAAGTCTTAGCAATGTGGGTGGTGAAGATTGTTTGTTTGTTTTTTTTTTAAAGCCACAGGTGTTTGTTGTTTTTTAAATTTATTAAGGTAACTTTCAACAATGTGTTATGTATAGAAAAACCAAACTAAAACTGCTTTAGTGTTTATATCAAGACCTCATTGTCAGTTTAAGAGAAGTTTTTTTATTGCTTCATCTTCTAGTTCCTGTGACATTGGCCATACCTGTCTTCTTAGTATGTATCACATTGTACTGGTTTACTTTTCTTGTTCTGTTTTCTGTTTTACTTCTCTTGTTATGTTTTAGAAAGCAAAGAAATTTGTCAAATTCTTCTTGAGGTCTGCCCAAATGCCTGTCACAATGCTCAAGTACAGGGCTTGGCAAACAATATATATAGCCCGTAGGCCAAACCAGGTCACTACTTGTTTTTGTAGGACTAAGAATGATTTTTACATTTTTAAATGGTTGAATAGAAACCAAAGAAAGAATATTTAATCATGACACATGAAGATTATGTGAAATTAAAATTTCTGTTTTCATAAATAAAGTTTGATTGAAATATAACCATGTTCTTTTATTTCATTTCTTTTTTTTAAAAATTTTTATTTATTTATGATAGTCACACAGAGAGAGAGAGAGAGGTAGAGACACAGGCAGAGGGAGAAGCAGGCTCCATGCACCGGGAGCCCGACGTGGGATTCGATCCCGGGTCTCCAGGATTGCGCCCTGGGCCAAAGTCAGGAGCCAAACCACTGCGCCACCCAGGGATCCCTGTTCTTTCATTTCTGTTATTGTCATTGGCTGCTTTGGTGCTTCAGCAGCAGAATCGAGTATTTGCAATGGAGATCATATGGCTTGAAAAGCCTGGAATATTTACTATCTGGTACTTTACAGAAGTTTGCTGACCCCTTTCCTTTTCTATAATAGGTATATCATACGTGCTTATTGTTTGGATTATTTCGCATATAAATCTGAGCTCTGAGAGTTATTCCAATCCTGAAAGTGCACAGTGAATGTTAAATGAATGACCTATTTCTCTTGTTATCTTTTTGTAACCTTACGTTTAGGTGTTTGTTAATGGTGCTGGTTTATTTCTGAGAGCTACAGTCAGCCCTTAGATGCAGGGATTAGGGTGCTGACCCTAGCACAGTTGAAAATCCATGTGTCTGTATCATATAGTATATTCTTAAAGCAAGTTAGGGAAAAGATGTTAAGAAAATCATGAGGAAGAGGAAGTACATGTACAGCATTAAATTGTGTTCCAAAAAAGCCATTTATAAGTGGACCCATGCAGTTTAAACACGTGTTGTTCAAGAGTCTGAAGAGTTTTATTAATCCTTATTAACTTTCCAGTTTCTGAAGTCGGTGTATGAGATAAAGAGACACCATAGGGTCATAGAAGTTACACTCCGGGTCATGTATGACGTAATGATTTCTGTATTCATCTTTTCCTCTCTTTGCTGGGGCCATCCTCTGTGATGAAAGAAATATTCAGATAAACCTGAGGATGTTCGTGAGCATATTACTGCCCAGTACTATGTAATGCATTAGTTCATGTAGACATCGGTGTCTTTCCTTGTGGGCTCTTTAGTTCATTAGCAGGGAAATTCACTTAAAAAATAATCCATGGTTTAAAAAGTAAACACTGCAGAGAATGATGGCAATTATCAAATGTAAACAGCATGGCCTTTGTTTAGTGAATTAAATTATTATGCTTTTGATGCCCGTATACTTTCATTGACTGTTAAGGAACATGCTTCAAGAAAGACAGTCAAGGTGCAAGTAAAGTTTATTTTATTTATTTATTTTTTAAAGACTTTATTTATTTATTCATGAGAGACACAGAGAGAGAGAGAGAGAGAAAGAGAGGCAGGCAGAGACACAGGCAGAGTGAGAAGCAGGCTCCATGCAGGTAACCTGACATGGGACTCGATCCTGGGTCTCCAGGATCATACCCTGGGCAGAAGGCGGCACTAAACCACTGAGCCACCGGGGCTGCCCGTAAAGTTTATTTTTAAGACAATAATGTTCCTAGGTAAAAAAAGTAAAATGACAGCTAACAAATATACAGTGACTTGAAATCTGGCTTTTATTTTGAGATAATATCTTTAAAATGACCAATGCCACAAATATAAATCTTCATAAGCAGTGGAGCTGGAAGGTCTTGGAATATTTCAGAATAAAGTGAGAAGCCATTAACGTATGGAAAATTTCTTAATTGAAATATTATGTAGTCTCCTGGAGTTTGAGGGAGAAAATGAATTTGGCAGGAAAGAGAAGGAAGGAAGTTTAGAAGATACATTAAATATAGGCCTGGACTTTCTTTGGAATCTGGGGAAGTAATGTTTTCCTTAGGACACCACTGTACTCACCTGTTGTATACTATGCAACAGGTACTTTTTATACATTTTTGCCAGCTTTGTAATATCTTGCTTGCATGGTATGTAGGGATGATATTCCTGTCTTATGGGCGGGAAAGCTAGAACTTTGGTTAATTGGCTTGCTTGAGGTTTTTATGGTTAGTAGCCAACAGAGCCAGGTTTCAAATCCAAATCTGACTCCTTTTTTTTTTTTTTTTTTTTTTTTTTTTTTTTTTTTTTTTTTTTTTTTTTTTTTTTTTATTGGTTTTTATGAGCTCTTTATTATTTTTTTTTTTTTTTTTTTTTTTTTTATTGGTGTTCAATTTACTAACATACAGAATAACACCCAGTGCCCGTCACCCATTCACTCCCACCCCCCGCCCTCCTCCCCTTCTACCACCCCTAGTTCGTTTCCCAGAGTTAGCAGTCTTTATGTTCTGTCTCCCTTTCTGATATTTCCCACACATTTCTTCTCCCTTCCCTTATTTTCCCTTTCACTATTATTTATATTCCCCAAATGAATGAGAACATATAATGTTTGTCCTTCTCTGACTGACTTACTTCACTCAGCATAATACCCTCCAGTTCCATCCACGTTGAAGCAAATGGTGGGTATTTGTCATTTCTAATAGCTGAGTAATATTCCATTGTATACATAAACCACATCTTCTTTATCCATTCATCTTTCGTTGGACACCGAGGCTCCTTCCACAGTTTGGCTATCGTGGCCATTGCTGCTAGAAACATCGGGGTGCAGGTGTCCCAGCGTTTCATTGCATTTGTATCTTTGGGGTAAATCCCCAACAGTGCAATTGCTGGGTCGTAGGGCAGGTATATTTTTAACTGTTTGAGGAACCTCCACACAGTTTTCCACAGTGGCTGCACCAGTTCACATTCCCACCAACAGTGTAGGAGGGTTCCCTTTTCTCCACATCCTCTCCAACATTTGTTGTTTCCTGCCTTGTTAATTTTTCCCATTCTCACTGGTGTGAGGTGGTATCTCATTGTGGTTTTGATTTGTATTTCCCTGATGGCCAGTGATGCAGAGCATTTTCTCATGTGCGTGTTGGCCATGTCTATGTCTTCTTCTGTGAGATTTCTGTTCATGTCTTTTGCCCATTTCATGATTGGATTGTTTGTTTCTTTGGTGTTGAGTTTAAAAAGTTCTTTATAGATCTTGGAAACTAGCCCTTTATCTGATATGTCATTTGCAAATATCTTCTCCCTTTCTGTAGGTTGTCTTTGAGTTTTGTTGACTGTATCCTTTGCTGTGCAAAAGCTTCTTATCTTGATGAAGTCCCAATAGTTCATTTTTGCTTTTGTTTCTTTTGCCTTCGTGGATGTATCTTGCAAGAAGTTACTATGGCCGAGTTCAAAAAGGGTGTTGCCTGTGTTCTTCTCTAGGATTTTGATGGAATCTTGTCTCACATTTAGATCTTTCATCCATTTTGAGTTTATCTTTGTGTATGGTGAAAGAGAGTGGTCTAGTTTCATTCTTCTGCATGTGGATGTCCAATTTTCCCAGCACCATTTATTGAAGAGACTGTCTTTCTTCCAATGGATAGTCTTTCCTCCTTTATCGAATATTAGTTGCCCATAAAGTTCAGGGTCCACTTCTGGATTCTCTATTCTGTTCCACTGATCTATGCGTCTGTTTTTGTGCCAGTACCACACTGTCTTGATGACCACAGCTTTGTAGTACAACCTGAAATCTGGCATTGTGATGCCCCCAGATATGGTTTTCTTTTTTAAAATTCCCCTGGCTATTCGGGGTCTTTTCTGATTCCACACAAATCTTAAAATAATTTGTTCTAACTCTCTGAAGAAAGTCCATGGTATTTTGATAGGGATTGCATTAAACGTGTATATTGCCCTGGGTAACATTGACATTTTCACAATATTAATTCTGCCAATCCATGAGCATGGAATATTTTTCCATCTCTTTGTGTCTTCCTCAATTTCTTTCAGAAGTGTTCTATAGTTTTGAGGGTATAGATCCTTTACATCTTTGGTGAGGTTTATTCCTAGGTATCTTATGCTTTTGGGTGCAATTGTAAATGGGATTGACTCCTTAATTTCTCTTTCTTCAGTCTCATTGTTAGTGTATAGAAATGCCACTGACTTCTGGGCATTGATTTTGTATCCTGCCACGCTACCGAATTGCTGTATGAGTTCTAGCAATCTTGGGGTGGAGACTTTTGGGTTTTCTATGTAGAGTATCATGTCATCGGCGAAGAGGGAGAGTTTGACTTCTTCTTTGCCAATTTGAATGCCTTTAATGTCTTTTTGTTGTCTGATTGCTGAGGCTAGGACTTCCAGTACTATGTTGAATAGCAGTGGTGAGAGTGGACATCCCTGTCTTGTTCCTGATCTTAGGGGAAAGGCTCCCAGTGCTTCCCCATTGAGAATGATATTTGCTGTGGGCTTTTCATAGATGGCTTTTAAGATGTCGAGGAATGTTCCCTCTATCCCTACACTCTGAAGAGTTTTGATCAGGAATGGATGCTGTATTTTGTCAAATGCTTTCTCTGCATCCAATGAGAGGATCATATGGTTCTTGGTTTTTCTCTTGCTGATATGATGAATCACATTGATTGTTTTACGGGTGTTGAACCAGCCTTGTGTCCCAGGGATAAATCCTACTTGGTCATGGTGAATAATTTTCTTAATGTACTGTTGGATCCTATTGGCCAGTATCTTGTTGAGAATTTTTGCATCCATGTTCATCAGGGATATTGGTCTGTAATTCTCCTTTTTGGCGGGGTCTTTGTCTGGCTTTGGAATTAAGGTGATGCTGGCTTCATAGAACGAATTTGGAAGTACTCCATCTCTTTCTATCTTTCCAAACAGCTTTAGGAGAATAGGTATGATTTCTTCTTTAAACGTTTGATAAAATTCTCCTGGGAAGCCATCTGGCCCTGGACTCTTGTGTCTTGGGAGGTTTTTGATGACTGCTTCAATTTCCTCCCTGGTTATTGGCCTGTTCAGGTTTTCTATTTCTTCCTGTTCCAGTTTTGGTAGTTTGTGGCTTTCCAGGAATGCGTCCATTTCTTCTAGATTGCCTAATTTATTGGCGTATAGCTGTTCATAATATGTTTTTAAAATCGTTTGTATTTCCTTGGTGTTGGTAGTGATCTCTCCTTTCTCATTCATGATTTTATTAATTTGAGTCTTCTCTCTCTTCTTTTTAATAAGGCTGGCTAATGGTTTATCTATCTTATTAATTCTTTCAAAGAACCAACTCCTGGTTCTGTTGATCTGTTCCACAGTTCTTCTGGTCTCGATTTCGTTGAGTTCTGCTCGAATCTTTATTAGCTCCCTTCTTCTCTTGGGTGTAGGATCTATTTGCTGTTTTTTCTCTAGCTCCTTTATGTGTAAGGTTAGCTTTTGTATTTGAGTTCTTTCCAGTTTTTGAATGGATGCTTGTATTGCGATGTATTTCCCCCTTAGGACTGCTTTTGCTGCATCCCAAAGATTTTGAACGGTTGTATCTTCATTCTCATTAGTTTCCATGAATCTTTTTAATTCTTCCTTAATTTCCTGGTTGACCCTTTTATCTTTTAGCAGGATGGTCCTTAACCTCCACGTGTTTGAGGTCCTTCCAAACTTCTTGTTGTGATTTAGTTCTAATTTCAAGGCATTATGGTCCGAGAATATGCAGGGGACAATCCCAATCTTTTGGTATCGGTTCAGACCCGATTTGTGACCCAATATGTGGTCTATTCTGGAGAAAGTTCCATGTGCGCTTGAGAAGAATGTGTATTCAGTTGAGTTTGGATGTAAAGTTCTGTAGATATCTGTGAAATCCATCTGGTCCAGTGTATCATTTAAAGCTCTCGTTTCTTTGGAGATGTTTTGCTTAGAAGACCTATCAAGTATAGAAAGAGCTAGATTGAAGTCACCAAGTATAAGTGTATTATTATCTAAGTATTTCTTCACTTTGGTTAATAATTGATTTATATATTTGGCAGCTCCCACATTCGGAGCATATATATTGAGGCAAATCTGACTCCTTAATGTCATTTCTGACCTATTTCCTCAGAGCTTGAGTCCCAGAGATTCCACCCTTGAAATTATGCATTGAGAAGATGTGTAAATCCAGCCTGAGGCCATATGTCATCTTGTGAATAAATTTCTTCCCCATTTCACCTGCTTTCTCTTTCTTCCAAGTACTTTGTATAACATCTTTGATTTATGAGCTTCCTGTGTCCCCTTCAATGTTAACCCTGTTGATCAATATCCGGTTGATTTCGTTATGTAACCCAGAGAGACTTTCAGAAAGGGGAAAAAAAACTATCACAAAATTCCTGCAAGACCAGTAACTTCCACTCAACTGAAAAATTAAATTTGGTTTGTCTTTGGCGGTATGTGCCCCATCCCTCTGCCCTGGCACTCCAGGGGATTCTAAAGGGGAGAATTTGAGAACAACATTCCAGGCTTAGAGCCTCTACATTCCTTGGGTTCTGCTGGAGGACTTGTTGGCAGCATTCAAAGAAGCCTGTGTTTTCCTATTAATTTTGCATCCCAGGCCACCTGCTTCTGTCTTCCTGCTGTTTTCCTTTTGTACCTATGTGGTTGGTGCTCCTAAGGCTTTCTACACTGGCTTTCATCATTTATACCACTGAGTTTTACAGGAGCTTTTCTTTTCAGATTTTGATGTTTGATATAGTTACAGATTTTATTTGTTTATTTTAATATGTTCACCGCTGAAACTTCTTAGATTTTATGGTGGCAGCCTCCAGGAGAGAAACAACAAAACCAGGCACATTTTATGTAGAGTCAGGAGGCAGTGGGCATATGGTTGATGGAAACTAATTATTATTGGTTTCTCAGGATACAGATCCTAACTGCTGGCAAATTTAGAATTTACCTATTTTGGGGGATGGCTCTGTACCATCAGTGAGAAGTTGATTCTGCAGAAGATGCTGAACTGATGGAAAAGCTGGGATAAGCCTGTGTAAAGGACTAGTGCATTTTCTTTCTTTTACGTCAGTTGCAGAGAGAAAGTAAGCCTCATAGCTTCCCTCAGTGGGAAGCCTGCAAATCAAAGCAATTGAACAAGGAATAACCCAGGAATGCCCTGTGTCCTACATGGATGAGACTGGTGAGAACTCTGTTGCCCCTGCCCATGGGTAACCCTGGTGCATCTGCAGAGCATTCAATGCATCAGGCAATCTTTTTGATCTATTAAAAAAAAAATTGAGGCAAGTAGAGAGCAGCGCAGACTGCAAGCCTGGGAGGTTTGATTTGTGAGTTATGAAGATTCAGAAAAGACCTTTTGTGGAGGGTGAACTTGCCTTATCAAAATATTGTGAAAATTCTGAAGATGAGTGAGTCAAGTTAGCAAGAAATGTTAGAAGGGAAAAATCTTAAAAGTGTTTAATTGGAAAACTGAAAGGTTTGTCCTTTCCACAGTGTTTCCTCTCTGTGAGCTATGGTGGTTAGGGGGAGATAGAGCAAAATGTTAAATAAACCCTTTCCTCCTCACTGCAGCTCCTGGTGATCTGTTTCTTCTCCTACCCCCATAAACATGAGAGCTGTTTAGTACTTTAGCCATCTGGTATTGGTAGGTTTGTTTTGTTTTGTTTATATCATAGGACCTGCCTCTACAAATAAATTGTGTATAAGCTTAACCAGGATGACAATTGGTGTATACTTTTTAAAATCTCTAGGGCCTAAGGCCCAATGACCAAGGGAATAAAAAGCCGCACCCTTTAGAAACCCTGACACTCCCATTGTGTTTTCATGGTTTCACTAATATGTAGTGTTCCGTGTGAGAAAGGTGAGGGTTTTATGTTCTAGAATCATGAACAAAACTGTCCTTGGGAGTGATAAGACCATGCTGCACTGCTACATGTGTGTTTGTGTGTTCGATGTGGAAAAAAAGGTTCTGGGCTATGTCTGTATTTGCCATTTACTTATCACATAATGGTGCTGCACAACTACTCTATAACAGTGTTATTTTAACTTGAAAAAGCATGAGGAAAAAAAAAAGCATGAGGGTTAGGAGAAACACACTTAGTGGATGTGAAGGGGGATTCTCCTGGGCACCTGTAATTGCAGTGATTTGAAATGCTTTCACAGATTTGTAGGAGAGGGTATTTTTTTTTTCTTTATTTGCTCCTTCTATCTTGTTCTAAACCCAATATTACCTCCCTTCCCACCTCCTCTATATACTTACTTCTCTCTCCCTTTTCTCCTTTAAGAAAAGCCTTCTTGGTAAGAATCAAAGATATTTGGAGCTTCTGGTTTTTTATTAAGGGTTGATTTGACTTGTCAATTAGTACTGTGTAGAGAACAGGAAAAGTCAGGGCAATTTGATAGTTGCATCCTAGAAGGGCCAGCCGTCGTATTACAATGGGTAGAGCTGTTCTTGGACATTATTTTCCAGATCCAGGTGTGTTCTGAGTGGTGTTGGTGGTGGCAGTAACCTCATAGAGCAAAGTCTTCACTGTTGACATCTGGGTTGGATAATTCTTCATTGTGTGTAAAGTGTCCTGTGCCTTGTAGAATTTTAGCTGCATCCCTGGCCTCTTTATCAGTAATTCCTCCACCCCAGCTCTGACAACCAAAATGTCATTGTCAGATGTCTCCTGGGGGGCAGGATCACCTTGGTTGAGAATCAGTCTGGCCTTAGAAGAAAGGGATATCCTGAAAGCAGAAGGTCGTCACGACCCTCTAAGGGCTTCATTTAGATGCCTATGTATATTAAAAGTACCTTGCAAATATCAGCAATAAGGACATATTTAGATAGTTGTAATTCTTGTGTAACCCATAAATACCATTTTAGCTCTTGCCTTCAACTTCCTAACACTAGAAGTGTGAGTATATTATTTTTCCTTATTTTTAAAATGAGGAGGTTTGTAGTAAAATGTAGAAATCTCAGAGGTCTCTCCAGCCCTCACATTTTATTATTTTAGTTTTACAACAGAAATCTTAGGCAGTTATAGGACTTAAGAGCTGAGCATATATTTGTGATCATTGACTCCATTTCTCTTAGTTCTGTCCAGTGTGATTTCCACAAATCAGGCCAGAAAAAAGAGTTGGCTTTTTACAAGTAGAGGTTATTAAATGCTACCATTTAGAGTTTATCAGAACAGACTTTTGTAAAAATGGTTACTTTTGTTACTGACTGATTGGAATTCAGGTGATTTCCTGAACTTCAAATACATCTGTTGTTTGGAATCAGACTTTTAATATTGGTGTTTATTTTAAATAGTTGATGTTTATATTTAATAGGCTGGCGTTCTTATTGCCAAACAGCTTTATGCTCTGCTACCTTGATAAGGGAGACAGACTTCTCAGTGCCTTGGCTGACATACTGGGATTAAATTGGTAAGTTTTCTATTTTACCTGCTTTTGAAGCATAATGAGAGTAGACTTTTTTTTTTTTTTTGGCCTGAATGAAAGGTGGTTAAAAGAGAAATCTAATACCTTTTATGGGTTATTATGCTTCACATGTGATGTGCCCAACCAGAAATAACGAGATACACACCAGATGTGAAGGTACCAGTTAATATAATTATGCTGGGGATCATTTTCACCATTTAAGGGCTGAATTATATTGAACTCATTTCTTCATCTCTAAAAGGATTTAGTATAGTTGCTTAAATTTGGATTGGGAGCTGAGATGAAGTACCTATGCTTATGCTTCTAATGAACTAGAAGGGCTGGGTGCTGTGTACCTTTTGCATTTCTGGAGCTTGATAAACAGTAAAGCCTGGAATATGCAGATCCATGGCAAGGCTTGGATGGGGAGGTGTATTCTAGTGGAAGCTAGTAGCTGAGTGTGCTTTCTTTGGGCTCTTGCCTGGAAAACCAATCTGAAAGTATCGTGGTCAGACACAGTGCTGTTCTTAAGCCTTATTGGAAATAATAGGTCTCCTAGCCCGTGCTAAAAGGTAATTTTGCATACATTAAATATTCAATAAAGGGCTTGAACTGTGCTTACTTTGGCAAAAAAATGGATCCCAAAGCGAATTACACAAATTGTAATGTGGAACAAATTGAAATACCTGAGGATTTGGTCGACACTTGTATTTTATCCTTCACGTCTTCCTAGTGCCCTCAGAAAGAAAGATTGGACATGGCAAGGAAAGGGCAAGTATTATCTCTAGTTGCAGTGTGGTTCTGGACCTGGTCTGGGGGCCTAGCTCTGCTTTTGCTCCCAGCTATGTAACAACAAGAAGAGAGCACTTGGGGTGTTTATTTCACCCTGGAAGATTTTTTATAAAGAACAATTTTTAATGAAGCATGGCACATGGCATCATTATCATTTCTAACACAGAGAACTCATTTTCAATTTTGCTATCAAAGAAAAATGACAAATAGAGAATGCAAGAAAAACCAGATGGACTAACTGTATTAGGAGCTTAGTATGCATATTTTGTGTCACATATTAGCATTCATTAAGTCAAAAGGGAAAAAAATGAGTTTTGCCTACATGCATTAAACCAATAAGGCTGGCTGAATTCCAAGCTAGCTCTTGTGGATTAATTGTTTTATAACTGTTTTAATTAAAATTGTTCAGTATATGATTAACCTAAAAGTTTTAATTTCCACAAAACTGTTGAACAAATGAGACATTAATATTTTACATTAACCATGGTGATATTGCTGTGGTTCTCAGAGTGGCTGCTTGTTCAAGTAAACTGTGGCACGCAGTAGGTGGGAAGTGCTGTGTCTCATGCTGCTGTGAAGACCCGCATATCAACAGAAACTTAGCGAAAAGGCCGGGTGAACAAGTTGGCTGATATACCGCAATTCCGCAGGTGTGCCTTTATGTGGTCACCCTCACCCCCTCCTCAGACTATCAGTTTAGAACTGAGTCAGTCATAAATTGTCCTGTCCTGTTGAGGGGGTTAATAGCATAACATGGCAAAAACCAACTTAGTGTGCTTTTTCCTTCTGTTAGACCTCATAATAGTGTTGATGGTACTACACTTGGTATTGTACACTTCAAACCCATTTTTTAGGTTGGCGACAAGGTAAGAGGGGGAAAACACATTCACTTTGCAAATTACAACACTGAGGCCCAGTGAAATTGCACTGCCGGTAGCTGTGGCTCCTTAAATACATGGATCTGCGTTTCTCTCACTTAGTCCCTTTTCTGCTTTCTACCTGTGCCTCTATCTTAATGTACTTCAGCTCATTAAGAGATTCTTCTTGCTTCCTATAACCCTGTCGTGATGATTTTTCTCTGGGGTTCAGGTCATGATATTATATAAATTCAAAGTAGTGGTGGTCTCTGAACGTCATGGAAGGGAGTTTTAAAAGATAAGGTTCAAACTGCTCATTGGAAATGATGATGACAAAACCGAAGCTGTCCAAACTATTCCAGGTAGTGGTAAATGCTTTGGGCTCTCCTGCTAGGTTTTAGATCTGGGAGTCTGGGAGGCAGTGCCTGAACAACTGAAATATTTCGACTTCTACTTCCATAGTTAGGATCAGATGACATTGTGATTTATCCAGAGTTTCAGCTGCAGCCTTGATTTGATCTCTTTTTACCTTTCCCTGTTGTTTCTTCCTAGTACCATAAGGTTCCCAGTGTTCACCTTCCCCTCTGTTCTTTGTATTGTTCTCCTAAATTCCTTCGATTTAGCTTTTTAAGCACCAGCTTCTGAGTAAGTTATTATATATTCAGTATTTTTGACGTAGTTAATAATCATAAGTTTTATGGTTGTACAGTTGGGTGTACAAGTTGCCATATTTGCCAGAAACCAGCTTTACACAGTGATTTTTGAGATAAATGGTTTATCAGGCATGTTGTTATCTGTTCATTTCTTTAGGCTCTCTTGAGTTCTATTATTGCATGAAGGTAGATCATTAGAAATGCGCATACCTGGACCATATTATTTGATTCTTCAGAGAATTGCCATCAAGGAGTTAGAGTGCTATGTCCTTGGTAAATGAAGAATAAGAACACTCAATTTAAGTATTAAATATTCTGTATTCAGAGAGTATCTCTGACTTGCAAAACCTTAAAAACCTGATATCTTAATATTTCTTTCTCCCTGTTTCTCAGTCTCTCTCTCTCTCTCTCTCTCTCTCACACACACACACAGACACACACACACACACGCATGCATGCACGAAGCTTCTTTGGGAATATGATATTAGGAAAATACTCCTTAATTCTGACCCATATATATGCATTCTTTTAATTCTTAAATGTTTGCTGAATGAGAGAATACTACGTAATTAGGTAAGAGTTCTTTTGCATTTTCCAGGAAATTCCACACTTAATTCAGTAACCAACTTTAGATAGCCAAGTCCTTGGTGATCGAATAGTATTACTGTTTTGCTTGGTGAGTACTCATTTTCATCTACTTTTGACAGGTTTTTTTTTTTTTTTTTTTTTTTAGTTAAAAACTGACTTCTAGACCATAGTACTTCTGTACTTAGAGACATGAGTAGGCGCTTCACCATGTTCCATGATAATAGGAATCAGGCATATGGTTTCTGCCTTATAGGATTTGATAATTCTTGTTTTTAAAGCACACATGTCTGGCAAGATAGAGAAGGGCAAAAAGCAGGACTTTTGATGACAAAACTATAGGAGTAGAGAGATAGTTGGGAACTTACGACTTCTGTTGTATCTCTCTTTTCCATTTCATTACCTTTATGAATGTGCTCTGCCCCCCTGGGTCCCATTGCCTTTCCAGTAGCAGTAATTACTGTTGGGGAAAACCTCCCATCTGTGAGGCTAGCTCTTTTCTTGACCATCTCTGCAGCCTGGCTTCCACCTCTAACCCCCTTCATAAAAATTATGCTTGTATTGTTCTTCATCAGCTGCATGGCTACATTTTTCTCATTTGTTTTTCTGATGCTGTAACAGCCTTCCAAAAATACCACCAAGTGTAATAATCCTTTTGCTGTTCAATACATCTTTTGTCTGAGGCTTACTTACTGTCACAGTTGATGGCATGACAGCTGATGGCAAGCAACAAATGAATGTTTAAATAGTGAGTAATTCAACAGATGTGCCCATCCAGGTGATTCTCCCAATAGCTGCCAAAAAGTGGGTAGAGGGTGAGCAGTTAACTGAGTGTGTAGTGGGTTGTTCCAGAGATTCTCTGGTTTTGGCTAGCTTGTTCTTTAGTCATTATAGTTTGACTTATTTTGCCTCTATTCATTTTTTTTGTGGCTCTATTTTGCTCCTTTATTTTGTGGCTACCTTTTGGAGATGTTTAAATTTCAAATAATGAATAATGTGATGGTGGTGCAGCTTTAGTAATTTCCAGTGATTGTCACAAAGTGATGTTTTCTGAAAGTCCCAAGTGTATGAAACTCATCTTCTGAAGTGCACATTTAGTACCCTGAACCCTCACTCAATATAGTCATTGTGGTGGGACCACTTCAGACCTGACTCAAGGAAGGAGGGAAACCACCTACCCACTATTGCTATCCAGTATATAAATTATACAGACTAATACATGTTAACACATGACAAGCTCTGTGAAGACACTCTGTCAATCGGCATGGTATCTCTTCCCTCTTCCATGAACCTAGCAACCCATTTGCTTATAGTTTTTTAGAAAACTGTTGTTAAATTACTTTGTGGCTGGTTATGTCACTTGGCTAGGAAAATGATACTGGAATTAAGTCAGCTTTAGCCCTACGCTGCCCATCTTTTCTAACTTATGGTCAGCCATATGTTTAGACCAGATGAAGTAGGAAGTTACGAGTACATTCCTGGAAAAGATAACAAAATCATGTCCTACTAAAAGTGTTGGTTAAGCCTTTTCCCACCACATAGGGATATGTTCATACCTCTAGGAAGATTCTGTCGTTTTTATTTTTGATCATATAAATAATAATAGCTTGTTGGTAGTAATGATTAGTATAAAAGTTGGATTGTTGGGGGGGGATATTTGATTATTGACAGATGCATAAGGGGCCGTTGAGGTACTGTAATGTTTTGTTTCTTAATCTTAACTGTGGTTACAGTAGTGTTTGTGTTATTTTTCTGGAAAATATATGTTTTATACCCTTTTCTGGATGTGTAATGTAATTGCTCACTATATATGTATATGTTCTGGATAAAACTTTGGAAAATACCTAAAAGCACAAAGCAAAAAAGTTATCTGTAATCCTACCATGAAGAGATAATCACTTTTCTTTTTTGGCATGTATCTTTCCAGTATTTTGGGGGCACATATATCTCATAATATTTTGTCCATTCCCATGGCTTCAGAGTTTAATAAAGATACACAGGGCAGCCCCGGTGGCCCAGCGGTTTAGCACCGCCTTCAGCCGGGGGTGTGATCCTGGGGACCCGGGATCGAGTCCCACGTCGGGCTCCCTGCATGCAGCTTGCTTTTCCCTCTGCCTGTGTCTCTGCCCCTCTCTCTCTCTCTCTCTCTCTCTCTCTCTCTCTCTGTCTCTCTGTGAGTCTGTCATGAATAAATAAATAAAATCTTTAAAAAAAATGCACACACATATATATGTATGTGGATGTATGTAAACCTGACTTTTTTTTAAAACGTTTTTTATTTATATAAGTAAGCTCTACACCCAATGCAGGGCTTGAACTCATGACCATGGGATCAAGAGCCTCATGCTCTTCCTACTGAGCTAGTCAGGCACCCCTGAACCTTACTTTTTTTATTTCTTGTATTGTAATATTTTGGCATGAATGTTCAGGATTCTGTAGAATTAATTTTAATAGCTTTATAGAGTACCATTGTTTGGATATATCATCGCCCATTTACCCAATTCTATATTTGACATTTAGATATTTTCTAATATTTGAATATTATAAATAATATGTGTTTATCTTGTAGGTATTTAAAATTAAATAGGCTAAATTACACTCTTTTATTTAGGTTGTAGACATTTCATAAAAGGCATATTTTGTTGGACAAGATGACTCTGGCTTCAAAAGCTACTTGAAAGCTGATTTTTTTTCTCTTAAAGAAAATTGAAAAAAATTCATTTTTTTTCCTTTTATAAAGTAGGTGTGTGTGGTGCATTGTGTGTGAGTAGGAAATTGCTTCAGCATTTTTATACTCTTTTGTTGGCTGTGAAGTTAATTTATTCATTCACTTATTGAATATTTATTGAACACCATCTGTATGCCAGGTGCTTTGCTCCAGATCTGAGGATTTAGAGATGGAGACCTGGTTTCTACTTTCTCAGTGAGGTGACATAATGAGCAGTAGGACTTGAGTGTTGTCAGTCTGCACTGTTGAGTTTATACATCCAAACGTTTCTACTTGGATCACTTTGCTGTGATTTATGTTATTAAATAGGTGATTTAGGAGCTTATATACTACAGAGGCTGCTACTTTACACTCCTTCCCTAAATGCCGCCATGCCCAAATCTCATGTTCTTTAAGGTTGAATCCTGGAATTCAGAGCCTTGTGGGCAAGCCTGAATAGGGCAGAAATGGAAATAACCTTTTCATTCACAAAGTGGGCATTACTGAGGATGGGCTATACATTAACTTCTTTCTGGTATTATGAAGTTCCTTTCCAGATCCCAAATTCTATTACTTTCTGATATTCGGGCCTTTGAAACTCCCAATACTGAATCTTTTCTCAAACATTAAATTTGTAGAAGGAAAAATTAGATTCAATCTTTTTGAGACACCTGCTGAACTATAGAGTATAAATACAGATTTAAGAATGAAAGAAGGGAGAAAACTGCATTTGCCCATCCCAGGAATTCAGATGGGAATTGAGAGTATGTCTCTGTTCGTCTTCTGTAAACAAAATCAGTAATGAAGTGATAATTTTTTTCTTCTGACCTGCACATTAAAAAACAAAAAAACAAACACCAAAAGATAGTTTTAAGCTTTCTATTTGGAGAGACATACCTGTGACTTGAGGCTTCAAGTCAGGAATATTTTGGCATAGAAAAACCTGTGAGGCCCAGGAAACATCTGGTATCATTCACGATCAGACCAAGATGAAAGAAAATTTATTTTTTAGGTAGTATGCTGAGTCCTGGAAGTCTGGTGGTTGTTAAGTTCTTTAGCTTGGAAAATATAAACGAAAAGGCTTGTGGACAAGAATGTCTTCCCTTAAACTCTAGAGCATAATTATGAAGTGTGCCTGTCTATTTCTTGTTTTACTTGTACTTCAGTTTTACCATCTTCTGCATACGTCCTGGAAGGCTCTATATGTGAGTGGATTCTAGTGGAGGAAAAACTTTTGGATTATAAATGGACAGTCCTGGGCCAAACATTCATTAACCTTAGACAAATCACTCAAGAAATCTGTTTCTTCTGTAGAATGAGGTAATAACACTTGCCCAGCCTATTTCCCAATATTATTGAATAGATCAAGTAAAAAAGCCTGCATGACAGTGCTTACTATAAGGTGATATGTAGGTATTAATGAAAGGAATAAACAGAATACCTAACTCTTTGGCTGCTGTGTATTGAGGATGGGATGGGGACTTGTCATTACCACCTTGGATTTGGCAGCCTGGTATCCAAGTGTGTAAGTTTGAGATAGACCTCAGGGTTTTGATTGATTGATGATGAATGATATAGCCCTGAATAAAGTTCCGAAGATGCCATTGTTCCTTGAGGTCGACTAGATTTGTCCCCTTCCCTTAAGGTTGCTGGTAATTTGGATGAAGCACAGTGTGTGTAGAAAATAATAGTTACTAAAGTATTTTTTTGAAGATTTTATTTATTCCTGAGAAACAGAGAGAGAGAGAGGCAGAGACACAGGCAGAGGGAGAAGTAGGCTTCTCACAAGGATCCCAATGTGGGACTCGATACCGGGACTAGGATCACGCCCTGAGCCAAAGGCAGATGTTCAACCGCTGAGCCACTCAGGCATCCTGTTATTAAAGTATTTTATTTTCTATTATTTCGTTTTCAGTGTCATCCAGAAAAAGTTTTGAGCTAGTTTACAAAAACATACAGTGCAACAGAATTAAAATAAGATGAGGAGATTGGGACAAAGAGAAAACACGTGCAAATAAAGTAGGATGAAACCATGTTGATAAGATTAATGGGTGGAAACATACAGGAGATAGGTTCTTATGCAGTATGTAGAAGTGGACCACATACTTCTTTTCTCAGGGAATAGAACAAAGAGGGAAACATTTGCAATTTTCCTGAGATATTTCCTCAGTAGATAGGATGAGGCCTTGAACTCTACCTTTCAAAACACAGAACAGTGATTTGTGAAACAATTGTTTTTATACTGACTCTCAGTGCAAATTAATAACATGGTGACAAAGCATGATTCAGGGAAAGAGTGACCATAAGGGGTCAAGATCACGTATTCCATCTAGGCAGCTCTGAAGGGCTGGCTTGAACCAAAGAGAACGTTTAGAACATGTCAAGAAGTGGATAAGCTACCTGTTCTCAAGAAGTCCTTCACAATTATTCATTGTCCCAGCTGGGGGCTGCATCACTCCATGAATGGTTTCCAGTTATGTTGTGACACAGTTCATTGTCCAGGAGCCCTGAGGCCCAGAGATGGACATGCTTATCCTGTCTTGAGAGTTTAAGGTCTTCATAAGCCCTTGGTATTACCTTCTCTTTCTAAGGTTCTGGTGTGTCTTTTGCAAGGATCAGATTGAAATTGTGTTTTGCTGGAGAGGGCAACTAAATGCCAGTCGTGGTTTTTGGGTTCTGGCTATGCTGCAAACCAATATGAATTCGTGGACTACCAATAACTCATGTTTGCTATTGGGTGACCATTCAGTGGCTGTTACTTCAGATTTCACTTCATGGTGACTGAACTCAAACCCATCATGTTTATAGAGTTTGTTCCTACATCAAATCAATGGTAAATGCTTGCATTAGAGAATTCAGCTTGAGCCCTTTGCCTGCTTTTCTGTTTTCCTGTTGTTACTAGCACTAGATAATTTTTAAAAATTCCTCAGAAGGACTGTGTGTTTTTAGAAACAGGGAGTGTATTCTGTGCTTTAGCGGGACACAGAAGGAGACTGTCTGGTTAAGGCAGGAGATTGTGGCACTAAAAAAGGAAGCTGGCAGGCCTGTCCCTGGCACTTTTTAGTAAGAAAAGAAGGGGAATGACAGGCTGGCCGGGAATTATATTAAATCAGAACCAATCAGAAGCCCTGATTCTCACCTGACCCTATTAAATTCCCTGAACCTAGAAGGTTTGGTTGTACCTATGTGGTGGTCATTTTTGGAAGTAGAAGACAGACTTGCTCTTCTTTCTGCATGCATCTAGGGGTATAGTGAAGAGACAGAAGCTGTTAAGGAACAGTCATGGCTATCTGGCAGATTGCTTCCTTATTTTTTAGTGAGAAACCAGATCTAACGTCTGTGGCCAAGTGTGTATCCTCATAAGTTCCTTGTGACAAGAAGGATTCTCATTAAGAATTTGGCCCTACAAGGGAAACAAAAGCAAAAATAAACTATTTTAAAATATTTTAAAATAAAGAGCAAAGGAAACAGTCAACAAAACTAAAAGGCAACATTTGGAATGGGAGAAGGTATTTGTGAATGACATATCTGATAAAGGGTTAGTACCCAAAATATATAAAGAACTTATAAAACTCAACACTCAAAAAACAAATAATGCAATTAAAAAATGGGCAGAAGACATGAACAGACATTTCTCTAAAAAATACATACAGATGGCCAATAGACACATGAAAAGATGTTCATCATCATGTGTTGTCAAGGAAATGCAAATGAAAGTTGCAATGAGATATCATCTCATACCTGTCAGAGTGACTAAAATCAACAACACAAGAAACAAGTGTTGACAAGGATGTAGAGAAAAGGGAGCCCTTGTGCACTGGTGGTGGGAATGCAACTCGTGTTGCCACTCTGGAAAACAGTATGGAGGTTCCTCAAAAAGCTAAAAATAGAAGTACCCTTATGATCCAGCAGTTGCACTCCTGGGTATTTACCCAAAGAATACAAAAACACTAATTCAGAGGGATACATGCACTCCTATGTTTTTTAGCAGCTTTATTTATAATAGCCAAGATACGGAAACAGCCCAGGTGTCCATCAATTGATGAATACATAAAGATGTGGTGTATGTATTTTTACACACACACACACACACACACACACGTGATGGAATATTACTCAGCCATAAAAAAGAATTAAATCTTGCCATGCAACAAATATGGATGAAGCTAGAGAGTATATGTTTAAAGAAGTCAGAGAAAGACAAATACCATATGATTTGACTCATATGTGGAGTTTAAGAAATAAAACAAATGAGCAAAGGGAAAGGAGAGAGAGAGAAAGAAGATGAAGAAACAGATTCTTATCTGTAGAGAACAAACTGATGGTTACCAAGGAGGGAGGAGAATGGAGGGATGCGTTAAATAGGTGATGGGGGATTAAAGACTGGGTATGTATGGAATTGTTGAATCTCTATATCGTACACCTGAAACTAATATAACACTAATATAACAATTAACCAACTGGAATTAAGAACTTAAAAAGCAAGAAAAAAATGAATTTGGTCCTGAAATTGGATCAGAATAAGGCTATATTTGTGTTTCTGTCTATAGTTTGCATTCCTTATAGGTAGAAAGGTCCAATTATAAGGTACTGCACCAGCTAATGTGAACTGGAGTTTAATGTGGATTAGTTAGCTCAGAAGTTATATCAGCTGTTTAACATCAGTTTATATTCCAGTTTGTGCTCCTCAGGCAAAAAGGGGATTAATAATGGAATATTAAGCCAAGAATGAGAATCTGATGTTGAAAACCTAGAAGCCTGAAATCAGAAGTGTTTAGTAGTATTGATTTATTTAGAACATACTTTTCTTTATAGATGCTCTAAGTAGCAAAGTAAGTTCATATTTTTCCTCAATGTGAGATGTTAACATGCTGAAAATCTTATTTTATACATTTACCAGCAGAGCAAAATAGAATTAGTCTTATGTAACTATTTTGTAAATAAAGAATCAAAGGCATAGTTAAAGAGTGACAGAGGCCATCCAGTGTATCTGGGACATGGCTTAGAATAGAACCATTTTAATCCGTTTATTTATTGAGCAAAAAGGAACCAAGTAATGGTGGAGGGCATAATGAAATCAGTTGTGTGGTGAATGTAAGCTGTTTTAGCTGAGTTCCTCTGGTATAGCCCTGTGCTTTGATCCTAGGTAGGTTGGCCAGGGAAAGAGTTTTCAGTTGAGCTGAATGGTGAAGGTGAGAGGGACAAGAATGGATGTCACAGAGGATGTCTCTGAGGATAGACTCCAGTGATTGTGGATGACATCCTATACATTTGGGCTCCCACAGATTTTAGTGGGCTGTGTTCGTGAATATTTTCCTTTCAGTGTCTTCAACCCTGTGAATGACAGTTGACACTGGAATAGGACTTTAGTAGAGGAGAAACTGGTCTGACCACAGTTTGATCTTGATAATGCTTTCACTTTTGCAAGAAGACAGAAGGGAGTCCTTGCTTTTACTGTTCTGGGAACCTAACCAAGTAAGAAGTCTCTGGTAGCACTAACCTGTTTGAAGTAGCCCAGGTGTGAAACTCTGACCTTTTCTATGGTCTACTTCCTGGGTGAGAAGCCAGTTTTTTTTTTTTTTTTTTTAAGATTTTATTTATTTATTCATGAGAGACACACACAGAGAGAGAGGCAGAGACACAGGCAGAGGGAGAAGCAGGCTCCATGCAGGGAGCCCGATGTGGGACTCGATCCTGGAACCCCAGGATCACGCCCTGAGCTGAAGGTGGCGCTAAACCACTGAGCCCCCCTGGCTGCCCAAAAAGCCAGTTTTGATGTTAAAACTTTTTAGAATGGAATAGAACTTGAAATTTGATGTTTGTTTTCGTTGTTGCTTTTTAAAAAAAGTTACAGAAAAAGAAAATAAGTGAAAGAAACCCTTCTAGCCATTTATACCCTGCCCCCAGGACTAGTGAAACTTCCTAAGACTTTCAACAGACTCATTTAGACTCATCTTAAATCTCCTTAGGACTCAGTCTCTCTCCTGGCAGAATCTTTCACTTTGATCATTTCCCAAGGTGGTTTATTTTGGTTAAGATTTTGACTCCTTGAAAATATTAGTGAGGGTGACAAAACATGAGAGGCACCTAAATCTGGGAAATGAACAAGGGGTAGTGGAAAGGGAGGTGGGTGGGGGGTTGGGGTGACTGGGTGACAGGCACTGAGGGGGGGAGCACTTGACAGGATGAGCACTGGGTGTTATGCTATATGTTGGCAAATTGAACTCCAATTAAAAAATTTAAAACGATTTTGACTCTTGCACCCACAACCACATGAGATATATATTCATATGTGTATCTCAGAGGATTGGCATCGTCTTGGCAGGTCTTTAAGAGTTTGAGGATTAAATTTTTATATTTTTATTTTATATTTTTACAAAACCATTCCTCTGCCTGGGGAAGGTATATTGGTGAACTGAAGATGGTTTAAACCATCCTTTTTTTTTTTTTTAATTTATTTATGATAGTCACAGAGAGAGAGAGAGAGAGAGAGAGGCAGAGACATAGGCAGAGGGAGAAGCAGGCTCCAAGCACCGGGAGCCCGACGTGGGATTTGATCCCGGGTCTCCAGGATCGCGCCCTGGGCCAAAGGCAGGCGCCAAACCACTGTGCCACCCAGGGATCCCGGTGAACTGAAGATGGATAGGAAGACTGAACTGGAGGCTAAAACCTGCATACCTAAGAAGTTGAATCAACAACTCCTGAACCTACGGTTACAGTGTTCAGAAATATTTGCAGTTATTCTGAAGGATTGCCATCGCATTCTAAAAATAAGAAATTATTTTTGATAACATCAATGTGTAGTATACAGCATATTTGCAGTGAAGTGAAGCATAGGGAATCCAAAGACACTAGTTTTCCACCCTTAAGTATGGCCCTGGGATCATCCACGGTGGTTTTTATAGAAATCTGAACCCATATCTCCAGATGGTAGCATCTGAAACTCTTTCCATCTTCTTCCTTGAGGTCACTTTTTGAATTGTTTATGCATTTAGAGAGTTGCTGAGGCAAGGCCATGTTCTGGTTTCCTCTTCTGAAAATACAGATATTTCTAGAAATGACCACATTCTAAACTGAGTTCAGAGTCTTCTCTTGTAATTTTTCAGGCCTTGATCTGAAGTAATCTGGATGAAGATACAAAGATGAGGTCTCATATTTCACAGTTTGTTGGAAGTCAGCAATGTTAAGGTATCTTGACTAAAATAAGTCTTATCTAAATATTAGATTGGTAGGACCTTTTTTTTTTTTTTTTGTCTTCTTAGCCATAAGCTCTCCATAAAACCTCCATTTTGGAGAAAAGCTGAAAATAAAGAATGATTTCTTTCAGTATTCTGTGAGAATCTCTTTTCTCTCTTTAATTATTTTTTCACTGGGCAGGCTTGGGCTGCTTCTTTTTTTTTTTTTTTTTTGATCCAAGTTCTTTTTCATTCCTGAAATTCTATTTTCCTACTGTGCTTTATATGTGGCAGCTGATTTTCACTTAGGTAAGAGGAGGAAGCCCATTGGTTTTCACGCATAGATGCTTTTCAGGAACATACAACTTCTCACCATCCATTTTAATAATGAAAAAATCATAGTTGACATTTTTGGTGCCTGTTTATAGAGATTCCTTGAGAATTATCAACTGACAGAAAATTCCCCTAGGGGCGCCTGGCTGGCTTCAGTTGGTAGAACTGTGACTCTTGATCTCAGGGTTGTGAGCTCGAGCCCCATGGTGGGTGTAGAAATAGCTTAAAAATGAAATCTTAAAAAAAATTTCCCCTAGAGAGAGAGGAAATCTGGTTTATTTGGATGTCTTATTAAAGTGGAGCTTTTTGCATACAAGGCTCTGGAGATATATAGGCTATCAGAGCTGGAAAAGTGTACATGTCCTCTGAAATCACCCTTGCTTTATAAATATGGAGAGCCCAACTCAGAGAATTAAGTTGCTTTGGCTGATGTTGAGAATTAGTTAGTGATCCGCCGTGGGTCTCCAAGCTGCCCATCACTCTTCGTTGACTACTAGTGATAACTGGTATTTCCAACAGTGAATCCAAGGTTTAAGTTTTCCAGAGCCTTCTGAGTCTTCAAAGGAAAGCCAGGCTGTCTTATTAAAGTTCATGCTGAGTATCTACTACATTATGATTGTTTGATAATGGGTCATTTGTGTATTGTAAAACCAGAGTGCTTAACCAGAACTAGTGATAACCCAGCTTCTACCGAGTAGTAGTGAATATCAATTGTTTTATACAGAGGTAGAGAAAGTTGTCTATTTGAAGAGTCCAGTAAAAAGATGGTATCTTGTCCTCAGTGAGAGGCCCATGTGGATGAAAGGAGAAGCTGAGATGGATTGTGGTTAGGGAAGGATTAATGCTCAGATGGTGATTGAATCTGGTTTTGAATTTTCTCAAAATCACCATTTTTTATTTTGGTGCTTGTCAAATATTCTTTTTTGAATTATTATTTAAAAAAAGATTTTATTTATTTATTTGTGGGAGAGAGCGAGCACAAGCAAGGGGAGCCACAGAGGGAGAAGGAGAAACAGGCTCCCCACTGAGCAGGGAGCCTGCTGCCAGGCTTGGGCTTGATCCCAGGACCCTGGGATCATGACCCGAGCTGAAGGCAGGCGGATGCTAAACTGACTGACCCACCCAGGCACCCCAGTACTTTTCAAATATTCTTATAGCCTTCCTGGGGAGATTTATTTTTTGGAGACATTGCCCACATTGTTTACTCCTCTAAGGTTAAGTGCACTTGACCATCTGTTACTAATTTTATAGTTGTGTTGAATTCCATTCTTTGCCTAGGTTGTAAGCACCAAAAGTGAACTTTGAAGCAGGATCATTTGTAAGTCATGTAGCTTTGGGCCTGAATGGTAGTTTTTATGCATATTCAAATGGTCTGAGATTTTATACTGAATTTTGGGATTAGTAATTCAAACCTGAGGATCTTTGCCACTTCTTTGGGAGAGCCTTCTCTGAGACCTGGGCAGTTATTACTCCAAAGCCAGCTCTTGAGGTGAGGCTGGTAGTAATATTGATAAATTGCTTTCAAAGTACTTACAGCCAAAGGACAGTGATTTTGTATTACTTTTCCAAGTTCTCAGGCGGACGTCCAAAATCTGGAAGAGCTAATGTGAAAGGCCAGTATTCTTCAGGGCAGGTACAAGAAGGGGAAGGGTGCTTGTCCCTTCCTTGATCTGTGTGTAGGCAGTTCTTGAAGGAAGCCAGGCCTGTAGGTCTTGGGCAAGAGTGGAGACATTGAGAGCAGTACTGCTGGCATTTCCAGTCTCCCTGAGAATGCACAGAATGTTTCAGGGGGAAACCAAAAATTAACCCCCAGAATTGGATTTTGGTGCTGTGGATGTGACTGATGTGTGCAAAAGTACAATTTATATTTTATTTGGATCTCAGCATCAAGCTGTCATTTTTCAAATAATTTTCTGGTAAGTGGTGGTTTCTCTGATATGATTTCCATTGCAAATGGAACAAAAAAGGTGACAAAATGGGGTTATTACCTAATCAAATTCCCTCGTGTACAGACAGGCTGAACTGGTGCTTTGCCTGGAGTTGGCTTAGAGTTTTCAGAAACTCAATTGCTGCCTTTATAAGGCTGTGCCTAGGGTTGTATTTCCAATCTCTCTCAACTTTTGTTCCCGTGGAAGAGAGGAAGTGGAGCTGTGATAGATATATTGCCAGATAGCACACAATAGCACACAAAACGAGAAAGACATGGTGTGAGCCATTCATGGAGACAGATTTACGGTCTGTGCTGCCCTTAAACCATAGATCCATCTATTTCAAAGAAACAACCTGCCCACTGTATTATATTTCAGACAGGGACATAGCTAAGAAGAGAGATGCTGACTCCTTCTGTTTAGCTTTTCCAATAATGCTGCACATTTTGCTGTAGTCAATTACTTTTGTGGGGATGGGAAAGTTTATTTGGCAAAGGAAAGCCTGTTTTTAGATGAAATGTGGAAACAAGGAGGTATCAGGGGAGAATGTTTGGCCATGTTGTTGCCTCAGTGACGTGTATGTGTATAGTTTTGCTTGTTTTTGTCACTATCCCCCCAACTCTATTATCAGGCATTGGGAAGTATTATACCTATTTCACAACATGATAAAGCTAGAGAGGTTATGACTGACTCAAGACCAGATAGAATGACATATGACAGAATGATGTCCGTTTCTCTTATTGCTGTTCCATGGGAAGCATTGCACAATGGTAAACAGAATGAGCTACCAAACCTGTCTGCATGGTTCACCAGGCTTAACCATTATTGCTGCAGGTAGCTTTGAGCCTCACTTATTTTACTAGTAAAATGAGGATTGCAGGCCTCACCTTATAAGGTAAGTCTGAGAATTCCACTTAGTTCATATGTACATAAAGCACTAGAATTAAGTATTCAATAATCTTAGCCATTAGGTCTTGAAATGTATGTTGATTTCATGAAAAATGAGTGGTGTGTGCTACCTGGTAGATTGTTTTACAGACATTTCAAATGTAAAAGAATAACTCTACTTGTATTAAAATTTGCTTTCCAAATTGACAGTTTTGAGGAATGAAAAATGCTTTTGGTAATGGTCTAAGTCTGGAAGAAATTGGGAAAAGAAAGGACTGTGTGTGTCTAGATTTGCAATTCTACCTTGTGTGATCTGTAAAATATGTAATTGTTTAACTTTTCTCAATAATAGTTTATTCTGGAGGAGAGAAACAAATTTTGGTTATATACATTCTTCCCTGTGAGGCACATCTTTTTGTTTTTGTTTTTGTTTTTATTTGTTTTAACTGGATGAGATGGTTAAGTGTTGCCTTAGTTGGATGAATTTGGAGATAAGAGGAAATGTTTTTATTTTTGTGACACATAAGGACCTTTGCAGTCATTTACCTTTTCTGGATTAAACCAGTTTCTTTCTTTCTTTCTTTCTTTCTTTCTTTCTTTCTTTCTTTCTTTCTTTCTTTCTTTCTTTCTTTCTTTCTTTCTTTCTTTTTCTTTCTTTTTCTTTTTTTTTAACATTGTATCTTTTCTTTCAACATAGATACCATGTTTTTTGTTTTGGGATATCCTTGATCTTTTTTTCATATTGGAAAAATATGATTGTACATGTGTGTGATTCACAGAACAAAGTGGGTTTGGGCACACTGCTTTATACTAAGTAGAAATTCTTAGTAGTTGTTCTTCAGAAGACATTCATTGATTCAAGTCATTCTTGGATTCATTTGTGAATACCTAAGTAGAGTTGTATAGAAAGGGATTTTTTAGAGTTGGATTCTGAACGTTTAGCATTTGATTTTATTTTGGCATATGTAGTCCACACGGCAAATATACTATCTGATTTAAATTGAATTCAAATAAAGTCTGGTATAAAATTATTTATTTATTATTTTTTAAAGAATTTATTTATTTATTCATGAGACACACAAAGAGAGAGAGAGGCAGAGACATAGGCAGAGAGAGAAGCAGGCTCCATGCAGGGAGCCCCATGCAGGACTCAATCCCAGGACTCTGGGATCACTCCTTGAGCTGAAGGCAGACGCTTAACTGCTGAGCCACCCAGGTGTCCCTGAATTTAAACAACTGCTTATGATGACTAGTCTCAGACTTATTTCTTTTTTTTTTTTTTTGGGGGGGGGGTATCATTGTACTTTCTTTTTTTTTTTTTTTTTTTTTTAAAATTTTTATTTATTTATGATAGTCACACACAGATAGAGAGAGGCAGAGACACAGGCAGAGGGAGAAGCAGGCTTCATGCACCGGGAGCCTGACGTGGGATTCGATCCCGGGTCTCCAGGATCGCGCCCTGGGCCAAAGGCAGGCGCCAAACCGCTGCGCCACCCAGGGATCCCTGTACTTTCTTTTATTATTAAAGGTTTTTGCTTTTATTGTGGTAAGGACATTACATATCCATCTTAACTGTTGTAAAGTATATAGTTGAGTAGTGTTAAGTGTTAAGTGTAATCACATTACATTGTTGTGAGATAGATCTCCAGGATTTTTTCATCTTGGCAGTATGAAACTCTATACTCATTAAACAACAACTTTTCCTTTTTCCCTCATTCTACTTTGTGTTTATGAATTTGACTACTTTAGATCTTAAGCTAAGTGGAATCATTTAGTATTTGTTTTTTTGTGACTGACTTATTTCACTTAGCATTATGTCCTCAACAAGGTTCACCCATGTTATAGCATTTAATAGGGTTTTCTTCCTTTTAAGACTGAATACTTTTCCCTTGTATGTATAGATCTTATTTATCCATTCGTCTTTGTATGTATAGATCTTGTTTATCCATTTGTCTTTGATGAATGTTTGGGTTGCTTCTGCTTCTTAGCTATTGTGCATAGCATTGCTATGAATATGGGTGTGAACTATCTTTTTGAATCCATACTCTCAATTCTTTTGGATATATAGGCACAAATGAGGTAGCTGGATCATATGGCACATCTATTTTAATTTTTTCAAGGAATCTCCAAACTGCTTTCCTTAATGGTTGCCCCATTTTACAATCTAACCAACAGCACACAAGGGTTTCCTAGGTTTGTCAAACAACTGTCCCAAAAACTGACAAGAGTGGTTCGGTGAGAACAGAGCATCTGTGAAGGTTAGGATGGCCTGTTTCAAGTTTGATCAGGCCCTTGGAATCAGCCTCATTAGTACTGGTTAATCATCCTCGTTAAGGTCGTACTGCTTCTGGACCAAGGCCTATAGATTAGCGCCTAATTCTGCACAAAATATTGGCCTAGATGTTGCAAGACTTAGATTGTGGTTGCTAGGAATGATTTTAGGCAAATTACCTCAACGCTCTGCTTGCCACTCTTTCACTGTCATCTATAAAATGAGGGGCTTGCAGTTCTCCCTTATCTTACCTATTCCAAAATCCTGTTGTGTATCATAGAACCCAAATATCTAGAAAAGATATTGTATATAGCTTGGTATACTGATTTGACATATGACATTTCTCTTTGCACCAATTTGGAGTTTGTTCTTCTTTGTTCAATACCTCCTGTTTTTCCTATTCTGCTGCTGCCCCGGATACTAAGGGATAAGGAGGGAGACCTTGGTGATTAAGTGTTGGCAGTGAGTCAGGATGTCTGGGTTTAAATCCTTGCTCCTTCCATTTACTAGATACGTAAACTTGGGTAATTTAATGAATCACTGTTCCTTGATTTCTCCATCTGTGAAATGGAGATAATAGTATCTGTGTCCAAATTTTGTGAAGTTTAGATGAGTTAATGCATATAAGGTGCTTTGCATGGTGCCTCGCACATAGTAAGCAACGAGTAAGTGTAAATTTTAATCATTATGAAATATTGTAGTTACGATGGTGCTAAATGGTTAAGATCATCTTCCATTAGTACCCTACATTTTGATAACCTTCCCACTGCCTGAGGATATTATTTCCTTACAGTGTTTCTCAGTAGGTGGAAAGGATATCCCCAGTGTACAGATGGAGAGGCTGACAGCAGAGATTAATAAGCTTTATATATGGCTGGGATTCACACTCCAGTCTCTTGATTGGAGCCCAGTGCTTCCTGGCCTGGCCCACTGTCCCAAACTTAATGACTAAGTCCTCATGAAAATGGGTTTTAGGGCAGCCTGGGTGGCTCAGCGATTTAGTGCTGCCTTCAGCCCAGGGCCTGATCCTGGAGACCTAGGATTGAGTGCCGCGTTGGGCTTCCTGCATGGAGCCTGCTTCTCCTTCTGCCTGTGTCTCTGCCTGCCTCTCTCTCTCTCTCTCTCTCTCTCTCTCTCTCTTGTCTCCATGAATAAATAAATAAAATCTTAAAAAAAATGGGTTTTAATGTTAGGATCTGGTAAGTACTCTTCTTGTCCTCTTTGCCCTTTTATTATATAATAAGCAGTCAGCCTTCCTGGTTGCCTTGAACTAGGTTGCCTTGAACTAAGTTGCCTTGGTTTCTCGGCAGACCAGGATCTAGCTGATTAATCCTGGTTGTTGCAAAAACATTGGGTTTCTACATCCTTTTAGAAATTTAATTTATTTTATTTTAAAGATTTTATTTATTCATTTATGAGAGACAGATTGAGAAAGAGAGAGGTAGAGACACAGGCAGAGGGAGAAGCAGGCTCCATACAAGGAGCCTGAAGTGGGACTCGATCCCGGGACTCCAGGATCACACCCTGGGCCAAAAGGTGCCAAACCGCTGAGCCACCCAGGGGTCCCCTAGAAATATACCCAGGGATCCCCTAGAAATATAACTTAGTACTAATACTGGCTGGCTTCTTTAGCACTGAGTACAGCTTCTTTAGAATTGTGGTTTATGTATTTAAAACTTAGTCTTTACAAAAGTGGGTAGATCTTGTATATGTCTGCCTTCTTGTGGGTAGTAGCCATGTTGCAGTTAACTGATAATGTTGTGGGTCTGTTAATACAGAGGCAGAGGGGTGAAGACTAATCTAGAAGAAACAAAGCCTCTGCTTGAAGACTCCTCAGGTCATGTTCAGCAGCTGATAGTGGACTTGCTGGAATCTCCCTAGGTTTCAGTTTCCCCAGCTATAAAACGAAGTGCTGCCCCAGGGGATATTAAAGGGCCTTTCAGGTTGTAAGAGTCTGATATCTTGAGGCTGGAAGTAGCCCCACAGGTCCTTATGACATGATAAAGGTTCTCTTTGAAGAGAAGTATTATAACTGTATCTTGGGAGAAGGAGGTGTGGGGAGGTGATTGAGTGGGCATTGAGGGAGCAACTGGAGGAAAGAGAGGTTGCTCTAATGATCGATATGTGAGGTGAGCTACCCCTTCTTGGGCGTTTGGGGGCTGGTTGTACCCTGGGACAGGGTCAAGTCCTTTTCTGAAATGGGAGCCCCATTAAAGGAGCTTTCTGAGCTTTCTGCTTGGCCCCTTCTCAGTAGGGCCAAGGCTTGCCATTATAGAGGGATTGATGGATCGATGCCCCCTTCTGTTTCTTTGCTAGCGCTGTCTTCACACCCTGTTGCCGTTTATGTTTTTTGATGAATGATTAATTAGAAAAATAATCATTTGTAAATTGTGAGTGAACCAGACATTTGGCCCCGCCTGTAGGGAAATGGTGCCTTTGAGCTGGGTGTAGCTTGCAGCCAGTACATCAGAGCAGTGGTATTCCCAGACCAGTGATGAATTTACATGAAGTTCCTTTTCAGCATGTTAATGACTGTTACAGCTGAGTAACTAGTGAAAAATAATAGCAAATGGGAAGAGTAAATATTTAATGCCTCTGTATCATTTTTAGCTTACTGTAAAATATGCATTTTGATTCAGGAGGGGAATGAGAGAATCTTGGACATTAGAGGCAATATTAGTTTGTCTGAGTTTCATTCTTTGTTTCCTTTTCTTTCTTTGTACTTGATTAAATTCAAAAGATAAAGTTGTTGCTAAGGTGGATTTCACTAGGGAAGTGGGTTTTCTGTAAGTTTTAGGTCTCAAGATGCTTCTTTCCTGGCAGTTTGAATCTATATGTCCAGTCAGCATCATCGATTAAATGCCTGGTGTGTACAGAGGCCTGTACCATCTCTAAAATATAGCTTTCATCATGTTACTTTACTGCTTTAAAACTATAGTGACTCCCCACCACTTCTAGGATGAAAGCAGGACTCAGAAGCCTGGCTTTTCAGAGTCTGTGCTGTGACCCGGGTGTTCTTTCCAGCCTTTCTCCTTGAGGCAACACTATGTGGACCTTTGGCTTAAGTCAGAGTGCTTGACTCCTTATCCCTGTAACATGCCAGTGGCTTTCTCACCTTTGTACCCCTGCTCACAACATTGTGGGGGATGAAATGACCTTGGTTTCCCCTGCCTAGCTAAAGCCTCTCCTTCCATCTAGACTCAGTTCTAGAATTTTCTCCATATTTACTGTATAGGAACCTGCTCATTTTGAACTATAGGAAAAATTGAAAGTTGGTCATAATTCTGTTCCTTCCAGTTTGCCACCTCCCCTTGGGGAATTTGGAATGGGTTCTGCTTCTCCCCCATTGCTGCTTGGCCATTTTCTGAATTTAGAAGCTGACCAGGTGGCAGGTTTTTGACTGTAGACATTTCTGAGGATTAGAGCTGAATATAGTGGGGAAGCTGGACTCAAGGATAACTCCACCTTTTCTGAGATCAAAGAGTTTTGACACAAGTTTCTAGCAGAGTTTGAATTCACAAAATGAGGCAGCACTGGTAGAAGCATTCAGATAAGGGGTGCAGACCTTTCACTCTGTTGTTGAGTCTTGTAGTGTTGAGTTCTGACCCAGTTAAAGTGCACAGAAAAGGATCCAGGATGGTGAGGCAGGCCTGAGAGCACAAAGGCTAGGTGGGTAGAACAGAGCA
The DNA here is from genome assembly GCF_048164855.1 of Canis lupus baileyi. Classification (NCBI taxonomy): domain Eukaryota; kingdom Metazoa; phylum Chordata; class Mammalia; order Carnivora; family Canidae; genus Canis; species Canis lupus. Next base: position 73,978,374 of record NC_132845.1, read on the forward strand.
AGGGAGGCTGCATCCTCTGTTTTCAAATATTCAAGAGGCTGTCTTCCACAGAAGAGGTGCGTTAGACATCATGTATGGAACCAGGGGGTGAGGATAGAGACTGCTGGAGGTGGGTTATGGGAAGACAGAGTTCAGATCAATATAAGCAAAACTTTTCTCATACCATTGTGAAACATGAAATGGGCTTCCTCAGGAGACAGTAAGTTTCTCAGGTGTGAAAGGATGTGAATGAACACAGAAGGCAATACTCCAATCTTAAAGGTTTGTGGCTTTATAGGCTTTGTGGCTTTATTTTTACCCCTCTGGGGTAAAATCCTTTACTCTAGGCTTTTGGAGAAGGATTCAGTAGTGGAAAGTAATAAGCACCACCATGTCCAAAAATAGGAACAGATCCTGATAGACATCAAGAAATAATAGGTACAGTTTTTGAGTGGATATTGAAAGGATGATGAAAATAGTATTAAATCTAGAACTGGAGGTTCCAACATTGTGTTAAGAAGCTCAGAGGCAGTTTTTAAGAATGAGGAGATATTTGCAGAATATTCAGGGATTCATAAATAGTTTCAAAAAGGATATTCAATATTAATTTTTATGTATTTGGAAAACTAAAAGATTTTTTGTTTTGAAAATATTTATCAAAGAAAAATGAGAGTACAAAATTGTCTTGGCATATGTAACTTGGGTTTGTAAAGGCTTTAAAGATTTAAGAAACCTGTCCCAGTGTGCAAATTTTAATGCAGATGTGTGTTCTAAAGAACATCTTTTGTCAGATTTTCAGAAGTGGCTGACTCAGAAAAGGTTAAGAATTACTATTGGCTCTCAAATGTTGGAACTTAACCCAGTTAGATAGGGGAGAGGTTCCTTATATTACCTTTACCATTCAACATCAATATGAGGAGATATTAGTATGAGCCATGTATACTTTTTATTTTATAAAGTAGTGTCCAATAAGCTTAAAATATACTTTTATTGTTCTTACCTTGATAGATAGGGAGAGCATAAAATCACAAATGAAAAGTACAAGTAATTTTTTTGGAGGTGAGCTTGTATATATACCTACTTTAGCTGCATATGTATCTACTTTAAATATCAGCACATTGTGAGATGAACCAGATAATCTTCAACAAATCAGATTTCTAATGGTAAAACTGAACTAACAGTAGTTTATAATTGAAAAGCGGAGTATAAGAAGAGTAAAAGAATAGTAGTACTATAAACTATGATTGCCTGAAGACAACACTGATGTTACAGTGATAGTAAATCATCCTTCCAGGGTGTTGTGAGAACTCTGAGAGTTGCAGTGTTGTGGGTGAGCATGCCCTGAGAGCACTCTGTAGCATTATAGAACAGTCTGCGTTTTTTGTTCTTCATAGACCAGTTACAAGTTCTTTGCATACACTGCCAACTTGCTGATTTTAATTTGTCAAAATGGATTTTGGGAATCTTCTCACTTATTAGACAACTGCTAAGTGTCTCTTGGGCATATTAAAGAAGACAAGTATCTGTGGAATTGCACATTTGCCTTTGAGAACTTAAGGAAGGTCAATTTGTAGATTAAGTTATAGATGTTAATAGGAATTCTTCTGTGGTTACCAGTAGTTACAGGACCCTGCTTTAAGAAACACTAGTCTATCAGGCCAGTTTGTAGTTATAAGTAAATGATATTAGATATTTTGAGTGAAGATTAATATCCAGGAGACTATCCAAGTAATGGTTTGCCTGCCTGTCTTTCTTTCCTTCCTTCTCCTCCTTCCCTTCCTCCCTCCCTTCCTTCCTTCCTCAACCTAAATGCTTCTGATAACCAGATACTCTTTCTTTTCCAATACCCCTTTATTTACCAACCCCATTAAGCGTGGCCCTGAAGTAAGATCAACAGCTGTGTGTGAATATTTTTCCCCCCTCTCCTTTGCTGTGCTCCTCCTATCAAATTGAAATACCCTGGCACTTTCTTCCCTTTTTGAAAGCACAAAAGAGGATTAGGCCATATAATGGACTATTTATGTGTCAAATTAAACGTTTTACTCTGAGGCTGTTTTTGAGTTATGTGAGCAGTAAAAATATGTATTAAGCTGCCAAGACTTTTAAAAAATGCATATTATTTAGCTGATAGCCTCTAACAGTCTGATGGATCCATAATGGTGTTTTGAGTAAATACACATTTGAACAATTTATGAAACTTATGTTTACATGTGTATTAAACAGCCTGGGTAGGGAGTGACCAAAAGTTATTACCAGTTGACAGCTGCTGTCTGGTGACCAATTTGAAATGAATTGGTGGATTCCCTTTAGTGTGGAGTAAACAGGTGTCTTCCCTGTCAGGGCAACAGACTGTGTAATCATCGGTGCGTGGGGCCCCAGCCTTGGAGGTCTGCACGTTGGTTGAGTGAGGTACTAGAGGACAACAATTCAACTCCATAGTGAGCCAGACCTTGGGTTCACATGTATGGTTTATTTTATTCCATTTTATATCTTGAAATTTATAATTATGTTCACAGACTATTAGGCTATACAGAACAAAATATTCTGGTTGTTTCTTTGGCATCTCCTCTCTAGTGATCTTGAAATTTATATGATTGCATGCCTCTATCAATAATAATTATTTTTATATTTGTTCACTTCTAAATTGTATATGTTTGTATTTATACGTATATATTTGTATATATATATTTACATGATAAAGCTAACACAAAAATAGAAGTTTAAAGGATTGAGATAAAAAATAAGTATGCATGGATGATCTGAGTTTCTTTTTGTACCTGAATGAATCCTCTGGAGCACTCCTGGGTTTCCTGTACTTTGCACTAGAGATCAAGGTTTTTGTCTTGATACCTTTGGGTAGTGAAAAGGGCACCATGGATCATATAGTGTCAGTGTTAAAAAAACAAGTCAGTTATTTTACCAGGAAAAAAAAGTGGGTTTATTTAAGAATAACTGAGCATTCTAGTTCAGGACAAGCAAGCAATGGCAAACCCATGGGCAAGTCCAATAATGGAGAGGAATGTTATTTTATGGAGGAGGAGGAGGAAGTTGGGAGGATTATTTAACAGGATAGCCTTTTGGAGAAAACCAAGAGTTCAGGGTGATGATGGTTTTGATTCACTGAGTTATAGGAGTGATTGATTTCTTACAGGGGATGCAGTATGCACATTTTTCCCTGTTGGGGCTTGATGATTGATGATTCCTGATGTATTTGACATGGAGTTGAATCCCTCCTCCCCCCACTTCAGCCTCCCTTTATTATATCCCTGGTCCACTTCAGTAGGTTTCCTCTTACTGATTTTCACAAGAGGTAAGACTTGGGTATGCTATTCATAAACTTGGGCAAATCTTTTAACTACCTTGAGCCTCTTGGTCTTCATTTGTAAAATACAGACACCTGCCTATGGGGTTGTCATGAAGAGTACTTACAGTAAATATCAGGTATCCGCTTATGTACGTGCCAGAAAGTCACCCCCTCAGAGAGGCTTTCTTGACCCTGTCTAAAATAGTTCCTTCCTCTATTCAGTTATTCTCTAATGCCTACTCTGCTTTACTTCTATTAAAATAATTTTTCACTGTATGAACTCATATTGTTTCAAGTCTCCACTGTATTGGAAGCTATTTGAGGGGAGAGACTTTTTTTCCTGTTTACTCTTGCATCCATAGCTCGTAAAACAGAGCATGGAATACAATAGGTACCTAATAAATAACTAGTTGAAAATTGAATGTCGGTCACTTAGTAAGTTGATGAATAAACAGAGGTCCTTATTGCTTTCATTGAGTGCCTCACACATAGCTGATACTGTAAGATAGTAGGATTTGCTCTCAGTGGGAATCCAAGGCCAGAGGTGTTTTTCCTACAGGAGAATGGATTTTTTTTTCTTCTCCATTACAGCCAGCATTTATCAGGCTGAGAGGTTAGACATGAAGTTTGTAGTTCTAGATTTGAGCTGAGTGAACTGACTCCCATGTACTTCTGATGCCTTTGCCTCATTAACTCCCTGCTGTGACCCACAGTGCCATCCAGCTGAGGATGTCCATCAGGCCAGGAGTGACAGTACTGGATTTGCCACAGGGAGGGATGTGGCATTGCCAGTCATCCCTAGTCCACCTAGAAAACACCTTCTGACTTCTAGGAAACTGCTTCCAGGGGACAGACAGAGTACTGCACAGTCCCAAGCCAATACAAGTCTGTAGAAAGGAGAAACATACTTCTTGTATGGTTGAGTGAAAGGGATGGAAGAGAAAGAACCACACCTTTGGAGGACACTTTTCTTGGCTACTCTGAAATGAAGAGTTGTTACAGAAATAACTCATTTTAGGAGCGTCTGGGTGGCTCAGTCGGTTAAGCCTTCAGCTCAGGTCATGATCCCAAGGTCCTGGGATGGATTCCAGCATCTGGCTCCTTCCTCCGTAGGGAGCATACTTCTCCCTCTCCCTCTGCTCATCTTCCCCCATCTCTTCCCTGCTCATGTGTGTGCATGCACACTTGCACTCTCTCTAAAATAAATAAAATATTTTTAAAAAGATTTTATTTATTCATGAGAGACACAGAGAGGCAGGGACATAGGCAGAGGGAGAAGCAGGCTCCCTGCAGGGAGACCAATGTGGGGCTTGATCCCAGAACCCCGGGATCATGCCCTGAGCCGAAGGCAGATGCTCAACCTCTGAGCCACCTAGGTGTCCCTCAAATAAGTAAAATCTTTAAAAAAACCCGAAACAGTTGTCATTTAAAAAACCCATCATATATAAGGCCATGCTTCTAATAAGGCTATGAGATAAAAGCATGTAAAGTGTCTACATTGTCGCTCTGGGAACATAATTTGTGTGCTTATTTAATTGGAGAAATGAATGAATATAAGGTTGGGGAGTCCTTACATGTATGGACCATTACATATGCAGTTCAGTGTTCTGCAAACATTAAAAATGGCATTTATTGATTCCTTCTGCCTTTCAACTTGGTTCTTATCTATTATTTCTCTAGTTGATTGGGATTTGTGTTCAACTTTCCCTAAAAGGAGAGATGGAAATATTTCCTGGGATCAGCAGAGACTACTCTGAATCTTACCCTTTTTTAAAAAAATATTTTATTTATTTATTCATGAGAAACACACACAGAGAGAGAGGCAGAGACACAGGCAGAAGGAGAAGCAGGCTCCATGCAGGGAGCCTGGCATGGGACTCCATCCGGGGTTTCCAGGATGAGGCCCTGGGCCAAAGGCGGCGCTAAACTGCTGAGTCTTACCCTAAAGTGCTGAATCTTACCCTTTTGAAGGGTCATAGTAGATATCAATCTGGGTTGTTTGTAGGTGAGGGGTGGGGGATGGTTTCTTTATCTTCTTTTGGTCCGCATCCTCCAACATCCTATTTACTTGTTAAAAGGAGTTTTGTGCTGTGCAAAGTGATCTAAGAGTAATGTGGTCAAACTCATGATATTAGTCCTGTTTTCCAGGTCGGGGTAAAAATTTATGTAAAACAGTCTTACAATAATTCCCTGGGGGGTTCTGTTTGAAAGCTTGGTGGGGAATGCACTGCCGGATAGACCTTTTTTTGAGGATGGTCTCCTTCAAAATTAATCAAAAAACAGTAGAACTCTACACATTTAAGAAAGGGATCTCTTTTTCTAGTGGCATTTTTATGGGATGTGGTATAGAAATGATTGCACCATGAAAAAAGCGAAAGGTTTGGAGTTGTATAAAAGTTAGTACAGACCTTGACTGTACTATTATCTGTGCTGTCATGGGTGGGTTCGTTAAATTGAGCTTGTGAGCCTCTGTTGCTTCATCTGTAAAATGGAGAAATTTCATACAGTTGTGGAGACTTGATGAACAACAGGATGTGCTTGGTGTATTTTTGACATTCAATATATTTAGCAGCCCATTTCCCCCTTTTGGAGTAAAGCCACAGGAAGTTTTTGGTGAATAATTGAGGTTCTTGGTGCTAAAGGGGAAATTTAACTCATGCTACAACATGTTTTTTTGTATAGGCATGGGATTATAGAAATTAAATAATAAGAGCGTAGTTTTATTCCTTTGGCCATATGAGTTAGCAACACTTTTCTTGGCTTTTGACAACACCAAAAAAAAAGACTGATTTGCTGCCTCTGTGTGTGTTATTTTTGGCTGTTAATATAATTCATGGCTTGTCACAGGGACTAGAACCTTTCCTCTCACCCCCAGGATTCCTGCAATTTCATGTGCTAATCCAGTTGGAATTTGTATTTCATAGACCAGAGAGTGTTGGTGTTAGAGGTGATGCTCTGGTATAGTAGCTCAAAAGAAGAAGAAAAAAGCAAAACTTAGAGAATTTGGGACTTGCTTAAAGTTATGCAACTAGTTAGTGACAAAGCTGGCACTGCAGTGAATCATATTTGCACATCATTGCTCTAGCCCTCTGCTTCTTAAAACTTGTTTACCAGACCAGCAGCAGCACCTGGGAGCTTGTTGGATATGCACATTTTTGCCCCCACTCCCAACTTTAATAAGCCTCCAGGGCAATTCTGATGCCTGCCAGAGCTTGAGAACCACAAATCTGGTTTTTACACTATTTGGCAGGGAGATTTGCTGGTTCCAGTCCCTGTTTCATGGGCAATACCAGGTCTTTGTTCTACCTTTCAGATGTTTCCTCCTGTCACTTAGAAGTCTCCCTTTAAGACAGTTTCACCTTTGGTGATGGCTTCTGTAGTGTTAGGAATGACTGTTCAAGTGGCACTAACATAAAACTGTGGTTTGTTGCTCTTTTACAACTCAGTACCACGTATTGGTTCTTCACTTTGTCCATTAAAGGCAAATATGGATTTCTGGGTCTCACTCCTGGGGATTCTGCTTAAATGAAATGAAGATGGGGAATCTTAAATTTTTGAAAGCTGCCAGGTGATTTTGATGCCCAGCCATGTGTAGGGGAAGCTGCAATAGAGGAACAAAGAATAAAACACTCATTTAATTCTTGAGGTTTTTGTAAGTGGTACAGTTGACCTTTGTTGTTTTGTATTTGGGTGCTCATTAGACAGGAGTTTTCTAAAAGAAGTAATTATACTTGCAATGCTGACCCTCAAAACTGAAAGTAGATTGAAATTCATTACTTAGTAAGCTGCCTATTTATAGTTTCCGTATAGATAAGGCAGTGAGAGAGAAAATTACTTTTTCTTGCTTTGCAAAAATACAAATACCTTTGAAAATAAGTGTAAGGTTTAAAATATGTACTGCTTTTATAAAGCAGGAAAACTTGGGGTGCATTTTGGGTGCTTCCAGAAATGAGTATCCATGGGAGAGAAGGTGGTAGTCTGTGTTTTGTCGTATGCCTATATCATTTGTGTAACATTACACAAATGCTAAATGTGTAATGCTAAAATACATTATCAAAGAAACAAATATCTAATATTTGTGGGTTGACAGTATGGATAAAGTACCATATTATGCTATTTTCAGCTTCTTTTAGCTTATGAGATATAAAGCAAAGTACACATTAACAGTTTGAAAAATCCTCTTCTGATACTTGATTAGGGTTAGGTCCTGATTTGAATGCATTTGATAACACTTGAGTGAGATCCAACTGAACATTGTACTTTTTTAATTTTTTTAAGATTTCACTTATTTATTCATGAGACACAGAGAGTGTCAGAGACATAGATAGATGGAGAAGCAGGCTTCCCATAGGGAGCCTGATGCAGGACTCGATTCCAGGACTCCGGGATCATGACCTGAGCCAAAGTCAGACACTCAGCCACTGAGCCACACAGGGGCCCTTGAACATTGTACTTTTTAATACTCATTTTAAAAACAAATATATTAACCAAGATGTGTCACTGGGCAAATACTAGCATCACATTAAAAAATCTGTTCTTGTAAAACTAGAATGATAGTAGAGATTAATAGGCACAATGTTATTTTTGTAATATTTTGTCATTCCTTAAGAATCTTTTTTTTTGAAAATGTTTCATTTAAAAATCATTTTTCCCCCACTTCTGGAATAAAATTAACATGTTTTGATCAAAATTACTCTAATTTTGAATATTTTGAAATTAGGTATGGAAATTAGTACTCAGATTTTTTCTTTTAAACCATAATTTTAAGTTTGGTTTCTCTGCCAGCAGCTTCTGCATTATAAGCTGGCTCACAAAAGAAGAGGTTTCCTTAACTCTCAAGATTTGCTTGTTCTCAGTATACAAATAGGAAGAGACCCAGGGTGCCTGGGTGGCTCACTCTGTTAAGCATTTGATTTCAGCTTAGGTCATGATGTCAGGGTCCTGAGACTGAGTCCCTCCTTGTTGTGCTCTGAGCTGGGCAGGCTCTGCTTTAAGATTCTCCTCTCTCTTCCCTTCTCTTTGAATACCCCCCTCCCCCCCACTGCTTACTCTCCTGCTTTCTTTCTAAAACAAAACCAATAGGAAGACACCCTTTCTGGCATTTTGACTTATAGGCCCTTGGTAAAAATGTGTTACTACCAAGTCAACAACAATTCTTAAAATTGCTGGCCTGACATTAGAACAGAACTGTGGCTAGTGAAGCACACTCATCTGTGAGATCAAGGGTGAGAGTTTGCATTTTCTTGCGTACTTTCTCCAATCCCAAGGGTAAGTTTAGTTTCGCCTTTAAGACAGAAACTTGGAGCTTCTAAAAGTCTGCACTGACCTGTGTGCCCCTCTGGTAGCTGCAAAGGCCCAGGAGGACCTCTGATCTCCGATTTGGCTGTGTCATCCCGATCAGGGAAAGGCCAAGAAACTGACAGCTCCTTCCTCAGGTGGATTTCCTCAGTTATGCCATCCTTTTTAAACAACTGTCAAGGGCTTCTTTCACTTTAAAACAGACTGCAGGTAGGGTACAGATTTTTTTTCAGAATGGCAACAGGGTAATGAGGCTCATTGTTGATATGTCGTCGATGGCAGCATATGAAAATCCCCTTCCTCTTTAAACACTCTGAATGTCCTTACTCACATATTTAAATGTGTTTTTTAGAAATACTAGCAGGTAACCTGGAATTCTCAAGGATGCGTAACTCTGGACAGAGGGAATGAAGACTTTCTTGAATGTCTTCTAGTTTTTGAATTGGAAATAAATGCAGAATGACCTCCATTCTGCCCATGGAGTTTGACCTTCTTGTCACTTTGTGTAACAGTAATTTCCTAATGTGTTCGTTAGTAAAAAAGATTTTTTTTCTACTCTTTTAGTAGCTGTTGGCCTGATTTTTTTGCATTTTCATTGGTAAAATATGTATGTCTATGCTGTGAGTGGAAAGGAATAGATTAATAAACACCACTGAACCAGCATTGCAATGTAATTAATTAACACTATCAGAAAACCCTGCTCATGTTTATCTGTGGACTTTTCTTTTTTTTTTTTTATAAATTTTTTTTTTTTTTATGATAGTCACAGAGAGAGAGAGAGAGAGAGAGAGAGAGAGAGAGGGGCAGAGACACAGGCAGAGGGAGAAGCAGGCTCCATGCACCGGGAGCCCGACGTGGGATTCGATCCCGGGTCTCCGGGATCGCGCCCTGGGCCAAAGGCAGGCGCTAAACCGCTGCGCCACCCAGGGATCCCCTCTGTGGACTTTTCTTTCCAAACATCTAAAAATTGTTCAGACTTACCTTACTTAGTTGTCTGACTTAGGTTAGGAAGGTGTAATATATATGTGTAGGCAGAAACTATTTGATGGTGACTCTAAAACTTAATTTATCATTAGAATTACCTGAAGGGTTTATTAAAATACAGATTGCTGGACCTCATCCATAGTTTCTAATTTCAGTGTGTGTGTATGGGGTGGGGGGTGGGGGAATGAGAATTTGCTTTTACATGTTGCCTGATGCTGCTGCTGCTTGTTACCCAGGAACCTCACTCTGAGAATCACTGCTTTAGGATATAGATCTCACCTTCTTCTTTGCCAAGGAGAGGTTGCTGAATTACAGAGGCAACCTTTTCTTTCCTCAGAAGCATTGGCTTTTTCTTTTTCTTTTCTTTTCTTTTCTTTTCTTTTCTTTTCTTTTCTTTTCTTTTTTTTCTTTTCTTTTCTTTTCTTTTCTTTTCTTTTCTTTTCTTTTCTTTTCTTTTCTTTTCTTTTCTTTTCTTTCTTTCTTTCTTTTTTTCTTTCTTTTTCTTTCTTTCATTGGCTTTTCTAAGCAGATGTTAAAAAAAGATTTATATACTCATCCATGGTGTCATGCACTGAGCTAGGTGCACTGGGGATAAATAAAATGGCCTCTGCCCTTGGGAAAATCACGGTTTAGAGAGGGAATTAACAAGAAAGCTCACAATCTGGATCCCAAGCTGGAAGTGCTGTGGTGAGATGTCTGGGGTTGTTGGTTCAGCTCTCTGGATTTGCTATGAGGAGTGGTCTAATCTTTTCTCAGAGCATCTCAGCTTTATACCTTTTTTTTTTTTAATTTCTATTTATTTTATGATAGTCAGAGAGAGAGAGAGAGAGAGAGAGGCAGAGACACAGGCAGAGGGAGAAGCAGGCTCCATGCACTGGGAGCCCGACGTGGGATTTGATCCTGGGTCTCCAGGATTGTGCCCTGGGCCAAAGGCAGGCGCCAAACCGCTGCGCCACCCAGGGATCCCTCAGCTTTATACCTTTGCAAGTGAAAGAAACAAGAATGTTCTGCTGTCAGGTGTTTTGTTAACTCTCAGATCAACTTCCTCTGTTCTTTGACTTCCTGGGCGTCCTAAATTGTATATTCAGGACCTCCAGGATTGGCATTGTCAGCTCTCCACCCCTAGCCATTGTGGAAGGGTCCTTCCCTTTTTCTTTTATATTTTAAAATTATAATTTCAGATACTGTCCACTGTGGCAGCAGGATTTGTAACAAGACCAAGTTAAGTGATCTTGGTTGAACTGATTTATGAGACAGCTTCAAAAATTCATGAGGTACCAGGGGAACTTTCTGTAGCTGGATCAGCATACAGCATTTCCCTTCACCTCTTCAAGTAGATCAGACATTTTATGATAGTGCAGCAGTTTAAAACGGAGCCTTCTAGATCATGGCCCTGCTGATTAAGACACTGAGATACCCCTTAGGAGAAAGGGGAGGGAGAGCAGATTGTTACTTTCAGAAGCCCTTTGTTTCTCTAACTCTGAGAGCATTGACTTTAGGTAAACTAGTGAAAACCTGGTAATTCCAGTTAGGAATATAACTGTCCAGGGCAAGGTTTTCTCCCTGGATCATCTGCTGTGGTCCTACTAGGGTTATTAAGGAATATCTTAATAATAGTCCCATACTCTTAAGCTCAGTGAAATGAGGCATGTGTGCAAGTTTTATGTGTACGTGTAAGAAATCAAGCAACATGGTTATTGGTTCTCTCCCTTCTTACTGTGAAAACCTTCTCTACAGAGGAACAAAGGATGTGGTTCAAAGCAGTGACAGGTTACAGTGCCTTCCCCATTTTATTGATTGTTCATTTCTTGTCTCTGACCTTATTAGCCACTTATTGATCTACTAGAAAAGCAAATAATTTTCCCTATATAGCACTTAGGTGAGCTGGGCTTTGATGACTTGTGTCCCAAAGGGTTTTTAAAAAAGTAGTTCCCTACTGAGTGGAAGCCTCTCTCCCATCTAATGTTATAATCTGTGATCTTGGGGGCCCTTTCTTAGTAGGATTATTGATGTCACAGACTAGCCTCATCATTTTAGCTACTCTCCTGTATTACATCACACATGCCCTATGGACTGTAATGGCCTCACAGCACACCCAACCTTGGAGTCAACACAAGGAGAACATGCGAGATCCCACTGGAGATAATGTGGGATAAAGTATGTCCTTTGCTGAGTCAGTTCTGAACAGCACTTGCCAACATGTCAAATTTTCACACTAAAGACAGCCAGAACCACTTTGTTGTTATAGATTGTATTTTGAGATTTTAATTCATGATTTTGGGCTCGAATTTGCTTCCATTTTAATTGCTAAAAATGCTTAGTTCTATACTACCTGTGCTTAGGGAGGGAGAGGTTAGGATTGAGGGTAGGTATGTATGGTAGAGAGGCAGAGTGGTACAGATAATGTAACATAGGAGATTAGATTCCCCAACATTGTAGGTGACTTTGACTATGTTCGTTTTTTTTTTTTTTTACATTTACATTTTCACATTTGTATTTTTCTGCTTTTGATTATACTCTGTTGGTTAAGATTAAATTTGGTTGCATCTCCTAATGTTTTATGAGGTGTGAGGCATGTTGTAGGAAACAATAGAAATAGAACTTGGAGAATAGTCCCTGATAATCTGTCAATGATATAATCCATTTAGAGGTGAATCCAAAGATTGACTCTATCAGTTGTGGGATTGATGAGTGTTTTTGTTGGTTTCTTTTTCTTTTGATTATTTTTTGAGTATGTAATACGGTCATGATTCAGAGATCAAAACCATATAAAAGTGATAGAGAGAGATGTCTCACTCTTATCCCCTGGACCCAGTATGTCCTACTCTGTAGCTTCCCATAACTACTTTATTAGTTTCTTATGTATCTTCCATAATTTCTCAAAGCAAATAGAAATATATTTGAGTATGTATTACACAGTAAATATCATAAACATGGTTCTGCATTTTTTTAAATTATCAGTATATCTTGGAGATCATTCCATCTCAGTACAGAGAGAACTTCCTAATTCTCTTTAAGGCTGTATAATATTCCCCTATGGTTATAGTATTCTTTCTTTAAGTAGTTCTGACCTTGGGTTATTTCTAGTCCTTCACTGTTAAAGTGATGCTGCATTTTGATTATATGGCATTTCATCCATGGGTATATATACATCTGGAGGGTAAACCCTTAGAAGTGAAATTGTTAGTCTAAGTGTATGTGTATTTGTAATTTTGATAATTATTGCCAAAATCCTCTGTACCAATTTTTATTGGTTGTACCAATGTATAGGAGTAGGGATTTCCCCACAGCCTTGTCAACAGGTTTTGTGGTTAAACTTCTGAATTTTTGCCAATCTGATAAGAGAAAATTGTATCTCAAAGTGGTTTCAGTTTGCATTTCTATATGAGTGATGTTGAGATCTGATAGTATTTTCGCTTTGTGAACAATCTGGTCGTATTCTTTGCTTATTTTTCTATTGGGTTTTTATTGTTTTTTTTGTATGTTTAAAAAAACTATTTTGCAGTACTTTTACACTTACGGAAAAATTGCAGAGATTTACTGGGATTTTATTTATTTATTTATTTATTTATTTATTTATTTATTTATTTATTTATTTAATTCATTCATTTTTTAAAAGATTTTATCTATTTATTCATGATAGACCTAGAGAAAGAGAGAGAGAGGCAGAGACACAGGCAGAGGGAAAAGCAGGCTCCATTCAGGGAGCCCGATGTGGGGCTCAATCCCGGGACTCCAGGGTCACGCCCCTGGCCAAAGGCAGGTGCTGAACCGCTGAGCCACCCAGGGTTCCCCACTGGGATTTTATTTTTATTTTTTTTATGCCACCATTAGCTCTGTTAATTATGTTAAATGGTTTGAATAAGTACAGGTCTCCTGGAATTCTGGGGCTTGTCATAGGTATGTCATCCCAAAGAAGGACGCAGATCCAACTGATGACTCTTAGCTGCCTCTGTGGATCTTCTGATGACACTTTGGGAGATTCCTCTCAGCCTCTGACTAGCCTCCATTGTTGGGGCATACAATTGAGAGCCTGTCCTCCTTTACTCTTCTTTTACTAGTATTAACTAGAAGGGTTATTGAAGTGAAAACCATGCCTCAAGTTTATATTTTTCTTTTTTTTTTTAAAGGAATTTGAAAGTTTTTTTTTTTTTTTAGATTTTATTTATTTATTGATGAGAGACACTGAGGGGTGGGGGTGGCAGAGGCACAGGCAGAGGGAGAAGCAGGCTCCATGCAGGGATTCCAATGTGGGACTCAGTCCCAGGCCTCCAGGATCATGCCCCAGGCCGAAGGCAGGCACTAAACCGCTGAGCCATCCAGGGATCCCCTCAAATTTATATTTCTTGAGAGTTACTTCTATTATATAAATTTGGTTTTCAAATGACTGAATCTTTCACAGACCAGGTTTCAAGTACATTAAATATTTGGTGATTTCCCTCTTATCTGCATCACATGGTAATTCAGAAAATGAGTAGCTGTAATTTTTTTCTGGAGCATCATGCTGTCATTTTGTCCTGTTAATTAGTTCTTGGAGTAAAGAGCTAGAATGTAGAGGCAGAGGTGCTTCTCCCTGCCTTGAAGGTGGATACCTGCTTTGAAGCTTTGTGTGCCACAGGGTCGGCCTCCCCTGGCTCTAGAATAAGACCTCCTTGATTCAAATTCCTTCCTTGCCATTGCTAGCTGTCAACTTGAACATGTCACTTAACTTGTTTGTGCTTTACTCTCCCCATTTATAAAAGGCGGGTAATGATAGTATGTGCCTGAGTAAGGTCATGAGGAGGAAATGTGATAGTACATGTGAAGTGCTTAGTGCAGGCCTGAAGAAGATGAGTTGCCAATAAATAGTGGTTTAAGAGCAGTAAAGAGCAATGATTTCAAAGACCGTCAGTGGCTGTGTGGCATTTGACTTCTGTTGATCAGCCTTTCTTCTCCCTATATCCTTTGCTCTTGTGAGGAATTTAGCCTACTAACGGAGATGGCGTTCACTCAACCAGTATTTGAGTAGTTGGCAGGTGCCAGATGATAATTACCATTTTTTTAGTGTTTTGCAGTTTGTGAAATTTGCATATTTCATTTTACCTCAATGAAATCTATTTTATAATAGCTTCAAGGTATTATTATACTTGGTTCGTAGTTGAGGAAATGGAGGGTCAAACAGCTTATCTGATTTGCTCAAGGTCACACAGCTCCTTGCTACTGGAGTTGGGGTCTGACTCCAGGCCTCCTGACACTGAACCTCCACCATATCCCTGGTCTCTTGAGTGGAAGGACTGGCACCAGCAAGGAGACTCTAAGAGATTGTGAACAGAAGAAGAACCTGGAATAGTTCCCAAGTGTCACTGAGTGTCACACCTTTTTAGGGCAGCAGATCTAGACAGAAGCCTGAGGTTGGCCAGCTTCTTCAGGTAACTAAATGAAGGTACTGCTGTGCTTGTGAGGGGCTCAGAGGGACCGTCACAGTGCTGGCAGGCAGCTTTATTGAGAGGGCAGGGTTCTCCATGGCTGCTCCTGGGTGGTCTTTGGGGCTGATTAATTGCTGGCATGGAGGGAGTTTATTATGGGAAAAGTAGATAAATTCAGAGAGGGGAGGACCTGTAATTTGAGAAGCATGCAGTTTTCCTGAGGAACACAAATAAAAGGGCTATAGTTTAGTATTCAGATGTGGTTCCACTTGTGCACAGGCAAGGAGAAAGAGGCAAAGGCAGAGAGAAAAGGAAGAAAAGTGAGTGACTCGTTTGAAAAAAGTCAGAGATCTTTGTGGGCACACCCACATGTCTGCCTGGGGTGTGTGTCAACTTTTCTTAAAGGGTTGGGGGAAGGGGTACGGTGGTTACTACATGATCTTTCTCAGAATTGCATTTGGGGTGATTTCTACTTCAGATGGGAAGTTATTCTACAGAGCTGTAGTGGACCAGCAATATCAGCATCCCCTGGGGTCTTGTTAGGAATGAAGATTTGGAGACCCCTGCCCTAGAATTGTTGAGTCAGAATTTCCAGGGGGTGGTGTTTAGGAATGTGTATTTTAACAAGATCCCCAGGTGAGGTTTTGGAAGCATTGCTCTAGTCTAGAGGCTCTTCAGTATCCTCCTTAGGGTTCTCTGCTCCTGGGATTAACCTGCCATTCACTAAACAGATATTGAATTCTTGCTGTGTAGGCACAACAGAAGGTGGACTATTGTGTAGATCCTACCTCTCCAGGAACATACAGTCTAAATGAGGAGACAGGATTGTTTACAACTAACTGGTATAAAGATAGTGTGAAAGGCTAGTAGGGAAGGCACAGAGAATACCTACGGCCATGTTGAGCATAGATGTGTTTCTATGGATGTGTGCAGGGACTAGTGGTGTGCAAAGCTGGGGACCATTACACTGGTGCTGAACTCCCAGGCAATTCTAATCCATGGTCTGCTGTTTTTTTTTCTCTCTCTCTTAAAAGATTTTATTTATTTATTCATGAGAGACAAACACAGAGAGAGGCAGAGATATAGGCAGAGGGAGAAGCAGGCTCCCTGCAAAGAACCTGATGTGGGACTCAATCCCAGATCCTGGAATCACGACCTGAGCCAAAGGCAGACTCTCAACCGCTGAGCCACCCAGGCGTCCCTGGTTCTGCTGCTTCTTTGCAAGCCTGCAGGGTGGACTGTGAATGGCCATAGTGGTATATGGCCCACAGCCTGTGAACCTGTTAAGCATCATGCATTGCTTGACTGTGTCTGCTTTACCTACTTGATAAGTGTTTTAAGAATTGCCAGGGTTATGAAGATGACTACTGGAAGGATATTCCCCATCATCTGCTTCTGGATCTCCTTTCACCTGTACCTCTCTCAAAAGCCTGCATGTCTACCAGTCTTTAAAGGAAAAAAATTGATTTGTCACTGGATTTCCATGCCTCAGCCTGGGAGAAATGTAAATGTTGTACTGGCCTTTAGTCCTCTGCCTTCAAGCCTAGATTTAGAGCTGATCATTATACCTTTAGAGTAGGTTAGGTATGAAAATAGCAGCAGGTTGAAGAGTCAGAGGAAACTGCTCTCAAGTGCTGGTTTGGTCAGGGTTAGAAGTACGAATATTAATACAGTCCACTTAAACAGTAAAATAACTCCCAGGGAAGAGGAACTATAAACTTTAGTAAATATCAGAGATGTTAAATGCTAAAAATAAAGGCTCTTTGCTGTTGTTTGGCTCTTTAAAGAGGGTGTTTATTGGTCAGGAGCGCTGGTCTGTTTGGTCACGTTTTGTTAGCTCTTCTTTTTTTGTGTGTGTATACAAGTGTGTAAATGCATTAGAATATAAATTAGTTAATTAAACAGGACAGTGTTACTAGAGTGTGAAATAGTAACCTGGCTAGCCAACTTAATTAAATCCTTTGTCATTTTTGTTTTGAAACAAGTTACATCTTGGGGAGGTCACTGTGTCCACACTTCTGAAATGTGCCTTGATTCTATTTTCTCCTTTTATCCTGCCCAGCACTGATTCTGACTTCATTCTCTCTCCCCCTCAACTGTTCACTCTGCCACCACCACTAGAGACTTTTTTCAGAGATCTCAGACTCTGAATGTTCCAACTGAAGTCTAGAAAAACCTTTGGAGGCTTCTTCCTGTTGTCTATAGGACATACTGTTTTCCAAACTCCTTAAGTAAGCCATGTGAGACTCTTTATATAGTCTGCCTCCAAAATACTGTTCAAGCCTTGTTTGTAGGCTTGCTCATCCCTGTAATCCAGCCCGTAGAACTGTCCACCATTTCTGGTACAAACAAAATATAACCAATAGTAACCCTACCTTGGTAGAGACAGTTCTGGGTATTTGATAAGCATTATCTTATACATGAAATTCAGCATTAGGGACTTTTGCCATTTGCCGAAGATCATGCACTTTTTGTTAGTAAGCTGGAATATTTTGATATTCTTACTTCTGGTTCCTGCTGTTATATTTCTATCCCTTTTCTTATATGTTTTCTATGCCTAAAGTACTCTCCTCTTTTCTTTTGTCTTTTTAGCCTTGGAAATTTATGTGTTAGACATTCTTAACAAGGTGTTTCCAAAGGTGTGCTTCTCTCCGTTCAGCCTGATAACATCATTAGTACTAATACTATCTAGTACTACTAGTAGGAGCTGGTTCCAAATCTTAATTTTTCTTCATTTCCCTTGCAAATAGTAGGTGCCTAATAGAATGGATGCATGGATGGATGGTTAGTATTAGTGTCTGGCTCCTTTTGTGATTTGAGTAGAGTATCCTTTGGCCAAGTTTAAGGCTTCAGAAACTGCTGTGTGGAAAGAATGCATGTCATTTCAGCCGTATCAGATTGTAGCAGGATGGTCCAACAAGCAAGGATTAAATACTAACAACTTGTTGGTCCTTTTTATTTGTAATTCAGCTGAATTACAGGTGGAAATTCGGCTGAAGAATTTGGAATGGACCTATTCATGGGAATTTATTTCTTCAGAGTTGATTGTCTGATTTGTGGCTTTATTAGTTTTCCAGTGTTGCCATAACAAAGTTCCTGAGACTGGGTGGCTTAAATAAAATAAGTTTATTGTCTCATGTCTGGAGGCTAAAAGTCCCAGATCAAGATGTTGTTGGGGTTGCTTTCTCCTGAAGCCAATCTCATTGGCTTGCAGATAGGCTGCCTTTTCACTGTGTCCTCACATGGTCTTTTCCCTGTGTTCATGCTGTGTCCACATGCCCTCTTTTTAAAAGGACACCAGTTATAGATGACCCTTGAACAGCACAGAGGTCAGAGATGCCGACCCCATGTGTAGTCAAAAATCTATATGTAACTTTGACTTCCTCCAAAACTTAACTGTTCATAGCCTACTGTTGACTGGAATCCTCACTGATAACTCAGTCAATTGACACATATTTTGTATGTTATATACTGTATTTTTACAATAAAGTAAGCTAGAGAAAATAATTTTTTTTTTTTAAGATTTCATTTTAGAGGGAGGGAGAAACCATGCACATTTGCGAGAGAGCACAAGCAAGGGGAGCTTCAAACAGAGGGAGAGGTAGAAGCAGGCTTCCCATTGAGCAGGGAGCCAGACGTGGGGCTCGATCCCAGGACCCTGGGATCATGACCTGAGCTGAAGGCAGGAGTCAGACACTTAACAGAAGGAGCTACCCAGGAGCCCTGAAAATAAATTGTTACTAAGAAAGTCACAGGGGCACCACCTGGCTGGCTCAATCAGTAGAGCATGTGACTCTTGATCTTGAGGCTGTGAGTTAGAGCCCTGCATTGGGTGTGGAGCCTACTAAAACAAAACTAAATTAAAAAAAAGGAAAGTGATAAGGAAAATAGATTTACAGTACTGTATTTAAGTGCATGTTAATAGTTCAAACCCCTGGTGTTCAAGGCTCAACTGTATAGTATTAAGGCCCAACCTAAAGAACTCATTTTAACTTAATTATCTCTTTAAAAGATTTTATCTCCAAATATGGTAATGTTCTGAAGTCCTAGGAGTTAGAGGACTCCAACATACAAATTTTGGGGGAACACATTTCAGCCCGTAACAGTGTATTATGGAAGTTCCTCTACTTAACCCTTCCCTTCTCTGCCTTTT
Organism: Canis lupus baileyi; assembly: GCF_048164855.1. Lineage (NCBI taxonomy): Eukaryota > Metazoa > Chordata > Mammalia > Carnivora > Canidae > Canis > Canis lupus. The sequence continues at coordinate 73,997,497 of NC_132845.1, forward strand.
CCTTTTGTTCCTTCTGGCAATTTTGTTTTACCAGAGGGCTGTCGGGAAGAGAAGTAGAGATAGAAGAAAAATACATTTATTTTGGGTGAATTTCAGGAAATAGCTGGTGAGGGGAATGGCGGAAGCTGTTGGTGAAAATGAGATTTTGATATTGCCTCTAGATGTGTATTGTCCTGACGCCTTCTATTCTGGTTTCCTGGGCAGATGAAAGCTGGCCGTGTGTTGGAAGGCTGGGGAAGTGTCTATTCTTTTATTAAGTGAAAAGGGAAATTGATAATCCTGCAGCTTTTTCAGTTGCCTGGAGAAATGAGAACTCTATCCTTATCTTTCCACTCTCCTTGGTAAAGTAGCTCGGGGACTGGCTAGGCACACTGAGGGTAGGGGGCAGGACAGGGTAACCTTGGCCCCCGACTGTGGCTGACTCCCTATGTGGCACCTGAGCAGAAGCTTACAAAATACCTGTCATATTGAATTCTTGAATTTGTTTGGCTCAACTACGTCGTTGTTCCCCAGACATTTTTACAAGGAGTTTTTCTTTATCTTTGTTTGTTAATTCCTACCCTTGTCTCCAGTTCTCACTGGCGGCTTATGTTTTTTCTTCCCTTTCTGTTTGTGATTATCAAGTAATTTATTAAATGGAGACAAGCTTAACTAGACATTAAATAATTGCAGGTGTGCAGCTGAATTGAGCTGCTGTCCTGTAACTAGGAACTCACAGCTGTTTGTGTTGTATTGTGTGATGAGATTACACTTTACCTCATTTGGTTACATGATCTCTTGCATATTGTAAGGTAAAAGTATGTTGAAGTTTCTGCTCCAAGCAATGCACAAAGACTGTTATGTTCCCAGGAAACCAACATAAAAGGTACTGGTAAGTCAGGTCTGGAGTCTTTGCACTACTTTCCTGGAAGTTTTTTGTTTCTGTGGACTTTTTCTTGATAGGGAACACTTGAATTACTCCTTGACTTTCAAATGTGATCAGTTATCACATCTTAAAATGATTTTTTTAAACTTTTTTTTTTTTTTTTGGTTACCTAACTGTAAAAGCAGAATTTTTCAGTTTCCAGCAAAGTAAGAGATCAGCAAATGTGTTGGACAAGTTAGCTCCTTCTGTGCTTTTTAATTATTAGACCTCATCTTCATACTTCTTATATAAATTTACCCCATGAGTAAGCTTTTATAAATGTGAATTTTCGTCATGAGATAGGTTGTAGTGCCATCGACTTGCTCCTTTTTTTTTTTTTTTAAAGAATCTACGGTTAAGTGGACCCTACATGTTTCTTTCTTTCTTTTTTTTTTTTCATGATTATATTTATTTATTCATGATAGAGAGAGAGAGAGAGAGAGAGAGAGGCAGAGACACAGGCAGAGGGAGGAGCAAGCTCCATGCAGGGAGCCTGATGTGGAACTCAATCCTGGGACTCCAGGATCATGCCCTGGGCAAAAGGCAGGCGCTTAAACCGCTGAGCCACCCAGGCTGCCCCAACCTGCTCCCTTTGAATGGTCTTGTAGTTTATAGTAGTTGCTAGAAGTAAACACCACTTTCACAGTATCTAGCTCAACACAGAATTTAGAGTAAGCTATTAATAAAGGATTGCTGAAGTCAACTATGCAGTAAGCCTAATGATTTTAATAATCAATGTACATGGATTTACTCTTAGGACATACAGGTATAAGGAATGTCATGCTGCCACTTGTCAGCTGTGTGACCTTGAGCATTCTACTTATGTGTCTTAATCTTTAGTTTCTTCATCTAGGTGGTTGTGAATATTAAAGAAATTTGATATATGCAAGAACACAGTATTTGGATGCATGCAGTGTGCCTGGCACTGGTTACTAGATACATTTGTGAACAAGGCAGACCAAAGCCCTAGGCCTTGGTGGGATTAAATTCCAGATCTTATTTTGACTCTCCACCAGAGAGAATCCACTTGGTGGGAGAACATGATACCTACCATTTATGAAAAAAAGTTTTTTTAAACTGAAATAGGTGCAATAACACTTTCTTTATTTGGTACATGTAAACACTGTTTCTACCTAGTACATGTCTGGCTTGTAGAATGATTCTTAAAGTCCTTCCTTGTGCTTATTCTTATCATCTACAGCTGTCTGTATTTATGGTGTTGTCTATTAAAAAACTGATTACAGGGCGACTGGGTGGGCCTTTGGATTGGGTCATGGTCCCAGGGTTCTGGGATTGAGTCCCACATTGGGCTCTCTGCTCAGTGAAGAATCTGCTTCTCCCTCTACTTCTCTCCCCTGCTCATACTCTCTCTTTCACGATCTCTCTCAACCAACCAGCCAACCAACCAACCAAAAGACCACACTGATTAAGAGACTTCATCTAGGCTTTTGGGATTGTTGGTCTTGGGATGCTGACTGTAGAGTGTCCTTCTCTGGGTCTTTGCTTTTTTCTAGGTTGTCTGTCAGGTTCCAGAAGGGGCCTCAGAGAATGAGTTTTGAGTGACATATTTGATACTTTGAATCTCTTTGTGAAAGCTCAGTTTGTTCAAGTAAGATCTGAATGACTCAGAGGAGGACACTGTGATGTTTGGCTTACCTAGCCCTGTCTGATATCACTGCTTTGTTAGTGTCTGCAGAAACACAAGCAGAAAAAATATCCCAGGGCATCAGATTGATTAGCTCTCCAAAAGTCTTTTTTTATGGGTGACAAAGAAAAAATCTTTTTGAGATTTTTCTCCTTTTTTTTATGGATGACTAATAGAAAAAAAAAGACATTGGCAATCTTTCAGAAGCATCGTGAAAGCATTCTCATTGTGAGATTCTGGAGTTCAGGCGTGGGAGGGTGTTAGTGATCAGACATCACTTCCTTGGTGACAGGGGTAGTGGTGGTCAGTGAATCTAGAACTGTATCCTAGATGAATGGACTGTGGCTTCTGTAAAGGCACACAGATGGCAGGCACCCATCTTATGTTATGCTGAATGCTGGACCTATAGTATATGGAATGTTTAAACCAGGGTTAGCACATAGCGCGTGTTATTATGAGGGACCTATCAGGTCAGAGCTATGATCCCATCATGTGGTTACAGTTTGCATTCTTTACTCCCTGAATTTTCCCTTAGGGTGGGAATAAATAATACATGGTAATGAAAAAAAGGCATGTTTTTGTGTGTTTTTTTTTTTAAATTGAATTTTGATTTAGGACCCTGAAGGTTGTGGAATTTGGTTGCTTATTGAGAAGACTTTGGGAGAATTGGATCTCCAACATACAACTAGTCTCACATTGAATTTCTTCCATTTATTGCTACAAAGGCAGGAATGTTTTTTTGAAGCTGAGGGAGGGCTGTTCCATGCTTGTTTATCAGAGCCACCAAAAGTAGATCACACATCCCTGATGACGCAGCTGATACTCTTGCTGCCTGGTTGAGTGTGTCTGAAAGACTTGCTTCCTCGCTGCAGGTTAGGAACATGTCACAAAGCCCAATTGCTGTGGAGATAATTGCAATGAGCAGACTTCACAGGATTGTACAAGGTTGGCTAGTGGCCAGGTTTAGACTGCCTTGGAAGAATTGGCCTAAAGGCAGAGAGGAAAAGTTTAGAAATCTCTTTTCTTCCTCTTTGGTTACATTAAAGCCAGTGAAACCAGATTGAGTCTCTTGTGCCTTTTTTAGGAATAGGAGCATGTAGCTCATGTGGACTTAAACTAGTTGGTATAAGTCACAGGCAGGGGCTTTGTATGGATGTTGTGTGTTGTGCTGTCCAGGTGGAGTTAAATTTGATATCAGAGGAATGAGTTAGCCTAGCAGAGTGTAACAATCGCTTGTTAGGGTGTTCTTCAGCACAAGCAGAAATTTTCACTCTATAATGTTTTTACTGTAACTTCTTATTCTGGTGTTGACTAAGGCTCAGATGGCCATTCTGGTAGGATGGACAAGTTTCACCCATGAGAGAAGTCTTAAGGCTCAGATAGCCATTCTGATAGGTTGGACAAGGAGAATAATCTTAAAGATGGTGAATTGGTCATTCATCGTTCCTTACAAAATAAGCATATTTCTGAAACCATCCATCCTAGCGCAGTACAGATAATGAGGTACTTTTGTTCTCTGACTTTGCTGCAAGCATGTGCTGACTCATATGGAAAGGGCAAAACCAGACATTTTTCCTTCCATTGAATCATTTCACGATGAGGATTTTGTCCTTTAAAATAAACCAAAATTCTAAACTTTATCAAGTGAAAGTTTGAGGGATTTGGAAATGAGGCAAAATGCCATTCCGTTTCTTAGAAAACTTTACTGGTACCTTTTGAGCTGACATTGACTAAATTTAACTCACTGTTTCAGTAGCATCATGCAGAACATCTTACTCCTTTTTCTAGTTTGTGTTCTTTAAAATTTCCTTTAAAAAATACCAACACTTTTCCCTGTCAGCTAGATAAACCCAAATATGAAGTGATCTGAAATGACCTTAGACAAAGCAAATGATTCTGACTCCTAGCTGGGAGACTTTCTCTTCTTGAAAGCCAACCCTCTAAATTGTGGGAGGATCCAAAGCAAAATCGAATTAAGTAAGTCCCTTAATTCCCATAAATAATTTCTAAATTATCCTTTTATATATCTTATATGCAGCTTGCAAGTGAATATCGCTGTTGAGAGCTACGGTTTGTCAGGGTTCAGATTTTAATTAGTTCGTGAGAGTGCATCCTTTTGAAGCTGTATACCACAGGTGGTTGGCTAGTTCTCCAAAAAGCAATTAAAATGCCCACTGTTATAATTAAGCTTGTTACTGGTTGTATGTTCTAGTTATAAAATGTATTTGGCAATTAAGGAAACTGAGATTGAGGCCTTTGGCTGGGTTCTTTGGGATGTAGCAACTACCACCATAATACTCTGCAAAAAGAATCAACTGGTTTGGGTACCTAGATGTAAGTCATATCTGAAGTCCTTCCTTGAGTATTTATTGTTATTCCATAAGTAAGAACAACCATAGTTTTCTTTTTTTAATTGAAGTATAATTAACATATAGTAGTATATTTGTTTCAGGTGTACAGTATAATGATTCAACAGTTCTGTACATTACTTGGTGCTCACCAAGGTAACAGATTTTTATACAAGGTAAAGTTGTGGAGTTCCTGATTATGAACTATATGTACACGAGACAAAAATCTAAACTTCCAAAAGAACAGTCTTTAGCTGAAAGTCATTTTTAAGAAGCTTCATCTTATCTTTTAAGAAGGTAGTTTGACTCTGACAGTGAACATTTGATTCGTTACATTAACATCTCCATTGCTCTGGTCAAATTTTTTATCTGGTTGCTGAAAGGGAGGTTTGGGGGAAATGCTGCCAGGGATGAGATGTGGTTAATGTCTGTTCTGGAACTGCAGAGCATTGGGAGATTTGGGTTGGCCACTGGGAGAGGCTGTGATGGTCAGGGCTAGTCTTTTTTTTTTTTTTTTTTTTTTTTTTAATTTTTTTTTTTTATTTATTTATGATAGTCACAGAGAGAGAGAGAGAGGCAGAGGCACAGGCAGAGGGAGAAGCAGGCTCCATGCACTGGGAGCCCGATGTGGGATTCGATCCTGGGTCTCCAGAATCGCGCCCTGGGCCAAAGGCAGGCGCCAAACCGCTGCGCCACCCAGGGATCCCTGGTCAGGGCTAGTCTTGATGCCAGATACAGTTTTTAGTGGTTTCCTTTGTGTGTCACATGACTTTTATTCTTTGCTTCCTTTTGTTGACCATTTTGGACTGTTTCTTTGTTCCTTAACATCAAAATGCATGGTGGATGAGACCATGGGACAAATGAGTCATTTAATGGACAGGTAAAAATCAGATTTAAAGTGAGGTTGAGGTTTTCTTGTGTATTTTATTTTGGAATACATTTAGCACAGATGAAGGAAAACGTACCACTTAGTTTTGTGATTCCATCCCATTGCCTTGACTATTCATACCCATCCATCCCTATGCAATTAACATAAAAGCGATGGTTTAAAAATGAGCTTAGCATTTTGAGCTGGATAGGAGGAAGGCTTCATAGCATGTTAAATCAGAGAAGAAGAGAAAAAGGCAAGTGTTTTATAATTATTATTTGGTTTTGAAGAATAGTGGAAGGATGGATTCTTATAAGTGTACTTCCCAGAGTTCTTTTAAGGTTGTGATTAATGATACAAATTAATTTTTTATTGTAGGAAAAGTTAGAATTATTAGAGATAACACTGTTTATTTGTAGTTCTCTGGACATATCTATGTTAAGCCTATAATATATCAGTATAAAATAAATTTAAAGGCTTTTTAGTCTGAGGACACTTGCTTTAAATCCATTTATATAAGCACTTTCTATGCCTCTTTTGTAATAGGTTTTTCATAATTTATTTCTAGTCTTGTAAAAATAGAGTAGAGAAAACCAGCCATATTATCAACTTGATTCTTTGAGTTCTACAATTTCCCTATGTACAGAACAAAATAAAACTAGTCTTTGGTGAAATCCTATGACATAAGATTATTGTTCTGAGGAAATGATGAGCTCCAAAGTGTACATTTGTATGTACTATGGTATGCATTATGTGTGGTGTTTTATAGTTCAAACACAACATAATCATCATCAAATAATACACATGAAATGTGATGTGGAAATAAGTCGAGTTTGACTTAAAACAAAAAGAAACTTGGAATTTCTAAGCAGTTTTACTTGTAGATCTAAGCAGTCTAATTAGTCTTATTCATAGCTTTGATAGGCTTTTCTACATAAAGTCCTATTCAGCCTCCCGATTCACGGTCTTTCCCTCCCTTTGTGCCATAGCACCCCATGCTTCCCTCATATGGCACTTCCCATGCTGTATTGTGTATTCCTCCATGTGGCTATAAATTATTAGGATGTGAGCAGATAATTATGCTTTTTTATTTTGCCTTTTATTTTACTTTTTCCATTGAATTCCTTTAAAAAAATTTTTTTTAAATTTTTATTTATTTATGATAGTCACAGAGAGAGAGAGAGGCGCAGAGACACAGGCAGAGGGAGAAGCAGGCTCCATGCACCGGGAGCCCGATGTGGGATTCAATCCTGGGTCTCCAGGATCGCGCCCTGGGCCAAAGGCAGGCGCCAAACCGCTGCGCCACCCAGGGATCCCGTCCTTTTTAAAAAATTGAAATGTCATTGACACCCAATAAACTTCACATATTTAAACTGGATAATGAAAAAAAGATAAACTGGATAATGTGTTAAGTTTTGAGACAGTACATAATCATGAAAACATCCCACAGTTAGGATCATGAACATATTTAGTACCCTCAAAAGTTTTCTCAAGCCCTTTTATAATACTTCCCTTCTTTGTACTGATCTGTTTTCTAGCACTATAGATTACTTGGCATTGCCAATAATTTTATATAAATGGAATCTCCTACAGTTTGTCCTCTTTTCTTTTGTCTGGCTTCTTTCACTCAGCATAATTATTTTGTGATTCATCCATGTAGTAGCATGTATTGATAGTTTCCTTTTCATTGCTGAGTACTATTCTGTTGTTTGGATATACTAAAGTTTGTTTATTCATTTTTTGGGGGCGTTTCCATTTCCAGTTTTCTTTTTTTTTCTTTCTTTTTGTCCTTTCCAATTTTCTGCCATTATAAATAAAGCTATGAATATTGACATATGAATGTGCAGTTGAATATTGGCATACAAGTCTTTATATGGACCTATATTTTCATTTCTCCTTGGTAAATACCTAGGAATGGAATGTCTGTGTCATATGACAGGCATATGTTTAAATGTATAAGAAGCTGCCAAACAGTTTTATAAATTGTTTATATTATTTTACTTCCTACCAGCAGTGAATGAGAGTTCCAGTTCCTTCATATTCTTGTGAACACTTAGTATGGTCAATATTTTTAAAATTTTAGCCATTCTAATAGGCATGCAGTAGAATCTCATTTTGGTTTGCATTTCCTTAATGACTAGTGGTATTGACTATCTCTTCATGTGCTTCCACCCATATATGTTCCTTTGAGAAGAATATGCTCAAATCTTTTGTCCATTTTTATTTTTTACTTTTAAGAAAGATTTATTTATTTATTTATTTATTTATTTATTTATTTATTTATTAGAGAGAGGGAAAGCACACACATGAGTGTGTGAGTCAGGGGAGGGGCAGAGAGAAAGAGACTCCAGCAGATTCCCTGCTGAGTGTGGAGCCCTGTCTGGGGCTCCATCTCATGACCCATGAGATCCTGAGCTGAATCGAAACCAAGAGCTGACACTCAACTTAGTGAGGCATGCAGGTATCCCTCTTTCGTCCATTAAAAAAATAAAAGGCTTTTCTTCTTACTGAGTTTCAAGAGTTTTTTATGTTTTTTGAATTCTTTTGTCAAATGTATGATTTGTAAGTATATTTTTATATCTTATGGGTTTATCTTTGCATTCCCATTAACAATGTCCTTAAAAGGGCAGAAGTTTTAAATTTTGGTGAAGTATAAATATCAGTTCGTTATTTTACAGATTATATTTCTGGCATTTTAGCTAAGAAATCTTTGCCTAACCAAAGGTCACCAAGGTTTTTTCCAGTTTTGTAGTGCTAGACTTTACATTTACATCTTTGATTAATTTTGGGTTAATATCAGTATGGTGTGAGATATGGATAGAATATATTTTTTTCATATGGATAATCAGTTATTTCCACATTATTTTTTTTACAAGATTACCTTCTCTCCATTGAATCGCCTTTGTATTTTTGTCAAAATTAGATGATTCTGCACGTGTGGATCAATTTAAGATTCCCTGTTTCATTCCAACAGATTGATGCTTCTCTCTTCAATAATCACACCATCTTGATTCTTGTAGCTTTATATTTAAAATTTTGTTTGTCAACATTGTTTTGACTATTTTGCTCCTTTGCCTTTCTACGTAAATTTTAGAATCCTCTTACTTATATCTAAATATTCTCCTGGGATTTTGATTGAAATTGCATAAATCTGTAGAGAAGTTTCAGGAGCATTGTTTACTATGCTGAATTTTCTAATTTATAATCATAGTATGTCCCTCCACTTATTTTGATCTTTCTTTGATTTCTTTCCATCAGTATCTTGCAGTGTTCAGCATGCTTGTCATATATATGTTTTAAACTTCTTCATTTTACATAGCTTTCATTCATTATATAGCCTTCATTCAGAAGGTTCAGAGACTTCTCTTTGGTGCTTGAGATGTGTTTATATTACATTCTTCTATTAATAGCTTCAGTGGTGTTAGTCTTCAGTACTGCTTAAGTTTTCCAAAGGCAAACTTCCCAGAGTTTTCCAAAGAGGAAGCCAAATTACATTTGGAGTCAAATCTGCCATAGGAGATTATTGACTACATAGGTTACCCTACTTAGATAGAACATCAGTAAATTCTTTAGCTTATATAATATCTCTTGAGGCACAAGCCAAAAAAAGTGATTATCAGAAATGTTCAGAGCAATTGTAATGCAGCTGTGGTTGAAAGAAGGATTTTATAGGCTGAAAAGCTGACTACTTTTTATGCAATTAGATTAGGAGAACACTGGTGGCTCTTGAAGCGCTATCAATGTTTCTTATCCATAAAGCAATCAAGGACATATTTTGGGTTGGAAACAGAATTCACAGGCTGGTAGAGTGCTGTAGTGGAAGGATTCCATAGGGATCATCAGTTCACGGAAAGGGAAAGAAAGCCTGTTCTCTCAGTTACTTGGTTTCCCTGGAGGAAAGTATTCTCAGTGAACTCTTCCTGAAATGCAGTCTGTTTCTATTAAGAACTACAGTCACAGCCCTTCCCACTGAGCAGATTATGTCTGGCGAGGGTAGGCAGTCAGAATGGAGAGATGAGGGATTGGTATTGGGTATTAGAGCTGCTGAAGTGGCAGTTGACCAGTGTGCCTGGTGGGACTGTATGAGAACTTCCTGTGAGGGACAGATGTGGCTGGTGACTGCTTGCATAGACCAGCAGAGTTTCCTTCTGCCGGGTACTATTTTGAGTTATTTATGTGTATGAACTCATCTGATCTTACAACCTTGTGAGGTAAAGATATTGTAATCATTCCGTTTTGTGAGTGAGCAAAATGAGGCACAGAGGGATCAGGACTTTTCTAGTAGCTGATGGAGGTGGGAGAGGAATCCAGGCAGTCTGGCCCTAGAACGCGCACGTTCTTGGCCACGACATTCTGTCAGATGGCTAGAGAATGTGTATGCTATGAGATCCCAGAGAGAAATGATCCCTAAAAACCTCCCTGCTAGTCTTGGAGACCTTGAGATTCAGTTTTCTTTAGTTTTAAAATAAAAGAGACTTCTGTCAATGGTACGATTGACAGTTCATTTCTGAAGTTCCAAATTTAAAGCTCTTTGGAAGATAGATTTTCAAATATTAAATGTGTGTGTATGAAAGTTTCCCTGCTTAGAAGTCCCTTCTCTCCCACAACTATATATTATCTGTTTTGAATGTTTGTGTCCCATGTTTTTTCCCCCTCCTTTCCAAGTAAGACAGACTCAGGTTTCTATCAGAATGGAGTTAAATGTGCCTTTGATTTAGAATGTGGCAATGAGAGATTGTTTGGGTATGCATTCTTATACGGAACCAGGTATAAACAGTTTTAAAGAATCCTAGCCACTAAAATAAACAGGTGTTGGTGGGCAGAGGGTATGGAGTGGCTGCCTAGCTCTGGCTGACCAAGCATTCCTGGGGGCATTTGCCACCAGCAACCTGGATGTGGACATTAGTGAGTATAAAAGAGGAGTTGGCCAGATGAGCTCTGTTTGTGGCCTCTTATAGACATTTTACAGCATTTCAGCTGCTCCTTCTTCAGTGGGCACAGAGCCATGCTTGGCCATAACTCTTATGGGAAATAGGACAGTGTTCTAGACTGTATGGAGGATGGAGGCCAGAAGGAAGGGATGGAAGGGAGCAGAATGAAAGGAAAAAGTAATGATTTTAAATGTACTTTGCTTCAGGTATTCCAGCATCAGGGGAACCATACCTCCAGTAGAGTGTAGAATTTGTGCTTTGAGAAGGGGTTGAAACTAGGTCTTCTGGAGTGTCATGTGGAATGATTCTTTGTTGAAGCGGGGTTGGGGGTGGGGAGCATAGATGATCAAAAGGCTCTTGTTCTCTGCCTTTCTCTGTCTCTTTCTCTCTTACATATACACACACACGTCCTTGTTTTTTTGCTAATTATAGGGCAGTGAATAAGATTCATCTACTGTTTTAATCTTTGGGTATGATTAAGTAATAGAGCCATGTACTGGGTAGCATGAAAGTCTTTTTGTCCCTGCCAGTGAAGGAGGCCAAAGATGACATTTGGACTTGGACTCTTCAGTTTAAATTACTAACAATTTATTGGGAGTCTGTTATGTTCCAGGTATATCACGTGGACATGAGATATGGCATGTAAAGGCTAATTGTTGAAACAGTTTATATTGGTCTAGATATACTTCCACTAGACTGTATTCTCATGTAAGACAAAGATTATCATTGAAACTTATAGTAATGATTGTCATTTAAAACTATACAAATGTTACCCATTCTTTCTGAAAAATATAGGTGTGTATCAGGATCTTTGGTAGGTGTATTTGTTTCCTGTTTGTTGTTGTAACAAATTACCACAAATTTAGTGGCTTAAAATAATACAAATTTATTATCTTGCAGTTTTGTAGGTTAGAAGTGCAACATGAGTCTCCATGGGCTGAAATCAAGGTGTCAGCAGGGCTGTTTTTCTTCTGGAGGCTGTAGGGGAGATTCTGTTACCTGGGATTTTCAGCTTCCAGAGGATTTTTTTTTTTAATTAATTAATTAAATTTTTTTTTTCCGGAGGCTTTTTGTATTCCTTGCTGTGTCATCCCTTCCTTCATCTTCAGAGCCAGGGACTGCAGGTAGAGACCTTTTCACAATGCCATTTCTCTTTTCCCCACTTCAATAGTCATATCTTCCTCTTCTATTTAAGAACCTTTGATATTATATTAGGCCCACCTGGACAATTTAGGATAATCCCTTTAAGATTTGCTGACCAGCATCCTTAATTCCACCTACAACCTTATTAGTTCCTCTTTGTCCTATAACATGATGCCTTCAGAGGTTCCAGGAAGATAGGACATTTGACATCCTTGGGGAACCATTATTTTACCTTCCACAGTAGTGGGGAGCTTTTTCCGAATTTTGCTGATTCCCCTATTTGAGTGAAATTATATAATGGCCCCCTCCAGTCCTTTTTTGCATAATGAATTGTTACATGTGAATGTGTCCTGTGCCTGTGAGTGGCGGGAAGCTTATCATTCAGTGCCTTAAAGCCTCATACCTCTTCATTATGATAAAAACCCAGCCACCTAAACATTTAATGATTAATTGGTTTTGTAGATTCTTGGTGTTGGAACGAAGCTAGAGGTCTGCTTAGCCAGCCTGCCTTGCAGGGGCTTCCAGATGTACTATTGTGTGTCTTCCACATGGCTGTCCCACCTTTGCTGACACAGGGTGGCCTGCCTTGGCAGATAATGTCTTTGAACAGCTCTGTTTTTCTGTTAGGAAGTTCCTGCTTTATACTGAGAGGAAATCTGTCTTTTTGCAAGTATGTAGAACCTATTGGTTCTTTCTTGTTTTACTCTCTGGGGTCATATTGAATAAGTCTAATTTCCTCTTTCACACTTGAAGCCCTTGAGATATTTCTAAAGGCAGCTCTCATATCCCCCAAGTATTCGGACTAAAAATTCTCAATATCTTCAACTGTATCTCACTTGAAACTGTTTTGAGACTTTGTTCCATCCTGGTCACTCTCCTGAGTATGATACAACACAGAGAAGTGGGGACTGAAGGATGATTTAATAGGAGCCTTTAAATGCCGGGGGAATTGTCATACGGAGGAGGCTGGTAAGATCTTTGCCATCACCACGGAAACAAGAGATCACAGGCTTATATTGTGGCTAAAGAGATTTAGGTGTCAGGAAACCTGTCTTAACCTCATGGATTGAGATCGTGCAAAGGACTGCCATGGGAAGTTGAGGGATCTTTTGCCCTAGAAATGTATAAGACAGGCCTTTAACCTCAGAACTCATTTATTTCGTATCAGAGACTTTGCTTTTAGTTAAATGTTCTGCTTAAAGCATTCTTGTCATTGCTTGTCATCTATGCCTGATGCCCGGATTTCCCTCTTGTGTTGGTTCATTGGATGTAAGGTATCATCATGACTGCTGTTAATCACAGGGGGGAAGGAATATGGTTCAGGGCTTTATGAAGGAAGGGAAACAGTGGCGTAGCTCAGGATAATTAATAGCAAGTGGAGTGACAGTTTGATTCCCTGGTAGGGACCCTGGCATTGTTGAAGGAAAAAAAATCACTTTATTCTTTCATAGAGAGAGGCAGCTGTAATTCTGGTTGGATGGAATCCAATTAAAAGGAACTGACATGCAAATTGATGATCAGACAGTGTGAGCGTAGAAAAAGTCCAAGAAGAGTTCTGTAAGAAGTAGCAGTGAACAGTTAAGTGATTTGGCATGGTAATGTGCATAAGAAAAATGGAAACATATGGGTTGGCTACCTGAGCAATTATAAGTCTGAATCTCAGCCAGAAGAGAGCAGGAGATTGGTTGGTTTGGTTGGTTTATAGTACTAAACTTTTAGACATTTTGTTTGGTTGAGGCATATACATTTTGGGAATTACAGATAACAGAATGATTATAAATCAACCCTTGAGGCTTATAGGTTTCCAAATTGTCTTGGTTAAATATAATACTTCCAAAAATACAGGATGGGAATCCAAGCCTGGCTTTTGCAAAGATCTCATGGTACAGATACACGTCACCTGACCTTATGATGTGTCCTTAAAGATTTGTGTGAGAACTGACTCCTAAATTTAGGCTGAAATAGGGGAGCTTGCCATTTATAGTAATGCTATTATGAATCATTTTCTAAAGTGAAAAATCCTTTTATAACAAAGTCATGCCCAATTTATCTTTTGACTAAATTCATAAGTCCATGTATTAGGTTTACTTAAACAAAGGTATTTTTCTTTGAAATGAAATAATTATAGGGACATGTAGCAGTTAAGCTTTAGAGTAACCGAAAAAATGGACATAGTTTTGTAAGAAGTCAGTGTATTGCTTCTTAGGGAAGAAAATTCTGCTTAAGAAGTCAGATAGTTTCTGCTGCTATTATAGGAGGAGAAGGTTGCCCAGCGTATTGCAGAGAGATTTATTAGGTTCTTTTGGGAGCTGCAGCAGAACTGGCTATGAAATGTTTTGAAGGAGGAGGAAATTCAGAGGAAAGCCAAAGAAGGTGAAGTGGAGTTCACCCTGAGAGAGATGTGGAAGACTGAGCAGCTTGGAGAAGACCTCTAGGGACAGCAGCAGTGACAGGAAGAGCTTGGGGTGTACTGTGGGCAGTGCTTTCATTCAGCACGACAGTACCCACATGTCATGCTGGTTGGCAGCAAGGAATATCGCCAAAGGGGGTGCAGAATGGCCAGGGTCAGTTTTTGTTGGTTCAGGGGCCACATGTCCTATAAGCCCAATAATGTTTTGCCCCTTGCTGCCACTGGGCTCAGACATTCCAGCAGCCATGCACTCTGCCACCTTGGTCACCATTACTTTGCACTTTGCACTCTGCCTGGAATGCTCTTAACCTCAGGGCTCCCTTCCTCACTTGGAGTTTCTGCTAGAAGCTCTGTTATTAGGGAGACATTTCCTCATGATCTAGACAGAGCAAGCACTGCTCTTCCCTTACGCTGCTTTATTTTTCTTCATAGCAGTCATTTCCCCCTCAAGCATGTGTTTATTTGTTAAATGTTTTTCCCTTTTCTCTCCATCAGAAGTAAGTTCCATGAAAGTTGAGGCCCAGTGTGCTTCTCAATACCATATTCCTAGCACCTAATCCATAACAACTCATGAAGGTGATTTTTAGGCAGTCTTTGTGCCTATCACTATGGTAAGAGCTGAGAATGAGAAGGAGAATGTAGGACTCTGTTGCTGTCCTATATTATATAATATATTATATAATTATAATAGTTATAATAGCCTGAGCACAGAGTGCTGTGAGCTTTGAGAAATAAGCTGGGAATAGTCACCATAGAACTAGATCTAGAGTGATACAGAGGAGGTTCGGTGGTCAAGGCAAGGAAGGACATTATAGACTGACAAAAGAGGTTGAATGAAGTTGGAGAGATTTAGAAATGAATTTTGTGTTTGGAAGTCCTTGTGTGAATTCAATGTGGCTGCTGGAGCACAGATGGATTGTGAAGCATGGCAGAGAGGACTGAGATGTATGTTTGGGAAGAATATTTCCAACTTGGTTGATACCTAATTTGGAAAATTTTTTATTTTATTTTATTTTATTTTATTTATTTTATTTTTTTAAAAGATTTTATTTATTTATTCATAAGAGAGAGAGAGAGAGAGAGAGAGAGAGAGAGTGAGTCAGAGACACAGGCAGAGGGAGAAGCAGGTTCCATTCAGGGAGCCTAACATGGGACTCGATCCTGGGTCTCCCGGATCACACCCTGGGCTGCAGGTGGCGCTAAACTGCTAAACCACTGGGGCTGCCCTGGAAAATTTTTTAAAGACTTATTTATTTATTTGAGAGAGAGAGGTATATGGGTGGAGAGGAGGGGGAGAGGGAAGGGGAGAGGGAGAGAGAGAAAAAAGTCCCAAGCCGACTCCAACACAGGGCTCAAGCTCACCACTTTGAGTTAATGACCTGAGCCAAAACCAAGAGCTGGAGGCAAAACCAAGAGCTGGAGGCTTGAAATGCACTACCCAAACTTTTTTTTTCCAAGTTTTTATTTAAATTCTAGTTAGTTAATATAGAGTGTAATATTAGTTTCAGGTGTAGGATTTAGTGGTTGGTTCATCACTTACATATACCACAGTGCTTATACCAAGTGCCCTCCTCAATACCTGTCACCATTTCAACCCATCCCCCTGCACATCTCCCCTCTAGTAACCATGATAGTTAAGAGTCTGTTTTCTGGTTTGCCTCTCTCCCAGGCCGACCCCTGCATTCATCTGTTTTGTTTCTTAAATTCTGCGTGAGTGAAAGAATGAAACCATATGGTATTTGTCTTTCTCTGACTTATTTTGTTTAGCATAATAGTCTCTAGCTCCATCCATATTACTGCAAATAGCAAGATTTCATTCTTTTTGATGTCTGAATAATATTCCATTGTGTGTGTATGTGTATGTGTATATCTTCTCTATCCATTCATCAATTGATGGACACTTGGGCTCTTTCCATATAATTGGCTATTGTTGATAATGCTGCTATAAACATCAGGGTGCGTGTATCCCTTTGAATTAGTATTTTTGTATCCTTTGGGTAAATACCCAGTAGTATAATTGCTGAATCATAAGTTAGTTCTATTTTAAACTCTTAAAAACTATTTATTTATTTATTTATTTATTTATTTATTTATTTATTTATTTATTCATTCATTCATTCATTCATTCATTCATTTATTTACTTATTTATGTGTGTGAGAGAGAGAGAGAGAGAATGCTAGTGCATAACAGTGGGGAGGAGCAGAGGGAGGAGAGGGACAAGCAGACTCTATATTGAGCACAGAGCCCAAGGGGCTTGGCTTTGTGACCCCGAGGTGATGACCCTGAGCTGAAATCAAGAGTGAGATGCTCAACTGCCTGAGCCACCAGGTGTCCCTCTATTTTAAACGTTTTGAGGAACCTTCATACTGTTTTCCAGTATGAAAACTGGCTGCACCAGTTTATATTCCAACCAACAGTGTAGAGGGTTTCCCTTTCTCTGCATCCTTGCCAATACCTGTTGTTTGCTGTGTTGTTAATTTTAGCCATTCTGATGGGTGTGAGGTGGTATTTCATTGTAGTTTTGATTTGCATTTCCTTGATAATGAATGTTGTTGGAGCTCCAAAGTCTTTAAGCAGGGAAGCTTCAATATCCAAAAGATAGTGCTAAGGATGGATGGAAGTGGGAAAGGTGTACAGGTAGAGGTAGGATGTAGAGCAAGGGTAAATATGATTTTTCCAACTTGAAATGCATGAGAAAGTTTGGGGTTGAAAGACCATAGCATGAAAAGCAATTCCTCTTTTTTACGGATGCATAGTGATATACTTTGCATAGGCAGTGACTGAAGATCAATGACTAGCTGTTCAGTGTTTTCAGTATGGGTAAAGATGTGTCATTGCGACACAGAAGAAGAAAATGCTCTTTTAGTTCATAGAATAGATAAGTGTAATTGGAAAATGTCTTGGCATACAGATGGGAATTCTCATACCAACTCGTGTTTAGCAGCCGTGTGACCTTGGAAAGTTAATTTAACTGTTTGCCTTTCAGGAATGGACTTTGTTGATTTGTTTGCATTGTTGTGCAAAATGAAGTGTGATATTTGGGAAATTATATTAAAATTGCCTTTAGAAATATTAGGAAATGTTAGGAGTCCTTTGTTTTAATAGAAACATATCTATTTAAGGAGAATAGAACTTAAATATTCTAACAACAACAAGAAAAAGACAAGGGAAAAGAAAAGAGAGAAAAGCAGGTCTGGAATTGCTTTTTCCCTGGAATATGGTATCACCAAAGTGTCATAGCCACTTACACCCTGAGAAAAACATGACTGTTTCCAAGAGGTGGCCTGCATGGTTTTTAAAGCAGGCATTGGAGGAGCGACTTTTTGCTGCTTTTATTCTACATGTCAAAACAAGTTCTGTTTCAGCAGTTGGTGATAGCTACTATAGAGCAGTGCAGAAGCAAGAAGGAGGATTTGATCCTGTGAGATGTGCTCCTGCATATGAACCTGCAGGTCACAGCAATTTGCGCTCTCAAGGGCTGGATATCAGACAGTTGGACACTTTATCCTGCTTTTTACTGCCTTTATCATTTACAGTAGCTTCTGTAGGGTCCCCCCACCCCATTTGTCCTTGGTCATTTGGAGTTGCCAAATTGTATCTTGTTATATATGGAATGTTATATAGGCTGTGAGGTTCTCTGAGACCTTTTTGGGAAATCTGGGAAACCTTATATTTTGGATGGTTTGCCTATTTTTGAGAAGGGGGAAGGAAAGGAATGTTTTATGATAATTGCTTTGAAATAGGTCCATTTGTAGAGTTTTAACTCTGGCAAAGGACAGAACAGCTTCATGGTTAATGCTAAGTTCCTAAAGTCTGACTGCTAGGTCCAGTCCACCTTTCCCGCTTACTAGTTATGTGACTATGTGAGAGTTACTTAATTTTCCCATCTGTAAAATAGGGGAGAGTAATAGCATGTACCCGTAGGGTGGTTGTGAGGACTGCATGAGTAAAATATATGTGAACCATTTAGATAAAGGACTGGTAAACAATACATACTTTCAAAATGTTAGTTCTGGCTTTCTCATAGCCATTGGCATTTCTAAGGATTTGCGGGAAATCCTCAGATGAATCCTGGTTGAAGCCAAGCCTTTTCTGCTTGCTCTGTCAGAAAAAGACTTAATTGGCAGAGTGCTAGAAATGATTCAATGGGTAGCTCCATACCTCAGTCTACTGGCATTGTATAAGAAGCAACTCATTACACTCTAATGGTAGCTTAGTGAAATGGATGAGTCGTCTCAGTCATCGACAGAAGTCAAGCCAAGCATCCTGGAATGTCTGGGAACCACCTGGAGAGAGGACAGAAGTCTGCAGTACAGTTGTAGTGGATGGATGAGTGGGACCCAAGAGGGAACTACAAAAGCAGTGTAACTTGTGTTGATTCCAGCAAGCAGAAGGGGTTTCCAGGGTGTTCCTGAGAAAGGGATTCTGTTAAGTTGGGGAGCAGAAACCACTCAACAGGAAGAGTCAGACCACCTAGATGAACCCCTAACCTGCCACTGACATTGTCTGTCACATCCTTTGGGTGAGTCACATTTCTTCTCTGACCCTTAGTTTCTTTGTCTGTTAACTGATTAGATGAATTCTTGACTCCCATTCTTCTCCGGGCTCTGTAATTTCACAGTTTCATTGGCTTTCAAGAACTGTGCGAGGTAGGGAGTATTGCAGAACAACCTGCTGTTAGACCTTAGCCTGTGAGAATCTTCAGTTTTGTTTTTTGTTATTTCAAAGAAGTTCCTGTTCAAAAGACTATGAAGCATTTCATCATTGGTCTTGTGAGGGAATTGTCTCTTTAATCTTTCACGTTTCCTTTTTCCCTACAAGTGATATCCACAGGACTGCTGTTGTCTTCTGCTCTCTGGATCAGCACTTTTGGAGAGAAATGAAAACATTGCACTTTTAAAGACACAGAAAGCAAAAAACTAGTATCAGGATTCAAGGTTACAGAATTGGTTAACTTTCTGATTTGTTTTGCTGAGCTGAATGAAAAAGATTTGATTGAATGTTACTGCTTAGGGATAAATATTAATAACCACAAAAATGCCCCAGTGGTACTTTTTTTTCCCTCTTTGCAAAGAATTTCAAATTATGGTCTAGGACTTGGATTATTATTGTCAACTGAACATGAATATGAGAAATGTGGAGTGACTGAATAAAGGACTTGGTTGGAGGGGGGAACTCTTTCCAGGTACATGTCTGGAGGGGAGGTTTATTAGTTTGGACATGTAAGTATCAAGCAACTGCTCTGGAATTTATAAGATTAGCTAACAGAAATAATATTAGAGAGAGAGAGTGAGTGAGTGGGAGGGGCCGAGGGAGAGGGAGAGAGAATCCCAAAATGATTCCATGCAAAGCACAGAGCCCAGCATGGGACTCTATTCCACAACCTGAGCTGAAACTAGTGGTTGGACGCTCAGTGGACTGTGCCACCCAGGCACCCCAGAACCAAAGTGTTTCTAAACTTTAATATTCCACAAAGAATCTTTTAGGTTACGTTTGAGAGTTCCCAGTAATATTCAGGTAGATCTTCACCACAGCTTAAAATAAACTTACATATATAGTCAATTTCTTTTTGTTGTTGTTGTTGTTTGTTTTGTTTTATTTTTTTTGTCCTCTATCATAGCTGACTTTACCTTTTAGGGCAAAATTGGTATCGTATTGGTATTAACTTATTTGCAAAATCAACTGAAATATATCAAACATTTAATTGTAATCAGGATTTACTAATAAGAGCTGGCCCCTCCCCTCATGAAGTCCGCCTGAGTGAGGCACAAAGTTTGAAAAGTAAACATTATTATTGTGCACATACATGTCTGTAAGAGTGTGATAGGCCTGTGGTTATTTCCAGCCGACTGCCTACCGCGTAGTATGCATGTGCTAGAGATAATCATTAAGAACTTTGGGAGCAGAGAAGAGGAGACATATGCAGCTTGGAGAGAGAATGGAGAAACCTTCATGAAGGAGGTGACATTATGATGTTTCAGAGAACAGGAAGGTATATGCTCTGTAGACAGGCAGGGTTATTCTGGGGAGGGAGACTGGAATTGGAGGACATTGGAGATAACCTGACCCCTTTTGAGGTCCTAAAAGTAAGTGCAGTGTTGCCAGAGTGCTAAGTTTGTCTTAAGGGGCAGTGGAAAATGGGTGTCAGAGTATAGGCTTTTTGAGGGCTGATCTCAAACTTGAGGGGAAGATGTGTTTGGGGAGTTGTGTGCTGGGAACAGTTGCTAGCTCTCCCAGATTTCAGTGTCTCCTGAAATAGGTGTTACACTGTACTGTGGAAATACCAGGATCAGATCAGTTCGTCAATATCCAGTTAATGTACACGCAGAATTTGGGCAGCAAGGTGCAGTATATAGGGTGTTATGTGAAAACAGTGGGTATGCACAATTACAGTCTTAGTTTATGCAAGAAATCATCGTGATGCTCACTGATGGAGAGTTCAAATGTGGAAGGTGTAGGGAGAGATGTTAGATTAGCCGTTGTAATGTCTATGCCTGTGTCCCTGTCCCCCGCCCCCCAGCAATGGTTCTCAGCTTAGCTACACATTGAAATCACTTGGCTGAAAAAAAATCTTAGGTACAATTTATAGATAGTGAAATAAACAAATCTTAAGTGCACAGATCAATGAATTTTGACTAATAAACACATGTAATCCACATACCCATCAAGTTAGCATAATCATCACCTGAGAAAGTTCTTCTACTAAGTCCCATCCCAGCCTCCCAGAGGCATCCACCCTTCTGATTCCTGTTAGCAAAGCATAGTTTCTGCCTGTTTTGAGCTCCCATGAAAATGGAATCATACACTGTACTTCACTGTGTCTGGCTTCTTTTGTTAAACATAATCCTTTTGAGATTGTTTTATGTTGTACATATCTGTTCTTTTATTTATTGCTGAGTAGTATTCTCTTCTGTAGATATGTGACAATTTAACCATTTATTTCCCTATCGACATTTGAATGGTTTCAAATTTCTGGCTATTAAAAATAAAGCAGTAATGATCAATATTGTAAAAGGATTTTTTATGGATATAGGTTTTCAATTCTTTTGCATGGATGTCTAGGAGTGGAACTGTGGGGTTATTATAAGGTATGTGAGTATATGTTTAACTGTATAAGAAACTGCCAAACAGTTTTCCACCAAAGTGGTTGTCCCGATTTACATTCCTACCATTATTGCAATTAGAGTTCTGGTTGCTCCATAGTCTCAAAAGTATTTGGTGGTGTTAGTGTTTTTTATTCTAGCCATTCTGTTGAGGATAAAATCTTATCTCATTATGGTTTTGGTTTGCATTTTTCTGATGACTAGGAGTGTCGTTTGTGGTATTTATGCCTTTGGACCATTTTAATTTTGGGTTGTTTGTATGTATGCTGCTGATTCATAGGAGGTCTTAAATGTTCTAATACAAGTCCCTGGTCAGATGTATGTAGTAAGAATGTTTCTCCCAGTCTGTGGTTGGGCTTTTCCAATTTCCTAATGATGTTTTTGGATGAGCAGAAGTTTTTAATTTTGATGAAGTCTTGTCTATCTTATTTTTCCCTTTTGTGTTTCAGGTCTTTTGTGTCCTAAGATATCTTTGCTTACCTTGTGTTATAGAAATACTGATCCTTGTTTTCTTCTAGAAGCTTTATCTGTTTTTTGGTTTATGATCCATCTCAGACTTTTGTATGTGGTATAAGAGTAAATTGCTCCTTTATCCCTCTTACATTTATCCAATTTTTCTAGCATTATTTGTTGGAAAGACTTTCTTTTACTTGTTGAATATATTTGGTGCCTTTGTTGAAAATCACTTGTCTGTTTAAGTCTATTTCTCATTATTTGTGGGCGCTAAGTTCTGCTTCACTGATATATTTGCCAGTACTTTACTGCCACATTTTCTTACTTTGGCTTTATAGTAAGTGTTGAACTGCAGTAGTGTGCATCCTCCCTCTTTGTTCTTTTTTTCCTCCCAAAGATTGTTTTGACTATTCTAGGTCCTTTGCTTTTCCATATAAAATTTTAGAATCAAATTGTCAAATTCTTAAAAACAAACACCTAGCATGCTTTACAAAATCCTGTGATATCCATGCCATACGCCATGCCAGTTAAATCAGAATCTTCTGTGGGTGGAATCCAGGTATTTATCTGTTAAAACTCCTAGGTTATTTCAGATGCAGCAAAGGTTGAGAACTAATGTGCTGATGGGATTCTAGTGTGTGGTCCTCCAAAAAAGAAATTCAGTAGTGGATTACTGGGGTGGAACTTACCCTGGTGGGATATGTGTGTGAGAGTTGAAGTAGGCCCGGAAATGGAAGAGATTGCCGATGTTTGTGAAAAACGGGCAGAGTTCTTCGAGGACTGTGGAAAGGGAAATGAGAAGCTGTATGGTCTAGGAAAGCCCTCTCCTCAGTCCCCATTGGCTTCTATTGCTCAAGTACTGCTTTTGGCTATTATGCCTGATTTTTCATGATATCCTCACTCTAAGACTGCCACAAATGTAGCCTAAAAACTAGCAACTCAAGGGATGCCTGGGTGGCTCAGTTGGTTAAGTGTCTGCCTTCAGCTCAGGTAGTCTGGTTGCCCTGAGATCCAACCTCAGGTTGGGCTCCCTGAGCTGGGAGCCTCTTTTCCCTCTCCCCACTGCTGGTGTTTTTTTTCTCTCTCTCAAATGAATAAACAAAATCTTTAAAAACAAAACAAAAAACCTAGTAACCTGGAAGCGAAGGCATGTCCCTGTTTGCTAAAGCTTGTAAGTGCATTATTTTAGAGAATAACTCTCCTCTATTTTAAGGAAATGTTTGTGAAATCTGCATAACAATGACCTGGGTAGGCACATTCTAAAATGATTATGTGTTTTTACTTTTTTGAAGGTTCTGTCTTTTTAAATTTTAATGGCTTTGGGCAAACATTGATTCATCCATTCATTCCATGGTTAGGTAGTTCTGTCAGAAGTGGTGCCTCCCTAAAAGGCTTTAAAGAAAAAAGGGACAAAAAGTTGCAATCACATAATGTTGCTCTTTGGGAACCTCTAAGCTCTGTGGGCGGGTAGGTGCTTGCTTGTGGCTTTTTTTTTTTTTTTAACACATTTTCCTTCTTGGAGAA
This sequence comes from Canis lupus baileyi, assembly GCF_048164855.1. Classification (NCBI taxonomy): domain Eukaryota; kingdom Metazoa; phylum Chordata; class Mammalia; order Carnivora; family Canidae; genus Canis; species Canis lupus. Next base: position 74,020,827 of record NC_132845.1, read on the forward strand.
GTTGAACTAGTCTGCCGAGTCCCTCTTTCTGAGATGCAAGTTCTCCTAAACAGCTGTAGAGAATTAATTTCAGTTAGAGCTAGCAGAGCTTTGATCTCAACTTTCTGCTCAGTGTTATGGAAAATCCTTTCTGGAAAAGAGCTGGTGTCTACCTGCTATGGGATGCTTCAAAATTCAGATGAACATTGGATTTTTGAGTGTTTTCCTAGTAGAAACAGCATGGAAAATCCTTTAGTGAGCTAGATTTTACAGTGCACACAGAAAGCAAGTATTGATATATTTATATTTTTCTGCGTGTGACATATTGGTTGTACTATTTTCTTATTCTTAATAGAATTCAAATATGCCATGTCCAAATCCACACCTTACATTGCTCTGTAAGGGGTGAGACATTTTAGCCAGGAAAGAGCCTTGATAATAGCAATTTTTAAGTTTTTTTGTAAATATATGTATTCTTTGGTGGGTGGAGGGTGAGAGGAGAATCGCTTTCCCTTTGCTCTTACCATCTTATTAAACACCACACACACAACTTTCTTTTAATAACGTTTTTATAAAGAGAGAAGAGTATTCACAGATTGCTCTTTAAGAAATCCCTCCCACATTTTTTCCCTCATTTTTATACCTCTATTCTAGGATTTATCAGTAATGCACACATTACTTTTATGGCGGTGTAATCATAACAAATAATTTTATACTTTACTTAACATTAAAAAAACCATTTCTACGTTGCTATGTTATCTTCATAATTAGTAATTTAATGACTGCATAATAGTACATCAAATTGTGCTATGATTTACATTTTTCTAATGTTTGAAGTTTTCAATTTTGTGCCATTATACCACAAAGAACTTATTTGTGCATAGGATTCCCTCTGCCCCCTTAATTTCTTTGATATGTTTTCTGTTGTAGAATAATAACAGGGTGTCTTTTTGTTTTAAGGGTTTTATCAGCGTACAGTTTACACTGCATATTATTGTCAGTGATATAAGGTGTACTTGTCTTGAAAATTATCATTATTTACATTTTTAGGGATAACTGTATCACTAAAAAGGCTGTACTTTCCCTTTATTTTTTACACTAGTTTGAACCTCATTCATGTTTGCATTTTACTGGTTTATGGATTGGAATTTTTTCCCATAACTGATGGGAAGTTTTTATGTTACACATTGAGTAACCCTTGGCAATATTTGTTATGAATACTTTTTCCAGTTCCTTTTCACTTTAGTTTTCCATTATAAAGGAGTTTATGTGGTTGAATTTTTAAAATTTTCTTTTTTGACTTCTGTTGCCTTAAGATGAACAAACTTATCATCCTTTGAGAGGTACAATACCAATTCTGCTTTTTATCTCCCAGTATTTCCTGTGGTTTAATTAAAAGACCTTTTTTGGATCTGCCTTAGTTTCTGTTGATTCATGTGTCCTCTTCTTACCTGCAGTGCTACGAGGAAAGGTGGTTAAATCGGGAGTTTGAGTTGTTCACAGGTCTTGGGAGAGGAATAGAAACAGCCAGAATTCCTATCTTGTCTTCCTGTAATGTCTACAAGTCTGTGTTTACTCGTCTTTAAAGCTGGGATGAGAATAACAAATGTACAGAGAATTTTTTAATGCACTTAAGCCTTCTCTTAAGCACTGTTAAGAACCTCGGTTAGAAGTGTTTCAAATACCAAGTAGCTGTAACCTTTGATTAATATGTGCATCATCATTTCTTGGATTTTTATCAATAGTTAGAGACCACATGGGATCTTTGCTGTCTTCTGAAGCTAACCACGACCCCGTGACTTGTGGATTTGGGGATGTGGGTCTAGAAAAAAACTGTAAACTGAGGATGACCATCAGAAATATGTAGTATGTGAATCAGGTCTGAGTCCCCAGTGAGGATTCTGGGGAATAGATAAGAGATATGACTTCAGGAAGTAGAAGTACCTGAGGCAGTGTGGATAAAACACAGGAGCTTGACAGAAAGATTTGTTTAACCCAACTTTGCCACTTTTACTTATGTGACCTTGGGTAAGTCATTCAGCCTCTCCAAACTGTTTCCTCAGTTATAAAATGAATTAATATTGATGAGTTTTTTAATGAAATAAGAAAATTTATGTGAAATATTCAACATAGTATCTAACTCATGCCAAGCAAATGCCAAGGAAATTATAGTTGGTATTATTACTTGTATTAATAGGTAACATTTGTATAACATTTATGAATTACAGAGCCCTTTAACATGCTGTTTCTCATCTGTGAATTGGAATGCTTTGTACAGAATGTTTTTTTATATTTTCTACTGGCTTTTTATATTCATAGTCTCAAGAGGATGTTCCCGTTAGTTACCTGTACAGCTTGTGTACACTCAGTTGGCATTTGTCATGTACTTTCATACCAATGTCTTATTATCTAAATCAAATTCTAAAACTCTGTGTTAGTACAAAGGTTGTATCTTATTCATCTGGGCCACAAAGTCCACACCCATCACTGTTGGAGGCTCTAGTTCTACCATTTATTTATTATTTAAGTGACCATAGGCAAGTTAGTCTCTAGCTTGCCAGGGCCACCCTTTCCTCATATGTAAAATGGATAACAAATTTCTTGTGAGGATTACTTCAGTCAATCCATTGGAAAGTACTCTATATAGCATACTAGAAATTTTTTCCACACCTCACTGTGCCTAGCATGATAGTCATTGCTTAGAAGATACATGTTCATTGGAGTTAGAGGCTGAGGGGAAGCTGTGTGTACCCAAGTCTTACCTTTAGTATCAAGATACTTTCATTTAGAAAGGGAAGATTGTTCTTTGTGGCTAGTTGTCATGCAGGGTGCTATGGCAGGCTAATTAATACTCTGGTACCCTTGCCTTTGAAATGTTTGCTTCTTGCAATAAAACATGTGGGGCATAGTTACACATAGGTGCTCAAAACATGTTCAGAGCTTTAATCCTAACTGGAGGGAATAGGCTTAGTCTATAATAACTACATCTGGATTTTGGGTGTGTGATCTCTGGTCAATCTGGAGGGCTGCACATGAGGCCCAATAGTCAGTGAACACTGGGGTACTGGCTAGCAGAATCAACTTTGTTTCTCCTGGAATTCTTTTTTTCTGGTAGATCACAGCTATATTTCTGTGTGTCCTTGGTTTACATTTTTTTTTTAATTTTCCAATATGATTTTCAGACGTGGCAATACTAAAATGTTAGCTGTGGTCAGTTTTAATAGATAAGATTTTTAAAAAATTTTTATTTATTTATGATAGTCACACACAGAGAGAGAGAGAGAGGCAGAGACAAAGGCAGAGGGAGAAGCAGGCTCCATGCACCAGGAGCCCGACATGGGATTCGATCCCGGGTCTCCAGGATCGGGCCCTGGGACAAAGGCAGGCGCTAAACCGCTGTGCCACCCAGGGATCCCAGTTTTAATAGATAAAGCCCAAATTCTAGGTATCCATTTCTCTCTTAAAATAAAATAAATAAATAAATGAATGAAAAATAAATAAATAAAGTCATGCTATGAAGGAAAAAAAAACTAAAATATTTAATAAAAAAAATTCCTTTGTTCATTTTGGAAAATGGTACCTTTGTTAATCCCCTAAGAGACAATTTATTATATTCTGACAGTATTTGAATAGTGTGATGTCTCAGTTTAAATTTATTTTTCCTGGCACAGTTTTTATTCTGTAAAACTTGTACCGTTAGGAAGAGGATGTTTGTTTCTCATGGGGAAGGGAAGAGCCTAGTGGACAGAAAAAGGGTGAAGGGTGTTGCCTCCTTGAATGTAGAGTGGTGTGTAATTTATACTTAAGGAGTTCTTTGAGAAGAACAGCCAGTTTAGCAGCTTGGTTTTGCTAATTATGGAGTGCTTGATGTGTTTTCATCTGGTCCATTCTATCAAGTCCTGTATTCCTTTGGGATATGGGGGAATTGGCTTTGGTTTAGGAGAGGTACACAAGTGGCATGTGTCATTTCTCTCCTAAGAGGGTAGAGAGGACAAGCTTCTTTCAGATAATTACTGTTGGGGGCTGGGGCACAGGAGCCTTTGGCGTTCCCCTCAGCTCAGTTGGTGGGTAACAAATTTGATGGAAAAGCAAAGAGGGAATTATTTTTTTAAAGCTATGATATACTCCATATGTGATTAAGCCATTGGTGGCCTTTTAAATACAGAAGAAACTTGCATTAGGAACCTGGTATCCAAGAGCCTTTGATTTTATGAAATCTAGGAACATGATGATCGGTTGTCAGTATTTTGGTCATATTCCGTGAGTGTCCTCTCAGTCAGTAGTCTTGGTAGAGAGAGTTTGAACATGGCCCTGAAGAAACCTTACTCTAGGGAGGTCAAGGCTATAACCTCCACACGGTCTAAAAAAGCATTTGGTAGCAAAAAAGAGCACCCCATTGGGATATTTTTTTTAAAAATAAGATGTTAACTTATTAAAAGTTCTGTTTTTGTTTTCTTTGTTTTCTTTATAATATACATGACTCTGCTACATTGTGTAAATAGTACCTTGTAAAGAACATGCCTCACAGATAAAGTACTGTTAGCATCCCCAGTGCTGGTGTATTGTCCTTTTCTTGTCCAAATCAGCAAGGTGTTCCTAGACTTGGGCACCAGGGAGTCTTTCAACATCCTACTTTGTTAAAACATGCTTCCTGCGGTTTGTTTATCTTCTTTGGGGTTCTTAGCAAATCCCAAACCACTCACCTTTCCTAGTACTATTAATGTTCTAAGAGGGGCTATACATTATATTAAAGTCAGGGTAGTTATCCATGGGAAGGCTGGTTTTTAAATGAGATCCTTATTCAGCCTCTTTTTAGCTAGTGTTTCATTACCACCAAGGATTTATAATGCAATAGCTCTGAGGCAGAGCTGGTAAGAATGCCAGCTTCGCTAATATTTAGAGTCATAAAATTCTGGATATTGGACAAGCTCTTAATTACTTTGAATCCGTCTTTGTCTTAATAAAAGTTGGATTGTACCCACTAAAACAAGATGGCTGTGTTTGCATTAATCTCCAAATGTAGGTTAATACCTTTTTAAAAGCTGTCTCTTAGACAAGAGACTTGAAAATTAATTTCCCATTTTCAGCTTAAGATGAAGAGCTTTTCCACGTGTGGAGTTTGAAGGGCTGCCACTTTTCTGATGTTGTAGATTCAGGTGCCAATAATAACTCTCTGTTCCTCTTTTTTTTCTTCTTCTTTTTTTTAATAGGTAAAGAAAAAAGTCTTCTGGTGCTTTGGAGACTTGTATTTGTGGGTTTTTTTTTTTTTTTTTTTTTTTTTTTTGTAATTTGCTTCAAAGTAAAGTTCTGTCAGTGGAGTTTGAATCACTGAGGATGAGGGACATGATGAAGGACTAAATAATGGGAATCCTATGAAAAGCCATTGCTGTAGAAATTTGGATTTCATACATATTTTTGCTGTCAAGCTAGTTATTTTAACATTTTTTTCATCCTTTAATGTCTAAGCACTTACTTATTGGGGGGTTTCCCCATAATGGTAGGTTCTTAACTTACTTCTTCAAGTACAAGATAAAAACTTCTTAACGCCCCCCCTCCCCGTTCTCCAGAGTATCTAGTGCTATGTAACCACTTAGCATCATTAATTCCAGGATTCATTTCTATGCTACAGATGGTCAATGAGATTATAAGGGCTCTGAAAAGATTTTTATATAAATTGAGGTCTTCTTAGTTGAAAGACAGAGATGTCTGGCACACTAATTTCTCTTCCCCGGTTTCAGTGTAGGAGTATCCAGTGTGCTATATTAACCAGATTCTATTTCAATTATCAGTGGGGCTTGGGAACAGGGAATTAGGGACAGTTTAAGAAGGAAAAGTGGAAACTTATATAATCACATGAAAGGGAACAAGTCACAAGAATCTTCTTGTTAAAGTTACAAGTATTAAAAATCTTGTTTTGTATTTCAGCCTATTCATTTTATAGACATTTATTATAAAAATTTATGTAATAGGTAAGAATGACACATGGCATTTTTTAACAATGCAGATTTCTAGGCCTTTCCCCTGGAAATTCCAGTTCAGCAGGTCTGGGATATAGGTCCCAGAAATCTGATTCTTATGATCAGGCACATTTGATATGCAGAAAACTCCCATTCTGTTCTCTAGAAGCTCCAGTTATTCATGGACAGTTTGTAGGATATACTATTTTCTCCTTTGTTAAGTCTCTGTGGATTGTAGGATTTTGTGAGGGGATGTCTTCCAATAGAACCTTTTGCAAAACTTTATGGAGATACCACTGCAAATATAGACACTTTAGTACGTAGTTTTTGGATTCATAATGGCAAATGAATGAAGAGGCAGCTGGATGGCAGGTGCCCCAAATCTGTCATTGTGAAGAATGGAATTGGGGTGTCAGGCCTGAGGATGAAGGGAGGTAGATGAGCCATGTGCTCTCCTCAAAGGCTTACAGAGTTATACTGTGGAGGAGGGGGCCATGCTTCCGGGAGTCCCACAGAGCAGACCTAGGACTAACAAGTGGATGTCATGGGAGCTGAACACAAAGAAATAGGTGCAATGCAGGGGACTGGCAGCCTTCATGAGATACTGCTTTTACCTTCTCATTATTCGGAGCCTGTGGAACTATTGTTTTCCCCCAAAGAAATCAGGTTTAGACTACCAGTTAATAAGAGAAGAATGGGTATGCACAGCTGGAAGCCAAGTGAAGGGCGTGGTGTGCAAATTAAGCCTGTCCCCTCCCCTAAGCCTGTAGGCCTTCATCAGAAGCCTAGGACTTGTATGCTTCTGCAAGTGGCTGTAGACAGCACGGTATGGTGGTGAGTGGAGATGCAGGTAGCCATGCAGCCCCTCACTGAGTGTGTGAGCTCCATAAGGGCTGCATCTTAGAAAGTTTACTGCTGTAGATGGCTAGCTAGTCGACTGCTACAGAGGGGTAGGGGTCTGGCTTACAGGATAGGGCTTACTGAAATGGTGGTCAAATGAGGAATCAGGAGGAAATGTGTATCTCACATTCGGTGCTGACTGAGAAGATTCCTAAGATCCTTTCTCACTTAGAAACCCTGTGATGCCTGCTTCGAAGATTAAGCCTTAAATCTCAGCATGGATGACCCATGTCAGAAATGGTGAAATTTTCTAGGCACATCAGTTGAGGAACCTGCTGGCTGATTTGTCTTGGATATTTCCTGTGATTTTCAGTTGTTGTGGTATGTTCCTCTTTTCAGAGAGAAATGAGAATTTGTTGCAAGTTTATGGCCTAGATTAATTGGAATATTTTGTGAAGCCTCTCAAGTGTTATCACTTCATCTTTACCCTTGCTTGCTATTATGCATGAGAAGCATTTGAGTTATTTTAGAGAAGATGTAAATTTGCTTGTGTTATCCAGTGTCAGCTTAAAGCTGATTAGCATTTTGTATCACCTTTGCAGCTCATAAATCATCCACTTCCCTTCTCAGTGCGCAAGCCATAAGTCAGCAAGGAAGCACCTGCTGTAGGCCTAGCCACTTCTTGTCCTGTGATTTAGAGAACACTCCAGACTTCATCTGAGTCCCTTTGTGGTTTGGTCTATGGTAAGCCTTCACTTAAATGGGAAATGAGTAGAGACTCTTGGTGGATTTTTCCCAGAGAGGTCCTCAGACATATAGTCCATGAGGTTGGTCCAGCCACGGGTATGGTTTGTTTGGCCTATTTAGTATGTAAAAAATCTTGGAGGCAGTTTCCAACCTTTAAAAATTAGGAAATGTCACATAAAAATCCATATTTGTGTTTATTCTTGGCAAATCAGAAGGTCTAGTAGCACCACACCATGCTCCATGCTGAGCTCCCAACTGGTACTGAGAGTGCGTGTATGCTAGAGAAGGGCCAGATTTCCTACTTTCCTGTAAGAATCTGCCCTTCCTCAGTTTTTCTACAGTGAGCCAACTTTACTCAAGGTCCTACATGTATAGATACTTGAATTTGACACCTTGCTATAACATGACACATTTTTTTTAAAAAAGCAATATTGGGCAGCCCGGTGGCGCAGCGGTTTAGCACCGCCTGCAGCCCGGGGTGTGATCCTGGAGACCCAGGATCGAGTCCCACATCAGGCTTCCTGCATGAAGCCTGCTTCTCCCTCTGCCTCTCTCTTCGCTCTCTCTGAATGAATAAATAAATAAATCTTTAAAAAAAAAATAAAAAATAAAAAAGCAATATTAACCATTTAACTTGATTGAATATCAAGAGGCTAACATTTCTGGAGTCATAATTAAGGTAGTTTGCTCTGCTAAAGTGCTTATATATGCTTGTTTAGGTCGTCCTCAATTATCCCTAATTTTATAGATGAGGAAATTAAGGAAAGATAAAAAAACAAAAACAAAACTTGCTCAAGGTCGTCCATCTCCTGTCACTGGACTGTGTGTTCCTCACACCCACACTCCTCCAGGAGCAGTGGGCGTCATTTAAGTGGCAGTGACATACTCCCTGAATCCCCAGCCTACCCCTGGCGGAAGCAGGGTGTCCTGCTCCAGGCACAGGGACTAGGGGATATTTGAAAGGCGGCCCCTTGTAAGGTGCCTATTGATTTTCTTCACCCTCTTGTTTTCATCATCCATCCTCTTATTGTAGGATGCTTATCTGTCATGTATAAAAGCCTTGTTACAGGGAACCCAAACAAGTCATTGACATTTAAAATTAAATTGCAACAGGTATTGTCAATAGCTGAACTGCTCATTGACAGTGCATCTCTATCACATTGAGAGAACATCCTGACTGGGTATATATCCTGCCAAACCAAATTGGAGACATTGGCTGCCTACCAGCAAATCTGGTTTGACTTGCAGAAAGTTCAGAAATGTACACATCCCTCACCAATCTCAAAATACTAGGTTTATGGAAACTGATGATTTTTTTGCTGAGCTTCCTTGCAGCAAGAGGGAATTCTGGTGTCTCCACTATCTGCGAAACTAGAGAGGGAAGCTATGGCTTTGAAAGGGAGAGACCTGCAGATTAAGGATGGGGTGAATTTCATTGCAGGGGGGGAGGGGTGGCTATTCGGTTATTTATCTGTATATTGAAGTGATACAGCCATTTTCTTCTTTCCCCTCTTTTTCTTCCTCCCTCCCCCTTTTCACTTCCTGCTCCTACCGTCTTGTCTATATATGGAAAGGGGGGTGGGAGTGGGAGAGAGGAGAGCTCACATTTATTCTGTTAGGCAATGTTCTGTAGTACTTCATGTGAATTAATTCATTTGATTGCCACAATAACCCCAGGGAACGAGTATGCTACAGATAAAGAAACTGAGGCACAGAGAGCATAAAACATTTGTTCAGACTAGAACCATTGTTAGACTAGGTTCCCTCCCAAGGCTGATGTAGCTTGTACTCTTAGGGTAAACATTTAAGCCTGTATGTCTCTGGACACTGGGAGTTCCTCTGGAGGCCTTACAAATAGCAGTTTGGTTGGTAGGGCAATTAAGTATGCTGGGTATACTATGCTGAGCTCTAGTGGGGGAGAGAAGGAATGGAATCTAGTGCTTACCCGTGTTATACATGCTTATTGGTTTGTGGCAGGAAAGATTGACGCCAGAATCAAAATGACTTAAAGCAGCTTCCCTGGAGAAGCACTACTCTAAAGGTTCTTTTCCTCTTTGTTGCCCTAGGTCCCTTGTGAATAGGATTTAGCTGTGATTCAGCGGCTGCTGTTCTTTTGGTAATCAGTGTGGAGGAGGGAGATGAGGGCTGCTATTAATGGCTTCTTATTTTGCATTCTCTTAATCAGATATCCTGCAGTTATTAATGTGCATGCAAGATGCTGTCTGGTGTCCCTGGGTGATTTTGTGAGGTGTACTGGACTGTTAAGCTTTCTAAGATGGAATGTGTTATTAGGTTCTGGCCTGGGGGTGTTGGATGGGTGGAGGTTGTTAAAAAGCACTAAGTGAAAGGAGAATGGTATAAAATCAAGCTTCTGATCTTGGGTTGGGGAGATGTAATGTGAGTGGGTGGGACAACAATCTACCAGTTTCACCTCTGTCTCCTGTAAAACCTATCCTATGATACCCTTCAGATATTAAAAGTAGAATAACAGAGCTATTTACTAGGCAACTAAATGCAAATTCTCTCCCCCATTAGTTTTAATTAGGATGAAATCATACATTTAAATAACCATTTCTGTTACTAATAACTGAAGTTCTCATTGTCTGTGAACCCAGGAAAATGCTACTTCTTGTGTGGACTGCCCACCTCTGAGTCACTCAACACCTGCATGTTGACACAGCCAGGTTCCTGATGGAGATGTACGTGTGTGGGGCTTCAGAGTGTTCCTGGTGCGGAGAATCCTGGCTACACAGCTTTCCCACTCTACCTTGGGGACAGACAGGATAGTCCAGCCAGAGAGGAAAGGGTTTGCAAGATCCAAAAACAAAAACTGAAAGACCCAAACAATAACCCCAAAACCTTCAGCCAGATTCTACCTAGTTTTAATCTTGCTATTTAAGCGCTTAAAGGGCTGTATTTTTTTTTAATACTCCATCCATCTCTTCCATTTAAACAAATGTCATAACAATGTGATGTCAACACAGTTGGAGATAAGCATTTGCATTAAAAGAATGGGATCTTTGAGGCTTTAGCTCTCAAATTTGTGCTGATTGTTTAGTATTTACTTGATGTAGTATATGTGGTCTGTTTCGAGAGCCTGTGGATGCGGTGGTGTGCAGAGTGGGTGGCTGGTGTGTGTGTGTATGTAGGGGGAAGGCCAAGCTGCTGTTGGGAGGATCAGAAACAAGTAAGCAGCTTGGCTTCACTCCCTCGGTGGCATAACCAGCTAATGAATAAGAGGACTGCTGAACTCCCAGTTGTCTTCATGGCTAGAAAGACTTCATAAAGTCTGAGTCTACCTTTAATGGGTCATTGAGGTGGGAGCAAAATCAACAGAAGACATGTAGTTTACAGCAACCTGAAATGTGCCATTGACATGATCACCTGCCTTCTTTGGCCCTCTGGAGGTGTGGCTGGCCCTGCTTGCATCCTCCAGGAATGGGAATTGTGCCAGATACCAGCTAGACAAGACCAGCTGCTTCTTTGATGTTTTTTGGACATGATTGGCTGTAGCTTTTGATCAGGAAACTGTTCTGATGAAGTCTGACCAGCATCATTTAGACAGGAATGAATGACAGCTGATGTACAGGATTTTTCTTGATTGGCAGCGTTTGGAACTAGTCACCAGAGGAGGGGGGGAGAGAAGCCAGCTCTGATTGACAAACACTTATCTTTATTTAATCTACTTCTGAGGCACTGCAGTTAAAATTTTAGGCATCTGAAAGAAAGGAAGGCACAATTGTGAGACGTAATTAAAGATTCTTGCCAAAAACATACTTAAATAAAAAATGTGTTCAATATAGGAGTGATGCATAGAGTCTGGGTGTGAGGTTACCACTGCTCCTGTGGTGTGTGAGAGAGGGTCTTGCATAGAGACCATTAATGTTTAGCCAGAATTAAAAATAGTGATGGCCTTGGATAGGTATAGGTATAGAAAATTCTAAGTCTAGTTACTATTTCTTTGACTTGCCAACCTGTTTGGTAAGGTTTCCTGTGGGGCTTCTGGTGGTCATTTCTCATCTAGTTGATCCATTGAGGTCTTGAATCATAAGTTTCCGTGTGTGTGTGTGTGTGTGTGTGTTTTAAAGATTTTATTTATTTATTCATGAGAATACACAGAGAGGAGAGAGAGATAGGCAGAGACACAGGCAGAGGGAGAAGCAGGCTCCATGCAGGGAGCCTGATATGGGACTCGACCCCAGGTCTCCAGGATCATGCCCTGGGCTGAAGGCGATGCTAAACCATTGAGCCACCCAGGTTGCCCAGTTTCCGTGTGTTTTGAGAAAAGATGACAAGCAGGAATTTCAGGCTTGTTTCAGAAGGGCTAATCTATGATTCCCTGAGAGCTAATTGTCTGCAGTGTGCTAGTACTGGTTTACAAATGGGCTTGGGATCTTGGCTAATCCTGGAACCACAGTTTTTCCCTTGTTCCTTCTCATTCCACTTCACCCCCACCCCCACCCCAGTTTGGTTTTGAGGATGTACGCTGCATTCTTTGAGTAATTACCTTTGAAATGAAACTGAATATATTTTAAGTCTAAAGTTAATCTATTTTGACCCCCTTGGACAATCGGTGTCCAGACTTTAAGTCTGGGCACCTCCCTCCCTGCAACCACGTCTAATATTTTAGTTTTACCTTTTTGGAAACATACAAATGAGACATTATTATTATTATTATTATTGAAGATTTTATTTATTTGAGAGAGAGAGTGTGTGTACACAAGTGGGAGGAGGGGCAGAGGGAGAGAGGGAGAAGCAGGCTCCTCACTGAGCAGGGAGGGTGCCGGGAGGCTTGATCCCCAGGTTCTGAGTCAAAGGTAGATGCTTAACCAACTGAGCCACCCAGGCACCCCTGCAGTTGGTATTTTAGATTTACTTTGATGTTTACCAATTTCTTGGTTCATAATCATTTAAATTCCTTTAGTGAGGGTCTGTTAGTAGTAAATGCTCTTTTAAAATTTATGTCTTTATTTTTGTCTTTCATTTTGAAAGATAGTTTGGCCCCAGAAGTGATTCTAGGTAGAAAGCTGTTTTTTTCTTTCCATCTTTTCAGACTGCTATGAAGATGACTTGCATTCATATCTAAAGCACTTTAGTGCTATGCTTGGCGTATTTGCTCATTAAATAACATTGGCCCTTACATTCTCAGGAAAATATCGGAACAGTTGGAGACAATTTAGGTTTAGTTTGATGTCCATATTTTCATTGCTTTTTCTGTTATTTCCTTGAAACATTGATTTAACTGAGATTGGGTTGGGAGTAGATGTAAACAATATTATTACTGTTTGCAGCTATCCAAACTTTGATTCACATGTGAGTTCTATCCCTTGCTTGATGTATATGCCCTTTGCAGATTATCTTACCTGTCTAAGATTTGGTTTCTTCATGCATAAAATAGTTGACATGGTACTATTTCTCAGGGTTGCTGGTTGGATGAGAATACATTTAAAATTCACTAAAGCCTCACGTGGTAATAAGTAGTTAATTGTGTGTTGCCTGTGAACCACTTTTATGACATGTACAGATGTTATCAACTTTCCTTTGCTCTGGTGTCTCTGTTTTCATTTGTTGTTCTCCAAATCCATGAAAAGAAGGAGTGAGCATCTCATTTGTGTAACTTACATTGTACTCCGTGGACTGTGGGAGGCTTCCTGTAGACTGGTGGTTCTGGGTTGGAAGTAGCCCTTTTTGCTTACTTGTCTTTAGGGGGAAAATAGCTTTCCAGGCTTAGTACTTTGCTACCTGTAAGACTGTCTTTCACTGATCAAAAATAATGTGTTCTGATTTTTCTTTTGGCTTTGAGCAAATTATTTGATGATCAAAGCCTCCATTTCATCATCTGTAACATGGAAATAATAATACCTTCCTCACAGGATTGTTGTGAGGATTAGATGAATTGATACATGTAAAGATCCCAAGTGCCTGGCACAAAGAAAGTGCCAGTACTTTCTTTTTCATCATTGTTAATGGGCAGGACTGCCCTCTGTGCCATACTCTTGGCTCCTGGCATGAAAGATGTGTGGTTTGCTAATGGCTTTGTCCTTTACCTGTTTAATGCCTTGTACCTGTGTATTAAGCTTCCACATATCACTTATCTCATTTGTTCCTTAATAACACTGTCATGGGTTAGGGAGGACATACATATTTTTCAACCTTATTTTTACTTGCAATAAAAGGCATCCATTTTAAATATATAGCAGTTCTGTGAGGTTAGATCTGTAATCACCACCAAAATCAAGATTAGAACATTTCTGTCACCCCCCCTCCTCCCACTACCAGTTTGTCCACTGTAAGTTTTGTTCTCCCCTGTGTGACTTTTGTCATCAAAATAAAAATCTGAGAATCCCTAAAAAAAAAAACAAAAAAACAAACAGGTATTGTGACTATTTGTAGTAACAACTACATATCCAACACAGTGATATGTTTCTTTTTCTTTTTTAGTTTGGTGGCACTGGTTTAGTTGCACATTAATGTTTAATGGTGCATTTTTAAATAGGGCAGGGTTTTTTTCCCTTAAAACACGTGAAAATTTCAAACATGTTACAAAGAAATATTTTAAGAATGATAATTTTGCAAATAAAAGATATATTTATAAATACCCCCCCCCCCAAAAAAAAATCCCTGGTCTCTTTCCCATTTAATCCCCCATTTTTACACCTGGCCTTGGGCAACCACTGATCTGCTTTCTATCACCATAGATTAGTGTTCTCTTTTTTAGAATTTTAATTAAATAGAATTATATATTATGTACTTTTTAATGTCTGGCTTCTTTCACTCAGCATAATTATCTTGAGGTTGATCCGTGTTGCTGGTGGATGTCAGGAGTCTGGTCCTTTTTATTGCTGTGTGCTGTCCTATCATATGGATGTCCTAAGAGTGTGTTTAACCATTCTCCTGCAGATGGAATTTTGGATTATTCCCAGTTTGTGTCTATTATTAATAAAGCTGCTGTGAACATTTACATAAAATTCTTTGTATAGGTATGTTTTCATATCTCTTGAGTAAATACCTGGGAGTAGAGTTTATTGATGTTGGGGACTTGGAGAGGTGAGTAAACCGAGGTCACGCAGCCAGCAAGGCGCCATACCTAGATGAGCATTTTTGATTATTCATCTCTTCAGAATCCATTAGACCAGTGGTTTTTCACACTTCCAGAGCACTAGGATTCTTTGAAATAGCATATTGCCCCAACCTCCCCAATTAAAAACAAAAAACCAGACTAAAGCAATGTAAATAGGCTCCTCAGAAGATTCAGTCTCATCTTGGCTTTGATGTGTTGAACACCCATGCTCTTCTCATGGAACACCTTTTGCAAAGTGCTGTGCTGCCTTTGGCTACTTCTTGAGAGCAGAGTTGTGGGTCCCCTGAGGCCTAGTCCTTATTAAACAACTCTTCTTCTTAGTCTCATACCTTGGTTGTTTGAGAAGAAATCATTGAGCAATTCACCTTTACATTTCAGACTTCCTGAGAGGAAGCAACTCTTATTCTTTGGAACAAAACAAAACAATACACACCCACACTCATATATAGTGCATAGTTCAGACTGTGCAGCTGGTGAAGTTAACAACATTACCATGTTGCTATTGCTGTCACTCACTGTGGGTTATGCATCTCCTTGATTGAAGGGCTCTTCAGGGAATGTAGGGCCAGATAGGGACATTCAGACTCTTAGGCTATTTACCTTTGTCACCTGGTTCTATTTACAGATGGAGTGGATGCTCCATTGCCCTATTCTGGAGCAGTGAATCCCCCCCTCCCTTTATTTGGAGCTGTGAATCTTATCTTATGTTATCAGAGCCCAGGTTATGAAATTTGAAATGCACTTTGCCTCCCTTGCACTGTTACAACTGCATCAGAGCATTTTAATCAACTTGCTTTCATTGAAGTGTACAATTTTTCTTCTCATTACATCTGCAAGCTCTCAAGTTTACAGACACGATCTCCTAGGCTAGACTAATATTACTTGGTCATTCTTGCATGCAAATTTAAAATTTAATATCTTGCTGCAGGTCTGTTGAGTTTTATGCAAATTCCAATATAGATTATATTTTGGAGCTGTAAATTAGAAATTACGTTTGGGGGGAAGTGATATTTGTGTGGGCTTAGAAAAAGTAATCTTGCAGTTTGCATGGTACATGGCATTTCTTCCAGAGACATGGGATTTTAAGTATTCTGTATAGGTTTGGAAGGTGTGTTGCCCACTTGTGTTACGGATAATAAAAAGACCAAAACAATGCCAGTTAATGGGTCAACATTTTTTAAATGACATTTGACTATTTGGGATAGCCATGTAGGACTAACTGGGTTCTTTCATTTATTCATTCACTGAACATACGGTTATGGATACTTCATAGTACCTGCCTCTCTTGTCTTTTATGATGGCAACAAACAAAACAGTCTCTGCCTTTATGAAACTTACCTTCTACTTGGAAGAAGAAAACTATAAGCAGATAAAAGAGTGGGTATTTGGTACATCTGATGGTAATACATCCTATGGAGAAGAAGAATGCAGGGTTTAGGAATAAGTGTGCTGAGATGGAAGTGTGAGGTTAGGGAAAGCTCCTTTAAAGTGACATTTAAGTGTCTTAAGTGGGTACCTTTGCCATGTTTGAGGAGCAGCAGGATGCCAGTGTGGCTGATGCAGAGTGGGAGGTAGAAATAGAAAAGCAGAGGTGGGAGAAGAATCCAAGGAGAGGTTGATAGCATGATAAGGTGTCATGGATTGTATCAAGCCTTGCAGGTACTGTGAAGACTCTGGCTCTTTCTGACTGGGAGGGGGAGCCCTACTGGGCGAATATTAAGTAGACTCTGACTACTACATTGGGAATAGAGTTTATGGGGGCAAACACATTTTCAGATGATGGAGGTGGGGCACCAATTTCAACCACTGTAAGTCTGTATCTTAGTAGCTGACTAAAGAGGCCTGGTGGCCAAAAAGAAGCTAGAGCTGGATAGCAGAGCCTGGCATTGTTATCATTTTTTTTTTTAAATCATTTTTGTGTTTGATCACCCTCTAGATTCTTTGTGCCAGAAACCTAAGCATATGTATTGCTGGGGTCCAGCAATCTGTGTTTTAACAAGTCTTCAGGTGACTGAGATGCACTTGTTAAAACAGGGAATGCTTGGCCCCACCCCAGAGTTTATGATTTAGGAGGTTAGGGGCAGGGCCCAGGAATTTGCATTTTTATATCTTCCTTTTCCTTAGTGATGCCAGTGCTGTTATCAGGGACCACACTTGAGATCCATTGCTCTAGTGAATGGGAGCTGATCTTGTTATCTCCAAAGTTAACTTTCTGTACTTCTTAATAAATAGTGGGTATTACAAGCTGTGGTTCTGAGCCACACTTGCTTGGGTTTGAATCCCAACTGTGCCATTGTATTGTGACCTTGGATGGGGCATTTAGAATAGTGCCTTGCACATAGTAAGTTCTTAGTAATGGCTGACTATTATAGTATGATATATAAGTATAAAATGATGTGATGTAAATAAAATAATAATTTGCCAAATGTAAACTCTGGACTGCAGGCATTATAAACATGATCCTGTTTTGTTTTCAGGATGAACTGCAAGGTATTATCAGTTATATTATATACATGGGGAAGTTGCTTACTCAAAATTACACAACTTGTAAGTGTGAAGATGGATTTAAAATTGATCTCTCTCTGGCTTCTAAGTCTGAAGTTTACCACTGTGTGCTGCCTTGCAACACTAGATTGGCTTTCACAGATTGAGGTTCAAAGCTGAGGCCTGCCTTTTAGTGTGTGTGTGTGTGTGTGTGTGTGTGTGTGTGTCTGAGAGAGAGAGATCAAGTCAGAGACAGATGAAGAAAATGAGAGATTAGTATTTGGCTAAGTCTCTGTTAGGCTACTTTTTCTATCTGTAAAATGGTGACGAAGCATGCAGACTTTACAGGATTTCTTTTTCTTTCTTTTTTTTTTTTTTAAACAAGTTGGCACTTTCTTTTTTTTTCTTTTCTTTTTTAAAAATTTATTCATGAGAGACACACACACACACAGATAGAGAGAGAGAAAGACAGAGACACAGGCAGAGGGAGAAGCAGGCTCCATGCAGGGAGCCCGACGTGGGACTCGATCCCGGGTCTCCAGGATCACGCCCTGAGCCAAAGGCAGGCGCTAAACCGCTGAGCCACCTGTGCTGCCCTACAGGGTTTCTAAGTACTAAGTAGAGTATTGACTTTTTAGCATCATCAGTTGTTTTCTTTCTTTTTTTTTTTTTTTTTTAGTTGTTTTCTTTCTTAATTAAGATTTCAAAGCTAAATCCAATCTAGATAGAATATATTTATGGCATTTTTCTTTATCATTCCTTGTAAGAATTGACTTTTCTTTTTCTTTCTTTTTTTTTTTAAGAATTGACTTTTCTTAATATGAAATTTGAGTTACTGAATTTTAGGTGGACAGGATTCTTGTCAACAGAGTGTCAGCTTGGGAGGAAGAGATCATGTTCCCTTAAAAAAAAGCCTTCTCTGATTAGGCTTTTAGATTCCTTATCTCAGGAAAGTTCACACACTGTTGGGATAGAGCTTTTCGAGATAAGGCATTTGTACAGAGGAATAAAGTAGGTGGGAAGGCAGGTATGTGGGGAGACCACCTCTGTAATTTTTAAAAGCCTAGTGTAGTCTGGTGGTTTGCAAAAATTAAAAGTCACATGAAAGATAAAATACTATTACTGTCATAAAATCTCAGTTATCCATGGATCAGATGTGTGAAAGACAACTATCTTTTGGAAACCTGGTTATAAAATTGAAAAGGCCATTGATCGACAAATAGCTTTAACAAAGCTCTCAAACATTACTTTTACTTCTGTAGTAATGGTGACTGATAAGGCTCCCCTTGGTCCCTTTCTTACCTAGTCACCTATACAGGGATTGAAGGAGACATTGTATATATGATGATACCTACACAATCACAAGGAAGGTTAGGTGACTGCAGGGGGAAGAGACATAATAGCTATTAAAATACACGTATGGAACTTGGGCCCATGGGCAGCCCCAGCTGTCCTGGGAGTCCCCGAGGGCAACAATGTATGTAGAATGAGTCAGGTTCATAGAGAAAATTAGGTCATCAGAAACAACAAGCTTGTTCTTGGTGTCTTTTGAGGAATAGAGGGCAATGGTGAGCACATCAGAAAGCTCTTCTGACAAGTTTAGTTTCAGTAAAACAGTTTGCTTCTGGAGAAGTTTATTGGGGGAAAAAATCACCGATATAGCATAAGTGAGGTGATCACGTGACCAAGGAGGCCATGGGGTGAGGTGGAAAGAGTGTGGGCCTTGGTGACAGGGTCCCCTTGGATGTGTCGAGTCCCTGCTCCCATACCCGTACTCTGGGAATGCCCTGAAGAGTTCGTTTCTGGGACTGAATAAATGGCATACGCAGTGTTCTTAGTGCTGGGCTGAATGCATAGTGATTGAGGCTGGTGAAGTTCTGGTATCTGAAGGTCAAGTCAGTGAAGGTGATTCAGGGTACATTTCCTCTTTACCCACGTATGTTCTGTGAAGCCACTGCTCCCCTTTCTTTTAGCAGCTTTATGAGATCTAAGTCACAGAGAATATAATCCACCCATTTAAAGTGTGCAATTCAATGGCTTTTAGTATATTTACTAAAATATGTGCAAGCATCACCACAACGTTAGAACATTTTTGTCCCCATGCCCTTTAGGGATCACTGTTGTGTCCCTCCATCCTCTGCCCTCCCTGGTTCTTGAAGACCCCACTTTTCCCCCCTTCTTTTTAGTTGTAGACTATGCCAATTTTGCTGTTGCTGGATCATGTGATGGAAACTCTTTAAATTTCTCTGTAAATAGCCAGTTTAGCTTTTTCCCCTCCAGAGTATTTGTTTCTTTGGCTGTTGAAGCAGCTGCTGCAACCAATGCAAGGGCTTTTGCACTGTGTGGCCGTTCATATGGCAGCTTTATTCAAAACCACTCCTGTACCGCTTACGTTATTTGTTTTATATGAAAACAGTTCTCCCTGGCTTGCGGCTTCTCTGCTGCCATGTTGACAAATGTTGCTTCTAGTGAAATACACAGAAATAAATAACAGCAAGGGAGAAGGGAGCACAGAGCTAAGTGAATTCATTTTGCTTCTTGAGTGCCATTCTCATTTGTTTTAAAAACCACCCTGGCATTACAGGCAGAAAGGAGGCAGGAGAGCTGCAGAAAAAGAATGGGCCACATCTGATCCTTTGAATTGAGCTGAAGGGGCTGGTTGAATAGACAAGTTTCGAAGTATCTGGAAAGGGCCTGGGGATGAGGAGTTTACAAGGAATCTGAATACCTTGCAGATACTCAAGTTGTGACAATAACTCCCATTTGTGTAGGCTTTATAGTGCATTTGGTGCATTCACTTGTTTTCTCATTCTGTTTATGATGAGGCCCAAATTTTAGACTTGCTGACATAGAAGTAAATGTTGGTTTGTGTGTGACCGTGTGGAGAAGTGGGTGGGGAGCTGAGGAAGTCCAAGGTGGAGGCTCTTGGAATTCTGGGTGTTCAGGCCCAAGGTCTGACCCAAGTGAAAAAGCAGAGGGGGTGCTAACAAGTATTGAGTGCCTGCTATGAGCCAGGTGTTTTCCATAAGCATCATTTATTTCACTGAACCATCCACAAAGGCTGGTGGTCTTATCTCAATTTTACAGATTAGGGAGGACGGAGTTTTGAGAAATTGTGGTACTATTTGTCAAAGGTCACCCAGAAATTAGAGAATGGGCTAAAATAGAAACCTGATGTTCCCAGTCTTCAGAACCTATTCCTGTAATAATAAGCAGTAGGAGCTATGGAAGGAATGAAAAGGGGGGAGGGGGAAGCATTGGAAAATAAGAAGCAGGGATAATAACAAGCAGTACAGGGCAAAACTTTTGTTTAGAAAAATGAGTTGCACATCTTTTGTGAAGGTTTACTAACTAAAAATCACCGGAGGGACGCCTGGGTGGCTGAGCAGTTGAGCGTCTGCCTTTGGCTCAGATTGTGATCCCGGGATTCCGGGGTCGAGTCCTGCATCGGGTTCCCTGTAGGGAGCCTGCTTCTCCCTCTGCCTGTGTCTCTGCCTCTCTGTCTCTCATGAATAGATACATAAAACCTTAAAAAAATCACCGGAAAAATAAAAAGTAATTCTCAAGTGCACGTGAAACTTTTTTGGAAGTGGGTGGGTGAAAGGTTGGGTTATTGGCCTGAACCTCAGGCCTTAACTCATTAGTTGTAGAACTTGTAGGATTGTTTCTCAGCATACAGACTTTTTAGCTACATAGACATAGACATAACACAGATATTTGCTAAGTTTACTGCAACTGTATTGCCAGATACCATCTTGAAGATGTACAGTATGGTATTTAGGATAACAGGAGTCTGAAACTCAGACTTCCTAGGTTTGAATCTGTCTCTATCACTCAGTGGCTAGATGTGACCTTGGACCTTACTTATTAGCTTTTCTGTGTCTCAGGTACCTTGTTTCAAAATGGTGATAGGATAGTACTTACCTAATAGAGTTGCAAAGATTAAATGTCTTATTTAAAACCCAAAGTTGTTACAATGCCCAGCACTCAGTACTCACTGAAAGTTACACATTGCCATGTCTGTGATCAATACTGGTTCTGATTTGCCTCATTACCTCTCTGCCCCTTTCTTCATTGTGTGCCTGAATTCTTCCTCCAATGCTCAGGCAGGGCCCCAGTGCTGGCTAAGGAGCCCTTTCTCTGAGTTTAGCTGGGGTGGCACTGGCTCCTCAAAGTGTATCCTCTACCAAGAGTGGGATGCTTGACTGCTGAGAGAGTGAGCAGGCTGGGGTGGGCCCTGGCTCTCTGCAGAGGTGTTCAGTCTCCCAGTGGGAGGAAACACGACTTGTCAGAACACAGCTTTGGCTTGCCCACATTTCCTGTTGTACAGATTGGGCCTGGAGTCTCTCTGGGCTCCTTGTCATGGATCCAAGCCAAGGCTGTTGCTTGCTGAGCCAAGAATAATACAGGAATTAGTCTTTTTCTTCTTTATACTAAGCACTAATCAATCTACAGCTAACTCTGTATCTAATTTCTGAACCAGATGCTGTGAATAACTGCCCCAGAATGTGTTTGCCAATAAAAGGATAAGTTTAAGGCTTTTAATCAATGCTACTTACACTCAGTATTTAAGGTCAGAATCTTGTGTGAGACTTATTTTGATCAGGATAATTGTTGGGTTAAAAAATGTTTTTTTGAAATTGTGACATTCGTGGGTAACTATAGTGAATTAATCCTTGAGAGGATGGAAAATTGTCAATTTCATAAGAGTTCTTTTGCTCTCTAGTCCTTCGGGTCACTTATGGAAAAATATGACTTTTAGGAAGAAAGCATTCTTTATCAATGGGGAAAGAGATAAGAAACTATTATAAATTTCTCAGGATCACTGATGGAGGAGCAGAGGGGAAATTAGAATGAAGGAGTATTTTGGATCTGTGGTGTGCTGCAGGGCTGGAACTGTGGCTGCTGTGTGTTTTAGGTGATACTTAACTTGTAATTGTGTGTCTATAGCATACTTTTCTCAAAGGAAGCCATATTTCCTGAACAAAGACTGTATTACCTAGAGTTGAGAAATATCTGGAGTTTATGGGGCACCTGGCTGTCTTAGCATATGACTCTTGATTTTGGGTTTATGAGTTTGAGCCCCATTTTGGGGGTACAGTTTACTTAAAAAGAAAAAGAAATTAAAAAAAAAAAAAGAAATACCTAGGGTTGAAATGTTGGCTCCATTGAATGGCATAGGGCAGATTAGTTCCCATCTGTAAGATGGGAATGGTAATTGCTGTCTCACAATTGGAAAAATTCAGTGTGATCATATAACATGAGAATGGAGAGCACAGTGCCTGGAATATAAGAAGTGCCGGCAGGGGAGGGGGGTTCCCTTCTATGTCTTCAGAGGGACTGTCTGGCTTGCTCTCATGCATTTTGTCTGGGGTGCATCTGGATGTATGTAACATGGACATTTTCATACCTTGTACCAGTGAGTTGGAAATTGTTCCTGTTGACCTCTGTTTTGTTTGTTTTTGTGCTCAGTAAAAGGGATGAGAGGAGTGATTCAGGAAGCTGCCGAGTTCTAGAGAGGCGCAGTAATTTCCTTCCTCAGGGGCTCCTTGGATGGACAGTTCTGAGTGTACAGGATTGGTGGATCCAGGGAGGAACTGGGCTCTGCTGCTTTGGCTCTGGAGACATTACTTTGTTTTTCTAAAGCTGTTTCCTCATCCATAAATTGGGGATGCCCATAATTTGGGATGCTGCGAGGGTTCATCACTATGGGTGATGTTTGTGAAAGACCTCTGTTAATAGGATGGAGCTCCAGAACTGTGGGGTGGTATTTTCATCACTGTGAGTTCGGAACAGCACTTATCCAAAAGTCATTTGTGGTGTTTTGCCAAATGTTAAGGCTCAGCAAATACCCTCTAACACAAGGAAGATTTGTCTCCATTCCAGAGCTGGTGGAGCTTATATCCAGAAGACAAGACAGCTGGGCTCCTGCGGTTTCGGGGAGAGCTGGCAGTCCTCTCTGAGCTCAGGCTCTAAGACCTACAGGCCATTGTAGGAGCTGTAAGTGAGCTGGTGATGAGCCTTTGCATGCCCCAGACTGGTTTCTGCTGTTTACCTGCAGTCTAAAAGTGGCCTGTTCTTTGTCTCAGCTGTGACATCCTTTCCAGTGACCTTTAGGAAGACAGAGCTGGATCTGTCTTGATTCTTGCTGCCTACTGTGTTGTTGTGTGCAGAGTGCCCTTGTGCTCCTTTTCCTCCTCTGGTAACTTTACGGGGAACTAAACCAGAAGAGGAGGCTATGGGGGTGCCTGGGTGGCTCAGTTAAGTGGATGGGTGACTCTTGATTTGGGCTTGGGTCATGATCTCAGGGTCCTAGTATTGAGCCCTGTGTGAGGGTGTGCTCAGTGGGGATTCTGCTTGAGGATTCCTTCTTTTTCCCTCTATCCCCACCCCCTGCTTCCATGCATGGGCGAACTCTCTCAAATGAATTAAAAAAAAAAAAAAAATATATATATATATATATTTTTTTTTTTTAATGAAGAGGCTGTGTAGAAAGCCAGAATGCCAAGCGCCTCCCTCTGTGGCCTCTGGCTCCAAACCCAAGCACTGTGGTGGGCAGAGGTGCTCATGTGGCAGCACACACACAGAAGCCCCAGGAGCTAATGATGAGTACGGTTTGGTAGGAAGCTCAGCAAAGGATAGTTTGGAGGAAGTGGGGGTTAAAGTTGGTGAGTGCCAGGTAGTGAAAGGTCTTTTCTATCTCTATGCGGCTTTTGACTTTAACTCTGAAGGATGTAGGGATTTGTTGGAGAATGTTAAGTAGCAGGGGATAGTAGGAGAGATGCCTTTTCAAAGGTCATACTTACTCATAGCAAGATGGATGATGAAGGATGGATGGTGATGAGACTGGAAATAGGAATATAGAAACTTGCTGCAGTATCTCAGGCAGGGGATCGTGTGGGGCTTATCTAGGACATTGCCAGTGTGAGTGTCAAGGAGAAGTTGCAAGTGGTTTTGTTAGGTGCAAAGGAACCTGACATTTGAGTGCCTTCTTTGTGCCAGGAACTTTAAGTACTCCATGTACATTAGCTCATCTGATTCTCACAGCAGCAGCCGGGGGAAGGTGGTATATTTTTGCCATTTTGCGAATACAGAAACTGAAGTTTATAGGATATGTAGCTTGCCTGAGGTGCCTGGCAGGTGAGAAGTTGTAGGGTCAGGATTTAAATTTGATTCCATCAAACCCCAAATCTTCTCTTCCCATTACACCTCCCCATGGTCCCCAGGACACAGCCCTCATGTAGTGGTTTTGCATTAGCAAATAACTTTGCAAGGACTAGTCTATTAATAGTGGTCTCTTTCAACATTCCCAGGAGATGAGGGAACACAATTAATTGTTCAGCTGAGAGATTAGAGACATAGGGAGGTTAAGTGACTTGATAGGGTCGCCTGTCAAGTGGTTTGGGGGAGGGCTGGCAGAAGTGAGGTTTGAAGCAGACCATTTTGAGCCTGTAGTCTCACAGAAAATGAATTTGTCAGCCCCATTTTTTAAATCCAGTATTTTAGTTGGTAGATTAAGGAAGCAGTAGTGGGATGGTGTATGCAGGGCAAGCACCCGAGGCTGAGATGGTGGCATGGAGGATCGTGCTATTTTTGGGGTTACTTTATAATTTGACTCTTTTCTGGTGCATAATCTTTAATTAAAACAACAATCAACCCCACCAAAAACTAATCATCTTCATTAAGCATGGAGATTAGAGTAAGGGTGGGGAAACTTGTCTCTGAAAAAGATCTGACCAATAAATTATTTCGTTTGCCCTAAGAATTGTATTGCTTAGCTAAATAATTAGAAGAATTTTCATTTTAACCTGGCTTCTTTTTTCCTAGTTGATTTTATGAATTTGATTTATTATTTGATGTTATTATTTGTTGCCTTGGGGATATTTGGGGTGATACAAAGAACAACATTATGATGAGAACCATGAGAAGTCCTTGTTAATTATATTGTTGTCCCCATTCCTTGTCTAACAGTCTCTCTTGATTATTAATACTATTTTTTTTTGTTTGTTTTTGAGAGGTGAATACATTGGGTACTAATTCTGGGAATGAGTCTAGAGCTTTGCCTTTTACTTAGTGGACACTCTGGGCATGTAGGATAAAAAAATAGATCACTGAGTATCTTGTGATAGAAGTTGGAGGGATGACATTTGGGAAGGGGGAGTACAGGCTGGAGATTGGAAAGATGCTGAACTACAAACCTGAATGATTTCATATTTTACTCATAGTTGTCCTTGCGTGCCATATACTTCATGATTTAACCCAGCCTTGCAAACAGAGACCACACTTTGGCTGACCCCCAGCCATCTACTGCTTTCTCTAGACAGGTCATGGAGTCAGGATAACTGGCTTGTGTGGATGTGGTAGCTGTAGATAGTGAAGTGGACACCTGCCCCATGGAAACTCTGTGAGAGATGTGGGTGAAGTGGGCTGGTTTCTGTAGTCAGGGTGCTGAGTATGGGAGGGAAGGAAGTGGCAGTCATTTACAGTGTCATGTTTAGTTTTGCAGATGTGCTTACAGTTTTAACAAAGACGGAGAAGAAATTATAGGGTGGGAAAGAAATGCCTACAGCCAGCCTGCTAAAGCCTAGGAAGGAGGAAACTAGCATTTGTGTGTTTTAGGAATGCTAAGCCCTTGCTTACATATCAGCAAGCAAAATATTGGCATTCACTTCTGACTCGAGGAAGGCATCTCTGAAGTCAATAGAAGGAAATGCCTATTACAGGCCTTACTCAGAAAGAACGGAGAGCTGTGGAAATGCTCGGGATTATCTCATAAAAGCCCTTTGTGTATTTGAAACCTCTAATGAAATCAGCCTTGTTTTCTAGGCCAGACGACTCTAGTTGTTGTTCTTACCTTTCTTCATTGTTGTCTTTTCTTGTCTCTTTTATGCTTCTGTCGCCTTTTCTGATTTCTTCGTCTTGAACAGTACCAGTCAGAATTGAGCTTTGTGTCCTGATGCAGGGCTGACTTGATAGTGACTACTGGTTTTGATCAAGACATTGGGTAGATAGATGCCTTAATGATGTTGATGGAGAGGCTGTGACAATATCTTCTTTTTCTATGCCTCGCCTCGTTGTCTGCTCCTTCCCTGGCACAGAGTATTGGTGCCTGGAACGTTGTGGATTAGAATGTACACATCTGCTAAATAAGTGAATGGAGATATACCTAATTCTTTCCTCTGGCTGATTAAAAACACACATGCACACACACAACAAAAAAACTTAGTTTTGTTTTTCATTAGAAACACCAAAATTGTTGTAAGGAAAATTGGCTTGAATTGTTTCAGTGCTCTGCATCTTGTACAAAGACATGTAGGACTTTTCTCAAAGAAGATAAATTCTCCCGCTCCTCTCTGTTTACTGTCCCATTCATTCCTTTCCTTTTTTTTTTAATTTATTTTTTATTGGTGTTCAATTTACTAACATACAGAATAACCCCCAGTGCCCGTCACCCATTCACTCCCACCCCCCGCCCTCCTCCCCTTCTACCACCCCTAGTTCGTTTCCCAGAGTTAGCAGTCTTTACGTTCTGTCTCCCTTTCTGATATTTCCACTTTCATTCAATGAGTGCTTATTCAGCCTCTGTTATGAGCCAGGCATTATTTAAGTGGTGGGGATGTTGTTATACAAAGTTAAGTCCCTGCTCTCATGAAGCTTATGATTCAGTGGATTAAGGGACATGACTGACCAGAAGAAGTAATCTTCGTTGGTGACAAGGCTTTCAGAGAAGCGACTGTTGTGTGGGTGATAGAGGTAATGATTGCTCTTTTGTGATAGAATTGCTGGCAAGACAGGCTCTGATTTCACTTTCCTTTCTATTTACATAACCAGCTGAGTCCCTCTATAGCATTTTACCTGACATATAAGATTCCATTTGGGCAGGGTTTTGTCAGTTATCATTTATATATCCTTTCTTGAAATTGGATTAGATCCCTTTGATTTATTTGGAGAGAGAGGTGGGTAATACACAGTGTGTTTCTGCTGAATATCTATTCTGCTATGATGTTGACACAGTGGTGTATACCTTATTTTTATTCCAGTGTGTTTTATTTAACATTCCATTAGTGAGAGATTAGTGGGTTTTTTTTCTTACCTTTCCTCTCATACTGTTTGCCTCTAGTTTATTAAAAAATCAATCTAACTCATTTATTTTATGCCCCTTCTTCTTTTGAATAGGTTTCAACCATTTAACATAAAGTATACATAGCACTCTATGAATCAACTAAAACCCCAGCCTGTGACATTCGTTCATTCATTCATTCATTCATTCATTCAGCAAAGGTACAAATCAAAAGAAAATATGTGCTTCCTCTCTGCAAATTTCACAGTCTAATAGGGTGGGGAAATACAGAAAAAATATGATTCTCTGGGGGTAAATATGCCAAAAGAATTCTGAATGAATGACAGGGAGCATTCAAGACACAGTGTGACTATGCCTGGCTTATCAGAGAAGGCTTCACAGAGGAGGTGGTCTTTGATTTGATTCTTGAAGAGTGAGGATGTTTGCTTCCTAGGGCCTGCTGAGAGATGACTACATTTAATTGGTTTTGCTGTAATCACTGAGGTGCTGATCCTGAGGGTGGATTTCTCTCCCAAGTACTGGACTTGGATAGTGATGGTCTCATTGCAAATACAGCTTGAGCCTTGTTTGTTTGTCCATGAAGCACTTAGTGTATAAGTAAGGCTGACACCAGGACTGTTTTATTTTGTTGCTGCTATTGTTCATCAATAGATTTGGATATATAGACTTCAGTTTTCACAGTGCTGCATTCCAACATTTTGGATAAATTAATGTCCCATTAACTTTCTGACTCCAATTCACTGATCCCCATTAAGTGAATCAGGGACTAGTTTTAGGTCACTCCTCTGTCCTCCATCTCTTCAGGTAATCTGGAATAGACATAAGAACCAAATCTCTTGTTTGGTTCCCAACTCAGATCCTGTGGAATGGCCATGATGCCTTCCAGTGAAAATGTATTAGGGAAGCCAGAGAACAAAGAGTTTCCTTTAAGAGTTTAGAGAAGCTCATTGACATATTTATTACTTGCTGAAAGCCCCAGTGGATTTTCCAATCTCCTTGTTGTCCCTAAAAGTTGTCCTTCGGTTGTTAAGGTTGATGGGACAACGCAGGGCTAGCTGAGGACAAGGTACGAGCCTGGGGCAGCACATTGACAAGCCCTTGAAACAGGAAGAGGGACATTCTTCTATGGACTCAACTGCCTCAATGTTAATACTTTGCTAAGGGCAGAAGGCAATCTTAGCCCGACCCCCAGGATCCTATAAGTCTACTTTAACATATAAAAACTCCTTTAGAAAGTTCTGTTATCTCTAACCCCCCATGATATGTTTTGGCAATCATCCTGCCAAGTATATGGCCCACTGATATACATCTAAAGGGTCTCATGACTAAGGGTTTATTAGACCATAATAAGTGACCTTTTCTAACAATAGCTAGTCCCCTCAAGGTCCTGGAAACCTTGCTTCCAAAATTCCTTAGAGTAGGCTATCCTCAAACCCCTCCCAACTCCCAGGTATCAGCCACCCCTCACAGTCCTGGGGCAGGAGCTCTTCCTGCCCACGGGTCCTGTCCCCGTGCTTTAGTAAAACTACCATTTTGCACCAAAGACGTCTCAAGAATTATTTCTTGGTTGTCGGCTCCGGACCTCACCTGTATTCCAAAACTTCATCAAAGTTACAGCGTTTTTTCTTTAACCGCCTTCTGAGCTCCCTCACTGGAGAGACACTTGGTGAGATAAGCCTTTCTTTGTGTGCTCTAGGGTCAGAGATGATCATGCAGCCTGATATTCTAGGGTAGGAAATGGGCTTGCTAGATCATTTTAGACTAACAGTTTACCCTTGTTATCACTAATGCTTGGAGTGAGGGCCTGGTTCCTCCTTGGGTTAGGGAAAAAAAAAAGAAAATATAGACGTTAGTGAGGATAATAATAATTAGGATGCTTAGAACACTTATTGAATATGTACTAAACACCTTGTAAGTATTTGCTTATTTAATCCATAAGACAACCTTATGAGGTAGGTCCATTCTGTTGATAGGAAAACTGAGTCACAGTCGTGTTAGATAATTTGCCCAAGGTGATGTAGCTATCTGCCTTTGGAGCCTTGCTATGCTGTACTTCTTATTGAGGGGATTTAGCAACATGCCTTGCTCCTTTGTGACTAGTTCTCAAATATCTGATGTCCCTCCCAACCACTGCATGTTGTTTGTATATTGGGGAGTTAAATCTCCTTGGTGCCTGTCAACAGGTGGTCCTTTGAGTAAGATCTTTCTTTAGATGACTGTTATATATTATGACTTTAAAGACCTTATTTTTTATCCTTCCCTCCAAAGGACCCATTTCAAAGATTGGAAAAAAACTGAACTTGACTCCTAAGTCTTCATGTCTTCAGTTTTTGTGGTCCTTAAGGGCTTAATTTTTTACCTTTCTGTTGTTCAGAGGAGCACATTCAAACAGATGCTTTAATTTCAGTGTGCATTTTGAATTTTGATCTCTTGCCTAATAAATGAAAGAAAAAACAATAATAAATTGACAATGAAAATTACTTCTTTCTCCTTGAACTTGCTAATTGTTTTTCATTATGTGATCTGAACATAAATAGTAAAGACCTGGCCAAAATATAAGTGTCTTTTCCTATTAAAAATACAGTTTACGTTAAAACTTACCAAAAGAGTTTCACTGGAGATGAATTCTTTTAAATGAAGTTTTGTTTTGTAATGAGAACAGGGAAACCACAGTTCTAGACCCTAGAGAGGGGTTCCCTTAATATATTTAAACTGTTTACTGATAAATCACTGCTTTCTAGAGAGGCTTAATAGAGATCAGAGAAATCGAACTCCTTTATTAAAGAGTTGCTGTCCATTGAAAATAATTATACATGACAGTAAAGCATCTCCAACAAAATCTTGTATTATCAATAGGAAAATAGGTTTTGAGATTCAAAGAATTCAATTTATAAGTCTTTAGTTGTAGTTATTGACTTATTATATCAGTCACTTACCACATAAGATGGCTGCAGGTAGTTTGGAATATAGGTAAATTTTCCTAGTGGTCTGCTAACTTTTTATTCAGTCTTGGCCAATCAGTGGTATACTGCTGAGAATTGCTTTCTACTTTCCCCTCTACTGACTTGAATCTGTTTGGTGTACTGGATGGAATTCATTGATCAAAAAGTCTGTAGCTTACAATGCTAATAAATTAATGCTTTGGCTGTCTGGAAATGCCACTGGACCAGTAGTTTGTTTCCTTACCCTTAGAGGAAAGAGGCAGATCTGGTCATTAGCCTGGATCTGCTGGGATCCTCTGTGCGGTCCTGGGTGGTGCGTCGCTATATAAATGTAACATCTACCAACTTTGTCAGATAATATGTCTGGCCTGGCCACTGTGGCTATGATTGGAATTGAAATATACTGCTCATTACTAAGGCAGTGACTAGCTGTGGGCGATGTTGGTGTCCGCTGTTTATCATTGCCTATTGATTTAGTGACTTAGAATGCTTTTCCTTTGGTGCTAGCATTAAACAGTTTGGTCCTGTTAGCCATTTTGTGAGATTGTCTTCATATGTGTTTTGTGTTTCCTTGATCTAGGGGAGGTATAGGGTTAGGGACAGAGGGGAAGGGATAATTGTTTACAGAAAATGTGGAGGTACATGGATTTGAGATCAAATGGGTTGGGGGGTGTAGACTTCTCCCAAATACTGAAGAAATTCTTTAAATCCCGAATTATCTTCTGAAAGTGCCTTCTTTGCTCTCACAGTGGGAAATTTGGCTAGACAAAGACAAGTTTTTCCCTGGTAAAGACCAATATTTTGAGCTTACCTCTGTTCTTGTCCTGTTATCTTTCATTGCATTTTTATAAACTCTATGCAGTAGAGATTATCTTGATAAAATTTTGGCTGTGTTTTGGGTCTTTATTAAAAGCTAGATGGAGTTATTTTCTATTCATTCAGCACATTAGTTGAATACCGACTATGTGCTAGACTGTATTTTTGATCCTGGGATATAGAGGTATACATGATAATCAAAATTGTAGAGCCTTATGGAGTTTATATTCTAGTGGACTGTTAACATTATAATGCTTGTTATCTAAGAGGACCGAAGTGATGGCTGTTGCTGCTGTGGCATTCTGGCAGGGTGAGAGAAGCAACTGGGATTTGGTTTCTAGTTTCTGTCCTGACATAATTGTTTCTGGAGAGTTGGTATTTCCACATCTGGTCATGCAATTTTAAAAATATGTAGTGAAGGGGCTCAGTCTATAGAGCTTGCCGCTCTTGACCTTGAGATTGTGAGTAGGGACAACAAGGAGATTGCCCTACATTGGGTATAGAGATTACTTAAAAATAAAATCTTAAAAAAGTGTAGTGACTTTACAGATTTCCAAAGCACTCCTCCTGGACATTTTTATCCTCCTCAAAGTGACTGTCCAAGACAACATTTACTTCATAAAGTCTAGTGACACACAGTCTCCTGGCAGTAAACTTGCTGCTGAATCTTCAGTGGCAGAGGTCTCACTTCTGAAATAATGTTAAAAGAATGCTATGGGATAGGATTTAAGAAATCCTATATAAACTGAATCTTGTCCCAAATTTTAAAAGAAAAGGAGCAACAATAAAGAAATTTTTATTTATTCCAAAACCTACATAAGGTTGTTGAGTTTCTCTTGTGTCCTGTAAACTGTTTGGTTTTAGGTGAGGAGAATTGCCTGTTTTTACTTTCATGTGGCTCAGAACCACTCATCATTGAATAATAAATACATTTTTGTTTGTGTGAAATTATAATACAGGACCCAAACCACTGTGTGCTTCCATCATAAAGCTCAGGGATACAGGACTGCTAATCAAGCGGAAATATGAGAAGTGAGAAATGAAACACAAGCTTTATTTTCACACCTCTAAATGAGTGACTGCAAAGGATGAACTTAAAAATAATAATGCAACCTTATACTTGTATCACACCTTTTAATAAGACATTTAAATATATATTTTTTTAATTTATTTATTCAGAGAAAGAGAGAGAGAGAGACTGAGAGGCAGAGACACAGGCAGAGGGAGAAGCGGGCTCCATGCAGGGAGCCCGACGCGGGACTCGATCCAGGGTCTCCAAGATCAGACCCCGGGCTGCAGGCGGCGCTAAACCGCTGCGCCACCGGGGGTGCCCTTAATAAGACATTTTTAAAATATTTAGGGTGAACCTTCATCAGGATACTTTAATTGCCTTTGCACAATTGAATAGTACATCAAGGGTGATACCTCCACTGTGCTGAGGAGCCTGAAGGAAGACGCCTGGGGGGCTGAGAGACACTATCACTCAGTGATCCATTGAGGATATTGGATGGAACTCCTGTAGGTATTGGGATTTCAGGTTTCTCTCAAATGCATGCTATGAGGGTAGAAGCCCAGGCAGCAGTGGCCATTGTGAGTATAATTTACAACTGTTGATAAGTGACTGGCCTTGTGAGAATAAGCACAGAAGGCATCTTTGGTCATGTCTACGTTAATAACAATATCCACTAATCCTTCTAGGTCCATTGCAAATGCCTCTTTCTCTGTTACTTCTTTCCTGACCACACTGACTGACCATCATCTCTCTCTCTCTCTCTTATATTTCAGAGTGACCAGACTGAGACTCTGTGGCTTATGCCAGGTTGACCACTTTGAGGCCGTTTGGTTGTAGGCAATTTCACTTCCTCATTTGTGAGGTGGAGATAATAAGAGTACCTACTTTATAGGGTCCTGGTGGTTCTTAAATTGAGTGTGTGTGATGCTCTTAGAACAGTGTCTGATGTTGAGTTGTTGCTGTTTTAATAATATTATTATTTTACTTCTTCCTGGGGATATAGTTTTGTGTTCTGCTTTGCTCTGCTGGTGTATTTAATGCATCTGTGCTGTAAGTTGTGTTGGGTTCCTCCTACTCTGAGATTTCTTGTAACACCCAACATGGTAGGTACCCAATGAGCATTCTGGACTGAGTTTGTACAGGGTTTTGTTAAGAGTTTAAAGCTGGGTGTATTTTCATCCCTGATTTTGAAAGCCTTTGAAGTTGGATGGGGTCTGGTCTCATTTGTTTAACTTCTGAAGCTGTAGCACCAAGGCCAGAATTTTGCTCATGGTCACCCAGTGGGTGGCCTGATAAGAAGGCCAGCTACTCAAGGCAATGGACTTCATTCTCTTCTTGCCAACATTACTAGCATAAATGAGATAGCTTTTGATAATTCTCTGAGCAATTTAGCCCAGGTTAATACTGGCCAGTAATTTCCTGAAGTGCCATGAAGTGGCAGGAACATGATTTATGTATGTAACATGTGCTCCTGCTAGCTGGGATGAACACTGGAGGCCCAGCTCTGCCTCTGGAATTATGAATGCCTGTCAGAGGAGCTGCTTTTATTCCAGAGAGGCCTTTTTTTTTTTTTTTTTTTTTTAAATCATCAAGGGAGTCCTTATGCTGATGAATGAAGAGGTGCAGGGCTCACTGGCTGGTTGTGGACCTTTCTCTAACAGTTCTTTTTTTTTTTTTTAAAGATTTATTTATTTATTTATGATAGACATAGAGAGAGAGAGAGAGAGAGAGAGAGAGGGAGGCAGAGACACAGGAGGAGGGAGAAGCAGGCTCCATGCCGGGAGCCTGATGTGGGACTTGATCCCGGGACTCCAGGATGGCGCCCTTGGCCAAAGGCAGGCGCTAAACCGCTAAGCCATCCAGGGATCCCTCTCTAGCAGTTCTTAAAGACAACTGGGATTGAGGGCATTTTGGCTGGCTGACACCTGGGTGAAAGTACTGAATTAAAATATGAAAGTGATGAGTGTGTAGGAGGAGCATATAAGAGGAGGTACTTGGGGTTCTAGCCAGGTTAGATCTGTCTTTTCTAAGGTCGACACTTTGGCATATGCAAAACTTGTATGACTTCAGCACTTAGAAGGCTGCACTTCGCTTATCAGCCAGACCCCATTCACATTAGTGATGGTGTTGCCAGCGTGGGAGGAATGTGGTTGTGGGAGGCCAGTGTTAGGAAGCTGATGAGGTTTTTACTTTGGGCTTAGGAAGAAGCACAAACAGCCCCTTGAGTTTAAAGCTTGCCAAGTAAAGAAGAAGCTTTGGCTCTGAGGCTGTGGCTTTAAGTAAGGATGCTTAGTTACTTTTGGGCCTGTGGAACCAGACCTGAGACAGATGATGGGTTCATTGTCCTCCACAATTTTATAGCCCAGACTCAACCAGGTCTCTCTGTGCCTCTCTCTGTGCTGCCCATGCAAGTATATTCATAATGCCTCTAAAAGATTTTAAGAATTCACCAGAGAGGGGATCCTTGGGTGGCTCAGCAGTTTGGTGCCTGCCTTCAGTTCAGGGCGTGATCCTGGAGTCCCGGGATCGAGTACCGCATCAGGCTCCCTGTATGGGGCTGGCTTCTCCCTCTGCCTGTGTCTCTGCCTCTCTCTCTGTGTCTCTCATGAATAAATAAATAAAATCTTTAAAAAAAAAAAAAAGAATTCACCAGAGGAATCTAGAGGGGATATAAGGACCTTCTTGATAGTTTAGGAATGTTGATCTTATCTCTTGATTGGGTGCATGCTGGTTTGGCTTCTGCTTAGGCCAGAATCTTGTTGCTAATTATGTTATCTTTTCTGCTCACCTTCCTCCACTCACTCTCCATTATTTAGTTCACTTGGTTTCAAAAATTTTGTGTCCTATGTATGGAATCCAGACAACTAGTTTTCTCTCTCTCTGTGTGTGTGTGTGTGTTAAGATATACAAAACATAAAATTTACCATACCCATTTTTAAGTGTATAGTTCACGTTGTTGTGCAACCAATCTTCAAAACTCCTTTCATCTTGTAAAACTGACACTATGTACCGACAAAACAGGAGCCCCCAGTCCCTCCCTCCACCAGCCCCTGGCAACCGGCATTCCACTTTGTTTCTATGAATTTGACTTCCTTAGGTACTTCATATAAGTGGAATCCCACAGTATTTGTCTTTGTGTGATTGGCTTATTTCCCTTAGCATAATATCCTCAAGGTTCATGCATATTGTAGTAGGTGTCAGGATTTCTTTCCTATTTAAGGCTGAATAATATTCTATTTTGTGGAGCGCCTGGGTGGCTCAGTCAGTTAAGCATCTGCCCCCACCTCAGGTCATGTTCTCAAGGTCCTGGGATGGAGTCCCACTGGGCTCCCTGCCCAGTGGGGAATTGCTTCTCCCTCTTCTGCTGCCTGCTGCTCCCCCTGCAGGTGTTCTCTCTCTCTCTCTTTCTCTCTCTCTCTCTGTCAAATAAATAAATCAAATCTTAAAAAAATTCCGTTGTGTATATGTATCACATTTTACTTACCTATTCATTTATCAATGGACACTTGGGCTGCCTTTACCTCTTAGCTGTCAAGAATATTGCCATTGTGGACAGAAGAGTAAAAATAGTTATTCAAGATTCCTCTTTTAAATATTTTGGATATATACCAAGAAGTGGAATTTTTGGGTCGTATGATAAATCTATTTTTAATTTTTTGAGGAACCACCATACTGTTTTCAATAAGCAGCTGGATTTTTAAGAAATGCATTTAAATTGGGTAAATATTATTATTATTATTGTTGTTGTTATTTTTTGGCTTTGATCTCCATACTGCCTTGAGTTGACCCTGAGCAGGTGAGCGCTTCTCAGTTATTTACTCACCCCAGCATACCTCTGAGCTTTGACACACTATCCATGTCTCACTTTGGCCCTTGTGGGTTGATGTTTCTTCATTAGATTAGAGGACAGATCGTCTCATGATGAAGGGCTAAACAGTGGAGAGGCAAGCTGAATGCTAGAAAGTCTGAGCTCAAATGTGTACCTACTGCCATGCTTCTCATACTCGTGCTCAGAGAAAGGTTGGGGTGACATTACAGTTTCCCACAAAATCTGATGGAATATGTCCAGGTATGTTTCTCTAAAACCTCTCTTCTGCCTTTAGAGTGGTATCGTTGGAAAAATATGTAAAGCAATAATCCATTATTACCCCATGCTACTGTATACTTTAAGGAAAATTGAAGATTAGACTAGGAAATGAGCTGCCTGTGAGTCATAGTAGTGAACAGTTCTGTGTGCATGTAGGCAGTGCGGTGTGAAGGATGGGATGAGAGAGAGAATTTCTAGATCCTTTTACACTGTTTATTACAGTAGTCGGGGTTGATGGGTTAGTCTTCTCTTCTCCGCATGGGTCCTTCCATACTGAGGCCTCAGGCGTACAACACCATCAAGGACCAACATCATTTGCCATTTCTCTTCTGTCACTGCGGAATCATTAGGGGCCAGGAAGGAGATGACCAGTCTATTGCATGTGTACTGGCCTGCCCTGTCTTTCTTTCCCTGGCTTATGGATGTGTTCATTAGCTAACTCCAGAGGGTACATTCTCTCCAAGAGCCTAGCCAGTGAGCTATTTAGTAAAGTCTACCTTTAAGGTCGGTAGAGGCTTTACGTACTTTGAGGCACATATTGTGCTTGCTGCCTGATGCCCTTTTCTGCCCACATCTTCCCAAGACCCGTTTAAATGTTACTTGTGAAACTTTCTAAGGCTTTTTCAGACCCTCTCCCTGTACCATCCCAGGGCAGGTTAGTCACTGTCCCCCTTTGAAGTATTGTCATAATGATGCCTGACCAGTTGGATTGTAGTTATCTGTGACAGTCCCTTCTACTACATTTTATCCTCCTCTGTACAAGTGCCATCTTTTGGTTTTTTTAATCTCCCTCAGGACCATACAAAGCATTCAGTTTAGCAGTATGTGTGCTGCAATTTTCTGATAAATATTTGGTTTGTCTACAGGTGACTCATATAGTGGGTTTGAGTAGAATTAGTTGTTTAAATCATGAACATCGCTCCAAAAGCTGTTTGACCACATCTAGGCCACTTACCATCTCTTCTTCTTATGCCAGATAATTTATTTTTTTATTTTTAAAAAGATTTTATTTATTTATTTATTTATTTATTTATTTATTTATTTATTCATTCATTCATGATAGAGAGAGAGAGGCAGAGACACAGGCAGAGGGAGAAGCAGGCTCCATGCCAGGAGCCCGACGTGGGACTTGATCCCGGGATTCCAGGACTGCGCCCTGGGCCAAGGGCAAGCACCAAACAGCTGAGCCACCCAGGGATTCCCCAGATAATTTAAATCAAAGGAAAAAATGCATTAAGTTAAAAGATATTTATACTTACTATGTACTAAGTATTTTGCTCAGCACTTAAATTACCTCATTTAATCTTAGGGTAACCCGATATAGGTAATGGGACAGAAACAGAGAAGAGAGGTTATCTGCTCATTTCAAACCCAGGTAGTCCAGCCTCTGCATGTATATTTTTGCACGATATTATGAACTAATAAGTTTGGTTACAGCCTTGCAGAGCTTTAACACACTCAATTGACATCACCAACTTTGGACATGTAAAGCTGTGAGATATAAAATGAGCAGAAAGACCTTGGGAGAAACTGAGTCCTTGTATGAAAGAACCAGTTTTCAGTTAGCAATGAGAATAGAGGGGTTAACTAGTGCAGGTTGAGCCACGAAGAAGGTTGTATGCTGTTTGAAGAGGTGCAAGAGACCCAGGTGCCTCAGCAAGGAAAGAGGGGAACTGAGGGAGAATGGGTCCCAGAGGAAGAATTCCAAGGATGAGGTGAATGAGGTGGCTGGAGAAAGATTCTTACACAGAGGAGCCTAGGTTTTAGCCTCTAAGAAGGACCCGGGAATGGACAGGAGGACAGGCCTGGTGGGATTAGCTAGTCTCAGGCTCCAGGTGGAGTACAGGCCATCTGTGTAGACTGGGCCTTGTGGTGTGCAGACCATGAAACATGTGAAGCAGAATGTGGGCACATGTGCTCACTTACACTTCTGACCTCATCCTGTGCAGCGAAGAGAAAAAAAAAGTGCCCAAAGGAAAAATTAACAAACATCCCAAGTCCCTTGACACACAGATCAAAACTGATCTTGATGGTGTCTTGCAACTCTGATAATTTCATTGAACTGTATGAAGCTTAAAATTGATACATAGGCATCCCCCTGATTAGCATTAAGTGCTGCTGTCAGTCTGACATAGCTGGATAAACCAATATTGAATAATCTATTAAATATGTCACACTTGAACAAGAAGAGTAAATCATATTATATTATTTCAGCTGTAATTAAGTGGGAGATAAAATCACAAATAGATGAGTTTAGTGAATATTTCTTAGTGTGTACACAGCGTCACTGGAATTTCTGTTCTTGCTCCACGGGAAGAAAGAAGTTGACTGCCTTCCAAGTATTGACTGCTGTCCAGGAAGTGGGATGTTGAGGGGTGACTTATGTAATGTTCACAGAGTGGGTTTCATTTATAAATTCAATGAGATTAGCTGCAATCTTCCTGAAGTTAATGGCAATGGAAATGCACCATTCTGCATTTAGCTGGAAATAGCTGGCTCTCAGGCTTGGAGACCTAATTGTTCCTCAGGTTCTGATATGTTTGCCTTTGTATCTGCTTCCCCTCCTTTACTGGGAGCTGCCTGCTGCCTTTATTGTCTGGGAATTAATGATGCAGACCAGAGCTTGTGGGTGACAGGGTGGCATTCTGCTTAGTCCTTTCTTACTGCTCTCTCCCAACCCTCAGAGCAAACTTGATTATTGAGAATAAATGAGAGACATAAACCAAGATGAAAAAGATACAGAAACTGTGTTAGGAGGCCCCAAATGAACCGAGCTCTCGCTAAGAAATGGAGATCATTTGAGTACTTCCTTCACGAGATTGTGTTGAAGGTAAACAATGTTATAAACCTTCAGAGCAGTGCCGCCACATTTGAGTACTTATCAGTTGCTTTCATGACTATTTCATAGGAAAAATAGTTGGCATTTGTGGTGGATGCTCAGGGTGGTACAGTGTGAAATTCAGTAGCACAAGCAGTTATGTGACTAGAATGGTTATCTTCTTCCAGATGGTATGGTGACATAAGAAGATTAGAATGTGATATTTGGGGATGTTAACATGTTAGAGTGTGTTATGAGCAATGTATACTGATCATCTTTTTATTAAGAGGCTCTGGTTTTGATTTTTTCGGTTGGTTTTTCAAATACAGTTTGATCCATTTCAGGTGATTATGTTAACATAGCAAAGCATCTTTTACACTTTTTCATCGTGAAGACCTTAGAACCTTCTCTGTGTGTCAGTCATTTAGCAGAGTTAGCAAATGCCTATGATGTACTAGGTGTACATGTGAATATTTTTGTATGAAGCGTTTGCTTAAAGTCTCTACCTGTGATGCTCTTCTCAACCCTGAGAGTTCACAGGGATTTCCAGAAAGACAGGTAGAGTTGCTGCAGTGGGCACATTCCTGGCTGCCTGAGACTTCTTGAGATGCCAGCCTCTTGGCTGTAACAGTTTTGGCACCAGTAGCTCTGATTTGAGCCACCTGGACTCATGGGCCTGAGCCAAGGCCATGGCCTTAGAAGCAGTTGTCTTGTTTCCTGAGTCAGGCTTTGCAGAATGCCACAATCAAGACCCTTCGAATTTCAGGGAAAGTGTGCTTTCTAAAGCAAGGATTTTCAGAGACCTAGGAGAGAAAAACAGAAGGCTGACATTTCCCCTCCAGGCCAATTGCTTGTCTCTCATTAGCATAATAACTTTCTCTCAGCTGCACTTAGAAGGACTTAATGGCACCATTTAAAGTTAGAGGATAAATGTAAAACCGATCTGTTCACTAACACCAATTACTTGTACTTTAAAAAAGATGATCTCACATAAAGCAGGAATAGGTTGCTACTTGAAGGGACTAATGGCCAGTTGGCTATAGAGTAGAACACCAAAGGAAATGTGGCTTCACATGCTGACCCCTGAGTGCAAGGGGATACAAGTTCTGTATCAGAGAACTGGGGAGGGCCCAGACCCACAGAGGCAAGGAGAACAGAGGACACCTGTCCACAGAGCATTCGTGGCTTCTGGGCCTCAATGTATAAACTGTCGTCCATTGCCTCCAGTCTCCTAAGGTTCCTAGAGGGTTTTCTACATGTACCCATAGAGTTTTCTTTGGTAATTTGCCATTCTGTTCTGTGACCTTTTTTCCTAGAGCATTAGCAGGTACCTAGAGGGGAGTGGTGAGAATGTGGATCTGGTGTTCTAGAGGGAGAAATGCTTGGTATTCAGACAGTTGGTGGAAAATATGCACTGAGAACTGCTAGGTCCCAGGAATTGTGGTGTGATACAGAAGTATGTGTAAGCACTGTTCCTGCTTTCAGGGAGTTCATGGCCTAGTGTGGATGGTCTCAGTGCAGCTGTAGAAGGGGCACAAGGTGTGGTGGTTGCAAAGAAAAGGCAGTGGTAATTCAGTGAAGATGTCTAGGAGTGCTCTTCAGTTGAGGTGGCTTTGGAGGACAGTGAGAAGTTTGCCAAATAGGCAAGAAGACAGAGCAACAGGACAGAGGGACAGTGGTGCCTTGATAGGACTAGGAGCTAGGAGTACAACTCAGAGATCGAGAGTTTTGGTTTCAGGTCCACTCATATACCTCTCTACCATGTGACCTGATAGTTTACTGAGAACAGAGAATGGAGAGAAATACTGTGTTTCTCCCTTTTGTTTGGCACAGGAAGCTGGACTTCATCCAAAATTGTGATCTTGTCCAACCTCTGGATAACTGTGACTTAGAAGGCTGAGGTGTCTACAACTGGTCTGATCCACATTCAACTCAGACGTTCATAGTAGTGTAGGGCCATCTTCGCTGTCCTAGATCCGAGGTGTTACTTTGGTTGTTCTCTGTTGGATTCATTCCTTCTCTCTTCTGTTCAATAAATATTACTGATTTGGTTATAAACAATTGTACAGTATGACAGGGATAGAAAGTCCTTCCTGTCAGAGAACTTACAATCTTTTTTTTTTTTAAGATTCTATTTATTTATTTATTCATGAGAGACAGAGAGAGAGAGAGAGAGAGAGAGAGAGAGAGAGGCAGAGACACAGGCAGATGGAGGATCAGGCTCCATGCAGGGAGCCCGATGTGGGACTACATCCTGATCTGGGTCTCCAGGATCATGCCCTGGACTGAAGGTGGCACTAAACTGCTGAGCCACCCCGGCTGCCTGAGAATTTACAGTCTTAAGGTGGGAATAAACTTTGGAAATATAGGCTGGAATCAGATTATGAAAAGCCAGATCAAGGAGTTAGGGCACCACCAAAATGAGAGACGATATGAATGAATTTCTGAATTTGTAGCCCAAGGCAATCCTTTTTATTCCTGTGTTCCCTGACTTTATTTATTACTGTAGGATAATACTTTAGTGTGTTTGAATAAATTTTAAAAATACACACATAAAGATAGACTTTATAAGCCTTGCATTGTGTGAGAGAGAAGAGTATATAAGGATGTGGTCTCTGAGAACCATTCTGGTTTTGAATCCTAGCTCTACTATATGAGATGTGTGGCCTTGGACTATTAAACTCTGAGCATCTCTTCCTGTATACAGAAAATCATGATGAAAATAATACCCACATAAAAGTTATTATAAGGATTAAATGAGCAAATGCAAATAAAATGTTTATTAAGATACCTGGTACATATCAAGCATTTAGTAGATTTTAGCTGTCATTGGGGAATTGCTTAATTGAGTTCCTAGTTGGTCTGATTTTTCTCTGATGCTCTAGAATAGTGTTACTGTTTCTCAATCTGTTGGTGCATCAAATCATTCAGAGGACATTTTAGACTAACAGCTAGGGATTTCCAGTTCTGCCAGGATGGAGTAGCCCCATTCCTCCTAGATTCTGCCCCTTAAATGGATAAAGCTTGGACCTAATACAACAAAGAAGCACATGAAGTCTCTGAAAGGAAGGAAGAAGAGGACAGACTGCCTAGGACCTGAGGACTTGAGGAACAACAGGGTGGTAAGTTACTTGGGTTTGCTTATTGACTCCTATAAATCTTGAACAGGGTGCTACAGAAACCTCCCAACCCAGAATCACCAGGGGAGGCACAGATCAAAAAAAAGCTCTAAGAATAAAGACTGTTTTACCCTAGCCAAAGGCCTTTTTGACAATACCCTCCCAACTGCAGCCAGATACCAAGGGAAAAGCTCCTATCTTCCACCCCTGCTGCTTCAGCTGGGCCATGCAGGAAGTTGATCTTCCACCTTGCCCCTTGGAAGCAGGCAGAGCATTTCAATTCCCCTGTGGGGCGGTGTCTGCACAACAGAGCAAGGTGCTGACCTTCCATTCCCCACTGTGTGGAACTAGACAGTGCTCTGGGGCCAGGCCAGGGGTGTGTCAGCCAGGTCCACCTTTAGGATGAGCTTTTATGCCCACCCTGAAGCACCCTGAATCAGCACTCTGCCTCCCCTTCCCTGGTGACAGTGAGGCTTAGGGGCATCTGCTCTCATACCCTCACTTGTGGAGGTAATGAGGAGTGCCCCATTTTTCCTGGGGAGGTGTTAGTGGGCCAAGTCAGGAGCTGAACTTCCACCCTCCTACTTGCAACAGGCTAGGTGGACTCCATGCTCTATTTTTGCCAGGATAATGTTGGCAGGCCTAGGACGAAACAGAATCTACATATCCATCCAGCCTTCATGCTACCATTTCAACAGGGACACTGCCTGCTTACTAAAGATGTCCTTATAAAAAATCATAAGAACCAAGAAAATCACAACATGGACGAGAACAGCTGAAAGCAGACACCAACATTGAAATGAATCAGATGTTGCAGTTCTGACAAGAATTTTAAAGCAGCTATCATAAAAATACTTCCATCAAGCAATTGTTAATATTTTGAAACATTTTAAAAATGAGAAATGTCAGCAAAAATCTATGGGCTCAAAATGAGGGGACTTTTGGGATGATGGAAATATTACATATCTTGTCATAGACACATTTGTTAGACTCATCAAAGTGTATACTTAAAGTCAGTAAATTACACTTTAGTAAAGTTGATTTATAATAGTGCATAGGGCCAGTCTTCATCTCTAGAGATTTTCTCTGGTTCAGTGGATCCAAGAAAAAGTCCAGTAATTTATTTTTATTTTTTTAAATTAATGCCCCAGTTGATTCTGATGTGGCTGGTGGCTCTTGGGAGCTCCTGATCTCTCCAGAGTAATCTAGGCTAGTTGTGAATTCTTCAGAATATAAATCTGTTATAAATCTGTGCAAATAGAAACTTGTTCTGGTAAATTATAAATTACCAGATAAGTACTTGCAGAATAAACAGAATACATAATTAGAAACCATTAAGCATCTTATCCCCACATGGAAATTATTTTTTGTATGTTTTTTGTTGGGTAATGTTGTAAAGAATGTTACATGGTGTCCTGAGAAGCTGTAAATTGTAATGCTGGGATCTAAAAAAAACTGCATAGGGGTGT
Source organism: Canis lupus baileyi (assembly GCF_048164855.1). Classification (NCBI taxonomy): domain Eukaryota; kingdom Metazoa; phylum Chordata; class Mammalia; order Carnivora; family Canidae; genus Canis; species Canis lupus. The sequence goes on from NC_132845.1 coordinate 74,064,259, forward strand.
GTTTTTGTTTTATCTCCTACTTGGGCCACGCCTTCCTCTCCATTCCTTTTCAGGGCTTTATCTTCTTTTTGGCTAATGACAGTATGGATTCCACATTGGCTTGTGCAAGCTGCTGCTGCCTTGAAGGTTGTGGTTTTCATCAGTACCTCCCTGGGGGTGGTGCTCTCTGTCACCATTCTGCTCTGAACAGAGGCTGGGAAATGATTCCTAACCCAGTATCACTTTAACCTGATGGCTACATGTTGGCTTTTAGGCTGGGTTTTTAATCCTGCCAGGGAATCCATAAATTCTCTCCCACTGATGGGCTAAGTCCAACCTCTGAGTGAGTGAGGCCTCCTTACACTTCTTCCTGTTCCCTTGACAGTAGTTGGTCTGACTGGTATACTAGGTGAGTGTAGCACAGTGGTTAAGAATGGATGTGAGGCAGTGAGGGACTTGTCTTTGGGAATGCTTTCATCCCAGGGCACAGCTTCCAGAGCAGCTGGATCTTTTGCCCTAGAGCAGAACTAGTGGAAACTGCACCGGGAGGTTGGCTGCCTGTGTCTCCTGCCTGGGCCAGGTGAGCTGCCAACACTCCTCTCTGGGTGCTAGAAGGAAAGTCATTTTTTGAATTTGGTAACAGATTTAAAGCAAGCTATGACTGGGTGTCAGCGTGTTACTCCTGGATAGCTTTTCTGTTTTGATGCTGGAAATACCCCGTGTCTGGTTTTTCTGCCTTTAAATAATAGATGCCAGAGATTGGCCCTTCATAGGACATTCTCTCTTTGTCTCCTTTTTCTCTCTCTCCCTCTCTCTGAATTTATTGTGGGATTCCCCTGTTCTTGCCAGAGCTGAATCTGGTACTTCTTGGGGTCACTCTCATAGTCTCTAGTCTTTCTAAGTACTCAGTGCATACTTAGCTGGTCTTTGTTTCCATTGAGTGTTTTTGTATGTGTCATGGTTACAGTCACCAGATGACTAGTGTCAGAGGAGGTCAGACACTGTTACAGCTTCTAATCATGTTGGTGTTTTGGTAAGGGAATTATTTGTGGAGAAAAAAAAATACACATGGGGAATCATCAGTAAGCATTGGGGGGGTAACACTTGAAAAATGTGTGCATGATAGCTCCCTCCAAATATTTATGTGGATTGTGGTTTCTAAGAGGGATTAGTCAGTTTCTTCTTTCCTCATGTAGAACGAAGACTAGTAATAAGAAAGAGTAGAGAAACACATCATGGCCCTGTTTCTGGAAGAGCATTCTGACAAGGCTTTCCAAAATGTAAGTCAGTCTTCTGTCACTGAAGGTATTCAGGGCAGGTGTGGATATGGCTGAGAAGGGGGCTGTCAGGGAACCTTTCGGAGGATTTTCAGATTTTATCCTCCTGTTCTTTAAGAAAACAGAAACCATGAATGCTGTATCTGTGGACCTATTCCTGGCTAAAGATCTGACTTGCCTGCTTACTCAGTGAACCAGGGAATTAGCAGCAAGGAGTCACTGTTTCCTCAGACAGACCTGGAGTGCTAACATAGAAGGAACACCGTGGCGCAGGGCTGCACTTGTGTCTTGTACACCTTTCCTTTGAGAGGCCTGTGTCTGTAGTACCATTCCCCCAGAGTGCTCTGTTCTTATCACGTGTGGTGTACATAGCCTTTCCAGCATCTCTGCTGTTTGACCCATAGAAGAAAACAGGAGTTAACTGACTGTTCATCTTTTCCGGGCTTGAGGCAGGCTGCTTCCTCAGGAGGGGGCCCTGGTTCCCATTTGCAATGAAGCTTCTCTCACTAAGGCCAGAGATAAACTGGGAAAGTGGTGGTTTCAGTAACCATCATAACCTCTCTCTTGCACCCCCTGCGTTTACTTGCCCTTCTTATGGTAAAAACAACACAGCATGTTTGGGGAATAATGAAGGCATGGTCTCTAAAGGGAATTGTAGGGGCACATGTCTTACTTTAGCTTGTGGGTGTTTCTAGGTGACCCCAGCTGTGTGGCTGTAAGTGAAGCAGGGAAGCCTGCCAGTGTATGAACATTTTAATAAGTAGAAGACCTTCATCCTGCCCCATGCCATTTTCTAATTGGTCACTCAGGGATTTCTAGCCCCAAACACTGAAGTTCTCTGGTTGTGTTGTGGTATGTGTGTATGTGGTGCTGAAAGTCACTTAGTTATGTTTATTTCAAATTGTATTACCTAAGTGTCTTTCTAAAAGATATTTGTACACTTTCTAGCTTAATAATACTTTGTGGCTTGAAGATGTTGCTCCCAGGTCCTGATATAAGCAGCTAACATTTCTTGAGCAGTTACTATGAACATTTTCCCTTTTATGTAGACAATAACATAACATGTTCCCTGGAAAGCTAGGTTTTAGAATAGAGCCCTGTAGACACTGCTGTTTTACCCTGAGGCATCTGAGGCTTGATGCCTAAGACATACTAGTGTCCTTAATGATTTCCAGCACAGTGCTTTGTGTTCAATAGGTGATCAATAAGTGTTGAATTTTGTTGCATATAAAATTGCTGTCAAATGATTTTTGTTTTATTTTAAAAAGTAGACTTTGGAGAAAACTTTCCACTCCAGGGTAAGTGCTTCTAAACCTTCCCTTTGTAACACTCAGTGAAAGGAAGAGGATGTTTGGATGAAATGAGACAGCTGGCCAATGTGGGTTGGGGAGGGTATTTGCACTTCATCGGATTTCTGCAAGACAGATCATTCATGGCAGTTCATCCAGGGCTCTCCCCTTTCTGCACAGAGGGTGTGGGTTGTGTTTCATATGGAGCCTCAGTGGCCAGTAACCCAGTAAATATTAATGAAGCACCGTGTAAGGCATAGTATTGACTGCAAAATACATAGAAATAAATAAAAAATAGAGTTTCTGTCACTGAGAATCTTATCTAATTGGGAAGGCAAGTGGTAAAATGCCTTAAAAGTTAACTATAATAGTAAAGCAATTCTTTCAGATTCTTAGGTGGTCTGCGGTAGTGGTTCTCAAACATTAGTGTACCTCAGAAGCACCTTCAGGGGTTGTTAAAAGTACAGATCACCGGACCCCAACTCCAGAGTTTGTTCTGGGTCCTGAGAATTTGCATTACTAACAGATACATAGATGATGCTGATATTCCTGGTTTGGAGACCACATTGATGAAACATTGGTCTGATACCATGGTTTTCCACCTTGACTATGCGCTAGTTCCTGTGCCAGGGCCCCACTCTAGACCAATTAAATCAGAGTCTCTGTGGAATACGACCTAGGCTTTTTTTTTTTTTCCTCTTTTCCTTTTTAAAAAGCTGATTGTCCTATGCAGCCAGCCTTGTGCTATGCAGCCAGCTCACTGGTCTAATACATATTGGGGATGTAGAAAGTTTAAGATTGAGAAACAGATTACCGTGGGTTGTAGGGGTGTGGAGAGACCACAGGAATTATTTAGCCTGATCTTAGAGAATGATAAGGAAAGAGAAAGAAAGGGATGATTTGCATTCTTATAAAGGTAATGCTGTGAACAAGTTCAGCCTGTTTCTAGCTGTTTCTTGGGACAGGCTGATGAGTTTGTGAGTTCTTAATCAGGAAAATGCATGGTTTACTACTCAGCAAGGGGAGAGTACGTAGGGCTGAGGTGCTTGTCACTACTATCCATAATAAGCATTCACTGACCACTGCCCCTTCCTGGTGTAGAAAGAAATTTGATATTCAAACAGACTTGTATGTGTGTGTATTTGGAGTGAAGTGTGGCCAGGAGTTGTGGACTGACTGTAAGCTGAACTTTGAGAAATGATTGCCATTTTTACATTTCGTCCCTCTAAGCCTGTTTATTCATTTATAAAGTCAAGTTCTGCACATAGTTGTCAGTATTCAATGTATGTGAATGCTAGTATAATTTTAGGGACCTTTTTTTTTTTTTTTTTAAAGATTTTATTTATTTTTTTCATGAGACAGAGAGAAAGAGAGGCAGAGACACAGGCAGAGGGAGAAGCAGGCTCCATGCAGGGAGCCTGACGTGGGACTTGATCTTGGGACTCCAGGATAACACCTCGGGCTGAAGGCGGCGCTAAACCGCTGAGCCACCTGGGCTGCCCAAGGGACATTCTTCTATTCATCTTGGACATTCCCCAACCCCCACCCTTGGTCTAGCAATGAGCCTGATACATAGCATCTGCTCAGTTAATCCGTGCTTTTTGAATGAATCAGCAAGGTGGTCTTTGATATCATGTACTTGTGTATTAGCAAGGATAGGGAGAGCTTGTTCCCAAGGATCTTTACAAAAAACTGCCCTGTAGTTCCCTGTATTTCTTGGGCAAGAAATCTCTTATATTTGAAATAAAGGAACAGAAATGCAACAAATATAGCTGGGCATTCATTGTTTTAATGGGTGCTAGTCATAGTGACCTGTGATACAAAGAGGTCTTTCATTTTCAGTTCCAACTAGTATTTAGCCACATCAAATTTTAGATGTCAGTGTTAAATTTTATTTTTAATTTTATTAAGTTTAATTGATTATAAAATAACTTGCTCTGTAAGGCCTGTGTTTAATTTCTTGGAACTATTAGAGCCTTTCTTGTAATAGATTTCATAGGGCTCAGAGTTACAAAATTAATATTAGAGAGTTGGTGCTTGTTAAAATTTTGACCTGTGTCTTTTAAAACCCATTGGAATGATGTACAGTGAAATGACTGTTGGTGGATAGGGGTTACTCTCCATCCATAGGTCTTTGGGAAGCATGATATAGCTCTGGTCTGACTATATTGTCTGGATTTTTGGCTCAGGGCAAAAAGGAGGAGGGTGCTAAAGAAACCTGATCAGACCATTTGATGCTAATTTCACAGGTGGCTGGTCGCTGTGTGCCTGGCTGTTGTTATTTATAGAGCTGATACCATGGTTTCATACCATGGTAGATGTAGCTACACACAGGAGCCTGAAAGGAAGGTTTGCATCAGGGTTTAGTGGTAAATGCATAAAAGCAGAATCTAGGAACAAATGGTCATTGGTTGAATGTCGTTGCTTGAGTTAAATGAGATTATTAGTGGCTGTCATGATTTTGCAGTCTCACCCCATCACCTTTCCTGATCACCCTTCCTGAATCCTTTTGAAAACAGGCAACAAACCAGACCAAAACAACCACAGATAGTTTCTCCTTTCCTTTTAATTGGGGTTGATAGGGTTTTAATCAGGTTGACTTAGATACTGATTTCAACTGCAATTTAAAGAGGTATCCACAAAGCTATAAATTAAATAATTAGAATTACATTTCTAAAGTCAAAAGGACTTGATCATTTCCTCCTACTCCCTCTCCTGTTTCCCATGTTCCCAAAGGAGAAACTGAGATCTAGCAGGGTTAGATAACCAGTTTAATTTCACAGCAGTGAAGCTGGGACTGGACTCTGGATCTTGTGTCTTCCCTATTGTAGCTTTTCCTATTATATTAGTTTTTAATGAAAATATCCTTTTCTTTCTTTGAATTCAAGACTGTCTTCATAGCCTTGAAAAAGGTTATCCTTTGTTGTGGTATTTTCTAAGAATTACACTGAGAGTTGAAAAATAGTTCTGTTTATTTTTATTTCTTGAAATGAAAAATAACATTACAACAAATTCCTTCCATTGATGATATATCTCCCTCCTTACCACCAGCTTTAGGAGTCATGACAGTGCCTCTTTGTGGGAGAGGGGGCCTGTCTGGGTATGGGGACTAGTGAGGAGCACAAAACAGCAGCAACAGCAGTAGGCTTTGGGTAAATGGCTGCATGCTGGCTGGAAGCCCCAGCAGGTCACACCTGGAGACAGTGGGTGCTGTGAATCACTACTTGGCCTTGGCCTCACACTGGAGACCAGCGCTCCTAAACACAAGGCTTCTCTTCTGTCCTGCCCATGGTGGCCTGTTGGCAGAGAGCTAGAATAATTGTTTGTTTAAAGTATTACTAGCTAATTATACTGCACGAATTGACAGGCGTCTTTATCAGAGGATTTCTAGTCTCTTGGAAGCTCTTTGCCACATTACTTGTAATCTAACCTCAGTGTAGACTGCAATGACTGGTCTTTGTTTTTCTCTCCTTTCCTTCCCACTTGTTTCAGAGGCCACACACCAGGCTGTGGAGAGGGAGCTGCTTATGAGCTGAGATGTGGCGGCCTTTCTCTGGTCAGCCGTGTGTGGCAGCTGGAACATGTGCCTTTGGGTCAGTCATTCTCAGATTACAAACCCTGGCACAAAGGCCTGTAGTCAGACACTATATTTGGGCTCTTTAGTGGAAAGACTTGTTAATTCGCCATCTGTAAACGGAGGCAGGGAGATTAACAGTTTCCAAGTCTTCAAAATAACCTGGAATAGTTAGAAACACTGACTCTCAGATGCTGTCTGTGGGTCAGGTCAGGTATGTCCAATATAAGGGCCAGGTTCTAGAACCTTGACCTGAAGAGTGTCTTCTAATCTGGATGGTTTTGTCATGGTCTCTGCCAGAAAGAGAAGAACTTTATTTGTAGCTACAGTTAATTCTCAATTATTTGCCTTGTAAACATTTTCAATCCCAGAGACCTTCCCCTCAGCAGGTTGCCAGATTATATTCCTAGGCTCCCTAGCTACTATGTACCCAGGGACTGAAAGATAATTTTCCTCTTAATTTTAGGAAAAGCTAATCAGGGAGGGAAATCTGCCATTAAAAAGGTGAAGGAGGAGGGTGCAGGGGAGAGAGCCAAAAAAAAAAAAAAAAAAAAGAAATCTACTTTATATTATAACCAACTCAAACTTTTAGAGAGCTTCCTCTATTGGGAAGGAACAATGTGTTATGTTGCCTTGTCTTTGGGCAGTAGGTTAAGGCAGTCATATTTTAGCTCTCTTGTGCCTCACAAGAGTTAATTCCCTTTTCTGAAAGGCCTTGTTGAGTTTCTAAGAATTATTTAAATGGACTCTAAATGTTTAGCTCAGTGCTAAGATTCTAGTTATTTGGATTTGTTGTATATCAGCATTGGCTTCAAGTTGTCTCCCCTGCCCTGGGACTTACCTCTTACCCAGACCCAAATCTACAGTCCACATGATGGGACGCTCCCTTGTATTCTCAGCTCCGCCACATGTGCAAGGTAATCCCCTTGACCCTCTCAAGAGGGTGCTGCTCATCTTTTTTTGCTTTACTTATCCCAGTTGACATCTCCAAACCTGCTGTGACTTGAAGCACCACTGCTCTGGTGGTCCTCTCCTATGCCTCACTGACAATCTGTGTGTGAGGCAGGTCAGCCTTTGGAGATTAGCGCATTCACTTTAGAGGGAGGGATGGTTTTACCCGGAGACTGTTAGAAGTCAATTCAGGAGGGACCAGACCAGACGTGTGGTGGCAGGAGGGGTTTCCGCTTCGGTCCTTATAACCACTTGGTTAATACCGAGCTGGACACTGAAGTAGATGCTTGTTCTCCAGTTACAGAGTTCCCAGCTGGCAGATTCTCGCTGGGATTCCGTTTTGTTGGCTGCTGCTGTTTGTTGTGCCCACACTGATTTTTGCGGCATCTTGTTCCAGGCTCTTGAGTCTTTTCCAAGCAGGGGAGTTAGCTCAATCCTTTGCCCTCCCTTTCTTTTCTCCTTTTGGATATTCCATGGCTGTTAGGGAAGGACTTCCTATGAAATAAGATGAGGGCAAGAAAGTAGCATGCCTTAAAAAAAAAGAAAAAAAAAGAAAGTAGCATGCCTGTGGCATAAAAATGCTGTTAGCAAGCTTGAGGCATATCAGAGAGATTGGTCCTGAGTGTAACGTTTACTGCCTTTCTGCTTTTGAACTGTTTTTTTTTTTTTTTTTTTTTTCCCTTTGCTGTTTCTGAGGTCTGGGATTTATCCTGAATTTAAGAATGGACTGTTTTTGATCATTTGAATAGGTATCACCATTCAGTAGGGAATACATGTGCACATTGAGATATCCCTTAAAGCCAATTTGTAGTATAAGTCATTTGAAATGATTTCTTTAGTCAGTAATGCATTTCTACTTCACATTCTCTGCCTGGATTTATGCACTCATCTCCTGTTTTACCAGGTGATTTGCTTTTATTATGCTGCTATGATAGCCCCCTCCCACCTTTAACTACTACCCCCAGATACTTGTACTTGTTTTCCAGTATGAGTAGGCATTAAACCTCCCAAAATGGCATCAAGTGCCAGCACACAAGGTTGGAAAGAAGGGGAGCCCCGAGTCCAGGAAAATTTCCCTGCCTGCTTGGTCAGGCTATTGTACAAAAGATTATGTGGTTCTTTAACATTAGTTTTGGAGAGACTCAGATGAGTGATTAAAGTCTTAATGAGAAATCAGTGCTCAGCTACCAGGTAGAAAAGTCTAAAGTCTGGGCATGTTCTTTCCTCTTACAACTTGGGAGTAGCTAGCCTGAGAAGACACTCTTTTTCAAGGTCCAGCTCTCTCTTTGGTGAGAAGAAGGGGTAGATGAGACAGTCTTCAGCTATGCTGGATTACATCAGTTCAGAGAGTTTTGGTTTACCTTGCCTTTTCCTACTTGGGATTTGCTCCTGTTTTTCTTTTGGGGTGTGAGGGGCTTGACTAAAGGGCTTCCAGCCTTAAGCTCTGAAGGGTGGCATCAGCAAGACATGTTTTGATTCTACATAACTCTTATTTCATTAAGGGGAAATGAGCCAACTGGTTGACTCAGAATAATGCCAAGGGGAACTGGGGAGTTGTTACTTGTAAATGCAAAGGAAGAAAGGAACAGATACTGGGAGGCAGTGGCATGATGAACAGCTGTTGCCTTCAGAGAATAGAGGCTGGTCTTCCTATGATTCTCTCTAACCATGGAGGAGGTAGAGGGAGGAGGCTTGTGGCTTGTTGGAGTTGAAGTCAACATTCTACTCGTTTAATTTACTAATTAATTTCACAACCATCTCTTGTGTTTCTACTCTGTGCTGGGTACTATTCTAGGTACGAAGGATGCAGTGGTAAACAAAAGGTCTTTGTCCTCCTGATACTTAAATTCTTTTGAGGAGTGGTGGTGAAGGCAAACTTAAAATGATGGTGGTGGTGATAAATGATATGAAAGGAAAAAAAAAAACAGAAAAAAAATGGGGTAGGGAGCTTTTTCAGTAAGCATAGTCATGGAAGGCCTTCTCAAAAATGACCATAAAATAACTGACCATTAAAAAATACAGAATTTTTATTACCTAAAATATTTTAGACATTTCAGTTGTTAAAGTTATTAGGGATGTTAGCATGCATTGAAACTTTTTTTTTTTAAAGATTTTATTTATTTATTATGAGAGACAACAGAGAGAGAGAGAGAGAGAGAGAGGCAGAGACACAGGCAGAGGGAGAAGTAGGCTCCGTGCAGGGAGCCTGATGTGGGACTTGATCCTAGGATGCTAGGAACACGCCCTGGGCCGAAGGCAGGAGCTAAACCGCTGAGCCACTCAGGTGTCCTGCATTGAAACTTAAAAAAAAAAAAAAAAGTTATTTATAATCACTACACCCAATGTGGGACTCCAGCTCACAGCACTAAGATCAAGAGTCACCTACTCTACCAACTGAGCCAACGAGGTGTCCCGTTGCATGAACAGAAACTTAAAGGATTTGTTTTCTATATAGTGTTGAGGGTGTTTTAAGGACACATCTTCCCTTCTTGTCCCTGGATGTGTTGCCTTTGTTAGCTGGATTAGAATTCATCATTTAGTTGCTTTTAGTGTAGATTAGGTTAAGACGGTCTAAGATTTTTAGGGTGTACTTTTCATGAAATTGTTTTATGTGATTGAGAGGTGTCTTCTTACCCCAAATAGATGTTCACCAGGTTTTGTTGTTGTCATTGTTGTTTTATTTTTATTTATTTTTACTTTTTAAAAAATTTTATTTATTTATTCATGAGAGAGACAGGATAGCAGAGACCCAGGCAGAGGGAGAAGTAGGCTCCATGTAGGGAGTCTGATGAGGGACTCGGTCCCAGGACCCCGGGATCACAACCTGAGCCAAAGGCAGACACTCAACCACTGAGCCACCAGATGCCCCTGTTGTTTTGTTTTAGGTGGTGATAAGTAACTTTTGGGGATCTGAAATGAAATGAAGGATAAACAGTACCTAAACAAAGAATCCCTTCTCAAGAGTGGAGTGCCAACAGCCAGAGATGTAACTCAAGTGTCTGGTTAACATAACCCAGTGCAGTTGCTTTTCACTTTCAGAGGATGGAATGGTGGGGTGTAGTTCCTGGACTACTCTGATAAACAGGAGTTATATTTTCTGTCATTTCCTCTGAAAGGACAGTCTTATATGGAAAGAGAACCCACAGTTGTCATAGCCTTCCTGAAGGCTGGGCTCTTTGCTATTGGATCACATCTAATTATGTCTGTTCCACAAGATACCCTATCACAGTGGTTTTTAAAACAGCATTTCTTAATCCATTAGTGTGTGACAGGAAGTATGTTTTTTAAAAAGTGGAATCAAATAAGTGCTATCAGAGTATTTTACACTTAGTAAGAGTATGTATTGTTTCCAGAAACTTTTGTTTCAGATATGTGTGTGTATGTACCAGATCCTGACAATAATGTATTTTTATTTAATGTATTTTTATTATGTATTTTATTTTTATTCAATCTTTAAAAAGATTGAAAAACAAGTGTGTATGGTGCTTGGGTGGTGCGGTTGTCTGAATCTTGATTTTGGCTCAGGTTGTGGTCTTAGGGCCATGGGATTGAGCCTGCGTTGGGCTCCCATG